>NC_143137.1:57902500-58527500 GCF_059928025.1 Delphinapterus leucas | reverse complement strand
CTGAGCTAATGGTATTGTGCCAAAATGAGTTTCTTGGCTTTGACAACGTATTACATACATTGTACTGAGTGAAGGGTACATGGGAATCCTCTGTACTATTTGGCAACTTCTTGTGAGTCATAAATTATTTCAAAATTAAAAAATTATTTTTAAGGAAAGTGTGCTGCTTCATGAACTTGGTTGAAAGACCTTTGAAGTAGGAGGGAGCCCTGGGGCAATGGACAGAAAGATGACAGGGTTACTACAGCGGGAGCAGTCAAGTATGTCAAGCACTCCATGGTTCTCCCTGTGTAAAGAAACAAGCAAGAGTGGTGCCACCTTCAGGCAGCAACAACACATGTAGAGGCCTCCACTGGAAAGGAAGGACTAGGATCTTGGAATAATGGTCACAAACAGGAGGAATGAAGAGTGTCCATCCCTCCTGTAGCTATAGGTACACCCCAATCAATAGTCTATTCTGCCTCTCCCACAAGTGACTGCAAGCAGTCTGCCAGTCCACTCCCAGCATCATTTCATGAATCTCCCCCATATGTAGGCTGGAGTAAATTGATGGAGCTTTCCCAGGATGGCCAAACAGGGCAACACAAATACAAAGATACACACACGACCACTTAACAGTTGAGATTAGCCAGCATCGTGAGAAAGAGGTACCATGCATGAAAGAATGCACACGTGAAGAAATAGTTAATAGAGCTGGCAGCACTGGACTTTAGACACCATCACTACTTTATTTAACACATATTTCCCGAGCTTCCCTGTTATGTACCAGGTACTTTAACTTCTGGAGATACCACAGTAAACACAACAGGCAAGGTTGCTACCATCATGGACATTTCAATTTTTACTGGTCGAGACAGACAACAAAAAATATAAACAAAAGAAAATATCAGAGCACAAAACGTGTTTTGGACAAAAATAAAGCAGGGTGGACCTTCCCTGGTGGTGCAGTTGTTAAGAATCTGCCTGCCAATGCAGGGGACATGGGTTCAAGCCCTGTTCCGGGAAGATCCCGCATGCCGCAGAGCAACTAAACCCGTGCACCACAACTACTGAGCCTGTGCTCTAGAGCCCGCGTACCACAACTACTGGGCCCACGTGCCACAACTACTGAAGCCCGCGCACCTAGAGCCCGTGCTCTGCAACAAGAGAAGCCACCGCAATGAGAAGCCTGTGCACTGCACGAAGAGTAGCCCCACTCACTGCAAATAGAGGAAGGCTGCACGCATCAACAAAGACCCAATGCAGCCAAAACTAAATAAATAAATTAATTAATTAAAAAAAAAAAGCAGAGTAAGAAAGGAGTAGGGGGGGAGAGAGAATATGTCTTTGAAGGTATTAGGTGCTGCTTTGGATAAGGTAGTCAGGGATTATCTCTCTGATGGGGAGGTAACCTTTGAGTGGAGATCTGAATAGTGGTGAGAGCAAGTCTTATAACGTCCGGCGGGGTGGAAATAGGGCTAGCAGGGGAGCGGAACAGGTATATGTGTGTGGAGGGTTTGAAATTTTGACAATAGCAGGGAAACCAAAGTGTTTGGAGTAGAATGGGCAAGGGGGGGGGAGAGTTCAGAGAATCCACAGGAGCCTGATCATCTAGGACAATCTAGGCCATTTTAAGGACTTGTAATTTTATTCTAAGCTTAATTGATACAGTATATTCCAAGAGTATTTTAACCAGCAATTCTTTAAAAAGAATCAGCCAGCAATCGTGTAAATTAAAGGCTTCATCTTTGAAATGAATCATTCAATAGATGAGTAGAATAGCAGATGGGACACACAAAAAGAGCAAATTAGTGAGCTGGAGGAAAAACCCAAATATTTTTTTTCCAGAATACAGGACACACACACAATAAAAAGATGTAAAGTAAGAAGAGGAAGACAGAATCTCAAACAATCCATCCAGAAGATCCAAATTTTACCTAATAGAAGTTTTGGAAGATACTATTAGAAAAGTCCTTTTAGGAAAAATGGAGAAGAGACAATGTTCAGAGCAATACAAATATAAATATATGCTTAAATAATACCATTAAGAAGTTTCAATTTATATGAAACAGAGCAAATTCTGCACCTAATAAAGACACAAATATTTATCCAAAATCCATGGATCATTACAAAATATGACCATATACTACACAACAAAAGAAGAAGACAGTTATTTTATAAGACTATTACAATCTCTAAATGTAAACAGGGCAAATCCTGCCCAAGAATAAAATTAGAGGTCAATTTCACTTAAGAACATAGAGGTAGAGTCCTAAATAAATATTAGCAAATCAAATCTGGCAGTGTATTTTTAAAAAATGATGAAGTAGAGTTCACTGTTTTTTAAAAAACTCTATATGTAATTTATTATGTTAACACATTAAAAGTTAAAGCAATATGATTATGTCAAATGACATAAGTAAAACTTTAGGTAGAGTTCAACATTCATTTAAACTTTAATTTTTATTTTTTCAGCTACAAGAGATTTATTAAAGAAAGGCTTCCTAGAGACATTCAGCGAATGGCAGAAGGACAGGGAAAGGGAAGAAGCCAAAAAAGGATGTGATTTCATGTGAAGTCCCAGCCTGATTCCAAGGTGAACTCTGGAGCATAAATTACTCCTTAGACCATGTCCTTCCTTGAAGCAAGGGAAGAGGGCTTGGTATTCTCTGCACTTCCTGCAACTGTGGTTTGGTGTCTGACATTAATTTGGGGTAAATCCTCAGTCATTATTACTTCAAATATTGCTTTTGTTCCTTTCTCTCTTTCTTCTCCTTCTGGTATTCCGATTATGCATGTTAGATCTCTTGTCGATGTCTCACAGTTTCTGGTTATTCTGTTGTTCTCTTCAGTCTTTTTTTTCTTTTTTTTTGCTTTGCTTCTCAGTTTTAGAAGTTTCCATTAAGATATCAAGTTCAGAGATTCTTCCCTGAGCTGTGTCTAGTCTACTAATGAGCCCATCAAAGCCATTCTTCATTTCTGTTATGGTGATTTTGATCACTAGCAATTCTTTTTGATTCTTTCTTAGGATTGCCATCCCTCTGCTTTACATTATCTGTCTGTTCATGCATGTTGTCTAGTTGTTCCATTAGATTCTTTAATATATTAGTCATAGTTGTTTTAAATTTCTGGTCTGATAATTCCAATACTCCTGCCATATCTGACTCTGGTTCTGATGCTTGTTCAGTCTCTTTAAACTGTGTTTTTGCCTTTTAGTATGCCTTCCAGCCTCTCTGGGAACCAGTGAAATGGCAGGAAAATTTGAACTGTAATCATTAAAGACTTGCTAGAGGATTAGTATGGACAAGTATGAAAGTTAAAAACTCCAAGGGGACCCAGTCATGGGGGGCTGTCCCACACTTGTGAATTTTATCACTAGGAGCTCCAATAGGTCCTCACAGTGAATATCAGAGAAAAATCCCTTTGTGCTTCTAGCAGCGAGAGGGGAAAAGTAACCTTTTTGAAATGTGTCATTGCATTCTATTCTTCTTAACAAAGGCTGCCCTTGGAATAAACTATTTTACCAGAGAGTAACCTGGGGAAGGGAAACACTCAACTCCAGACTCCTGTAGCCATCCTCTCCCAGCTAAGAGCGGGGAGTGGGGGGGGTACTTAGAAGCACTGGTGAGGTTCACAGTGCAGAGGCAGAGGCTCACCAAAAGACTGAGACCTAATCACAGGACTATAGAACACCTCCTTTCTTCCCACACCTCACTGCCACATCACTAAAGGCCTACTTACAACTGTTCCTTTTACTCAGTATACCTAAATTAGCGGATAAATACCAAGTTCACGGAGGGTAATATTTGCCATTTTAAAGATGTCAATTCTCCAAAAATGAATCTATAAATTCAGTATATCCCATATCTAAGGTCAATAGGATTTTTCATAAACTTTTACATGCTAACTATAAAATTTATATCTTTATTTTTGCTTTAAAAAGGTAACTGGGCTGGGGCAATAGAATTCATTCAATCTAATATGCAATCGTATTATAAATATATAGTGATTTATTAAATTTTTTTTAAATTAATTAATTTATTTTAGGCTGCATTGGGTCTTTGTTGCTGCACGCAGGCTTTCTCTAGTTGTGGCGAGCAGGGGCTGCTCTTTGTTGCGGTGTGTGGGCTTCTCATTGCGGTGGCTTCTCCTGTTGCAGAGCACAGGCTCTAGGCGCGCAGGCTTCAGTAGTTGTGGCACACGGGCTCAGTAGTTGTGGCTTGTGGGCTCTAGAGCTCAGGCTCAGTAGTTGTGGTGCACGGGCTTAGTTGCTCCGCAGCACGTGGGATCTTCCCGGAACAGGGCTCAAACCCGTGTCCCCTGCATTGGCAGGCGGATTCTTAACCACTGCGCCACCAGGGAAGCCCCTATAGTGATTTAAATAGCATTATTGGCACAATAAGAAAAAGAGATCAATTTTTTAAAGAATAAAAATTCTAGAAACAGACCCATGAATACATAAGAAAGTCAAATTGCAGAAGAATTACAAAGATAAATGAGTATCCAAAAAGATACTTGGTCTCACAAAGATTCAGAAGCATACAAATAAAAAGGAAAATGAAATACTTTTTTTTATGCAACAGTCAGGCAAAAAATAAAATGTCCAATAACATCAATTGATTGGTAAGGATTAGAGGGAAAGCTATTTTCATATTGCTATTGTGTTAACTTAGTATAGCCACTCTGGAGGACAATTAGGCAGTGTAGTAATTGATTAAAACTGAATAGATGCATACTCTAAGACTCAGAAAATCTATTTCTAGGCATTTACCCTATAGAAACACTTATACTTATGCACAAGAAATCACATGCAAGATTATTTATTGCATAATTATTTGTGATAGCAAAAAATCTGAATATCTATCAATTAGAGTCAGTTAAATAAACTAAAGCACATTCGTGCAGAGGAATATTATGTATCAAAGAATAAAGTACTCCTGTGAGAACTAGTAACATGGAAAATATACGTAGGTGACCTCAAGTTCAGAGATATAATTTAAATATTTATAAGAGTTTTATGGGGCCTAATGATAAGCAATATTGATAGACAGCATATGAAAAGAATTCAGGTAGGATTCATGTAAGCTCAAAGATCTTTAGAGTTAAATGGAACTGCATTTACTTATTTTAGCCTTAGGAATGCAAGCTTTAATCAAGTGATGTTGCCCCCTGTGTAGGATTTCACAGTCTAATCTGATTTAAATGATGAGTAATTAAAAGGTTAATTTTGTGTCAATTTGGCTGGCCCACAGTGCCCAAATATTTGGTCAAACATTATTCTGGATGTTTCTGTGAAGGTGCTTTTGTAGTTTTTTTTCTTTTCTTTAGTTAATTTTTATTGGAGTATAGTTGATTTACAATGCGTTAGTTTCTGCTGTACAGCAAAGTGAATCAGTTAAACATATACATATATCCACTCTTTTTTAGATTCTGTTCCCATATAGGTCATTATGGAGTATTGAGTAGAGTTCCCTGTGCTATACAGTAGGTTCTTATTAGTTATCTATTTTATATATAGTAGTATGTATATGTCAATCCCAATTTCTCAATTTATCCCTCGCCACCTTTCCCCCTTGGTAACCGTAAGTTTGTTTTCTACATCTGTGACTCCATTTCTGTTTTGTAAATAGGTTCATTTGTACTAATTTTTTAGATTCCACATATAAGCGATATCATATGATATTTGTCTTTCTCTGTCTGACTTAACTTCACTCAGTATGACAATCTCTAGGTCCAACCATGTCACTGCAAATGGCATTATTTCTGTGAAGGTGTTTTTGAAATGAAACTAACTTGGTGGACTTTGAGTAAAGAAGATTACTCTCCATAATGTAGGTGGGCCTCATCCTATTAGTTTGAGGCCTTAATAAAACAAAGACTGACATCCCCTGAGCAAGAAGGAATTCTGTCTGCAGACTGCCTTTGCACTCAAACTGCCCCTCTTTCCTGGGTCTCCAGCCTGCTGGCCCACTCTGCAGATTTTTGGACTTACCAAGCCTCCACAATCACATGGGCCATTTCCTTAAAATAAATCTCTCTCTATGTAACTATGTATAGCCTATTGGCTCTGTTTCTCTGGAGAACCCTGACTAATCCAGTAATGACAGGACTCAAATCCAGGCATGTAAGCTATGTCTGTGGCCAGCTTACTCTTGAAGTTTTGGAGTCATTGGCTTTACAGTTTTTCATATAAGTAAGGACCAATGCATATCATCATTGCCACAGTGATCCAATTATGCAAGTCTATAACCTCTGTTTGTTGCAAAACTCTATCAAGCAAAGAAAACAACCCCAAAATTATATAATAAAGTAACCCCCAAAAATCATGTGAAATAACATAATTTTTCTTTAGTAGTAAGCATCTTTCAACCCTAAGAAAATTTGAAGGTAAATATATAAATGTCAAGATAAACAAATCTGTGTTTTCAATAATTTAGTGTTCAGAATTTTGCATAATTTTATATTTCATATACCTGTAATATTCAAAATTTGGTCTGATAGAATAATAGCTTATTAGAACAGCAATCTTGTGATTCTAATTTAAAATGTATTATACAATTTATTTAGGCTTGTGATTTTAATTTAATGTCTGTGCTTCATAAATATTAATGGAACATTAAGAGAATTTAAGAATCATCTATTTATAAGTTTAATTTATTTCACATACGAGCTATTTAACTACTCGGGAAAATTTTGTTTGTTAAATCAGACAATGTAGAACTTTAAAAGGAAACAGAATATTAGTTTCATGAATACAGTTTGGATAAAGAAGTTTAAATACCTAACTCTATAAATTGGTCTTAATATTAATCAAAGACCTCTTAAAGGGATTGTTGAAATTTGCTATGAATAGAATAATAAGATTTGTAATCTCTTCTTCAAGCATAAGATATAGGTTTCATAATCTATAACTAATAAATTACCAATTTTTAAAAACAAACATCACCTCTGAAGAGTGTTTTCTGTGCTAAAAAAGTCATCCTCAAGGCACCAGAAAAACTAGTTGACAATATTGCTTCATGAACACACACTCACACAATAATACCATATGTTTCTATAGGTACATATATAAGAAAATAATAGACAAAGAAAAGAATACATATGAAACTAAGAAAAGTATTTTCCCATGGACAAAGGGTAGGGAGATTTTAATTTTATCAATAACATCTGAATATTCTGCAGTGTGAAAGCATACATGTGTTGCTTGTGTAAGAAAAAATAAATTAAAGAAAATCCTTTGTCAGATCATGTATACCCATTCCGGGTTCAATAATCAGGGGTCGATATACTTCTGACTCTCTATGTTGTCTCAAAACGAGTCTGTGTCAGGAGTTAACCTTGCTCCTTCCATACTAACACAAAGCCATTCTCCTAACACTACCATTTCCAACCACCTTCCTATTTGAGGGGCTTTATATAATGGGTAAAACTAAAAAATACATATAAGATTCTGAATGTAATTTTGGTACTAATGTTGAGAGTTTTGTTGGATTTGTCAGTATCACCATGGCAAGAGGTGAAACATAATAGTTTAGGGAATATCAATGAAAGTAGGAGGGCATGCTTGTAAAAAGGCTCTGGGGTGGGGAGCTCCTGACATACAAGACCATATTTTCCAAGTGTAGCCTGGAGAAGAAACTTGTTATTTTCAAAGAACTAAAGGTAGAATTCCTCTTGAGGTGCTAAGACTCTTGTTTATTTGCTAGAAAAGAACCTGCAGCCAGGCTGGATGTGAAATGACAGGCTTTGAGACATGGTCTGGAAGAGAAGGCAGAAGAGAGGGAAAGTGAAAATCCTTGGCATAAAGATTTCATTCTAGAGCAAAACTGGGAGAGCCCTAATATTGAAGTAGAGTGTACTTGGGTGAGTGTCCTTTTAATATTACTATGTATGATCCTTTCTTGAAGAACAAATAGGCAAAATAAAGTGGCATTACTGGAGCTTGTATACAAAGGTTTTTGAAAGATGAGATATTTAATTAAAATTGCTGCTATCCATTAAAAACTTGTTCTTAGAAAAGTTTACTAGGTTGCAAAATTATAGGGTTTTAAATTTTATTTATTATTATTTTTCTTAAGAAATAGGTCAGTAATGCATATTGTCTTTTCTGGCTAAAGCTCTAGTAATATCTGACATGACCATAAAACTCCTTGCTGAAATTATGTGTAAAAATTTGCTCAGCACAGGAGACAGTTCCACCCTGACCTAGAAACCAGAGCCGGGAGCTGAATGATCTGATCCAACCTTCCTTTGCTCCTACATGTTAAGCCTTAGAAGAGGGAAAGTCCCCAGCTATCCAGGTGAGCTGCATGACTCCTGGGCAGAACTCAACTCTGAACTCTGCAGGACCCCCAGGTAAGCAGTGGCTCTCCTCTGCCACCCTGCTGGAGGACAGTGTCTAGGAATGGTGGCAATAAAGATCATTCCTATACCCACATAGTCAGGATGTTAATCATCAAAAGACCAGTTGGGATTATTACAGAAAAACATCCTTCAGTGCTCTCCTGGAACAATAAGAACACAAGGAGAATTCTGGTTTTACCCTTGGAAACCTGAGAGGGAGAGAGATGCTTGAGAAATGGACTGATGGCCCAGCAAAATGGTGAGACAACTGGGTGGAAGGAAGAATGAGGACAAGAAAGAAATGTCCAGTGATGAAGGTGACTGGGAGTTAGAACAAGGAGAGGTAGAATAAGGCTACTTAATAATTACTTTTATACTGTTTATTTGGCTGTACTGTGAAGTGACTCTCCATCCCCCAGCTACCTGAATCTTCAGTGCCAAATGTATTAATTGTCTTAACGGTTCTTTGTAGATCATTAAAGGAAAGGGAAGGTAGCTGCATACTGCAGGGTGGAGGGAAGAGAAGAGACACAGGAAATAAGACACACAGCAAAGGTGGAGAATTTCAAGTAAGCAAGAAAGAAGGGTGATCCAAGCCCCTGAACTTCATGCCAAGGAATCTTTAGGGGGACTTAGAGCAACCCATTACATGAGATGGGGTTTGAGCAAGTTAAAAAACCTATTAAAGAGAAAGATAACTCCAAAGTTTGGAGGTGTGAGGACCACCCAGGAGGCTATCACATGTATTACACATCACTGACACCAGACAGGGAGAAATGAAGAGGTCAAAGACTGGTTCTATGTATTCCAGCGGACTCTGAGATTCATTATCTACTTCTTTGTCCATGCATCTATCCACCCATCTATCTGTCACTGATTTTATCTATCAAGTTGCTCACTCCCAGTTTTCCTCAATATCACTATTTCCTTTAAGCTTTGAATGGTTTCTTCAGTATTGAAGGGAATTTCTTTTCTAGTTAATAACAGGGGTAGAATTAGCAAGCACTAATGCAGTCTGTGGCCCCAACCTAAAATCAACAAAATACAAAGAAAAACACAAAGAAAAAAGTGCTTTTTCTTGCTATTTCCCTCTTTGGTGGCAAGAGGTTGCTTACTAAAGCTTTAGGAGATGGCCTAAGTGAGTTTCTCTGTAGCTCCCTGGGAGTGGAGGTGATGGGGACAACTTCCAGTCCTAGGTCAGCTCCACAGCTGCCCTTGGACTAGAGGAGTTCAGCTGTCAGCACGCATGGATGATCACCAGCCTGGAGTCTAGCACAGGCTGCTGCCCCACAAGCCCACTGTCCTCTTTCATCCCTTCCGCCTGTGTGCTCTTCACTGTTCAATTCTGTCCAATTTCCTCCACCAGGAATTTTCCCTTATTCCAGTGGCCTGGACAAATTCCTGTGATTTCTCATGACCTATGGGCCTCTATGCAGTGCCTCATGTTGCTAGAATTGGCTTCATTTTCCACTTTTAAGATATTCAAGTAACTTCAATTTCTTCTCACTTAGAATAGTCACACGACTTACTTTCTAAATTTTGGAATGTAGGAGAGGTTACTTGAAATGAAATACAAGGTTACAAAGAATACTGAGGACTTAATTTAGCATCCCCCCTCCATCTCTGTAATTTAATCATATTTCATGTAAACAGTCATTATGTTTTCAAGTCATAAAATATTAAGTAAACATGGATGATAACCACTATCTGTGTTTGAAATAAGAAAGAGCCCTGCCCCTAACTCCCACACCAGAAGTGAGCTCATCTTCCCCCAAGGCAGCCAGGCAAATTCAAGCTCCAGAGCTTCTGTGAAATATAAAATAATGAAAAGAAAATGCACAGGCTTAAAAGAAATAATGATAATAATAATAAAACACTGCTTGCAGGAAAAATAAATGAAAGGCAGAAAATGAAATAGGTCTCCAAAAGTAATTCCTTAAGACTCTTATGTCAATTCTCCTAAAATAAAACATATCAAATAAAATCTAAATTCCTCCTGCTTGCCTGTGCTGTACACACATAGTCCATTAGCAAAGGGGATGGGGTCCCTGGAAATGGAAGCATGAACCGAGTGAGCAGTGCCTTGGTCTTTCTAGCGTTGCCTCTAGGGAGAAAGTTCTTGACCTCTCCCACCACCCGTCACTGTCCCTTCTCTGACCCTAGAAATGGGTGCTTTCAACTTCCACTTGTTAAAATGCTGGCCTGTCTTCCCAAGCTGCAGTTAGGTTCATGATGTCCCCTACAATGTCAAGGGCTGGCCCCAGAATCTCAGTATCTGCTAATCTTTACTTCTGTTTCTCAGATGTCTCCTTGAATGGGCTTTGAGTCTCTCGCCTAAAACTGTGATGCTCTTCCTGTTTCCTGTGGCAGGCCCAGTTCTATCACTTGCACCCCTTTTTGTCAGCCTGCATGACAAAGCTGTTCACCAGAACAAAGAATAAATGGCAGGAAAAGGTACTCAAAGGAAGAAATCATGAATTTTTCAGAAAACTTACCAACTTGACGAAATTATCAAAATTGTTTTTCAGTAGTTCTTACTAGATACAAGTATATGGTAGCCCTCAGAACTTAGGAAAAACATATATACTTAGTATATATACATATATACTTATACATATATACTTATATACTTGTAGTCTACTACACTGGATTTATATATAGCTATTTCAGTGAAAAAGCACACTATAAAGAATCAGCACTATGCAAAGTGGAGTGTTTGGGGTGAAAGGCAACCATTTTTAAAAACAGTCAGATATCAAACAAGGTCAAAGAATTTTTCAAAAAGTGGAGTACCAGAAGGAATGAGCTAAAAGATAAAATGAGATCTTAAAAGTAAGATTTTAGAATTGTTGTGATTAGTGGTAATAGCAAAATCTTAAATTATAACCATAGAAGCAGGCAGCGAAGTAGCGTAGAGACAAGGTCACTGGAGGAAAGGCAATTGTGGAACTGAAAATGTAAGTGTGGAAAGGTTACACACAAGGATGTTAAAATCATCGAGCATTTTGGCAGTATAGTATAAAAGGGAGTGATTGTGAGCGGGGGCAGAACCATCAAGGACAGATGGGGAAGTATCCTGGGGTTGAGGGGTCAGTAGATAACACAGAAAGTTGAAAAGAGTATTTAGAGACGATGTTTCAGAACATAGGGGATTTTGTTAATGACTGACTATGGGTTTCAGAGGACACAACAAAAGTGTTTTGGAAGTTGGGGGTGGGGGAGGACAGGGAGATGGGAGAAAGTACCCTGCCATATGGGAAAAGGCTGCAGGATGAAGGCTGACTAGGAAGCCTGGGCTTCTCCACGTGACCACATAACATAGGGATAAAGGGCCTAATGAGATGAAACAGATATTGGAGGTGAGGAGGTGAGTTGTTCCAGGGCTCTCTTGTCACTCTTGTCCATGGAGGTACAGAGGCCAGGAGAGGGGCCGTATTATGCCAAGCATAGATAACTCTGGAGATTTCTTTCCAATCCTCTATCACCTCCACTGTCCACATTGTTCCCAGTCCGTATAAAGGGACAGATAGCAAATAGGTTGCATTCTCTATGGTCAGGGAAGGACTGCCTGGAGCACTGTGGTATAAAGAACTTCAAGGCCACATTCAGATTCAGGAGAAAAGGAAAATGATCACCTCTATGCCAGTATCTGCCTTCCCTAGCTTAAGGTGATCCCTAAAGCTCAGTTCAATGTCTAATTCTCCATCCTACTTCCTACTTTTCAACCTGCCTCCTAGCCACTCAGGACTTTTACATATGTCACTTTGCTTCAGGCTACAACCTCAACCCTTCCTGAAGATCCTCTACACAACTTGCTGTGCTCTCTGCTAACGAACCCCACGTTTCCATGTCCAGACAAGACCTCATTCCTAAGCACTAAAAACTTGTCCTGCAATCTTCTCCTGGGCTCGGAGCACATCAAAGGTGCTCATCAATCTTCCCCCGTCCATGCCACCCCAACCTGTTCCTCTCCCATCCCAGTTAGTGTATCCCCATTTACACATCTGAACAACCCAAGTCACCTTCAATTCCTCCTTCTCCCCCACGTCTTATCAGTCACCTATTTCCGCCCCTTCAATTTCTGAAATTCCTTAAATCTGCTCCTTGTGCTCCCTCCCCACAGCCTCAGCCTTGTTCACATCTTCTCTCAAGGAGACTTAGGAAGGAGACTCTACCCAACTCACCTTCCAACAGCCATCAGAGTGACCTCTGTGAAACACTGTTTCTCCCTTCCTTAAAAGGCTTTTGTAGTGTGCTCCAAAGACAAAGAAGAAGATAAACTCAAAGGGCCAATATTGCCAGAACAAAGAGTTACAGGACTCCTACCACTCTGTCACAATGTGACCACTGCAGTGTCCCAGGGCCCTCGCAAGCAGCATGCCCGGTCCCTTTCCCATCCCATTATAAGGAAAGACATTTGCCCCATTTTTCTCCCTCTCAGCACACTGAATGTATACATACTCTGCCCAGTCAGCTAATGACTTGCACATTCCCTGGCTATAAAAACAGACAAGCAATCCATGCTCATTGTCGACTTTCCCTGGCTACCAGGAAGTCAGCCCGCTATTCTTGCAGCAACCCTTCTCTTTAATAAACTCTGTCTTCCTTACATTCTGCCTTGTGTCTGGAAATTCTTTTCCAACCTGCGCTCCAACCATGACAGCTTTAGTGGCTTTGCAGCATATACAGGATAAAAATCAAAGTTCTTAGCCCTTGACAGATAACATTGTACATGTTTGTTCAGGTGCCTCCTCTCCCACTAGATTATGATCTCCACCAAGGCAGGAAGGTATGCCTCCTTTATTTTGAGTTCCCAGTAACTGCTTAGAGATGCAGAACATACTCAATAAATGTGAAGTGAAGTAGTGCAAGCAGGCAGAGGAAAAGTATAAAAAGTAACCCAATTTTAAAGATGCTCTTTCATGAGAGTTGACACGAGCACATTTTCTATAACTCTCGCTATAGCTAATTCACCTCTGCTTACCATAAATAGCAAAGGAATAAAAATCTTTTAATTTGACAATTAACAAAAAATATAACAGGGTGGAAATGAGGGGGTTTTTTTCTTTTGTGTTTTGGAAATGAGGTGTTTTTTGTTCATTTGTTTTTGTTTAACTTTTTATTTTATATTGGAATATAGCCAATTAACAATGTTGTGACAGCTTCAGATGCACAGCACAGCGACTCAGCCATACATACACACGTATCCATTCTCCTGCAGACTCCCCTCCCATCTAGCCTGCCGCATAACATTGAGCAGAGTTCCCTGTGCTATAAAGCAAGTCCTTGTTGGTTATAATTTTTATTATTGTTTTTATTTTTTAAAACATCTTTATTGGAGTATAACTGCTTTACATTGTTGTGTTAGTTGCTGCTGTATAAAAAAGTGAATCAGCTACACGTATACATATATCTCCGTATCCCCTCCCTCTTGCATATATCCCCGTATCCCCTCCCTCTTGCATCTCCCTCCCAATCTCCCTATCTCACCCCTCTAGGTGGTCACAAAGCACTGAGCTGATCTCCCTGTGCTATGCGGCTGCTTCCCACTAGCTATCTATTTTACATTTGGTAGTGTATATATGTCAATGCCACTCTCTCACTTCGTCTCGGCTTATCATTCCACCCCCGGGGCCCTCAACTCCATTCTCTACGTCTATGTTTTTATTCCTGTCCTGCCCCTAGGTTCTTCAGAAACTTTTTTTTTCTTTTTTTAGATTCCATATATATGTGTTAGCATATGGTATTTGTTTTCCTCTTTCTGACTTACTTCATTCTGTATGACAGACTCTAGGTCCATCCACCTCACTACAAATAACTCAATTTTGCTTCTTTTTATGGTTGAGTAATATTCCATTGTATATATGTGCCACATCTTCTTTATCCATTCATCTGTCGATGGACACTTAGGTTGCTTCCATGTCCTGCCTATTGTAAATAGTGCTGCAAATGAACATCGTGGTACATGACTCTTTTTGAATTATGGTTTACTCAGGGTATATGCCCAATAGTGGGACTGCTCGGTCATAGGGCAGTTCTATTTTTAGTTTTTTAAGGAACCTCCATACTGTTCTCCATAGTGGCTGTATCAATTTACATTCCTACCAACAGTGCAAGAGGGTTCCCTTTTCTCCACACCCTCTCCAGCATTTATTGTTTCTAGATTTTTTGATGATGGCTATTCTGACCGGTATGAGATGATATCTCATTGGAGTTTTGATTTGCATTTCTCTAATGATTAGCGATGTTGAACATCCTTTCATGTGTTTGTTGGCAATCTGTATATCTTCTTTGGAGAAATGTCTATTTAGGTCTTCTGCCCATTTTTGGATTGGGTTATTTGTGTTTTTGATATTGAACTGCATGAGCTGCTTGTATATTTTGGAGATTAATCCTTTGTCAGTAGCTTTGTTTGCAAATATTTTCTCCCATTCTGAGGGTTGTTTTTTCATCTTGTTTATGGTTTCCTTTGCTGTGCAAAAGCTTTTAAGTTTCATTAGGTCCCATTGGTTTACTTTTCTTTTTATTTCCATTTCTCTAGGAGGTTGGTCAAAAAGGATCTTGCTGTGATTTATGTCATAAAGTGTCTGCCTATGTTTTCCTCTAAGAGTTTTATAGTGTCTGGTCTTATATTAAGGTCTTTAATCCACTTTGAGTTTACTTTTGTGTATGGTGTTAGGGAGTGTTCTAATTTCATTCATTTGCATGTAGCTGTCCAGTTTTTCCAGCACCACTTATTGAAGAGGCTGTCTTTTCTCCATTGTATATTCTTGCCTCCTTTATCAAAGATAAGGTGACCATATGTACATGGGTTTATCTCTGGGCTTTCTATCCTGTTCCATTTACCTATATTTCTGTTTTTGTGCCAGTACTATACTGTCTTGATTACTGTAGCTTTGTAGTATAGTCTGAAGTCAGGGAGCCTGATTCCTCCAGCTTCATTTTTGTTTCTCAAGATTCCTTTGACTAAAATCTGGTTCTTTGAGAAGATAAACAAAATTGATAAACCATTAGCCAGATTCATCAAGAAAAAAAGGGAGAAGACTCAAATCAATAGAATTAGAAATGAAAAAGGAGAAGTAACAACTGACACTGCAGAAATACAAAAGATCATGAGAGATTACTACAAGCAACTCTATGCCAAGAAAATGGACAACCGGGAAGAAATGGACAAACTCTTAGAAATGCACAACCTGCCAAGACTGAATCAGGAAGAAATAGAAAATATGAACAGACCAATCACAAGCACTGAAATTGAAACTGTGATTAAAAATCTTCCAATAAACAAAAGCCCAGGACCAGATGGCTTCACAGGCGAATTCTATCAAACATTTAGAGAAGAGCTAATACCTATCCTTCTCAAACTCTTCCAAAATATAGCAGAGGGAGGAACACTCCCAAACTCTTCCTAAAAGGCCACCATCACCCTGATACCAAAACCAGACAAGGATGTCACAAAGAAAGAAAACTACAGGCCAATATCACTGATGAACACAGATGCAACAATCCTCAACAAAATACTAGCAAACAGAATCCAACAGCACATTAAAAGGATCATACACCATGATCAAGTGGGGTTTATTCCAGGAATGCAAGGATTCTTCAATATATGCAAATCAATCAACGTGATACACCATATTAACAAATTGAAGGAGGAAAACCATATGATCATCTCAATAGATGCAGAGAAAGCTTTTGACAAAATTCAACACCCATTTATGATAAAAACCCTGCAGAAAGTAGGCATAGAGGGAACTTTCCTCAACATAATAAAGGCCATATATGACAAACCCACAGCCAACATCGTCCTCAATGGTGACAAACTGACAGCATTTCCACCAAGATCAGGAACAAGACAAGGTTGCCCACTCTCACCACTCTTTTTTTTTTTTTTTTTTTTTCGGTACATAGGCCTCTCACCGTGGTGGCCTCTCCCGCTGCAGAGCACAGGCTCCAGATGCGCAGGCTCAGTGGCCATGTGTCACGGGCCCAGCTGCTCCGCGGCATGTGGGATCCTCCCAGACCGGGGCACGAACCCGTGTCCCCTGCATCAGCAGGCGGACTCTCAACCACCGCACCACGAGGGAAGCCCTCACCACTCTTATTCAACATAGTTTTGGAAGTTTTAGCCACAGCAACCAGAGAAGAAAAGGAAATAAAAGGAATCCAAATCGGAAAAGATGAAGTAAAGCTGTCACTATTTGCAGATGACATGATACTATACATAGAGAATCCTAAAGATGCTACCAGAAAACTACTAGAGCTAATCAATGAATTTGGTAAAGTAGCAGGATACAAAATTAATGCACAGAAATCTCTGGCATTCCTATACACTAATGATGAAAAATCTGAAAGTGAAATCAAGAAAACACTGCCATTTACCACTGCAATAAAAAGAATAAAATATCTAGGAATAAACCTACTTAAGGAGACAAAAGACCTGTATGCAGAAAATTAGAAGACACTGATGAAAGAAATTAAAGATGATACAAATAGATGGAGAGATATACCATGTTCTTGGATTGCAAGAATCAACATTGTGAAAATGACTCTACTACCCAAAGCAATCTACAGATTCAATGCAATCCCTATCAAACTACCACTGGCATTTTTCACAGAACTAGAACAAAAAAATGTCACAATTTGTATGGAAACACAAAATACCCCGAATAGCCAAAGCAATCTTGAGAACGAAAAGCAGAGCTGGAGGAATCAGGCTCCCTGACTTCAGACTACACTACAAAGCTACAGTAATCAAGAGAGTATGGTACTGGCAGAAAAACAGAAAGATAGATCAATGGGACAGGATAGAAAGCCCAGAGATAAACCCACGCACATATGGTCACCTTATCTTTGTTAAAGGAGGCAGGAATGTACAGTGGAGAAAGGACAGCCTCTTCAATAAGTGGTGCTGGGAAAGCTGGACAGGTACATGTAAAAGTATGAGATTAGATCACTCCCTAACACCATACACAAAAATAAGCTCAAAATGGATTGAAGACCTAAATGTAAGGTCAGAAACTATCAAATTCTTAGAGGAAAACATAGGCAGAACACTCTATGACATAAATCACAGTAAGATCCTTTTTGACACACCTCCTAGAGAAATGGAAATAAAAACAAATGGGACCTAATGAAAGTTCAAAGCTTTTGCACAGCAAATGAAACCATAAACAAGACCAAAAGACAACCCTCAGAATGGGAGAAAATATTTGCAAATGAAGCAACTGACAGAGGATTAATCTCCAAAATTTATAAGCAGCTCATGCAGCTCAATAACAAAAAAACAAACAACCCAATCCAGAAATGGACAGAAGACCTAAATAGACATTTCTCCAAAGAAGATATACAGACTGCCAACAAACACATGAAAGAATGCTCAACATCATTAATCATTAGAGAAATGCAAATCAAAACTACAATGACATATCATCTCACACTGGTCAGAATGGCCATCATCAAAAAATCTAGAAACAATAAATGCTGGAGAGGGTGTGGAGAAAAGGGAACACTCTTGCACTGCTGGTGCGAATGTGAATAGGTATAGCCACTATGGAGAACAGTATGGAGGTTCCTTAAAAAACTACACATAGAACTACCATATGACCCAGCAATCCCACTACTGGGCATATACCCTGAGAAAGCCATAATTCAAAAAGAGTCATGTACTAAAATGTTCATTGCAGCTCTATTTACAATAGCTAGAAGATGCAAACAACCTAAGTGTCCATCATCGGATGAATGGATAAAGAAGATGTGGCACATATATACAATGGAATATTACTCAGCCATAAAAAGAAACGAAATTGAGCTATTTGTAATGAGGTGGATGGACCTAGAGTCTGTCATACAGTGAAGTAAGTCAGAAAGAGAAAGACAAATACCGTATGCTAACACACATATATGGAATTTAAGAAAAAAAAATGTCATGAAGAACCTAGGAGTAAGACAGGAATAAAGACACAGACGTACTAGAGAATGGACTTGAGGATATGCGGAAGGGGAAGGGGAAGCTGTGACAAAGCAAGAAAGTGGTATGGACATACATACACTATCAAACGTAAAATAGATAGCTAGTGGGAAGCAGCCACATAGCACAGGGAGATCAGTTCGGTGCTTTGTGACCACCTAGAGGGGTGGGATAGGGAGGGTGGGAGGGAGGGAGATGCAAGAGGGAAGAGATATGGGAACATATGTATATGTATAACTGATTCACTTCGTTATAAAGCAGAAACTAACACACGATTGTAAAGCAATTATACTCCAATAAAGAGGTAAAAAAAAAAAGATTCCTTTGGCTATTCGGGGTCTTTTGTGTTTCCATACAAATTGTGAAATTTTTTGTTCTAGTTCTGTGAAAAATGCCATTGGTAGTTTGATAGGGATTGCATTGAATCTGTAGATTGCTTTGGGGAGTATAGTCATTTTCACAATGTTAATTCTTCCAATCCAAGAACATGGTATATCTCTCCATCTGTTTGTATCATCTTTAATTTCTTCCTCAGGGTCTTACGGTTTTCTGCATACAGGTCTTTTGTCTCCTTAGGTAAGTTTATCCCTAGGTATTTTATCCTTTTTTGCAATGGTAAATGGGAGTGTTCCCTTAATTCCTCTTTCAGATTTTCCATCATTAGCATATAGGAATGCAAGAGATTTCTGTGCATTAACTTTGTATCCTGCTACTTTACCAAATTCATTTATTTGGATGGAATAAATTCCATTTGCATGGAATATCTTTTTCTATCCCCTCACTTTCAGTCTGTATGTGTCCCTAGGTCTGAAGTGGGTCTGTTGTAGACAGCATATATATGGGTCTTGTTTTTGTATCCATTCAGCCAGGCTATGTCTTTTGGTTGGAGCATTTAATCCATTTACATTTAAGGTAATTATAGATATGTATGTTCCTATTACCATTTTCTTAATTGTTTTGGGTTTGTTAATGTAGGTCTTTTCCTTCTCTTGTGTTTCCTGCCTAGAGAAGTTCCTTTAGCGTTTGCTGAAAAGCTGGTTTTGTGGTGCTGAATTTTCTTAGCTTTTGCTTGTCTGTAAAGGTTTTAATTTCTCCATCGAATCTGAATGAGATCGTTGGTTGGTTGTAGGTTTTTCCCTTTCATCACTTTAAATATGTCCTGCCACTCCCTTCTGGCTTGTAGAGTTTCTGCTGAAAGATCTGCTGTTAACCTTATGGGGATTCCCTTGTATGTTATTTTTTGCTTTTCCTTTGCTGCTTTTAATATTTTTTCTTTGTATTTAATTTTTGATAGTTTGAGTTATATGTGTCTTGGCATGTTTCTCCTTGGATTTATCCTCTATGAGACTCTCTGTGCTTCCTGGACTTGACTGACTATTTCCTTTCCCATATTAGGGAAGTTTTCAACTATAATCTCTTCAAATAGTTTTTCAGTCCCTCTCTTTTTCTCTTCTTCTTCTGGGACCCCTATAGTTCGAATGTTGGTGCATTTAATGTCCCAGAGGTCTCTGAGACTGTCCTCAATTCTTTTCATTCTTTTTTCTTTATTCTGCTCTGCAGTAGTTATTTCCTCTATTTTATCTTCCAGGTCACTTATCCATTCTTCTGCTTCAGTTATTCTGCTGTTGATTCCTTCTAGAGAATTTTTAATTTCATTTATTGTGTTGTTCATCATTGTTTGCTTGCTCTTTAGTTCTTCTGGGTCCTTGTTAAACATTTCTTGTATTTTCTCCATTCTATTTCCACAATTTGGGATCATCTTTACTATCATTACTCTGAATTGTTTTTCAGGTGGACTGCCTATTTCCTCTTCATCTGTTTCACCTGGTGGGTTTTTACCTTGTTCCTTCATCTGCTGCGTATTTCTCTGTCTTCTCATTTTGCTTAACTTATTGTGTTTGGGGTCTCCTTTTTGCAGGCTGCAGGTTCGTAGTTCCTGTTTTTTTCTGTCTGCCTCCAGTGGGTAAGGTTGGTTCTGTAGGTTGTGTAGGCTTCCTGGTGGAGTGGACTGGTGCCTGTTTTCTGGTGGATGAGGCTGGATCTTGTCTTTCTGGTGGGCAGGACCGCATCCAGTGGTGTGTTTTAGTGTGTCTGTGAACTTAGTATGATTTTAGGCAGCCTCTCTGCTAATGGGTGGGGTTGTGTTCCTGTCTTGCTAGTTGTTTGGCATAGGATGTCCAACCCTGGAGCTTGCTGGTCGTGGAGTGGAGCTGGGTCTTAGCGTTAAGATGGAGATCTCTGGGAGAGCTCTCAATGATTGATATTATGTGGGGCTGGGAAATCTCTGGCAGACCAATGTCCTGAACTTGGCTCGCCCACCTATGAGACTCAAGCCTGACACACAGCTGGAGCACCAAGACCATTTCAGCCCCACGGTAGTGAATGTGGCAGTCTCCATTATGAAGTCAGATTATGAGGGTCTACAATAGCTGTTCAGCTAGAACAGGCTGACTTGGGAGCAATTTGTCTATGAGGCTGTCTCCAGCAGCTCGTGTCTGAAAGAGTAGGACTCCGCATGTGCTGCGAGAATCTTAAACGTTTATATAGAGGTCTTCATTGGGTTCAGTCTCGGATTCAGTACAGATGGTCTCTGAAGAACACCTTACTCTCTCAAGGTCGTGTGCTTGAAACAGCTCCTAAGCCTCAGGGTCTACAAGCTGCAGGAAGACGAGACTGCCCGGGGTGGCCTGCAAGCCATTCTTGCCACGAGCCCTGCTGCTGCTGTCGTGGAATCCGGCTTCCCCCACCACTCACCCTGTAGTGAGTTTTCAGTGAAGCTTTCTCTCTGTGCTAGTGAGATTCATGCTACTTGAGTTGCACAAAGCCACAGAGCGCGTAAATGTTGGGGTGGGGGTACAAACCCAGCAAATCTGGCCCCAAGGTCTGTGTTATGTCACCCAACGAGAGTGGGGAGGCCACACTCCTAAACACCTCACCCCCATGAGCCAGCTCCTCAAACCCACAACGCCACAGGTGGTTATCCTTTTTAAATATGGCAGCGTGTACATGTCAATCCCAAGCTCCCTAACTATCCCTTCCCTCCACCCTTCCCCCCACCCCGGTAACCATAAGTACATTTTCTAAGTCTATGAGTCCGTTTCTGTTTTGTAAGTACGTTCATTTGTATCATTTCTTTTTAGATTCCACACATAAGCGATATCAAACAATATTTCTCTTTCTCTGACTTACTTCACTCAGTATGACAATCTCTAGGTCCATCCATGTCACTGCAAATGGCATTATTTCTGTGAAGATTACTCTCCATAATGTGGGTGGGCCTCATCCTATTAGTTTGAAGCCCTTAATAAAACGAAGACTGATGTCCCCTGAGAAAGAAGGAATTTTTAATATGTATTTTTTTATATTGGATTCTGGTTCCACCATTTTCTAGGTGTGTAACCCTGGGCAAGATACTTAACCCCTGGCCTCAGTTTCATAACTCACAAATTGGAGATAATAACAGTAACTAATCCAAATGGTTGTTATAGGAATTAAATGAGGTAGTGTATGAAAAGCCTGTTGGAATGGGAAATGTTCAATAAGTAACAGCTGTGGTAGTTACTCTGAAAGAGGTTGCACATATGGTTTATTTATAGATAACTAGAAACATTATTGCTATTAGACAATGGAAAACATGCATGTATTTCCTAGAATGAACAGAACATATCTTAACTTTTTCCATAGAGTTCAGGCCATACTGAGTCAGCCTCTGAAGGAGATTGGGAGTTTTTGTTTCTGGTCTCCCCAGCTTTTCTCTCTCCCAACATTTTCTACCCTCTGACCTCTCCATCTGGGGTCCAACTGCTCCTGGAAGAGAGGCAGCAAATCTGACAGCCCTCTGTAGAAAGAGGCTTGGGTCTAGTGGACCATCTGGTTAACTTTCAACTTTAACTCAAAATTGTTTATTCATCTGTTCTAGAGATACATTGACACAATTGAAAAAACTCATTCTTTTTTTTTTTTTGCTTTTGAACTTACACACTGCTCTTTTCCTTTTAGCATCTTACCTTAAGAAAGTTTAAAGTTATCCAGTATCTCTGCTCTCTTCCCACACATACAAGAACATTAGGATGATTTAACACAGGTTCCACTTCCTCTTTTTTGTTCTTATCCAGAATTTTAAAAACTCATTCATTTTACTGGGCCACTCCTCCTGTAATAAACCAGGCATATTTTTTACAAAATGCATAATTATCTTGTGACTAGCACATAAAATTTTATTTTACGTTTGTGTGTTTTTGACCTCTAGAAACAGCAAGTTCATATTGTTCAACCTAATATTTGAAGAATGTTAATTTCTTGACTATAAATATTTAAAAATATATACAACAATTTTCTGTTTCTGTTATGGCATTTCTTCACTTTTTAGTATATTGGAATTCTCAGAAAATGACTTGGTGGTGGGGAAGTCTCCTTTACCCTCCAAGAAGCCCTAGTGTGAAGCCTCTACAAAGTAAATCTTTCTTTTACTGATAATAATTATCTTTTATAACACCTTTTCCATGTATTTTTGTGTTAAAAGATCTAAAGATATGACTCCTTAAAAAAAAAAAAAAGAGGTAAGGAGAGGAAGGAAAAAAAAAGGATGTGGAGGGACCAACACCCCATCATATATTATATAAAATGACAATAATCACAAGAAACCTATTTCACAAATTGCTGGGAATATTACACGTGATAATACACTGCGAAGAACTTTAAAGAGTTAAAAGTACAATCATGAAAGGCAGTCCACTTATGTGTTTGAAGAAACATTTTTGGTCTGTGAATGCTTTATTTCTGGTCCATGGTGACGTAAGTATGAAAATTTGAGAGTAAGCATTTAGAAAATGTTATACGAATTTGACAAAGTCATTTTACATCTGTTGAATCAATAATAAAAGATTTGGGCTTGTATTTTGTATGCCTGAATTTTTACTTCATTTTCTAGTAATTCACTTTCATTTTACTTTACAAAGGCAAAGAAACCCTGTCCTTCACCACACATAGTTTGAGAAGCATCGATAAAAGCTATTATTATTTCTGAAATTTTGCTTAACAACCATTAATTTCTAATTACAAACTAGTTATATGTCATTATTTGAGAAATACTCTCTCAAACCAAGTGTAAGGAGTTGCCAGCATACAAACAAGTTCCAAAACAAGTTTGTTTTGTATTGGGTAACATGGTTATTTGGGAGTCAGACACCATTTTTCCCATGAAATAACATTAGCCGAGGGTTAGGTTCTTGGTGTAGCCTATCAATCCCAGTTATCTCAAAAGATGGGTAAGCTATACAATAAAGTGTGATCACCCGTATATACTGTAAATTTTTTTTTTTCGCGGTACTTGGGCCTCTCACTGTTGTGGCCTCTCCCGTTGCGGAGCAACAGGCTCCGGACACACAGGCTCAGCGGCCATGGCTCACGGGCCCAGCAGCTCCGCGGCATGTGGGATCTTCACAGACCGGGGCACGAACCCGTGTTCCCTGCATCGGCAGGCGGACTCTCAACCACTGCGCCACCAGGGAAGCCCTATACTATAAAATTTAATGACCAGGCTTCTCCACCCTCTTACGATGAAGAAATTAGGCTACTGATTTCCAAATCAGAAAACATCCCTCTTCCCCACCCAGCCATGAGAAAAGGTGATTCTTAGCTCTGGCAGGGTGGTAGGGATAGGGATAAGGATGGGGTTACTTTTGCAGAAGTTGCTTCAAGAGCAACTCAGAAAGAGGAAGAGTAATGGAGCTATAGTACTCTTCACACAGAGAATGGAGGAATTAGGAGATCAAGTTTGAGGGAACTCACTGGTCGAGTTAATAAAATTAAACTGAGGATTCTCTAAGATTCTCTGAGAATGAGGTTTGGCAGGTTTTGCTGGACTTGAAAGCCTGGTTCTTTACCACAAATGCCTCTATCCTAAACCCCAGGGCATTGTGGTGGCCCAAGACGGTGAGTAGGCTTCATCCTGAATTGAAATCTGTTAGCAGCTACCTCAGAGATTTTAATTTTTCTTCTGTCGTTGTTTGAAAAGATGTGAGGACAAGTCTAGGCTTAGTGAGAAACACTGGTAGAATCAATTAGTGATGTCTGCCACGGGCAAGAAGGGAAAGTAAGCATAAAAGCTGTATTTCGCTACCCTGAGTATACCCTGAAAGAAACAGACCTTTGGCCCTTTAATTTCAGCTGAAACCAGGATGAATTATTAAGCACATGACTTTTTTAAAAGCCTGGGAATAGCAAAAGGGGAACAGCACACAACAAGGTAATCTTATTTACAATTTATGGTTTCCTCATTTTGTGATACATTTGAAAGACACAGGAGCCTAGCTCTTGACCCAGAGTCCAAGAGGAATAGTTTTATATACTAGTCACTAACCAGAAACCTTGGAACAAGACTCTCAGAACTAATACAGAAGCCCTGGCCACAGTCCCAGGCCTTCTTTAGGTCCTCATTCTAAATTCTGATTTCATATATGAGATTCTTCTCTGTCCCCAAAGACTGACATTAAAAACGTCCCTAGAGAAGAGATCCCACCCACACATGTCCAGTCATAGGGTAACTATGGTGAAATTCTTAACCAAAATGGTCCATGGATAGAATCTGGGGGCTTCATGACCTTGAATGAAGGGAAAAAAATCTTGATTTCTAAAGGAATTTAACATTTCCTTCAATTATGAAAGTAGAAAACCAATCAAATCTCAGAAGCATTAGCAATACTTGTGACTTTGTTACTAATGTAAATAAGAGTTATGTTCATTATTTCATTATAGTGCTGCAGACATCTTGAAATAACATTTATGCTCATCGCTATTTGAAAGAATGTTGCTAGATCTTGTTATTTAACGTGTTAATAATGTAGCACACATTACACTATTATATTACTATAGCACAAACTTTTAAAAGACTACTTTGATAATTGCATTTGAATGTAATTGGTCTCCTTTGCAATCTGCACCTTTTAAAAATAATTTTTTTAATTATTTATTTATTTATTTTTGGCTGCATTGGGTCTTCGTTGCTGCATGTGGTCTTTCTCTAGTTGCGGCAAGGGGGAGTTACTCTTTGTTGTGGTGCGTGGGCTTCTCATTGCGGTGGCTTCTCTTGCTGCAGAACGCGGACTCTAGGGCGCGTGGGCTTCAGTAGCTGCGGCTCGCGGGCTCTAGAGTGCAGGCTCAGTAATTGCGGCACAGGGGCTTAGTTGCTCCGCGGCATGTGGGATCTTCCTGGACTAGGGCTCAAACCCGTGTCCCCTGCACTGGCAGGCGGATTCTTAACCACTGCACCACTAGGGAAGCCCCACACCTTTTATTGTATGCATTTATGTTATTCTGCGAAGGTATCTATAATTTCACTACTGCCAGAGGGGTTCATGACTTAAAAAAAGGTAAGCCTCCAGGACTTTCAAAGTACAACTATGTTGCTATCTACCATGCAATATAACCTAATATCCTTTAGGACTGAATCAGAGACATACAGAAACTGAGGGGTCTCTTTTTTTTTCTTGGTGCAGAACAGGTGAGAAACTGGCATTTGCTTTTATTTACTGGTTGTTAATAAAACCGATGTTTGTTTAAAGTTGGCAATTGTGACCATTTCTGCCTACATACTACAGGGTGGCAATTAAGTACTGGCAACCATCAGAAGCTTGTTTCAGCCATACTCACTTATTATAACTGTCTCAATCTTAATGGGGAAGGTTCTCTTTTATACTTTTTTCTTTCTTTATTCACGTTATGATTGTTAAGTTTTAAAATGGGGTTTGTTTTTGGTGGGTTTTTTTTTTCTTGTCTTATTCCCATAAACTGAGTTTGGAGCAAAAATAGTGTCCAGGTGAACTTCCCTGGTGCTCCCAATGCAGGGGGCACGGGTTCAATCCCCGGTCGGGATTCCGCGTGCCGCAGGGCACTGACAAAAAAATAATAATAAAATAAAATAAATAAAATAGTGTCCAGGTTTTGAGGTCTCTAGTCTAGATGAAGCATTACGTAATAGAATGTTTCCTTCCTCCCATCTACATCCTGTTATAAAAAGTAGTGATTCCAACATGACGTATTTACAAGACATGGCCCAGTATCTTTTCCTGTAATTAAAAAATATATATATTTAAAACTGTCCTCCAGAAGTTTCTTACCGGACTAGGACGGAAGGAATGTCTTCGAAGATTAATCGAGAACTGAGAAAGGCCTGCAGCCTGCTTGAGATTCCCGAGGGGTTGTCTGTTAGTGAAGGGAGGTGAAGGAATTCAAAGTGTCACGCCCTTGGCCTAACCAGGGGCGGGATAGGACGGTTCCCACTGCCGGGAAGGTGTCTCAAGAGGCAGGTTTGCGGTGACAAAAGCCAAGGGCCGCGCCGAGGGCGGAGCCGCCGCGGCCTGTGAGCAGGAACCGGGCTCGCCGACCTCGGGGCGGAGCGCGGCCCGCACGCAAGAGCCGGACCGCGGGCACCGCCCACAGTGCTCCCGGGCCCGGCCGAGCTAGGCGGCGCGGCTTCCGCGCCATGGGACGGTTGCTGGCTCTGAGCTTGCTGGGGATAGCGCTGGCGCTCCTGGGCGAGAGGCTCCTGGCGCTCAGGTAGGTGGGGGCCTCTCGGGTCCCCAGGCTCAGGGTGGCAGGGGCTGCGCGCGAGCGGGGACCCCGGAGCCGGCGGCCACGTAGGACCTCTGCATCGCTCTGCTCCTCGGCCGGCGGAGCTCCTCCACCCCAACCCCCAGCCGCCACCAAAACCCGGCACAGTTTGGGCTGAATCGCGAGACTTCATAGCGAGTTTGTAAGCTTTTGCTGCGCACCCAGGTCTTTCTTACCAAAGTTGACAAGCGAGTGCTTTGCGATTTACCCAGGGGCGAGCCTAGTGCTTTAACTTGAAAACAAAACTATTACTCATTCACTGAAACTTTAATTATAAAGATTTATTTCAGGTCATTGGTGCTGTTTCTCTTTGTTGCCCGAACCAGCCTCCGTCTTTAATAAAGTTGTTTTCCGTCCCTTCCCTGCAGAGTTTGAGAACTCTTCCTCTGCTCTCTAATCTTGGCACGGTTGATCAAAGATACTTGAGATATTCAGCTATTGTTCTTACATCACTTCCTTATTTATCTCTTCATCTGGGAACACCGAAGCCAGAATGCCAAACAGGACACGCCTAGTCTATCTCATGTTTTAGTTATAAGGAAAAAACGTGGGTGATCAGACGTCGTAGTCTCTAAATTATCAACTCAAATTATGTTAAGCCTCACGCGAAAGAATTCCAGAAATGTTGAGCACCTTCTCTGTACGCTGTGCACTCTTAGCCTCCTGTAATAGAGTAAGGCACCGTCCTTACCTTTAAAGAGTTTACCCTATTAAAGGGAAGGAGAGAAATAAATCAAATAGATAAATTAGGATGTTCAGGACAGGTACAAACCAACCCCTGCTGGCTTAAGGAGGAGAAGTTACAACGCATGAAGGTGAAGTTCAGGAGGAAGAGACATCTGACACTAGCCTTGAGGGATGGGTGAAACACAAATGGGGATGAAGGAGGCAGTCCCAGATGGAGAGTGCAGCGTGAAGAAAGGGAATGGCGGGGGAAGTTTAGATTTGAGCGGAGCATAAAGTTAAGGGATGAGAACAGTAGGAGTAGGGTTTTGAGATGGTTAAACCTCCGTTGAAAAATTGGGGCCTGCATAGATAGGCCAAGGGGAACTAGCAATGTTTGTTGTATGTGTTTTATTTTTTTAAACAGGAACCTGTTTAAACCATCTAAAGCATAACCAGTTGGGCTGTGTAGAGATGTCCTGGGAGGCTGGATTGGAGTAGAGCAGTGGTTCTCAGTCCTGGCTGAGCCTTAGGGATCTACTGGAGGCCTGCTGTCTGGGCTGCACCCCCAGCAGTTCCAATTCTGTTGCTCTGGGTGGGGCCCAGGCATGAGTATTTTTTATTTTAAAAAATTCTCCTGATAATTCTAACATGCAGTTAGAGTTGACAAGTACCAGAATAGAGAGCAAATAGACCTGGGGAAACTAGTTAAAGTCTTGCAGTAGTTTGGCCCAAACTCTGGAACCCCAGGGATGAGGGGTAAGGCCAAGGTGATACTGTAGTTTCCAGCTCTGCTGTCTTAGCTGCAGCTTCATCTGCTCAAAAGGGATGCCAGGAGGAGGAACAGTGTCTATGCAACAGGAAGCATCAGAGTTGGAGGAGGAACATTTACTGGTAAGAAATGGACATGTTGAGCTTAATTTTCACATTATATAAATGACCATCCTGCTCTGCAGAACGTTATTGAGTTGGGTGATTTTGTATGATCTGTCCAGCTCTTGGTTTCAAAGGCAGGACCACTAAAGTTCTCAAGCTCATTAAATTATCCCTAAACTTCAAACCACCAGTGTTTCCATAAGTTGAAGTTTTCTCAATTAGTCAATTTTTTCTTCTTACTAATCTTAAGGTTTTAAATTTAAATTCCTTTAACTGATAAATGTAGATGCAAACCTAAGAAAAAGTAAATAAAGCTTATTTAATTTACATAGAACGCACCTGCTAGATGATTTAAATTTGAATGTATCTTTTCTTTATAAAGACTTGACTATAATAAACTTTACTGAGCAGTGACTTCATAGGGTTGTAACCTCATTGGACAGTTGAAGCCTTATAGTGGCTGATGTGAGAATGTTGGGGTGAATGATGGGTGGCTAGATCTAGCAAATAAAAATGTAGGACACCCAGTTAAATTTGTATGTCAGATAAACAACAAATCATTTTTTAGTATATGCCTATCCCATGCAATATTTGGGATATAATTAGACTAAAATAGTATTTGTTATTTATCTGAAATTCAAATTTAACTGGGCATCTTGCATTTTATCTGGCAACCCTATGAGTGCAGAACATCAAGTGCCTGCTACTTACAAAGTTCGGTGGAGTGCTTAAATGCATATTTCTCCTTTCAGACCCTTAGAGTATTTTGAAAAGCAGCATGTTCCCACCTCCACATAAAGAAAGGCTCTTCAAAAACAGGTTTTTGGTGCATATTTCTCCTTTCAGACCCTTAGAGTATTTTGAAAAGCAGCATGTTCCCACCTCCACATAAAGAAAGGCTCTTCAAAAACAGGTTTTTGGTTTGTTTTTTTCTCTCGTCTGCTGCCTTCTATTTCATTATTCTATTTTTAGAGATGGCACTTTGGCACTCAGGTTATTTCTCTCCCCCAGGGTGCCCACTTAAATTTCAACTTGGATTTCAGATAAACAGTGAATGATTTTTAGTATAAGTATGTCCTGCATGGATAAATGGAATCAAGGTCGTCTCTTTCCTTCTGAACTATAACTGGCTAAGGTTCCCAGGGGAGGATGGCATGTCATACCCAACTTTTCCAGTCCTCCCTCGAGGAGCAATAAAGGAAAAAGTAGAAATACAAACATGTCCCCAGGCAAGTGCTCCCTGTTGCAAAGCACACACCCTTGAATGAATCATGAGACTTGAGTATATCAGAGACCTATGCCTGAGCAGGAACTCCAAATACAAGCATCTGAACTTTTGCTTGTTGCTTGACACCTTTTATGACAGCTCCACCAAGAAGCTAGCTATCCAGTTAGCTTTTGAACACTTCTGAAGGGGCAGACTTGTTTTCAGCCACCATCCTCCTTATTTATTGTGTGACTACTGTGTGCTGGTCTTTGTATTGAAACTGTCAGCAGTTCATTATATTAAACTAAAACTTATATTTACTGAAATTTGGAAAGAAAGCCCTTTTACCTTCCTGCTTCTTCCAGTTTTCATATATGTCTTCCTTCCTATATTATACATAATATTAACTGAGGCTTGGAGAGGCTGCCTAGTTAGTTCAGAAGTTAGTGCCAAACCTGTGCTCTAAGCCAGGTCTTCTGTTTCCAAATACAGTTTGTCCCAGCTCCACCATGGCCTCCTCTCTTCTCTGCCATTGGAGCAAACTTTCCCCAGCTTTACAAGCCTAAGCACAAATTCTTAAGTAAGAGCATTACAGGGGACCAAGGGGTGAATTTCAAGGGGTTTTACAAGTCTGTTTGTGAAAGATAAAGCCCCAGTTTGTCTGAATATAAGTCTGTACGTAAAAGATAAAGCCCCATCAGTGGTTTGTAAGTTCAAAGGCACTGAGATATGGAACAAACCTGGTAGTAACACTGTGTTCCCAGTTTGCTCAAAGCATATTGGCACACCAAACTGGTGCATCCTTACTGCTACCACATGATGAGGCAAGATAATCAGTAACCGCCCGTGACCCATTCCACTTTGGATGGGTAATGCCTTTTCCTGAGTGAAGGAAATAGAGATTCATTTCATGGTAATGACTGTTGGTTAAGGGTTCATGCTTTGTGGCCAGGTCGCCTGAATTCTCCACTATTTACATGAGACCTTGGCTTTTATTTCACCTTTCTGTGCCTCAGTGTCTTAATCTGTAGGATGGGGATAATAGTACTATATGCTCCATATAGGGGCTGTAAAAAATAAATGAGTTCATTCTTGTAAAGTGCTAGAACAATGTCAGACATGTAGTAAGTGCTCAATAAAGTTACCTATGATGACAATGATGTTGGAGCAGGGGTTCTTAGATTTTTTTGTGCCATAGATCCCTTTGGTAGTTTGGTGAAGCTTTGACTCCTTCTCAGCAAGCATCATGTTTCTAAATGCCTAAAATAAAATACATAGGATTACAAACCAAACTGGAATACTATCTAAGTTACTACTAATTTAAATACTTAAATTCTATTGCCAAACTATTTAAAAGATCTAATGTAGGATATAATAACATGGCCTTCTTTATTAAAGCCTTAAGTAGATCTAGAAGTAGTTGAATACCTAACAGTAGATACTGTGAAGCAGAGATGAGTATAAATGGTATTTTGAGATCTCTACAACAACTAAAATGTGATGAAACAATGTAATTTCTGTTAGTGACAGAGTCACAGGTCCTGCTAGTAGAAAGCTCAGTGCTTTGTTGCCTACACTCATCATCAAAAGAAATACTCAGTTTCAGTCAAAGGTTTAACTAAAGATGTGTTTTTTCCCTCCATCAGAATTCAGAAACCCCTGAATTTTACCCATGGACTCTTTGAGGGTCACTGGACCCCAGATTAAGAATCATGATGTACATGTTTCTGATGGGGGTCATTGGAGGAATGATTACTGGCTCAGTTGAAGGAAGGCAGTATGCATTCTTTCCTGTATTATACCTATCATATACTCGTAACTAAAAGGAAAATAACCAAGTTCTAATGAAAAGGAAAAGGAAAGTGAGAAAAACAAAAGGAACCTAGAACAAAGAAAGCAAATAGCTTTCATCTAGAGTGTCCATTTTAATAGACTAGTAGTGGTGGCCTGGAACATTGTGTCTAAGCTGGAGCTGAGTTAAAGAGAAAGAGTGCTGTAATTGATTAGCAATGTCTGCATGACAACAGAGTGGCAACTGCCACACCATCTCTGATCTAGTACGTTCATAAGCATGCTGTAGACATAAAGTGGTAGGGAGCAAATAGGCTGCTGCAAAAATATGACTTATTTGTGTTTGTATCTCTTATTTATTTATCTGTTTTTGGCATTAATATATGTAGGCTTATTGATCTGCTAGTCCAAAGAGTTTGTATAGCTTTCATTTGTATATTCTCCAAACTTCTTAAATCTGTTATCATTTAGGAGTGCTTTCAGCTGCAAGTAGCATACATCAAATTAATGGTAGCTTATACGTATTGAAGCTTGCTTTTCTCACTTGATACAAACTCTGTGAGTCATTCATCCTAGAGCTTGTCCACTGAGTCAGTGATCACATCAAGAAATTAGGTTCTGATGTTTTTGTTCTTTGATCCTCCACTGTTGGCTTTGTGTCCTCATACTTGTGTTAAGGATGCTGAATGATTGCTGTAGTCCCAAGTACCACATATATGGTCAAATCATGAAGAATGGAGGAGTGTTGCCAGTTAGCTCTCTTCCTATGTCTGCCTTTTCTACCAGTAATAAATTTATCTTTCCCAAAAGCCTGCGTCATATGATTACCCCTAAAGTACAAAGGGGGCTGGAAGCAAATATTTGGCTTGCCTGCTTCTGCAGTGAGAAAGAGCAAGGAAGAAAGGGGTGTGAATGGCTTTAGGTTTGTTAGCTAATAGGATCTGCCACTCTGGAGTACAGAAGTCCACTAATGAGTAGGGAACTGATAGTTCTGCCAGGCAAAAAGCCTAGCAGTTTTCTACTGAAAGTCTTGATGGGCCACAAAGGATGGAAGCAAAATCCTCTCTCTTTAATCATAAAGGAAACACAAGAAAAAATGACTTGATTAACTAGCAACAGTCCTTGTGTTACTCTTCAGTTTTAATAGCGGGCAGTCTGCATATCTAGAGATAATATTGTACAACTAAACTAGCTGATGAAGATCGCCCTGTTAACAAAGTGTGATCATCAGTCATTGATGCAAACCTAAGTTGACTGAAAAATACCCCACACCAAAGTGTCCAAACACATATAAATTTTATTTTATCCATAGAATTTTTTGAGAAAGTTAGATGGTAATCAACATTACCCCATCTTTGTTTAGTCAAACGGGCATAAAAGTAAGTTGTATAAAATTGACACCCAGACCAGCACATGATACAGAAACTTGATGAAACTTCAGCTGTGACCTAATGACTTAAATTTACATCTGTTTCTGGAATCACACAATGTCAATAAACCTTGGAGGTCATTTAGTCTCATCCTTATTTTTATACATAAAGAAGACTAAGGCCTGCAGAGATTAATTGACCTGCCGAAGGTCATGCAGTCTTGCTGTTATGACAGAAACGTGGTCTCTTCTCCCCTTTCTGAGAAAAATACAACAGCAGATTAGAGCCTCTGGGTGGAACTTCCTGGCTGGGTGCTGAACTTCAGGGAAGTCATTTTCCTCATCTCTAAAATAGGGATAATGGTACCTACTTCTTCGGGTTGTTTTAAGAATTAAATGAATTCATTCAGGTAAATCACATAGAACAGTGGTAGGCTCAATACATGTTCTCCCTTCTTAGTATTTATTTCCTTTTACCACCCATGATTATCAGCAGCATCCTCCTCACTAGTATTACTGCCACAACTTATGTTAGACTAAGTGTACTTGTTCTCGCCTTTAAATCACTGCTGGGACTCGCAGACTTGAGATTTTTTTGTATTTTTTTTTTTTACTGCTTTATTTAAATTTTTTATATGTTATTTGCTTTATTTTTTCTATTACATTAATATATTTTATATCTTTTTTTTTTTTTTTTTCGGTACGCGGGCCTCTCTCTGTTGTGGCCTCTCCCATTGCGGAGCACAGGCTCCGGACACGCAGGCTCAGCGGCCATGGCTCACGGGCCCAGCCGCTCCGCGGCACATGGGATCTTCCCGGACCGGGGCACGAACCCGTGTTCCCCTGCATCGGCAGGCGGACTCTCAACCACTGCGCCACCAGGGAAGCCCTATATCTTTATTTTATTCATTTATTTTTATTTTATTGCTTTATTGCTATGTTGTTTCAAGAAGTTTAACAGTATTTGAGTTATATGATTCCAAATACATACTGATTAAAAGTTTAATTGGAAACTTTCATATATATATGGATATATATATATATGAATCGCCAAAATATATAGTTGCCACCACCTGTTGGTAATTCTGGGTTGTCCAGGCCTCGGCTTCTTCCATCTCGCCAAGAAACCAGTAGCCTTCCCCATTTTCGGCGTCTAGAAGTCCAAAGCTGGCAAGGATATGAATAGGAGAGAGACAACTGGCAAATTGTCATGTCTCTTAAACGTGTGGTACCTGTGAACCACTCTGAAACATGTAAGCTACTCTGCAGGCACGCTTGTCATTCTTTGTGGATGTGGAGAACAGAAAGAGAAGGTGAGCCAGTGAGAGGAGGGAAAGCCTTCAAACAATAGAGCCCAGATGTGTTTGCCCACCCTGCTTGGTGGCCCTGTACTCCAGGGTGGGAAGGAGGAGGGAACATGCTTTATTAGAATTCAACATTTTCTCTTTATTCCTTCACTTCCGTTTTTATGAAATTACAACAGCAAGTAGTTTGGCTACAGTAGTTGGTGCTCTCCAACCTCCTCACCCCAATAAACAGTCATGGGGATGGGACTTTCTCCACTTGTTTCTTAATAACTATTTATGAGGTGTCTTCTGTGAGCCAGGCTCTGAACAATGCCATTTTCTCTCGGCCTGCTTTCAGTCACTGTGTCATTTTGCAGAGGGTGTGGGCATTTTATAGCCCCTCTGGGTCCTCAGAAGGAAGACAGGGCTTCTGGTTCTACATCTGAAGCTCTTCCCACAACACAAGAGCTGTGAGAAATGGGACCTGGTGCCGTGTTTACATTTGCATAGGAACTTGCATTCCAAGTTGTATTTGTTGAATTATTGGCTTCCTTTTACGACCCATGTTCACATATAGAACTTTGTGATATGCATTTTTATTTTAACTTCATTTCTGGTGCTATTTTATGTTCCTACCCTTGTTTTCAGTCTTCTCTTTTATCTGCTTTAGATTTATGCTGTGTTTTATGTATTGCTGTAAGCCTCTTTAAACCCTTTCTGCTACAAAGCAGGGAATATGTAAACAGATAGATTTTTTTTTAACAGGAATCGACTTAAAGCCTCCCGAGAAGTAGAATCTGTAGACCTTCCAAACTGCCACCTGATTAAAGGAATCGGTAAGTCTGAGAAAATGCTTGTTACACAGCTTACATTCCTTGGCCCACAACACTAGAAAACTCATTAGCAGTATTTTGGCACATAATTACTGTTTATCAGAGGAAAAGTCACATTAAATCAGCAAAAACCTTTTCAGTCAATCTCTTTTGATCTCATGCACCCTGTATTTCTTCTTCTCTCTTACTCTCACTGTGATTTATTATTTGTACAATCCTATGTTTTAGACTTCTTGCTTGCTTAGTGACTTTGCTGAATTCGTTTTGTCATCTGTGTTCTGTATTTTGTCAAGTCTGTATTTTTGTCAAGTCTGGATTATGTGTGGCCACTGAATTCTGTGTACCATTAGCCCAGGAGTCAGCTGGTGAAGGTAAGTCAGAAGGAAGAGAAGTTATAAAACAGAAAATAAAAATCTCCCAACAGGGCTTCCCTGGTGGCGCAGTGGTTGAGAGTCTGCCTGCCGATGCAGGGGACACAGGTTCGTGCCCCAGTCCAGGAAGATCCCACATGCCGTGGAGCGGCTGGGCCCGTGAGCCATGGCTGCTGAGCCTGCACGTCCAGAGCCTGTGCTCCGCAACGGGAGAGGCCATAACAGTGAGAGGTCCGCGTACCACACACACACACACAAATCTCCCAACATAATCTCCATCCACCACAAATATTACTGAGCCATGAAAAAGAATGAAATAATGCCATTTACAGCAACATAGATGGACCTAGAGATTATCATACTAAGTGAAGTAAGCCGGACAGAGAAAGACAAATATCATATGATATCACTTATATGTGGAATCTAAAAAAATTATACAAGTGAACTTATGTACAAAACAGAAATAGACCCACAGATATAGAAAACAAACTTATGGTTACCAAAGGGGAAAGGGAGGGAGGGATAAATTAGGAGTTTGGGATTAACATATACACACTACTATATATAAAATAGATAGGGGCTTCCCTGGTGGCGCAGTGGTTAAGAATACGCCTGCCAATGCAGGGTACACGGGTTAGAGCCCTGGTCCAGGAAGATCCCACATGCCGCGGAACAACTAAGCCCATGCGTCACAACAGTTGAGCCTGCAAGCCACAACTACTGAAGCCCGCACATCTAGAGCCTGTGCTCTGCAATAAGAGAAGCCATGACAATGAAGAGCCTGCACATCACAATGAAGAGTAGCCCCCACTCGCCACATCTAGAGAAAGCCTGTGCGCAGCAATGAAGACCCAATACAGCCAAAAATAAATTAATTAGTTAAAATAAATTTTTAAAAAATAAACAACAAGGTCCTACTGTATAGCACAGGGAACTATAGTCAATATTTTATAATAACTTATAATGGAAAAGAATCTGGAAAAGAACACATATATAACTGAATCACTATGCTGTACACCTGAAACTAACACAACATTGTCAACTATACTTCAATAAAATATAAATAAATAAATAAATAAAAATCTCTACCTCCCACAAAAATAACCTCAGAGATAGAGTTTCTGTTTTATCCTTTCTGGTATTTCCAGTGCAAATGCAAACAAATATATGCATATACATTTATATCTATTGTTTTCACAAATGGCGTCTTAGTATAAGATTATATTCTGTAACTTGCTTTATTCTGAACACAGTGTGAACAGATTTCCACATCAGCACATGTAGATCTACCTCATTCTTTTTAATATTTGCACGTACCATGATTATTTACCCAGTTCCTTAATGCACATTTGAGTGGGTATAGTTTTTTGCAACTACAAGCAAGTCAGTGAGCTTCATTGTACATATAGCTCTTGCATTTGTTTGTCTGAAGGATAAATCTTTAATAGCAGGATTATTGTTCATTTAGCACATATGTTTAAAGTTTTGATAGTCTTTGCTAAATTGCTCTCGCGTTGGCAACGCTAATAAATTCAGTACCCCATGTTTATAACCACATTCACTCCAGACAGGATTCATAATGCTCTTTTATCAAAAACAAAGTAGTGAGCCTTTTCTGGATCACACAAAGAAGGCTTCCATTTCATGGAAGCTATTTGTTTTCAGAGAAGCCTTTTCTACTTCAGAGCTTCTTTCTGCCCACGGCGCCTCCTGTACACATCTGTTTCCTCTGTGCTCTTGTCCCCTTTTCCCATTGCTACTTCTGTACTTTTTCCCAGTCCTATCTCCCTTCACAAGACTCCTTGACTTCTTTCTCCTGGGGTTTCCCCTCTTTGTTTATTGCCCAAACACTTAGCAGGAGGATACAAACTCAGTGTCAAATACCAGATTGTCCAGATTGGAAAGGTCTGTGCTGGATAATGCAGAGCGTCCTAGAATTAAGGTTGTCTGGAGTCCCCAAAAAACCCAGCAACTGCATCCTGCCTTCTGGCCGCAATCACGAAGAGCCCCCTTGGAACTGGTCACTAAGCAGAAGCCAGATGGCGTCTGGGAGGGACGTTGTACAGGTTGGGAGGCTGAGTCAGTGATCTCGGAGGTTACTTTTGCTACTGAGTTAATAAATGTCAAATTATTAAACAGCCCTTGGCCCTGTGAAGTCCACCTTCTGCGAATTCAAGTCTCAGAGTAGACAATAGGGCACAGCCAGACACATTACTGGACAAACTGCCAAGTGTATTGCTGCTACAACTCACTGGAATGGAGGGCACCTCAGAGAAAAACAAGTCCAACAACATTTGTATTCTGAACAGGCATCTGTCTGTGTTTGTGACCTTTATGTTGTGATGTGTGTGAGCTGCTGTCTGGAATTGGGAAGAATGAGGAAATATGTCACCTATGGCCCCTCTTGTGGAGTGTTTAATGCCTCTGAGGCACTTCAAAAGGCAACAGAGCGAAGACGATGAGTGATTAGAAGCACATTTGGGATACAGTTTTAGATCTCATTAGAACTGTGCTTTTTCTCTCCCCCTTCTTTGCTTTTGCTCTGTGGTTAGCATACACTAACATTCGTTGAATGCTATGTCAGTGATGCATAATGGTTAATAATAGCTTGTGGTTATATGTTTTTAACAACAGTTGCTTATTCAGTGGTCTTTGACTACAAAGGAATAACAGGGCATACTTTCCCATAGGCAAAAGCAGTGTCTCTTGGTAGGCAGCAGGAGTAGAGGGGTTCTATTTTTTAGTTTCCACTTTGGAAACAGTAGCAGCCATGCAGTTGAGGCCAACTAATCCCTCCAAGAGGTAAGGGGACAGGTACATCCCCTGTCCCCCGAGTCCCCATCAATACAAACATATATACACACACACACACACACACACACACACACATAAAATAAGGCTACATTCACCATGACTAGAAATGAACTCTTTGCAATTCTTAGGTGCTTTATAAATATCATATCATCTCATGTCTTTCTGTTTTAATAAGTAATAATCACTACCACATATCATACAGGATGTGTGCCTTCAGGGGGTCAGAAAGTAAGCTCACTATTTATTCTATTTTTTTGTATTCCTTTCCAATGTATCTAACAGAAACTAACATTTGGTATAATATCGACATCTAAATAATAAAAATTATAATTAAAGAGCTATTTAACTCTATTTGAGGCTTAAAAGTTTAAAACATTTTAAAATGTCTTTGAAAATGCTGGCATTCAGAGTCCTGGACTAAAACAAAATTTTGAATGGATTATTTCTCTTGAGTTAATAAATGATTTTATACACTTGGCAGTCAAGATCTTTATAATAACTGCTGCTTGAGAAGTTTTTTTGTAAAAAGCATTAAAGTTTATAGCCCTTGTTGTCAAGTACTTTACAATCTACCTATGAAAAGGAAAACAGAAAAACCCACTATGTGAGATATAGACATATTTTTTCTTTTTATAGCAGATAAGAACCTAAGGCTCAGAGAGGTTAAATAACTTTTGCAATTTTTTTCCCAATGTAGTATTTTCTCCCAGAGTGATTAATACACACATCTGATTAATGAACCAAAAACGTGGAAAATAATAGGCTACATTACATTTTGGATACTCTGTTGGGTATGGCAACGGCTGATTTGCTGTTATAAAGTTACAATAAGTAACTTAGAGAAGAGAGAAATTGGTTCTCTTTTATGTGACAGTCCAAAGATAAGCAAATGACCTAGGGTGATTAGATGATTCTACTCCATGTGGTCATTCTGGAACAAAGGCTGATGAAGCAACACAGCTATCTTCAACATTGCTTCCATCTTGGTACAAGACTAGAGCTCCAGTCGTTGCCATTTCCCAGCAGGAAGGGGTAGAAAGAAAATTTACATGGATATTTTTATTTTATTTTACCCAGTAGTTGCAAGTAGTTTACCTTGTACTCTCATGTCCCATTAACCTGGCCACCTCTATCAGCAAGAAGGGGTAGAAAATGTCTGTAGCTATGTTGCCGTGTACCTGTAGCTGAAAAAAAAGAAGGGGAGTATGGATACCGGGGAGCAGCTGGCCATCTCTGACACAGATAGATAATTGCTAAAGGAATAAGAAGGGATCAAAATCAGATATGCTAAGTTAGAAGACTTTCCAGAGAAAGAGTGTTTGAAAGAAAAGTACAGGATATGAATTGATGAAGATCTTGGTGAAAGGCATGGAAGCAAACATTTTGGGGGAAAAGCCAACATATGTAATTGACCACAGTTGGATTTACAACGTAAAGTATCTTCAGAGAGGAACCAGGGGATGGTTCTGACAGAGAAATTTCATTAAATGCTAGGTTGTATTTTTTCTATGCATTTTTAAGTCAGAACAAAAGACTTGAATCCCAGCTTCCCAGTTTGTGACCTTGAACAATTTACTTAACCTTTCAACGGCTCCATATTCTCTAGTCTAAAATTAGAGATAATAATATTGCTTCTTAGAGTTACAAAAATTATATGAATTAACATATGTAAAGTACTTATAAGGAGCCTGGTTCTTGGTAAACACTTAATATATGTTAGTAGTTATTACTGTTACTACTCACACTACTACTATTTCTATTATTGAATTAGAGGAGGAAAAATTAGGTGTTATGAGATGATAAAAGCCTACTGTCATAACGGCTATAGAAATAAAGATCGGGGAGTAGATCTGGAAAATATTCTAAAGAAAGCTACAGATATGACTTTTTTTCCTTGGAATTAGGCAACGGGATTAAACAGAAAGAAGCAGCAATGTGGTTGACATGAATATATCTTTTAAAAAACATTGTTCTTTTCTTGCTTATTAAAAGAATATGATTATTTGTAGAAATTTTTAAGACAAAGAAAAGTATAAAGAAGAAAATCACTCATAATCCCACCACCCAAAAAAACATTGTTATTTTTTTCTACATATCTTTTCTTTGTCTATGTGTGTAAGCATGCGCACGTTGAAGTTAAATTGTCTTAAATGATTTTTCAGGAACAACAAATTTTAATTAACTGAGCTCCTACTCAATGGATCTAGAAAGCAGAACTTAGACTAGAATTCTGTGTGCAGGTGTGTGTGTGTGTTCGTGTGTTTGTGTATGTATACATGGTGAAGCGTTCCTTGGTCCTTGCTCTTTATCAGTTGAGAAACACCATGGCACTAGAATCTACAGGTTTTTAACTTTTGGGCGGTATCACAGACCCTTTTTTTGAATCTGCTGAAAGCCAAGAACCTTTTTCACAGAAAATGTCTTATCTGTACATACACAAGACATTTTGCATTGCACAGAATTTCAGAGGGCTCATAAACTCTTTGAAACCCATGTGTGGTTACTTAGGGATCCACAGACCTCAGGTTAAGAACTCAAGCATACAATACTTAAACTTTTATCTCTCTTCTTACTGAGAAGCAAGCATATGGGTCATCTTTATGAAGTGAAGTTTTGGGCTATTTTTTTGTTTTGTTTTGCTTTTCTCCACTATGATGGAGCCAGCAACACTGGAGGCGGCCAGCCAAATGCAAACTCAGGAATCAAAGTCCATATAGCTGGATAGATGCTGTTTGTTTTTGACAACCTAGAAATAATCGTGGAGAAATCCTTTGGAGAGGGCTTAAAGTGGAAGGTTGGATTTTGTGGACTCAGAGCATGTGTCATGATTTGGCTTAATCTAAGCCATTTTTATTCCTCTTTTCTTGTGTTTGGGTCTATTATCTGTCTGTGGAATTTACACAGTGAGACCACTGGCAAGGTCTTATGTCTAATTATTTGCTGTGCTGTGTGGAGTGTACTGCAGACAATCGATAAACAATCAATAGTAATTGTAGCCTGTTTCAGAGACACTGTTAGGAGTTTCACCTGGCTTAGGTGCATGGTATTTTTCATTAATCTTCTTTTGCTAGTTTTTTTCCTGTAATTTAAAGCCTAAATTCAAAGATTAAACAGAAAGCTTTCTTCGCTTATGAGAACAAGCAGGCATTGTTTTTTAAAGAGGGACTATATAATCCCAGGTGTTTTATCTCTGTTAATGAGAGAAAGTCTGTGTTTGCTTCCGATTGAGTGAGCCGAGAAAGGGACAAGAATATTTGCATGGTTAAATGAAGATGAGCCCTTCATTCTGAAAGTAATATTCCCCTGATGTCAATTACTTTTGTACAGACATCTGGATGTTTATCATAAGAGTGTACAGATGTCAACTTTTTCGGTATTATAGCTGGAAATGTGGTGATTACTTGACTTTGATTTGAGTAGACATAAAATCTCTAACATTTAAAGTCAGAAGTTCACTGCAGGAAAGGATTTAGACTGACGTTTATTAAAGAGAGTGGTTCCTTGGAAGAAAAAATCGGAACCATTCTGAAAGATACAGATACTGATAAAGTAAACAAAGCTCTACCTAACAAGTCACAGAATTCGAACATGACATTTATCTATTTCTTGAACTTAACAGAAGCCGGCTCTGAAGATATTGACATACTTCCCAATGGTCTGGCTTTCTTTAGCGTGGTAAGTATCTTCCTTCCCCAGTCTCAGTGGAGGAGGTACAAGGGAGTTTGATGAGGCCTTCAGAGCAGTAACTTGTTTTTAAAGTTCCTCAGTTTCAAAAAAAAAAAGACAGGTCAAACAGGATCTTGGAAATTTTCCTCCAGCTCCTCTGAATGTAGGGATGAAAAAGTCTTTGCCAATTGATTTATTGCTCTTTATGCTCCCACTGGCTTGCACTAAAATATTCCAATGCAATCTGTGTTCTAAAAGTTTGTTATTAAAAAGGATATTTGGGGCATTATTGTGGATATTTGATACTACATTATGCTATTTTAAATACAGCGTCTAACTTTCCATTAGATATTCAATTTGAAACTAGTATTCTTGCTGTTATTATTTATTTTCAAACAATATACCAACTTTCCTAGACAAAGGCCAGTGCTTTTGCTTTCTTTCTTTTTCCCCAAATAGCCTAACGTAAGTGGAATGTCATTGACTGAGCTTATTGATACCCTTCACTTTTGCCTTAATTTTTATAAGCTGAAAAATAACAACCTTTTCAGGCATACATTACAAAGACTTTAAAATTGATTGGCCTGAGTGATGCTAGGCTACGCCAATATGCATTCTAATTAGAAAATTGTATATGTGGGCCAAGGAGGAAGTTCTGACCACCTCTCTCTCCTCCCTGGCGTGGGCCAAGGTGAGGGACCTTGGCATCTTCATGGATTCAGTTTTTCTTGAGAAAGAAGTATCCAACTTTGAAGGCAGCCTGTAGTTATTCTGTTCCCTCTCAGCAGCCATTATTTTCAGGCACTGAGACTCAGGAAAGATGTGAAAAACTTGGAGATGCTTCAGAAGAGAGTCACAACACTAATAAAATAGTTGTCAGACTTATGAGAAAGGTGAGAGAACTCAGCTGAGATGAGAATGAGGGTTAGAACACTCTTCAGGTTCCTGATGGTTTTTATATGAAAGGCTGTGAGTGGCTGGTTATTTACCACAGAGGGAGAAAAGAAATACTGTAGACTTTAGCAGAAACATTGATATTTATATGGATTGGCCAAAAAGTTTGATCGAGTTTTCATCTCATCTTACGGGAGAACCCGAACGAACTTTTTGGCCAGCCCAATATTAAAACTATGGCTTTAAAAGTTTTAGTTAAGGGGCTTCCCTGGTGGCACAGTGGTTGAGAGTCCGCCTGCCGATACAGGGGACACGGGTTTGTGCCCCGGTCCGGGACGATCCCACATGCCGCAGAGCATCTGGGCCCGTGAGCAATGGCCGCTGAGCCTGCGCGTCCGGAGCCTGTGCTCCGCAGCGGGAGAGGTCACAGCAGTGAGAGGCCCGTGTAACGCAAAAAAAAAAAAAAAAAGTTTTAGTTAATTACCTACACACAATGAGTAAAATGACATTTCTAGGAGGACTCTGGGTTTGTGTAGGAGCACATGCTTGCACACATATCTTATATTCTTCGGAAAAAACACTGAGACTCCTAGTCAACATTATTCATAACTAAAATGCAAATATCCAGAGTAGAGTAGAAGGCAGTTGCTTTTTTTTTTTTTTTTTTTTTTTGCAAAGAAGCTGTTTTCAGAGATTTGCGTAATCCGGAAGTCACCTATTTCAAGATTTTCTCCCCACAGGAATAAATCTGAATTAGGAGGGGTGAGGTCTCCAAGCACAATACATCTACAGCCATTTTAGCTGAGAGGTTTAATATAGTCACAGTGATCTTGTAGCCAAGTCAACAGAATTTCTTCTGCTTGTTTTTCTCTTATCCTTCCTTGGTTATATGACTTTTCTTTTCTTTTCTTTTTTTCAAATTTAGAAACAATCTCATTTTACTGATTTTTTTTAAATTTACTCAGCATTGTCTCTAATATTTCCCAGAATGCACTCCTTTATAAATGAATAACTCCTACATCATAGCATTTGTTTATTCTTCCAAGCATTGTAGCCAATTAGCCCATCCTATTCCACAGTTACAGGCTTGAGGGGCATCTCAAAACTAACATCACACTGAATGAGGAATTAGATGACATAGAATAGAAAAAAGATTTAAATGACAGTGTGAATGTACTTAACACTACTGAACTGTACACTTAAAAATAGTGAAAATGGTAAATTCTCTTATGTATATTTTACCACAGGTGGAAATAAAATAAAATTTGAAAAAGAGAAAAAAGAGGTTAAAATGATAGGGAGTATTACAATAATTCTGGAGAGTTATTACATCCCTGGTAGAGCTTCCTGAGCATTGAAACCCTATCATTTATGGGACATTAATAAACAATAGAGATTATTAACCACTGAATTGGCACTGCCATGTAGCAATAGCATAATTGCAGTTTATTCTACTTGTTGGGCCTTGAAGTTGTGTAATTTTGATAGATATTTTTTAATTGGAGAAAATTTCTATTAAATACAATTTGTGCATAAAGTGAGATTTTTTGGGTACTCTTTTAAATTTGCATAAAGTATGACTTGAAAGATTTAAAAGAGAAAAGACCTCGATTATTTTAGTGAGGGCTGAAAAAGCATTAAATGAAATTCAACTCTCATTCCTGATTAAAAGCTCCAAAAAAACTAGAAGTAGAAGGAAACCTTCCAGAAACCTACAGCAAATACCATTCTTAGTGGTGCAACATTAACTGCCTTCTCATTAATGTTTAGAAAAGGAAGAAAATGCCCTAAAATACTGTAACCATCAGTAATCTACTAGAGTTCTTAATAACCCAAGAAAACAAGAAAAAGAAATTTGAGGTAGAAAAAAAGACAAAACTGACATTATTTTCAGATAGTGTGATTACCTGTTTTTTAAACAGTCTAAGAGATTCACCTAACATACTCTTAGACCTAATAGGAGAGTTGAGTGATAGGGTTGTATTCAAAATGAACATATAAAACTCAATGGCTTTCCCATGCACTAGGAAAAAACAAATAGAAAATGTAATACTACTACTACTACCAGTAATAATAAGGTTCCATTTGAACAGCAACTTAATTTCCGAAATTTATACAGAAAAATAAATGAGCAGAAATATTTAAGACTCTTTTGGAAAGGTAAAGCAATGTGGTGTGGGATGTGAGGACTTGCCATATATATATACATATTGTATCTTATAAATAAAGCTATAGTAATTAAAAAGTGGCATATTATCACAGGATTTAGACATGAGTCCAAACAGACCAATATGTAAACAGGGATCTAGTACATGATAAAAGCAACATTTGGAATCAGTAGGAAAAGGACAGACTGACTACACGCCAAGCACTGATCCAGGCCTTGGGGTCTAGCAGTGAACAAATGAGACAAAGTCCCACCTCATGTTACAATGGGGAGAGAATGAATGTGTGTCAGATAGTGGCTTATCCCCGCCCTCAACTCTGTGTTATCTCCCAGTCCACCAACCTTCTGGTTACCCTCTGAAGAGACTAAACCCTTAGTCTTCTGCCTCAACTCAGAAATATCAGTTATTGTTCAGCTTTCAGCCTCCCAGCTTCCAATTATTATTTTTTTATATTGTTTCCTCTCTGCTCTCTTTGTGTTTGCAGGTTTATGCCACCACCTTTAGCCAAAGTCTCTATCATTTATTTATAGTTGCCACTTCAGTCTGTAAAAATACTTAAGCCTTTATATTTAACTTTTTCCTCTGTTTTAAAAAGGGTCTAAAATGTCCAGGCCTCCACAGTTTTGCACCAGATAAGCCTGGAGGAATACTAATGATGGATCTAAAAGAAGAAAACCCAAGGGCACTGGAATTAAGAATCAGCCGTGGATTTAATTTGGCTTCATTTAATCCACATGGTATCAGCACTTTCATAGACAATGGTAAGAGCTGATGAGCTACCAACATTAAAAAAACTTACAATGGTTTGCAAATGACTGTGGAAAATATATTTGGATCATATCTGTAGTAAGAGAACAATTAACTCATGAATTACTTCTGTATTCTTCATACAAATAAGTCCATTATTTGCCTCTTCAGCTGGCAGTAAGTTATACTACATTTAGAAATTTCTAACGGTTAACACCTGAAAGAATGTTTAGATTTCATAACCTTTTCAAATATCTACTATCATTACATTGAAAAAGAGCTATATTTGTGAATTAAACTATTAACAGATTATTCATGAATTCTGTATATGGAGTGGGAAACACTCTTTCTTAAAGGTCAGGGGACCAATGATCAGAAATAACACCAGACAGACAGTGATGGGAAAGACGGGGAAGAAGAATGATCTGTTAGGTCGTCTAACAGCTTATACGTTCAACCTTTCCTTGCTCGTGGTATTTAAATGTCAGTGTCTGCCCAGAGGTCCTATGGTTATGTCTTGTAAATTAACTCTGTTCTTTCAATTCTTTAGATAACACAGTTTATCTCTTTGTTGTAAACCACCCAGAATTCAAGAATACAGTAGAAATTTTTAAATTTGAGGAGGAAGAAAATTCTCTTTTGCATCTAAAAACAATCAAACATGAGCTTCTTCCAAGGTAATTAGTCCTTTTGTTCATTCTCTGATTTATCTGTAGCATTTTCAGATATTCCCTATGATGGTCCTTTCACCTTTTGTAAGAGCTGAAATACACATATACACATAAACAAATATATGTATTTATATGTGTATGTGTGTATACATAGTTTCCTTGCAGAGCAGGGAAAGTCGATATCAGTGTTCTATGTGGGCTCCCTTGAGAAATAAGGAAATGCTGGACTACCGAGGATTTGCTCTTCAGGGACATCTTGAGAGTAGAAGACAAACCTCACCATTTTTCCTTCTGTCACCTCCCATTTCAGATGACTCATCATCCAAATAGTAATAACACCTGTCCTGCCAAGGAAGAGTAGTCTGCTTTATATGGAGTTTGTATGCTTAGTATGGGACTGACAAGAACTGTTTTCACAAGGTAGCTGTGGGCCAATGGTCCTGCAGAATTGGAAGTGGGTCACTGCTATTTCAAGAACATAGAGCTAGTTGATAATGTGACTGAAAAAGAATCATGTGCCCCTCCCCGGCTCAGCTGCATCTTTTAAGTTTGAACTTGATGAATATTTTTAATTTCTGTTACTTCCCTATCTAGGACTTAAGTGTGTAACTGCCAACCATTCTTCCAAAAATTCAATTCATAATAAACAGGAGCATAAGTACCATCCAGGCAGCCTTTGCGTTAGGGCGCTGTTTCAGAGAGGGGACCCACCTTCCCTGTAGCTCCGTTTTTCCTTTAACAAAGGAGAAAGCCGCTCTTTCAGACATTTTTGCATAGGGTAATTGGAATTTAAATTTAATAACACCCTTACCTAATTGGTTTTAAAAATGTAATTGTTTTTAGCCTATAAATCTCTCACCTGAAGCATTTCACTATGGCAATTTCATCATTCATCTCTCCGTAAGTGTTTATTGAGCGCCTGTTCGTTCTCGGCAGGTCGGCTTTGTGAGTCAGGTAGAAATTGAACAGTCAACCTTAGTTTGACTAATAACTAAGCAAAGGAACTCAGGAAAATCCAGCAACTGAGAACATGGAAGCTACGTAAATGTTATTGACAGCCCAATCAGCTCACCAGCCAATGAGGCTCCACCGAGCTCTCTCCCTTGGACAGCTCTGTCTTTTCGTATTGTTGTTAAACCCTACATTTCTTGCTGTCAAAAAACACACTCTGTTGGCACCAAGTTCTTTTTCCTTTTATAATAACCTGCCATAATTGCTAAATGACCTGTCTTCAAATTACCTGGTACCATAAAAAATTGTTCTCCAGCAAATGATATTGTAGTAGATTACATATGACTATAGCCATGTGATTTTAGCTGAGTTTTTCCTGGGAAACCTCTCACCAAAAATTTAAAGCACATATTATGTAAACCTTCTGGAGACTTAATCTTTAACACTGAGACCAACTGGCTTTTTATATTCTCTCACATGTTATTTTTCTCTTCCAGTGTGAATGATATCATAGCTGTTGGACCAGCACATTTCTATGCTACCAATGACCACTATTTCTCTGATCCTTTCTTAAAGTATTTGGAAACATATTTGAACTTACACTGGACAAATGTCGTTTACTACAGTCCAGATGAAGTTAAAGTGGTAGCGGAAGGATTTGATTCAGCAAATGGGATCAATATTTCACCTGATAAAAAGTATGGTCTCTTATAGAAGTATTTTCATTTCTTCTCAGTCATGGTGCTGGGCCAAATTCTTTACTTTGCTTTTTTTTTTTCAATGTAGAAATAGCTTACTTGATATTTTTGGTCTATGATAAATATACTATATATAATATTTACAAATATTACTATAATACTACAATATAGAATACATATATGTAATATATTATTAAATAGATAATGTTTTATATAAAATATATACATATATGTACTATATATTTACATGTAATATATAAATATATATTTATATACAGTATATAAATTTGGTATATATCCTTGTAGAGTTTAATTTTATAAATGTAAATTTTTATAAAATGGGTTCATATTTATATATACATATTAAAGTATTAGGTAGGTGTTTTCCTTTTAAATAAATATATCATTGTTTTATTGGCTGCATATTATTCCATTTTCAGGATGATTGTAAACTAATTTAACCAATTCTCTATAAATGGATATGTAGGGGTTTTTTTTTTCTGTATAAAAACCATTTTTTATTTCTCATTTACCACTGAAACTTATCCAAATATTTTTAAGGAAAAACCCCCCAAGGGAGAATTACATACAGCCTAGTGGTTAAATCTTCAGATTTTGGAGTCATATAGACCTAGGTTCAGATGCCCACTGGGCACTGGCTAAATGTGGGGCTATGAGCGCCTCCTCTTTGCACATTTGTGCAAGTGTTTCTGTAGAACAAACCCCTCAAAATAGAACTACTCACTTAAAGGGTGCTCCTTTTAAATGTTAACTTTAATAGATACTGCCAAATTGCCCCCCCAAATTATCTCACTATTTTTATATGTCCAACTGTAACCTATAGGAAGGATATTAAAGTCTTTATTAACTTTCCCTTTTACTACCTTAGCACACTGAACAATTTAAACTACTACAAATATAACATGAAATAAATCTGGCATTCTGTGACAACTAAATGTCTATTTTCATGACAATTTCTTCTTTCTTGTTGATTACAGAAAAATGAATAGAGAATCATTTAATTTAAATTGTCTATAACTGACCCAATCCAACCTCTCCCACCAAATCTGTTTTTCTCCTCAACTCTCATCTTTCAGTTATGACAGTCAAACTTTCCAGTCACCCAAGCTAAAAATAATAACAATAGGGCATCCAGCTTTAACTCCATCTCTCTCACCATTCCTATTCAGCCATTGAGCGGGTCACATTGGTTCTATCTGTGCTTCCGTCCCTGACCCTCACCCCCTCTTCCTTCCCATTGACACCTGCTTGGTTCAGGTTCTCACCCTCTCTGGCTGGAGTATTACACTTTCTTCCCACTTGTTTTCAGTCCACTTCCATTTTTCGCACTGTTGCCAACTTTGTCTTTTATATTCCCCTGCCCTTTCAAGATCTCCAAAAGAGGGACCTCTGTCTGCTTCATCTTTGTATCCTCATACTGAGCACAGCCAATCACAAAGCACATGGTTAGTAATTGTTGAACTGACCATTTGTTATCATGCCACTCTGTTATTCCAGAAATTCAGTGGACCCCAGTTGCTTATCAAATCAAGGCAGGCTAATGGGTTGGACTTTCTTTAATAAGCTAGTTCCAACCTCCCTCTTCTACTGTTTCCACACTTACTACGCTTTAGACAAGAACTCATTATTTTGCAAAACTGCCTCTCTTATTCTTGCCCCTGTGCCTTTGTTCACATGTTTTCTTTTGCCTAAAAGGTGCTTTGTCCTCATATCCTCAAATCCAGTCTCTCTTTCCAAGTCCACTGCAGATGCCCCCTTCCTTTGTAAGCCCTTCTGTTTTTTTAGGAGTTAGAGATTTCTTCAGTTTCTAGACCTGAAATATGTCTTATGGTACCAATCATGCTGTATTATTTGTTTAATATGTCTAAACCATCTGATCACCCCCAACACACTACAAACTCTTCAGGAGAAAAGGCTGTGTCTTCTTCATGTTTATATCTGTCACAACACTGAGTTCATGGCTTTACACACTATAATTGCTCAATAGAACAGTTGCCATGGAACAGGCAATTCAATGAGAAAAATTACCGTGAAGCAGTCCATTAATTCACCCTCCTTAGATACAGACAGACTGTTCTGAATAGATGCTTACTTCTAACTCTTACATTTCTCGATATGTTAATAAATATTTATTAAATATTAAGTATTAATATTCTAATAAAATGTGTTCTGTTTTATACCATATGTTTCTACATGTAAATGATCCCTTGAAATATCAAATTATATTGTAGGATGTAAAAGCTTTTTTTTGGAAACCAAATATTTGTTTTACTGTCCTTTCAGTGGCAAATACCACAGACTTTATATTTTAAATGATATCCTATATTATTTTTCCTTACAAACTTTTTGAAAAATAATTTAACAGTTCCATGATTGTTGTAGTGACACTGAATTGATTTTGAAAGCTTACTTTTTAAATAAAAATTGACCTTTATCAAGCATTCCTTGAGAGCCCATCATTGATTAACTTCTTGGCAGGTTATTAAGACTTATTCGTCATACTGTGTTAATGAAGCTTTATATTAGCCTGGGGCTCTAACCAGTATGTCCTTCCTGCAAAGGTACATCTATGTTGCTGATATATTGGCTCATGAAATTCACGTTTTGGAAAAACACCCTAATATGAATTTAACTCAATTGAAGGTAAAATATTTCTTTCTATATCTAAAGTAGACATTAATCTTGAAATTACATAGTTATACTATAACAATTCCTCACTTAGAACAGAATAGCCAGTGTTGCTATTCTGGGTTTTTCACTGCTTCCTCTCTGTAACTGGCCAAGTCTCTTGTTTCCCCACAATCACAAGAACTGACTGATTACAAGCAGCAGTGTGCTGGGAGGGATATTTGCCTCAGATTTAGAGCCCATTCCATGAAGTACTGACGGCACCTGATGAATTCCAATAAGAATTTTCACAACTGGAAAGACTAATAGATGAATTCTGAAATGAAGATTTATACAAGTTGTCAGTTCTTTCAATAATAAATGAAGGTAGAAATTGGGTTCCACACCATTATTATTTTCTTCCTGCTTGACAACACATATTTTAGATTGATTAAGAATTTCCTATTTTGCTTTGAATGAATTCCTTGAGCTAACTGATCACTGTGCATCTTTTAAGGGGAAAGGAATTCATTTTTTAGAGAGATTGATTATTGCCCCAGCTTTCTTAATTTTAGGAAAAATGAAAAGTGACTCTAAACCAGCGTATTAAATTTATTTTAAGCAATATTGGTGTTAAAGGGTGGGAGCAGGAGATGGGTGAAATTTCCCCATATGCATAGGGGCAAGAAAGTTTAGCCCTAAATTATTTAATCAAATTTCTCATGGCATTTAGATATTGACATTTTTTCATTTGGAAGGTACTCAAGTTGGATACACTGGTGGATAATTTATCTATTGATCCTTCCTCGGGGGACATCTTGGTAGGCTGTCATCCTAATGGCCAGAAGCTCTTCGTTTATGACCCGAACAATCCTCCCTCATCAGAGGTGTTTATATTTTTTAGTTTTTCAACCTTAATTATTCAAGTCCTTTTAAACTAATAATACCATAAACTTATGTGGTGGTTGGTTTTGTAATTGCTTTAAGCCAATAATTGGCAGAATTTCACATTGTTCAAATACTTTTAGAAAGGTAGTCTTTTGATGTATTAAATTATGGTGGAAACTAGTCAAAAGACCTTTTTATAAAGACATGTGCCCTCCTTGTGTGGTATCCTGGCAATTTTTTAAATACCTGGCTTATTGTCAGCTCTCCACATGTCACTACTTTTGTTCGTGCTAAAGCAGTGAGAAAGTAGGCACATTCGTGTGCAAGTATTTCTGTTAATGCTCAGTTACTATAATAACACTCAATCCTGTGTTGGCATGCAATAACTAGATGGTTTAAGAAAGTACTTTCTTTGAAGGTTTAACAAAGTAATTGAAACATTAAAAAAATTGGCAACTGCTATTTTCAACAGCATATCCTCTTAATCATTGGGTCTTTGTGGAAGATTATTGGTGACTGAGTGACTGGGTGGATGGTGGTTCTATATTAATCGTTTGTATCTCCTGAATAGGTTCTCCGCATCCAGAATATTCTATCTGAGAAGCCTACAGTGACTACAGTTTATGCCAACAACGGGTCTGTTCTCCAGGGAAGTTCTGTGGCCTCGGTGTATGATAGGAAGCTGCTTATAGGCACTTTATACCACAGAGCCCTGTATTGTCAACTCTAAATGGTCCTTTTGCTATGCAGGCATGCTATCTTCTCTTAACAATTTTCTATGAATTGCTAATTCTGGGGGAGTTTAACCAGCAACGTTGACCCAGAAATGTATGACATGTATAGTAAATTTATTTCAGTAATGAAAGCCCCCCTTCAGTTCACATAGCACTTTTAACGCAAAAGGAAAGTGAACAGTTTTTAAAATTGCCAAGTAAAGGTGAGAGAAGAGAGCTGCTTTCAGTAAAGTGAATACACTTTGCATAAAATAAGCCTGCTTTCCAACTGCCAGAGCATGAATTCCACTGAAACAGGGTAGATTATATTTCCTTAAAATGTAAGTGACCTCAGCTCCACCAGTGTGACCACTGTGACTCAGAACTACTGATAGGTAACATGTTTTGATGTTTTGTACTTACATCTTTGTTTACTATTAAAGAGTTGGAGTTATATTAAAGACTAACTAAAATCCATGTTTTGTCTGTGCTTAATTCTCAAGGCATATCCTCAGCGGGGGAATGAGAAAGTGGCCACTTCTTTGTGGGGTTACCTTGGGATGTGCAGGCATGGCAATACTAATTTTTCTCAGCTGAAAAACTAAACTATTTGAATAAAATAAAACAAAGAATAACTAAATATGGCAACTGGAATTCTCAATTAATATGGAGTATTCCATCAGCTCTATTTCTTAATGGGAGCCCAACTTGCATACAAAGAGGAGATAACAGGTTGGAGCTGGAAGGTCAATCATGCCACCTCCTTATTGAACACAGCCGTGAACTTCATCAGGTGAGATGAAGTCAACTATCCAGGCCCACATGGTTAATCCCAGCAATGTCAGGATCAGGGTCTGCCTCAAAGAGAAGCGTTCTTTCCACTCACTGTACCTCCTGTAAATTCATCTTAAACCCTGAAGAGAGACTTTCACATGTCTCTTTCCATTGTAACTTATCAAAGCACTTCACTTTTCATACTCTCCCCCATCTTTAGCATCATTATAATCAAAATATTTGTCAGTTACTTATAAAGTGAAAGACAATGCATTAAAAGTGGTACATTCATTATCTCATTTAATCCTAATTACAACCCTGAGGGAGTATGTACTGATATTATATCACTGTTAACATTTCACAGATGTTCCAGGTCACACCTGGTAAGGGGTGGCTCTCAATCTATTTCTGATGTCAGAGGCTGTACCATTATCCGCTGCATGATGCTTCTGCCATGGAACTAATGAGGATCTCGTTATTTACTCTTCTTCCTAATATATAGTTTCTTCTGTTTTTATAGTTATCAGCTTGAGTTCTGCTTTTCGATGGATCATTTAAAGACTTAAATGTAAATTGCATAAGTATTCTTAATCTTGGCCCCTGTCCATTTGGCCTATGTTCTTATTTACATTTTTAAATAGTCTGTTACTAATGTATATTGGATGTATTTCATGCTAAAATAATCATTTTCTCTGTTTGCATTATTCATGGAGAAAACATTAAGTCACAGGTGAATAAAGCAATATTAAATATTATTCATTAGGGATCCAAAACCAAGAAGCATATGTTTCAGATTTTAGACTATGAGCAATGCCGATCTAAAAAGCTACATTCACGAAAAGTACCAGAATACAGTAGGCATAAGATGGACTTTCTTCCATTGTATTTATTAGAAATTTTATTTGGACAAAAGTAAATAAAAGTTAATAGGCACATGTATTATTCATCTTAGAATTTAAAAAAAGTTAAAAAAAAATAAACTCTGGTTTTTGGCCTCTATGGGCCATGAGGGATTCATAAGTATATTGTGCACCTATTTATGGTGATCTTACTGGGATCATACACTGAGTAACAATTTGGTTGGTTATTAAGAGGTCAAATCATTCAAAAGGGCTGAAACTGCAATTGGGATAGGCCACCACTAGGTGGATTTAGGTCTCAGGTGGGGATGTGTGTGTATATTTTAATTCTTTTAAATCTGAGATCCTGTTAAGTGACAATAAGTATCTTTTTTTTTTTTAACAAAACCTCAGCTCTTTTACAACAGCTGAATGTGAACATGGATACCTAATACGGGGAGCAAGGAAAATTAAATATAAGCTATACTATTTCTTTTTCTCATTTTGTGTATGGATTAATTATTATTGACAACTAATCTAAGGCTGATCCTTTTTCTGGACCAGATTTGCTCAGTTTGAATGCTCTCTCGGAGACACAGCTTATCTAGGCTGATGAATATTTACTTGGCAAAACAATGAAGAATTAACAGCACCTACCAGCACACCACCCACATCCTCCTTTCTCTGGCCACCTGTAGTTTTCCTTACTCCCTCGGCTTTTTTTCAGTGCAAGCAAGATATCTTCTGGAATAACCTACATTTTGAATTTATTTCTTCCTGGAGTCCTTAATTCAGTAGCACTTTCCTGTAAATTAGAAGTTACTTGAGGCTTGATTAGATTCAGGTTAAACAATTTTGACAAGAATACGAATAAGTGACATGTACTTCACATTGCATTGCATCAGAATATAAACACAGGTTGTTCCACTCTTTGTGATGCTAAATCTGAGTAACTGATTAAGCTGGTGACCACCAGATCAACAGGGTTAATTTGTCCTTTCTTTTTATAGATCCAATCGAATATTCTGCTCCCTAAAACTTTTCATCTGTTTGGTTTTAGCACCCATTAATGATTCTTGCCCAATTATTATTATATTGGAGTTGCAAATGGTGATTTTACTTCTACTATTTCTAGCATTAATATCGATAGGCAGTATTCTATTTCTTAAAAAATTCTCTGTTATTGAACTCCCCTTCTCCCTCTTCTACATTCTCTCTCTTTTTCTGGAAATTATTTTCAGTTTATAGAGAACCATTCCTTACCTTTTTACAGATTTCTACCTTAATTTCTATCTCCAAAATCAGGATAATATTTATTTTGTAGGAAATTAGTACAATGATCTAATAAAACAGAAAGTCTCTATCCCATTTTCTTTCCCAGTGATTTAAAACTCTACATGGATAAATCCTCCAACTCATACCTTCTTAGTGCCTTGATTCTTCACTCCCAATACCCTTTTCTTCCACTACCTCAGCTATCCACCCCCATGGCCATATTCTGTATCAGAAACTTTCTCACTGTAAAACCTTTATTTCAAGTCTCAGACTCTCCAACAACCACCTCCTGCATTTCCAAGTCATTTGCTCGGGTAGCGCTATTGTTCTAAAATTTTTGAAATTGTTCCAACCTCAAATCCATTGACAACGCCTGCCTCAGAACTTTCTCCCCTTCCAACTGTCCCCACTCTGCATAACATCTCTCCTTGTCCAATCTAGCTCCCATCCTTTAATCACTTCCTTGAATATACTCTCAACTCCTTTGTACTTCTCTTCTAATGCCTTGTGGGGCAAAACTCAAACCATTCCTTTACTTCACATATGCACCTGAGCAGCTATATGTTATTTGGGAAAATCACAAAACAGCTGAATGCTTTCTCTTGCATGAATGTCAAAGCTCATATTCGGTACTCAAAATGTCAAGCAATCCTCAGTTTCTTTAGCAGATTAGCTTTTCTCCTTTTAAGTTAATAATTTTATACCTCCTCCTTTTCCTCAAACTTCCCACCATCCCTCATCTACACTTCGGCTTGAAGGCCTTGCCTTATAATTCACTGAGAAAATGGAAGCAACCAGACATGAGTCCCCTCACATTTCCCCACCAAATCTACACCTCTCTCTATAGCTACATCCATCTCCTCCTATCTCTACTGTTAAAGTGGAGAAGGTGTCCTCCAGCTGTCCTTAGGATTTCATTTTTTCTATTATCCCTTCTCTCTTCTGCTTCATCAAACTCTTTCCCTACTGATTCATCTTCATCTTTCCCTACTGATTTCATCAGCACAAAGACATACTAATTGCATCTCCCACTTTAAAAACAACACTCCCTTGACCCTACATTTCTAACCACCACATCATTTCTCTGAACTCCACTGTGGTGGCTTAAAATATGTCCACAGGGGCTTCCCTGGTGGCGCAGTGGTTGAGAGTCCGCCTGCCGATGCAGGGGACGCGGGTTCGTGCCCCGGTCCGGGAAGATCCCACATGCCGCGGAGCGGCTGGGCCCGTGAGCCATGGCCGCTGAGCCTGCGCATCCAGAGCCTGTGCTCCGCAACGGGAGAGGCCACAACAGTGAGAGGCCCGCGTACCGAAAAAAAAAAATATATATATATATATATTTATCGACAAGTTTGACATTCCTCCCCAAAAGAGGAGCCTAATACACTGCTCCTTAAGAGTAGGTTGGATTTAGTGGCTGACTTCTAATAAACAGAATAAGGCAGAAGTGACATGTGACTCAGTCATAAAAGGCAGAGGTTTCCTCCTTGCTCCCTCACTCAGGTCACTCACTCACTGGGGAAAGCCAGCTGCCTTATTGTGAGGACATTTCTCAGGCAGCCCTGTGGCAAGGTCCACGTGGCAAGGAACTAAATCCTGCCAACAGCCATGCAAGTGAGTCATGTTGGAAATGCCTTCAGATGACTGCAACCTCACGAGTGACCATGAGCCAGAAGCACTTCACTAAGCTGCTTCCAGTTTCTGACCTACAACAAGCTGAGATAATGTATTTTAAGCTACCTTGTTTGGGGATAGTTTAGTGCATCATAACACATAATTAATACAGCCATGATAAGTAAATTATTCGAGATACACACTGTCTCCTCTTACTCATTACCCATTCACTTCTCAACCAACTACAGTCTGGCTTCTGTTCTTGCCACACAGAAACTGCTCTCATCAAGATCATCAGAGATCTTTGTGTTGCCAAATCCAATTACATCTCTCTCCGCTCTCATCTCACTTGAGTTCTTAGCAGCATTTGGCATGTTTTCCTCTTCCTTCCTTCTTGAAACACGCTTCTGCCTTGGCTTTTGCAATACTATTCTCCTCTTTCTTCCCTCATTATCCCTTTTTTGACTCCTTTGCTGTTTCCTGTACCTCATCCAAATAGAAATGTAATGGTTCTTGAGGGCCAAAATTGGGTGCTTTCCTCTTTCCCTTTCATTCCAATGGGTTTACATACCGTCTGTATGTAAAGTAATTTGGATTACTACAAAATGAAGTGTATCTTTCAAATATTTTTATATAAATACAGGCAGATACAAATACATATTCTTGTTTTTCCCCTTTACTTCACAAAAGGTAGCAGACTATACACCGTTCTGCACATTTCTTTTTTTCAAATGTTCTAAAATCCATATTCTCTTTTTTCTGAAACAGCTTTATTGAGATATAACCACATTCTCTTTTGTGATTTGTTGCTCTCTCCCTCTATCACTCCTGGTCAAGATTCGCTAATATGAATGATCTTTTTAAATTAAAAATTGTATGATAATAAACACGATGAAAATACATGGTTTAAAATGTTCAGACATCATAAGCCTTACAAAACAAAAGCAAAGTCTCCTTCCATGATCACTGACCTCCCCAATCTCCATGACCCCAATCTCATGTATCGACTCTTCAGTTTGTGTCATAGACTGTTTCTATGCATATCATACACATGCAAAACATAAAATTCCTCTAATTTTTCCACCATAGGATGATATGTATGTACATTCTGCATCCCCCTGAATGGTACTTTGATTATCCATGATGTTGGATTAACTAGATTTATGTACTGCACTTATTGTTTAGACATACATGCTTCCATTCGGTCCTATTAGCTCTTTGAGGAGCCCCACTGCATACGTAAGAAAGGCCCAGAGGGAATAGGTGATTTCTAAAGACTAAAGAGTCACTTCCACACAGAACTGGGACTTGACCTCAGGACTTTTGAATTCATTTGTCCTGCTCTTTCAATGACAGTAAGTCCCTTTTTATGACACTGATGTACTCAGTGGTCTCTGCACCAAGCCAATTTGGCCTCTGGACAGGGTTTGAGTGACCATTACACTCAAAGATTAGCCTTCAAAGATTAGATATGGATGAGGGGCTACGGGTCCCTTTCCCCACAATCTCACTGCCAGGCAGTATATTTCAATAAACACAAAGCTCAAACTCAAATCTGTCACACACAAATGTTCATTACCAAGGAGGCATGAAAATCATCCTGTGATCCATTGTTCTGTAAAGTCAGTGAAGTCCCAGCTCTGTCCTGTGTATTTTAATAAGCACATGACAGAAAGTTTCAGTCTGAGACTAAGTTCTGAAGGGAGGATTCAGCTCACTTCCGATCAGAAAGCAGAATCTTCCTTGGTCAATAGTGTGGACACAGCATACAAGTGTTCCAGAGCTGGTGCTATGGTCTGAACATTTTGTCCCACCCCAGATTCATATGTTGAAATCCTAACCTCCAAGGTGATGGTATTAGGAGGTGGGACCTTCGGAGGTGATTAGCTTATGAGGGTGGAGCGCTCATGAGCGGCACTAGTGCCTTTTTAAAAAAAAAATTTATTTATTTATTATTTTTGGCTGTGTTGGGTCTTCGTTTCTGTGTGAGGGCTTTCTCTAGTTGCGGCGAGCGGGGGCCACTCTTCATCACGGTGTGCGGGCCTCTCACTATCGCAGCCTCTCCCGTTGCGGAGCACAGGCTCCAGACGTGCAGGCTCAGTAGCTGTGGCTCACGGGCCTAGTTGCTCCGTGGCATGTGGGATCCTCCCAGACAAGGGTTCGAACCCGTGTCCCCTGCATTGACAGGCAGATTCTCAACCACTGCGCCACCAGGGAAGCCCACTAGTGCCCTTTTAAGAGACCCTACAGAACTCCCTTGTTTCTTCCGCTATGTTAAGACACAGCAAAAAGACAGCAGTCTAGGAAGCAGTTTCTCACTTGACACTGAATCTGCCGGCAACTTGATCTTGGACTGCCCAGCCTCCAGAATGTGAGAAATAAATGTTTCTTGTTTCTAAACCACTCAGTTTATAGGTTTTTTGTTATAGCAGCCTGAATGGACTAAGACAGCCAAGAACCCACTTCACTGGTTTGAGTATGCTGGCTTCCTTGTTCTTGTTCTTACTCTAGGCAGAGCTGGAGCTGCTTAGATTGATACAATATGTCTTGCTAATCCACATATTTTGGACAAAACTAGCTTTACCTTGAATAATTATCTCTAATATCTCTTGAGCTAATGAGTGAACTCTCCAGGTGCAGATTTTGATGGTGACACATGATATGGTGATCTCCAAAGTTTGGACTTCTTTAATGCTAACTAACCAGGCTAGGGGTTTGAATCACTGATTATGGTATTCAGATGATAACTATCCACGTTTAAGGTTTAAAGTCAATACACACACACACACACACACACACACACACACACACACACACACACACTCCTCTGCCTAACGTGAAGAAATTTAAAACAAATTATAGATGACACAGCACCTGCAATCAATTGCCCAAGAATATATCTCTTTTCTTACCCTCTTCTTCATGCTATGCTGGGAGCAAGCAAACACAGCGAAATAGGAACAAGTACCCTAGGGTCAGTAGGTCTCAATCCAAATGGAATTTCTGACACTTCTTAGTTATGTAACCTTACGTAAGTTATCACGTAACCTCTCTAAGCCTCACTTTCCTTATCTGTAAAATGAGGATAATAAGAAGTAATATGATAAAGCATGCAAAATGCTTAGTACATAGGAACAATTACTACTATTTCATCATCCTTTCTTTTTATTCTCCCAAGTCCATATCTTGCATCCACCCATCTAATCAATTTTTAGAGGCTAACTATTAAGTGCAAAGTCCTGTGGCTGGCAGTGGAAGACCCAGTGATCAATGCGATGGGGGTCTCTCCCTACAATTAACCTACACTCTCAGGTGGAGGAGGTTCAGATTTAAATGATGGTTAATGCTTATTGGCTTCTTACAATGTACCAAGCACAGTGGTGAGCACTTTGCTCTCATCATAACATTTGATTTTAAGCCACGTATAAGGCAGACATTCTTTTACAAAATACGAATCTGCAGGGCAGGAAAGTTGAGCACCTTATCCAAGCTGGATATAACCCAGGTAGCCTGAGCCTTAAACTCTGGACGCACGCCTGCACCACGCCTCCTGGCCCCTCAGCTTTGGGAGCACTCCTCTCTTCTTCATATCTCTCCTCCTATGTCCTCATGAAAACAGCATTCAATTCCTCCTCTGCTTGAACTCTTTTAAAATTAATCTTAGAAATAACGATCTTACCAATACAACTCCAGATGTTACAGTGTTCCTCTAGTAGCCCTTCTTCCACAGCACAATTAAGGAAGGGCACAGGGTCTGGAGCCAGACTGCCTGACTCTGCCACTCTCCAGCTGTGTGACCTAGGGCAAATTACACAGCTACCCTGTGCCTTGGTTTTCTCACCTATAAAATTGGGATGTTACCTACCTCAGAGAAGTACCGAGAATCAAAAGTAGGCAAAGTTCTAAGCACAATCCAAGGCACATAGTGGGTGCTGCATAAATGGAAGGCTTTATTATCCTACAGTAATTATGTATTCAGACTATATTCATGTACCCCACAGGTCAGAAACCTCCTTTTCTTTCCTTAATATCTCCAGTTCTGTATTCTCTCAAACACGTTTACTCAGTTAAACTCAACAGATCTAGTACTATTTCTTTCTGTTGGTAAATAAGAACAGATCATGCTTGAAGATGCTACTTTGCTCTACCCAAACTCAAGTCTTCCTCACCTTCCGCCCCTCTCCCTCCAACCTGGTCGTCATCCTTCCGTTTATCACTGCTCCCTGTGTCGAGGGATCAATTCGCCGTCTCATATTACTCCTTGCCTTCCACAAACGCAAAGTTTCGAGCTCTGAACTCTAGCTCCCCGCGCTCCCCCGCCCCTCCAGTTTCCACTTCAGGCCACACGAGATGAGGTAGAACTCCGCAGCTTTGGGCAGCAAATCGCCTCCTCTATCGTCCCAGCAACCGGTGGGATCTTGCCGAAGCTGCCAAGAGAACACCAGACCTTAACCCAGGGCTACGGCTCCCGTCTCTGTATTTTGAGCCTTGAAGAATAAAAGAATCCCGCGAGTAAATGTTTCCTTGAACCTCGAGCATAAAGGTAGCTTTGATTCACGCGGATAAAGATGGCCTTGAACCTTTAGGGGCGGCGCGGCGGGGCGGGGCGGGGCGGGGCGGGACAACATGACCTTAGCCCAACGCCCGGGCAGCGCACCAGCCCGGGAGGAAACGACGGGCGGGGTGGGCACCACCAGGGGCGGGGCAGGCGCCAGCCCGCAGCGCCTCCCCAGCGCCTGCGCTCGCGTGTCGCGCCCCAAGACCATGGGGAAGCTGGTGGCGCTTACCCTGCTGGGCGCCGGCCTGGCCCTAATCGGGGAGAGGTTAATGACGCTTAGGTGAGTTAGCATCTTGATGGGAACATCCTCGGCTCCTATTCTCTTCTTCCAAGTTAGGTTAAGGGCTGCCCGGTGCCGCCTTCCTATAGCGGTAAGAATGAGCAGTTTGGGACCCCATTCCTCAATCCCACCTAGCAAACTGTCCCTTGAGAAGCGCACATTGCCTTTCCTAAGATGGTGGGGCAGAAATACCGCCCCGCACCCGCCCCTTTCCCAGGTCGCCCTTAGCATTCAGCTCCTGAACAAACTAACTCTTTTGGAAGCGCTGAACTTGGGGTAGGGAGCCAGGCTATAAGCTGGATGTTTTTTGGCCGACTCAGAGGTTGCCCAAGGCAAGTTCCACACTGAGGAGTACTGGGTTACCAACTCATCCCAGATTAAAAGAGCTAGGCGGACAGCAGGGAAATGAGCCAAAACCTGCAGGGGGAACCTGGCATTTTGTAGGTATCTGACCTTTTGAGGTGGAAGATCTCCTGGTGATAGCCATCCCAGAAATATCTCAGGAAAAGTTAATACTGGGCTGGTAAGAAGAAACGTTAGGTGATGATGTGCATTTCTGAGTGAATCTATTAGCCTCTACTTGCCTTCAATTGTCTTTGGGTTGTTTTTATTTATTTCTCTAAGTAGAAACTGGTCGTCTCCTCAGAGGTTCACGTCTAGAATCTACTGAGGAGCCTAATGCCTTTTTTTTTTCCTCTTAATTTACTTATTTATTTATTTATTTTTGGCTGTGTTGGGTCTTCGCGCTGCTGCGCGGGCTTTGTCTAGTTGCGGAGAGCGGGGACTACTGTTTGTTGCTGTGTGCAGGCTTCTCCTTGCGGTGGCTTCTCTTGTTGCAGAGCAACGGGCTCTAGGCACGCCAGCTTCAGTAGTTATGGCACGCAGCCTCAGTAGTTGTGGCTCACGGGCTCTAGAGCGCAGGCTCAGTAGTTGTGGTGCAGGGGCTTAGTTGCTCTGCGGCGTGTGGGACCTTCCCTGACCAGGGCTTGAACCCATGTGCCCTGCATTGGCAGGCGGATTCTTAACCACTGCGCCACCAGGGAATTCCCGAGCCTAATGCCTTTTGATAATACTTCCTAGTTCAGCTTGAAAGAGTTTATTGTTACATTTGCTCCCAATGCACCCAAGTGAGAGAATCATAAAAAAATAATAATAATTATAAAGCTGATCTAAGGAGTATTTTTCTTAAAGTGACAGTAGGATAAGTCTACGTGTAGAGTCTTCCTGAATACAACTTAATAAAAATGTAAAATTATTCCTGGTATTTAGAAGAATGTTTCACTGTGGAAACAAAAACACTATTCAGAAATAGTTTGGCCAATTGTTTAAATTGTGGTCAGTTTAATGAATTTAAATACTTGCAAAGTAAATTAGCGTAAAAATTTAAAAATAATAAAGTTAAAGCAAAAGTTACAGGGTTTAGCTATTAAAATACCCTGTTGAATTTGGGAAAGCAGTAGGGGGCACAGGGATCAAAAGGCAAAACTATAGGGGGTTAAGGGAACCAAAGTGCAGATTTATAATAGGCAATACTTTAGCGCATTAAATAATATTATTTTGTGCATTTAAATTAATATTTATTTACTATTAAATAAGTAATATAGGCACATTACCCAGATAATGTCCACATTATATAAATAAATAAAAGGAGATGTTTACTTATTTGTGATATCATCCATAAATGATGAGAAAGAGAGTTAATGAATATGAAGGTGATTAAAGACCATGTTTAGACATTGATTTTGGATGTTGTGCATTGACCTCCAGTGTTTTTATCTTCTGCAGAGAAAGAACTAATGCATATCGAGAAGTGGAGCCAGTAGAGCCCCAGAACTGCCACCTTATTGAGGGACTTGGTATGTATGTGACAGTACAATTTCTTGGTACCATCCACCTGACAGAGGCTGCCAGCTAATTTAATTTGCTGCTACTACTTAAACCCTCCTACTGAGCCTTCAGCCTCATCAGCTTTACCCAAGCTACCTCATCCCACATCTCCAAGACGTCTCCTAAATGTCAAAATCTGTGGCTTTTTCTCAGTCCTCTTTCTTACTGACATCTCTCAATCATTTGAAAAATGTTATTGATTACTCTTTGGTTGGTCCCTCGCTGAACTGTGCTCCTGTCCCTTCTGTGAAATTTCACTTCCTTCTCTGTCTTCTTCTGTTGCTTATCTTACTTCTTTTTTTTCTTCTCCCCTCTCCTTGATGATATTCCTAACTTCAAGTGTCACTTCCTTCAAAATTTATCTGCAAGTACTAAGAGGAATATGACTTAGCCCTTATTCTCAAGAACTTCACAACCGACTGAGTTGTTTTTTTTTTTTAATTAATTGAAAATCCATAGCTGGATCCCTAATCACTCAAACTGCAGGCCTTCTTTTCCCGTCTGAAATCTACTTTACCTTTCTGTCATTTCCTCCCTCATACCCCCACCTATAACCAGCTCTTCTTCTAGACTTCTCCTAAGCATGGTACCCGCATTGTCAAAGAGACTCAGTTCAAAATTTAGCAACGATTTGTTGTCCCCTCATCGCTCACTGTTTCACGTGAGATATGTTGGCCTCTCCTGGGCCACCACACAGAGCTGATCTCATTTACTCCTTACTGCCTCAACTGCTTATTCTGGCTCCAAGTCTTTCACTCTCCCTGACAATACTACTAGAAAAACAAAATTCTAGCTAGATTCTGTTCACCGTTCTGGCAATGTGTTCTTTCATTTTCTCACCTTTGCTCATGAAATTACCCCCAATGATTTCTTCATCTCTGCTGGCTGAAATCAGCTGGAAACTCCTCTCGTACCTCTGAACTCTCACAGCACTCTGAAACTCTGATTCACTGTGACACCTACCACATGCTTTATTTTAGAGCCAGCAGTGTTCTTTCTTTCTCTCACAATCAGACTGTAAACCTCCTAGGGTCAGGGACTGTGATTTATTTCAGTATGTGACAGGATGAAAGCATAGTTTATTGTGACATAAGAGATATATATATATTATATATTATATAGCTCTCCAAGATATGTTACTAATATATATATATATGTATATATTTTTTCTGATATACATATATTTCAGAAAAAATAAGAGCCCTTTTGATTTTAGTTTTCTGCCTTTTTTCCCTCTCAACTTCTAAAAAAAGAAGAGAAGTAGCCTGGTCCTTGTGCTCACTGGTCTTAGATGAGGTCTGTGCTGCCAGCTAGAAAGCAGAATGAACTGATGCCAAACTACTTCCTGAGTTTGGTTTTTAAAAACCTGAGCTCCTTCAAGGGATTCTGATGGAGATGGGAGAAGAATATGTGGGTTTTCTGAATAACAGGGACCTTTGCCCCATTCTGGGGGAAGATCAAGACCTAGGAAGGAATGGTTAGAAAGTATCTTTAGGGAGGCTGGATCCTTTATACCGTGTGTCACAGCCCGAGCAAAGGTTATATGCGTACACACGCAGGACGTGGAAGTGGCGAAATTGTCTAAGTTAAAGGGACCACATGGGCTTGGCAGTGAGTAATTCAGTGGTGACTAGCGTAGAATAAAGGCCAGATGGACTTTCCCAAATATTCAGCTTCGTTTTAAAATTCACCACCTATGGTATCTGCACAACCCTGGCAGAGAGACTCAGGTTGAATTTCCCTCCAGTTTAGTGGAACGTGGGCTCAGGGTCAGATTTAATTTGATTTTAAAAATAAGGAAATATAACATTTAATCATTTGTTCACTGTCTTGTGGAGTAATATTCATATTGACTACACATATATCTCTCAAAAGATAAGAGCCCTGCCAAGTAATTTAGAGGGGTAATTAGACTAGATCATTTCTAATATCTAGTCCAACTCTCAGATTGTATGATTCAAACAGACTTGAGAAGTTAAAACTAGAGCAGAAGAAAAAACTGTCATGTCACTTCTCATGTCTGTTGGCATGTGTACATTTTGTATTTGTAGAACTAAACAAGTGAGAATGATCATGGGTCATTTGTCAGTAGGACAATATTGCTATATATCTAAAAATAATAATACTGCCTTATCAAAGGCCTAGTGTCTATGAGCTTTCTGCTGAGTCCTTTGGAAACGTTTACATCATCCTCACAACCACCCTATAAGGTGAGTGCTACCATCTGTCTTTGTAGATTAGGAAACTGACACCCAGAAGAATGAAGTTACTTGCCCAGTGGTCCAGAACTAGAGGGTGACAGGCCTAGATTATGAGCCAGAGCAGTTTTCTTCTATGCCTTTGTACTCTCTGTTGTGTAACACTGCCTTTCTTATCTACTGACAGCACATTTTTATTATGAAGCTTCAGGGAAGTATGATAGCAGCAGAAAACAGAAAATCTGAGGTGCAAAAAGGTGAAATATTAATAAATAGAGCTGACCGAGACAAGGCAGGCTAGATATTGAAATAAAGCTCACTAATAAGATAATACTCGCAAGACCCAACTATTCCAGAGTGAAAAGCTTTATGAAACAATGGAAAACACTCAAGGATTGAAGGCAGGGTGTGGTAGGTAGGCAGTAACAGAGCTGGGGAAAAATTCTGATTTGTGTTTTCTTCAAGACCTAGAGTTTTGTGGTTAATTTTATTGGCGAACAAACTCTTCCTTTTTTTGTTTTCCTTCCCCAGTATTCTTTCTGGGAAGAAAGGTTGAAAGGTGAAATAATTTTAACCTCCAAAAACCATACCTCAAAGATCTTTTTGTGTTAACTTCATCCTTTTTCCAAGGCTTTGAGGCTCAAGGATTGTCTTAACTAGGGAGTCGTTTGGTTAATTAGAGCTGCACTTGAAATATGAATAGCTTTATCAGCTTGCCCTTGGCAGGATTATCAAGTAGACAGACAGCCATTGTATGTGGTGTCTTCCTATCTTCCCCTCCATCTCTTTTCCCTCCTGTAGCTTCCAGCTTCTCCAAGATATGTTTCTACTCCACGGTAGGTTCCATTTGTTTTCTTAGCTGGCTTTCAGAACCTTCTCTCCAAGATGTAAAATGAGGATAATATTACTTGATAGTAATTTGGTGTGACATTCTTTCAGGATGTCTGTAGAGAACTATTGGAGGCCAAAGAAATGAAGTTATGCCAACTAATAGGGTTGACAGATTAAAAAGCAGTAGATGCCTATTTGTAAGCCTTGTTTTAGACTTGGCAGTGGGGTTCTAAGGTTAGTTGTGCACAGGTTAACGAGTATGTGGAGGGGACTCAGGGGTGGGTTCCTGGGGACTCTTACTCCCACAGGTGCCACTGTTTCTGAGATGCATTGGGCCATCATGCAGATGCAGTGTAGGTGGGGGAGGAGGGCAAAGGAGGGTCAGGAGTAAAGTGCAGTCAGCTACTAATTCTTTTCCACATCTGAGTGCAAAGCACCAGCTTCCCTATCCTCTGGGTAGAGCAAGTAAAGACAAGCATAGTCCCTTTGGAAAATGCCCACTCCTATTGCAGGTGAATTACTGAAGTGGTTAATGCTATCATGGGAGATATGCGACATGGTGTATGGAAGATAAAAAGACCAAACCAGAGAGTATACAACTCAGGACATCTTCTACTCAGAAATTAACACACACTTGTCAATAATTTAACCTCAAGACAAGACAAAGTTCAAGAAACTAAAGCAGTGTATCTTTTTTAGTCAGCATACCAGCTTTTACTGAAAGCTTTTACAGTGAAAAGGCAGGTATTATATTGGGTGCAAGCATACCGTACTGAATAAAACCTGGTCCTTGTTTCCAGGAAGCTTACTTTCTAGTAGGACATTAACAAATGCAGGAGGTCGCAGCCCAAGTGTGGAAAATGTCATGGTGGATGCAGTCACAGGTGACTGTATTAGTACATAAAATGGATGCTGAAGCCAAGAGAGGTTGAAAAGGCCGAGAAGGTAGCATACAACTCATCTTTAAGAGCCCGTGATACTCAGCCAAGTGGAGGTGAGGGTGGTGTGGGAAAGGTGTGGGTTGCCAAGAAGCATGAAGCAGCATGTGCTCAGGCATGTAGGTGAATAAGTCTGGCACATTTTAGGAACTGCCGACAGAAGTACTGCAGCACACCTGGAATGGAGAGTGAAGAGTGGGAGCCACAAGAATTGAGACCAGAGCCTCAATTCTGTGGAGAATTTGGGATTTATACTGCCAGCCCTAGTGGACCATTGGTGGGTTTTAAGCAGGGGCATAACAAGGTCAACTTTGCAATTTAAAAAGATGACTGTCAACAGTGCAGAGAATGGTTGTAGGGGAGCAAAGCTGACCCATTTGGAAGCTATTATAGAAATCCAGGAGGGAGTTCTAGAACTTGAAAGACTTGTGATTAGTTAGATTTGGGGAGTAAGGAAAAGGAAAGCATCAAAGATAACTCCAAGGTTCCTACTTTGTGTACTTGGGGGATAGAAGTGTCCTCCACGGAAATTGAAATATAGAAAATGGAGCAGATTCAAGAGGGAAATTTCCAGGTCAGTTTGAGACATGTTGAGTATGAGAAATGAAAAGGCCAAGTAGAAATGTCTAATATACAGGTGAATACAGAGGCCTGGAAATTGGGCTTGATTTAGAGATTGGAGAATCAAGAGCATGTGAGTGGAAGCTGAAGCCATGGGCTAGAGTCAATGATGCAGGTAGGATGAGTACTCTGCCCCTAGAAACAGCCAAGGGCAGGTAGAGCCTGGGGAGTATCCACATCCAGGATGGAGGTGGGAAGGAGCTCGGGCAAAAGGAAACCAAGAAGTGATTGTTTAGAGAAAAAAAAGTGAGAGAAAAAAGTTTGTTCAAAAACTAACCCACCCATATTCAACATGATTTTTAAAATTGCTTTATTCATTTTGCTGGATTCTCCCAAAGTCTATTTTACTCCATGTAGAAAAAGCACTAAATCTTTCAGGCCATCAAAATACCATATATAGGTAAATCTTGATTAACTGGATTGCTTAGAAAATAGAAAGCTCTGATTAATGTAATTATTAGGTTACTGGTTGGGGATTAGTTTCAACCTTCCGCATAATCAATATGATTAAATCTCTGTCCTCCAATTTTCAGTGCCTATTGTTTATTATTCTGTTGATTCAAATTTGCATTTTCTTTGGCTTTGTTCCACTTTTCTTTCCCCTGTTCTCCTCTATCCTCTCTCAATTGCCTTTTGACACACTAATAACCCATTACCTTAGGTAACCATTTTCCCATGTATTCCATTTACTATAGCTGTGCAACAAACTACCCCAAAACTTAGGGACTTGAAAGGACAATAGGACTTCCCTGGTGGCACAGTGGTTAAGAATCTGCTTGCCAATGCAGGGGACATGGGTTCGATCCCTGGTCCGGGAAGATCCCACATGCTGCAGAGCAACTAAGCCTGTGCGCCACAACTACAGATCCTGCTCTCTAGAGCCAGCGTGCCACAACTACTGAGCCCACGTGCTGCAAGTACTGAAGCCCTCGTGCCTAGAGCCCGTGCTCTGCAACAAGAGAAGCCTCTGCAATGAGAAGCCCATGCACCACAACGAAGAGTAGCCCCCGCTAGCTGCAACTAGAGAAAGCCCATGCACAGCGACAAGACCCAACGCAGCCAAAATAAATAAATACCCTGCTTTTTTAAAAAATAAAAAGGCAATAGTTATTTTGCTTATGAGTTTGCAGTTTGGGCAGGGCTTAGTGGAGACAGCTCATCTCTGTTCCATTTGCGTCAGCTACGGTGACTGAAAGGCTGGGAACTGAAGTCATCTGAGACTCCTCCAGACCTCTCTCTGCACTGTGTGGTCTCTCCACAGTCTCTCTTCTGTAGCTTTAAAGTACCAGACTTCTTATTTTTAGGTTCAGGGGTCCCAAAGTACATGCCTTGAGAGAGAGAGAAAGCAGTGGCAGGTTTGGTTATGACTTTACCTTGTATGTCAGGTGGCATCACTTCCTCTTCAGTCTGTTTGTCAAAGCAGTTAGAAAGGTCCACCCAGGTTCAAGCAGAGACGATACAGATGTAGCCTCTTAATGGAAGAGTATGAACATCACATTTTAAGACGAGCATGTGGGGAGTGGTTCAAGATGGCAGAGTAGAAGGACGTGTGCGCACTCCCTCCTGCAAGAGCACTGGAATCACAACTAACTGCTGAGCAATCATCCACAGGAAGACACGGGAACTCACCAAAAAAGATACCCCACATCCAAACACAAAGGAGAAGCCGCAATGAGATGGTTGGAGGGGCGCAATCACAATAAAATCAAATCCCATAACTGATGGGTGGGTGACTCACAAACTGGAGAACACTTATACTACAGAAGTCCACCCACTGGAGTGAAGGTTCTAAGCCCCACATCAGGCTTCCCAACCTGGAGCTCCGGCAATGGGAGGAGGAATTCCCAGAGAATCAGACTTTGAAGGCTAGCAGGATTTGATTGAAGGACTTTGACAGGACTGGGGGAAACAGAGACTCCACTCTTAGAAGGCACACACAAAGCAGTGTGTGCATCAGAACCCAGGGGAAGGAACAGTGACCCCATAGGAGACTGAACCAGACTTACCTGCTAGTGTTGGAGGGTCTCCTACAGAGGTTGGGGTGGCTGTGGCTCACCACGGGGACAAGGACCCTGGCAGCAGAAGTTCTGGGAAGTACTCCTTGGTGTGAGGCCTCCCAGAGTCCACCATTAGCCCCACCAAAGAGCCTGTAGGCTCCACTGCTGGGTCACCTGAGGCCAAACAACCAACAGGGAGGGAACTCAGCCCCACCCATCAGCAGACAAGCAGGTTAAAGTTTTACTGAGCCCTGCCCACCAGAGCAACACCCAGCTCTACCCACCACCAGTCCCTCCCATCAGGAAACTTCCACAAGCCTCTTAGATAGCCTAATCCACCAGAGGGCAGACAGCAGAAGCAAGAACTACAATCCTACAACCTGTGGAACAAAAACCACATTCACAGAAAGAAAAAATGAAAAGGAGAGGACTATGTACCACATGAAGGAACAAGATAAAACCCCAGAAAAACAACTAAATGAAGTGGAGATAGGCAAATTTCCAGAAAAAGAATTCAGAATAATGATAGTGAACATTATCCAGGATCTCGGGGAAAGAATGGAGGCAAAGATCAAAAAGATACAAGAAATGTTTAACAAAGACCTAGAAGAATTAAAGAACAAACAAACAGAGATGAACAATACAATAACTGAAATGAAAAATACCCTAGAAGGAATCAATAGCAGAATAACTGAGGCAGAAGAACGGAGAAGTGACCTGGAAGACAGAATGGTGGAAATCACTGCTGCGAAACAAAGAAAAAAGAATGAAAAGAAAGGAAGACAGCCTAAGAGACCTCTGGAACAGCATTAAATGCACCAACATTCACATTATAGGGGTTCCAAAGGAGAAAGGACCCCAGAAAATATTTGAAGAGATTATAGTCCAAAACGTCCCTAACATGGGAAAGGAAATAGCCACCCAAGTCCAGGAAGTGCAGAGAGTCCCAGGCAGGATAAACCCAAGGAGAAACACACTGAGACACATAGTAATCAAACTGACAAAAATTAAAGACAAAGAAAAATTATTCAAAGCAACAAGGGAAAAATGACAAATAACATACAATGGAACTCCCATAACGTTAACAGCTGATTTCTCAGCAGAAACTTTACAAACCAGAAGGGTGTGGCATGATATATTTAAAGTGATGAAAGGGAAGAACCTGCAACCAAGATTACTCTACCTGGCAAGGATCTCATTCAGATTCAATGGAGAAATCAAAAGCTTTACAGACAAGCAAAAGTTAAGAGAATTCAGCACCACCTAAACCAGCTCTACAGCAGATGCTAAAGGAACTTCTCTAAGTGGGAAACACAAGAGAAGAAAAGGACCTACAAAAACAAACCCAAAACAATTAAGAGAATGGTAACAGGAACATACATATCAATCATTACCTTAAACAGGAATGGATTAAATGCTCCAACCAAAAGGCACAGGCTTGCTGAATGGGTAAAAAAAACAAGACCCATATATATGCTGTCTACAAGAGACCCACTTCAGACCTAGGGACACATACAGACTGAAAGTGAGGGGATGGAAAAAGATATTCCATGCACATGGAAATCAAAAGAAAGCTGGAGTAGCAATTCTCATATCAGAAAAAATAGACTTTAAAATAAAGACTGTTACAGGAGACAAAGAAGGACACTACATAATGATCAAGGGATCAATCCAAGAAGACAATATAACAATTGTAAATATTTATGCACCCAACATAGAAGCACCACAATACATAAGCCAAATGCTAACAGTTATAAAAGAGGAAATCGACAGTAACACAATAATAGTGGGGGACTTTTAACACCTCAGTTACACTAATGGACAGATCATCCAGACACAAAATTAAGGAAACACAAGCTTTAAATGACACAATAGACCAGATAGATTTAATTGATATTTATAGGACATTCCATCTGAAAACAGCAGATTACACTTTCTTCTCAAGTGCACATGGAACATTCTCCAGGATAGATCACATCTTGGGTCACAAATCAAGAGTTGGTAAATTTAAGAAAATGTAAACCATATCAAGCATCTTTTCCAACCACAATGCTTGAAAGATTAGAAATCAATTACAGGGGAAAAAAATGTAAAAAACACAAACACATGGAGGTTAAACACTACATTACTAAATAACCAAGAGATCACTGAAGAAATCAAAGAAGAAATCAAAAAATACCTACAGACAAATGACAATGAAAACACAACAATCCAAACCCTATGGGATGCAGCAAAAGCAGTTCTAAGAGGGAAGTTTATAGCAATACAATCCTACCTCAAGAAACAAGAAAAATCTCAAATAGACAATCTAACCTTACACCTAAAGGAACTAGAGAAAGAAGAACAAGCAAAACCCAAATAGTAGAAGGAAAGAAATCATACAGGTCAGAGCAGAAATAAATGAAATAGAAACAAACAAAACAATAGCAAAGATCAATAAAACTAAAAGCTGGTTCTTTGAGAAGATAAACAAAATTGATAAACCTTTAGCCAGACTCATCAAGAAAAAGAGGGAGAGGACTCAAATCAATAAAATTAGAAATGAAAAAGGAGAAGTTACAATGGACACTGCAGAAATACAAAGCATCATAAAAGACTACTACAAGCAACACTATGCCAATAAAATGAACAACCTGGAAGAAATGGACAAATTCTTAAAAAGGTATAACCTTCCAAGACTGAACCAGGAAGAAAAAGAAAATATGAACAGACCAGTCACAAGTAGTGAAATTGAAACTGTGATTAAAAATCGTCCAACAGGGCTTCCCTGGTGGCACAGTGGTTGAGAGTCCGTCTGCCGATGCAGGGGACACAGGTTCGTGCCCCGGCCTGGGAAGATCCCACATGCCACGGAGTGGCTGGGCCCGTGAGCCATGGCTGCTGAGCCTGCGTGTCCAGAGCCTGTGCTCCGCAACGGGAGAGGCCACAACAGTGAGAGGCCTGTGTACCGCAAAAAAAAAAAAAACCAAAACTTCCAACAAACAAAACTCCAGGACCAGATGTCTTCACAGGTGAATTCTGTCAAACATTTAGAGAATAGCTAATACCCATCTTTCTCAAACTCTTCCAGAAAACTGCAGAGGCAGAAACACTCCCAAACTCATTGTATGAGGCCACAATCACCCTGATACCAAAGTCAGACAAAGATACTACAAAAAAAGAAAATTACAGACCAATATCACTGATGAATATAGATGCAAAAATCCTCAACAAAATACTAGCAAACAGAATCGAACAACACATTAAAATGATCATACACCATGATTAAGTGGGATTTATCCCAGGGATGCAAGGATTCTTCAATATACTCAAATCAACCAGTGTGACACACCATATTAACAAATTAAAGAATAAAAACCATATGATCATCTCAATAGATGCAGAAAAAGCTTTTGAAAAAATTCACCACCTATTTATGATAAAAAACTCTCCAGAAAGTGCACATAGAGGGAACCTACCTTAACATAATCAAGGCCATATATGACAAACCCACAGCAAACATCATTCTCAATGGTGAAAAACTGAAAGCATTTCCTCTAAGATCAGGAACAAGACAAGAATATCCACTCTCACCACTATTATTCAACATAGTTTTGGAAGTCCTAGCCACAGCAAGCAGAGAAGAAAAAGAAATAAAAGGAATACAAATTGGAAAAGATGACACAAACAGATGGAGAGATATACCATGTTCTTGGATTGGAAGAATCAACATTGTGAAAATGACTATACTACACAAAGCAATCTACAGATTCAATGCAATCCCTATCAAATTACCAATGGCATTTTTTACAGAACTAGAACAAAAAATCTTAAAATTTGTATGAAGAAACAAAAGACCCCTAATAGCCAAAGCAATCTTGAGGGAAAAGAATGGAGCTGGAGGAATCAGACTCCCTGACTTCAGACTATACTACAAAGCTAAAGTAATCAAGACAATATGGTACTGGCACAAAAATAGAAATATAGATCAATGGAACAGGATAGAAGCCCAGAGATAAACCCACACACCTATGGTCAACTAATCTATGACAGGTTATACAATGGAGAAAAGACAGTCTCTTCAATAAGCAGTGCTGGGAAAACTGGTCAGCTACATGTAAAAGAATGAAATTAGAACACTCCCTAACACCATACACAAAAATAAACTCAAAATGGATTAAAGACCTAAATATAAGACCAGACACTATAAAACTCTTAGAGGAAAACATAGGAAGAACACTCTTTGACATAAATCACAGCAAGATCTTTTTCGACCCACTTCCTATAGTAATGGAAATAAAAACAAAAACAAACAAATGGGACCTAATGAAACAAAAGCTTTTGCAGAGCAAAGGAAACTATAAACAAGATGGAAAAACAACCCTCAGAATGGGAGAAAATATTTGCAAACGAATCAATGGACAAAGGATTACTCTCCAAAATATATAAACAGCTCATGCAACTCAATATTAAAAAAACAAGCAACCCGATCTAAAAATGGGCAGAAGACCTAAATAGACATTTCACCAAAAAAGACATACAGATGGCCAAGAGGCACATGAAAAGCTGCTCAACATCACTAATTATTAGAGAAATGCAAATCAAAACTACAATGAGGTATCACCTCACACTGGTTAGAATGGGCATCATCAGAAAATCTACAAACAACAAATGCTGAAGAGGGTATGGAGAAAAGGGAACCCTCTTGCACTATTGGTGAGAATGTAAATTGATACAGCCACTATGGAGAACAGTATGGAGCTTCCTTAAAAAACTAAAAATAGAATTACCTTATGACCCAGCAATCCCACTATTGGGCATATACCCAGAGAAAACCATAATTCAAAAAGACACATGCACCCCAATGTTCATTGCAGCACTGTTTACAGTAGCCAGGTCATGGAAGCAACCTAAATGCCCATCGACAGCCGAATGGATAAAGAAGATATGGTACATACGTACAAAGGAATATTACTCAGCCATAAAAAGGAATGAAACTGGGTCACTTGTAGAGACGTGGATGGACCTAGAGACTGTCATACAGAGTGAAGTAAGTCATATATCGTATATTAATGTGTATGTGTGGAATCTAGAAAAATGGTACAGATGAACAGGTTTGCAAGGCAGAAATAGAGACAAAGATGTAGAGAACAAACATTTGGACACCAAGGGGGTAAAGTGGGGTGGGGGGTGGTGGTGGTGGGATGAATTGGGAGGTTGGGATTGACATATATACACTAAGATGTATAAAATAGATATCTAATAAGAACCTGCTGTATAAAAATAAATAAAATAAAATTCAAATTAAAAAAAAAAAGAAGAGCATGTGGCTTTGATACATCCTGTTTCTACCATATTTGTAAATTACAGTTTACCACACTCAATAACCATTGCCTTCATTTCACCCTCAATGCTGCCTGCTTGGGTTCACATTATATGTGGGTCTATCTCTCTACTAGAAGCTACGAGAGCCCCTTTTTCATCCTGTTCTTAGTCATATCTTACTTATCATATGCCTCTTTCCATAGAAAAATGCACATGACCAGCTCTCAGTGAGAAAAAGATCTGACTAAAATCTTTCAAATTCAATTATTTCCAATAGTTCATCCTAAGATCTATTGGTTTTATAACAGAGAACAGTTACTCAGTAATTTCCCAATATGATAGGAGAAGGATAGATTTTTTCAGGCCTCAGCAAGTTGGAGAGGAGAAATACTTGGCAGAAAGGCCTTTAAGAGAGCTTCGCAGTGAGGACTTTCCAAATGTTATCACTTGGTCTGTAGATAAGTATTCTGTGGGGAATAAAGCTGAATCTCTTAGGACATACCCTGAGAGTTTTTATTTAAAGAATAAATCTAGGATATTAATTTATTTTATAGTTATTTGCTTTTTTTCTCCTGAAAATGGACTTCTAAAAAAAAAAAAGAATTTAGTATTTCAAGAGTCTGGCTCAGGTTTTAGTGGAGTGTATCATGCCTGTGGCAGTCCTGAAAGTTAATAGTTTCCCAAGTAAATAGTTTAAAAAGTTAAGGTAGTTTCCAGAAGAAGTTCAAAGTCTTGACTATGTGCATGATTTACTTTTTAAGGCTTTGTACATGCATCTTTCTGATCCTCTGCTTCTTTTGCAGAAAATGGCTCTGAAGATATTGACATACTTCCTAGGGGGCTGGCTTTTATCTCCAGTGTGAGTATTTTCCATGCCCCTCAGATGCTCGTGTCAATAGCTGCATGGACAGTACATTAATGTTGCCGACTACAGCTGCCAGATGGATCCCTACACATTCATCCCGCCCATGGGTAAACTAGTCAACTAAAAAAGCCAAAATGGGATTCCAGTAGGCTAATTAAGATACCACGAAAAAGAAAAAAAAAAAAAAAAAAAGATACCACGGAAATGCCAGGCTTGCCTAACCCTTGGAGGGCAGCTCCTTGTGGGCAGTTATATACCCAGTAGTGTCTCAATAAATGTATATTGAATTCCATTAGATTCCTAGATGAGGCACCAGATCTGCTCAGCTGTTGTTCATCCTCATCATCACCCTATTTGCTGGGCCTCAGCTTCTGGAAGTCATCTTCTCACTAATTAGTATTCCTCTCATCATGCCTTCCTATGTTTGGAGCTCAGTAAATGTTTGTGGATTGAATGTTAACCATGTTACTCAATTCAAAACCCTGAGCACTTTTCATCTTGGATACCTTGCCTTTCAAAGAGAAGCTCTTTCAAAGAAGAGTAGGGAAAAACCTGCATTTTATTCTCAATACCACCTTCACAGGTTTGGGATGATGAGAAAGCTATGTGAAGGACTGAATTTCAATAAATTAAAATGTATATGTTGTGAAGATGTTGAAAATTATCATGTACTTATTAAATCAGTTGCATTTGGAACGGGACCTAGGATTTTGAAAAAAGTAGGTTGACTACATTTCCAATGTGAATTCTGATTGCTGGAATTGCATGCTCTAATATTCCATTTTGGCCAATAAAATATTACCAAATAACATAAATTTTTAAAATCTATATGTTTTTGGCCAGAAACAGGGCACATAAAATATTCCTTAATAGCCCCAATTTCTAAATTCTTAAGTATAGTCAGGGTCTCATTTGGATTTTAAATCGCTGCTGCTGGTGGTACATGTGAGGGTGGAAGGGTGGGTGGGAGGGAATTTATTTCTTTAGTTTTCCTCCAAAACCAAAAATAAAACAAAGCTGTCTAGAAAAGCTTTTTCTTTGTTGACTTAAATTACCTATTGTCAATTTAGATTTTCAATGTTATGCCAAATAGACCTTTAAAAATAGTTACTTTACAGCTAGATTTCTTTGCTATTAGGAAATAATATTTGTAGTTCCTACTGTATGTTTCTTTTCTATTTTCACTAGAACTAAGTGTACTAAATTCTTGCTATTCAGAAAGTAGAGATTTTCATCACAAATAATTCCATGAGAAATGTTAGCTCTTTTTGCAAAATAACAAACAACTCATTCTTATAGGATAAGGATAATGTTCTTTGCTTATTTTTAATCTTTCTGTACTGCAGTAAATTCAAGTCCTTGTTCTTGGTTACCTCCTACTGCCCTTTCTTGCCATCCTAGAGCATGTTTGGAAGATGCTGATTTAGAGAGTAATTCTGTGCGATAGATATCTTTAGTGTATTTAGAGGTGCCAAGCAGGCTGTTGCTTCCTTACCTTGGGACTTGGCATGCTCTTTGCCTGCAAGATTACTCCCTTCTTCAATGTTATTGGCTAACTCCTAGTTCTCTGTGAGGGCTCATCGTGGTGGCACTTTAATTCCTCAGGAAAATCCCTAACACTCTCTTTCTGGGCAAGGTGACTCTTTGATGGTCCTACAGGTTCCTTGTGGTTAGGGTCTTAGATGCCACACCATATCTGATACACTTGCTCGGTGCTGCCTCCCAGGATTTCAATCCTTTTGAGACCAGGACTTTGGAATGTACATTGCCACACTAGCACCTAACATACTACCTGGCATACACAGGTGCTTGACTACTTACTGAATGTATGTACTGATGAATGAGGGCAGTGGAGGAGTTCCATGCCTGTCCACATGTACCTGTAGTCTGTTGGTGGAAATAAGATGCCTGCACATCCAGGTGATTTTCAGTGGTGAATGGTATCAAAAGAATTGCTTGCAATCACTTGCCACAGATTCTTAAACAGAATTTCTGCCTTAAACAGAAAACCAGGCAAGTGTGAAGCCATTTCTTAGAAGAGTTTCATTCATCATGACGCTTAATGTAGGCCACGTTTGTTTGCCATGCTCTACACTTATTCCCCAATCAAATCATTTCCATTTCCAGAGCACCCAGTCGTTCTACTGGCTGTCAGTGCCTTCACATTCCCCCAAGCTCCCACGGTACTTGCTATGGTGTTCCACCTTGAGCTGCCTTCCTGAGCAATATTCTCTACTGTCAAACCTTTCTTTATGGTGTGACAGAAAGAGGCTGTACAACTAATGATCTGAGTGATTTAGGCAATTCACTTCTCTGGGCTTAATTTTCCTTAGGTGAAAAAGGGAAGGATTAGATGTCTCTGACTTTTTTCCCCCAATGTTACTGGACTTAGTGACAAATTGACTATGGAGGGAAGGGGAGACTTGGAGACTCAATTTTCTGGCCTGATGTTGGGGAGAGCAGTGATTCCCTTAACAGAGAAGAAGAGATACAAATGAGATCAAGGATTCTAGGAGAGATGATTCTGGTTTTGACCATTTGATTTTGAGCTGCCTTTAGGAAGAAGTTGGGATGTAAGCTAGGGCTCCAAAGAGGGGTTCCAGGGAAATGTGCATGTTTGAAAATCACTGGTATAGAAGAAATACCTGTAACCTTATAAATAAGAGCTACAAGGGGAGAGTGTAGAATGAGAAGGAAAGACGGATGGATGAGGACAGAGGAGGAAAGGGCAGGAAGAGAATTTAGACTAGCCCTATACAGTATAAGAGCTAGAACAGGGCAAAGGGACTTGGCAAAGAATTTGATAAGGCAGCAGTAAGCAAAGAGAGAGGCTTCCTTAGAAGACGGGCTCTTGACTGATGATGGCAGATTCGAGCTCTGGAAGCAGAAGTTTGTGGCTAGGGACATGCCGATCTCTCCTCTAGGTGTGGTGACTTAAGGAGAGGGAATGATAGAGGGAATAGACCTTCCACTGATGGGCTTCAGTGGCCAGTATTGTCTGGGGAAAGCTAGATTTCCCATAAGATTTAAGCATAGGAGAACTGTTCTAAGAAAAGCTTGAAGATATAGGTGGGGTTGTTTGAAACTGAAGAGTTACTACCCCAGGGGTTGGGGGCGGGGAAGGGAGGGACAGTGGAAGGGCCAAGAATAGTATAACTGTAAGTAAGAGAGTGTGTGTGTGTGTGTAAGAAAGGAAGGGGAGAGGGAGAGCAAGGGAGAAGGTAGAGTAGGAAGAAGGAAGAAGGAGGGAGAGAGAGAAGGAAAGAATTTAAACTGATTATAAGTGGAAATGAGGGTACAAGAAAAGATACAATATTGTTGATGTTGATATACATCAGAGTGATGGGGGAAGGACACAGGGAGGAAGTGGGCTGAGTTTTGTAATTGGTATAGAATAAACCAACCCCAAGTTTTGACACAATGACCTGGGATGCAGCAAAGGCCCAATACATTCAGGATGCCTCTTATTGGTTGATAAACACCTGGTTTTTCCAGGAGAAAGAGCCATTGTTCAAGTTACTGGAATGAACTTTTTACAATATTTGGAGAAAAGGATTCACATCCAAATCTTTGGACATATCTGTAGGAACAAAATAGGTCAGAAATAGTAAACTGTATGAAACTGGTTCCCCTATGTTAATTCTTGGCTGATTATTCTCTTTGTCATTACATAATATAATGGATGTAGGATGGGAGCAGTGCAATAAACCCATACACCCCTCTCTCTGCTTTGAGGAGTGTTCATTATATATAGAATAGGACTAGAAAGAACCTTCACAATTAAATATTTTAATTTCCTCATTTTATAAATGAGAAACCTGTAGTACAGGCAGGTCAAGGGACTCAAACAAAGTAATACAGCTTAGTCTCTTGCATTATGCTTTTTGGTCTAATTCCTTCTCTATATATTAAAAATTGAACATAGGTTCTTCCCATATTCCCATTTGCAGTGGCTTAGATGACATTGGTAATCCCTCAGATCAGATAATGACAATACCTGACAGTGTGAAAAATCCCAGAAATCTAAAAGAAATTTAGAGCTTTGAACATTTTTGTTAGGCCTTGAGATTTTAGCTTCCATGTGAAAACGTTGCTTTGATATGTGTATATGTGCATACTTATTCTCTATATTTTAAAGGGATTAAAATATCCAGGCATGCCAAACTTTGCACCAGATGAGCCAGGACAAATCTTCTTGATGGATTTAAATGAGCAAAACCCAAGGGTCCAGGCACTAAACATCAGTGATGGTTTTGACAAAGCATCATTTAATCCACATGGGATCAGTACTTTCATCGACAAAGGTAAAGCTTGAATGCTTAAGAATAAGGGGAAAATGAAGGAAATACAAACCACTCATCCTCAACTATTCAACATGTATGTGAAAGGAGGGAAGATGCCATTTTACCATGAAGATGTATATTTATAAGATAATAAATATGTATCAAAACATTTTTTAACGTCATGTTAAAGAGGGGGAGACTAGACTGTGGTCACACCCTCTTTCTCCTACCCCCTTTTCTTCTCATCTGACCATCAAAACCATTTGGGATATTGTTCTCAGAAATCTAACATATAAACTAAAGGCCCTTTGAAAATAATCTCGTGACATTTATAAAGCAACATAAAATGAAACAATGGATGAATTAGACATTGTTAAAATTAAAAAATTCAAAAGACACCATCAAGGAAGTGAAAAAACAACCTAAAGCATAAGAGAAAAAGATTTGCAAATCAGATATCTGATGAGGCTTATATCCAGAATATATAATTTTTACATCTCAACAACAAAAAGACAAATACCCAGTTAAAAAATGGACAAAGGATCTCAGTATATCTTTCCAAAGAGATACACAAATGGCCAATAAACACATGAAAAGATACTCAGTATCCTTAGTCATTAGGGAAATGTAAATCAAAACCATAATGAGATACCACTTCACACCCATAGGGTGGCTATAATTAAAAAAAGACAGACAGTAACAAACATTGGCAAGGATGTAGGGAAACTGGCATCCTCACACTTTCTGGTGGGATTGAGGGCAGTCACTTTTGAATGCAGTTTGACAGTTCCCCAAAATGTTAAAGGTAGATCTACCATATGATGCAGAAACTCTACTCCTTGGCACATACCTAAGAGAACTGAAAACATAGGTCTATACAAAAACTTACACACATATATTCATAGCAACATTACTCCTAATACTAAAAAGGTGAAAATAATCGAAATTCCCATGAAATGCTGAATGCATAACCAAAAGGTGGTATGTTTATACAATGGAATATTATTCAGCAATAAAAAGAAATGAAGTATTGATGAATGCTACAACGTGGATGAACCTTGTAAACATTATCCTAAGTGAAAGAATTCAATGACTAAATGCCACATATTGTATGATTCCATTTATATTAAATGTGCAGAATAGGCAAATTTATAGAGACAAAAAGTAGATTAGTGGTTGGCAGGGACCTGGGGGGGGGATTGGGGAGTGACAGCCAATGGATATGGGGTTTCTTTTTAGGGTGATGAAAATATTCTGGAACTAGATAGTGGTTATGGTTGCACAACTCTGTGAGTACACTAAAAACCACTAAACTATACATTTTGAAAGTGTGAGTTTAATGGCAAGTGAATTATATCTCAAAAAAGCTATTGTAGAAAACAAAGCATAGTTATGAATACACTATATATGCTTTAAAACAATAATTTCCAATATTACTTTTTACTTTATAGTTTATAATTCCAGACTAACTTAATTTTTAGATATTTGTGGGTCCACAGATCATGTAGAAGATAAGAAGAATGAAACCTCACTAGTAGTAACTATTAATATGTGAAGGGAAGGCCAAATGGAAATGTTGCAAATCAAAATTTTAAAATAAGTGGTGTTTTAATTCTTCCAAATACATACTGAAGTTACAAGGCATTGTTAATTGTGAAGTTAAATTTGCTAGAGTGATTTAAATGAATAAAAATGACTAATAATTATCTCAATCCACTTATCCAACCAATCAATGTTTCATTCTTTCATCTGCACCAACAGACTTGTTCATTTTTAAACTAATGGGTACCTTTTAAAATGCTTGAATACTATTTTACTAAGTAGGTTAAATATTCCCCTGAAATCTAATATATGATGTTTACTTGCCTAGCAAGCCCTTCTTTAAAAGATAATTGTACCTAACAATTTTATATTGCTTTACAGTTTATAAAGCACTTTATATATATTTTATTCCTCAGAATAAAACCCTGGGCCCAACCTTGACTCTTCCCCTCTCCCTGTCGCATTCAGTCAACTAGTTACAAAGTTCTGTCCAATTTAACCCTCAAATATCTCTCCAAGCTGCTGACCTCTCCCTATCCTCACTGCACCATCCCAGTCCAAGTCTCCAACATGTCTATCCTAGATTCTGCAGTGGTCCCTGATTGCACTTTCCCTCTTATACCAACTCAAGCTGTTTTTATAAGCAAGCATTATATTTTATACAAATCTGATCATGTCACTCCCTTCTGAAAATTCACCATATTGTTCCTGTCACTCTGAAGATAAACCCCAAATCTCCAGAATGGTTTCCAGGCGCTACCCCTACATATTCTGGCAACTAGATGCTCTCTCCAGCCTCAGTGGACACCACTGTCTCCCTGACTCTCTGGGCTAGTCACACTGGATTTCCTTTAGTCCTGCAGAATGCTGCATGCCTCAGGGCCTTTGCATCTGTAATTCCCTCTGCCTGGAATGTCTTTCCATTGATTTCTGGCTTATTCTTTTTCATCATTCAGGCCTCAGCTTAAATGTCACCTTCTCAGGGAAGCCTTCCCATCATCTTATTTCAGCCTGTGAACCTTGCTATATTTCTTCTCAATGAACTTCCTCTTTTAGCACTCATCAAAATGGTAATTAATGCTTTTTATTAATGTTAAAAGATAACAACCTTCTTTCCCTCTCCCACTATTGCTCTATAGTGGCTCCTTCTCTATAGTGGGCTCCTTCTCATCTCTAGATCCAAGCTTAGCTGTCACTTTTCAAGTGGGTGCAACTGTATGAAGAAGGCATATCTCCCCACTCCCATATTCTTTTATTTACTAATTATTTCCTTCCTGTTTTCTTCTCTAGAATGTAACCATCATAAAAGCATATGTGACTTGTTCATTGCTGGATTCCCAGAGTCTAGAAAAGTGTCTGCAGCATGTTAGGTGCTCTGTGAACATGCGTTAAATGAATAAATGAATGAACCCTATGAGTCAGGCAGGGCGCAGATACTGATAGTTTTATAGATGGAGAAATGGAGTTTAGAGACATGCAGTAAAGTGTGACTTCACTTCTGTCATTAGTAAATGGCAATGCCAGAAGTAGAACCCAGATGGTCTTACTTCTAATCCTATGTCCTTAATTCAGGTGAAATTTGGGCTCCTGGCTCTATTTAAATAATTTGAGAGTCATCACTTTTTTGCCTGACACCCAACTAGACATATGATGCTTCATTGGAGAAGGTGTAATGAGTGATCAGATTAGCCTGGGATAGTGTTAGAGGTGGGTTTTTTGTAAGGGGGGGAAGGGGAGGTGAGGGTTGGTTTTGGTTTGTTTTTTCTTTTTTTTTTTTTTTTTAAGATGGGACCAGTTTACAGATTAATCCTCAGGCATATAATCAGGCTTTCAGAAGTTAAGTATGTTGTGATTGACAACTTATTTTGTTAGTGACCTCCCTTAATTATGTATTTAATTCATAAGGCCAAAACATTACACATAAATTGGCATGAATGAGAAGACAGAAAACAAAAGTCTTCTCACCAAGCATCTCTTGTATGAAAAGAGGCCTTAAGAAGGGGGTAAAGCCAGGGCAGCAATGTATTTTCCATGCTGTGTCCAGCAAGAGTGTCTTGTCGAAGGGCCACGTGAGGGCTAAATGCTACTCAGGTTCTGCTTGCCAAGTCCCTGGAACAGAGTTGCCATGCCCTGGAACAGAGTTGGGTCAGACCAAAAGAAAGATTCATCTGCGAGGGAGCACTTTTCCTTAATTCAGGTAAAGGTGCCCATGTGGTTCAGGGGCCCTGAGTATAAGCCCCACATCTCAGGGCTCTGGCTTGCCCCGCTGCATGATTGGAAACCCCATCAAGAAAGGAACTGGGGAGATGAACGCAGATCAAATCCTGAATGGGAGCATGGGCCCAGGCTCTTTCAAACTCCAGAGTGCATCTGACTTAGAACTCCTGATAAGTCAGAAAACAGTACTCTGAGAAGCTAGAGTACTGCCCCCAGTCCTGTTCACAGCAGTTCACATTCCGGTATGAGAACAGATAGGTGAACATTCCTGAGGTTGGTTATACCTAAAATTGGCTAATCTATTTTCTTCTACATTCGTATTTACATTCCACGTCTACTGGGTTCATGAATAACTAAATATCGTTACTGCAACCTCAGGTAGGTGACTTGTGTCAGGAGTTCATTCTCTACCTGGGAAATGTTCATTTTAAAATATTTACACAGGCCTGACACTTCTTGAACGTGTGTTGCAATGTAGGCAGTTCTCACAGAAAAGAATTCTCGGCAAAGCTTTGCTTGCTGTACCCACTTCTCTTGTTGAGGGGCCACCGTGGGAAACCGCATCCGTGTTTATGCACCACTGTAGTTCTTCATCTTCCTGTTAGAGAGGGTGTGCACGTGAGGCTGAAGGGAGCATTGCAGAAACATCTGGGCTTGGCTTTGCCACTGGGTGGTGATGAAATTGCTGACGAGTTATTAACCGTCTGAGTGTCAGTTTCTTCAATAAAATGAGGATTCTGGCATTTGTTTGACTTACCTGTCAGATGGGTTGTGAGGCTCAAATGCAAGATGTATAAGAAAAATCCTTGGACATGACCAAGTTCTACACTAGGTGTAATAATAGTTGCAATAGAAGCAAACTTTTTGGAAATTATGTCTTTTTTCCACTTTAGACCAAATTGTTTATCTTTATGTTGTGAATCATCCCCACATGGAGTCCACTGTGGAGATATTTAAATTTGAGGAACAACAACGTTCTTTGGTACACCTGAAAACTATAAAACATGAACTTCTCAAAAGGTATGGAATTAAAGTATTTAATTTGCGCCTCTGCTGTGTGCTTTGTTTTCTGTAGTTCACAGCCTTTGTTAAACTTTTGTTTTGAAGCTTTTTCTTCTAAAGCTTTCTAAAGGTTCTCATGGTGACACTGCCAAGCACCTCACTAGAAATTGCTGTATTCGGTATTGAATATCTTTATATTCTCCAACTTTTTGAAAGCATTTTAACCCTATAAAGTTGCTCTAATTCCATCCTCCATAACACAACAGCGCAGAACCTGCTATTGGGCTCTTTAAAACACCCACACCCTTTAGTTGTCCTGGTAGGTTGTATTCTGAAAGCCATACCCATTGGGTGTTATAACCAGCCTCCAGAAGGACCATTCCTTTGTTCAATCAAAGTTTTAAAGTAACATTTGAAAAAAGGCCTGTAGGCCTATATAAAAATTCACATTTATTAAGTATTGACTATGTGCCAGGCACTGTGCCAAAATCCCTAATTCCCTTTCACTCTCACAACTGCCTTTAGTAATAGGCATGGGTAAACAGAGACTTAGAGCAGTTTGGGGTAAGTTACTTACCCAAATTACATAATTTGTAAGTGGTAGAACTAGGGTGTAAACCTTGACCCATCTGAATTCAAAGCTGGGCTCTTAATCACTGTGGTGAACAGCTTTGAGAAAAATTGTAAGTTTTTTACTGGCTAGGTTGCCTGTTTCAAGCCTGTAACGAACAATGAAGAATCTTTTATAAAATGGATTCAACGCTGAAAGACTGGTTCTAAAACAGTAGAGGTTAATCTTTCCATGAGGTAGAAGAGTAGGGAAAGAAAAGGAAGGAAGTTCATCTTCTCTCCTTTGCTCTCTTTTTCAACAACACATTTGAATTTCTCCCCATAGAATTTGGGGGCAACAAAAGGAGAGGCAGAAGAAGTAAGAGAACTTGAAGTTGTTGACTTTTCCCATGATGCACTGTGCTGGGTTCTGAGGCTCAGTGGGGACCAGGACTGCCACTGCTGGGTGACTGAGAAACTGTGGACAAGTCACTCAACCTGTGCTTCAGTTTTCCTCAGCAAAATGGGGATTCCCTCAAAGGCCTGACTTACCTACCTGGTGATTGTGAGGGTCAAATGCAATAACATCCCCTTGTGGGAAGAGTGCTTCAGAAAGCACAGCCTGAGGGAAAACTCAAGACACAACTTCTTTGTTAGGGAGTGCCAGCCCAGGATGCAGAAGTCAGAGACCAGCCTGAGGCAGGGAAAGCAGAGTGTTATGGGTTGAATTGTGTCTCCTCAAAATGATAAGTTGAAAATTTAACCCCTGATACCCCAGAACATGACCTTATGTGGAAATAGGATCCTTACAGATGTAATTAGTTAAGATGAGGCTGTATTAGAGCTGAGTGCACCCTTAATCCAATATGATTGATGTCCTTATAAGAAGACAGACAGACACACAGGGAGAATGCGTGTGAAGATGGAAAGTGAGATTGGAGTGATGCATCTACAAGCCAAGGAATGCCTGAGGCTACCAGAAGCTAGAAGAGGCAAGGAAGGATCCACCAGTAGAAACTTCAGAGGGAGTATGGCTCTGTCAACAATTTGATTTCAGACTTCTGGCCTCCAGAACTATGAGACAGTAAATTTGTGTTGTCTTAAGCCACCCAGTTTGTGGTACTTTGTTACAGCAGCACCAGGAAACTCATATGGGAGAGAGTCTATAGCAAATGCATTGTTAAGCTAGCTACTGCTACGTGCAACTGACTGCTTGAAATCATGGGATTGCCCTCCAGCAAGCAACATAAACCTCATTTCAAGACAATCTGGCCAAGATAAGAAAGGAAGAGGAGTTTATCCACCCCCGCCCCCCATCTCTCAGTAGTCAGAGGTTTGCCTCAAGGGGTGTTAATTCCTGCACATACCTTTTTACCCATGTGCAAGGCAAGTCTGGTGATATCCTGTGCTTTGAATTTGACACGGACGCCTGGAAATGGGAGTAAGAGGCCTATAACAGACATGAGGTAAGGCGCTATAAAGGTACACTGTGGAAAGTGTGTCAGATCCTATGCAGAGCTGGTTGAAATAGTGCCAGCTGGAATAGGGCAGGCGTGGCTTTGAGGATCTAAAGAGGACCTTGAGAGGTAGATAAACACATACCCAAGCATTTCAAAGGGTAGAACAAAGTGCTATGGAACAAATTATGAGGGAATTTAACTTAATCTATGGTGATAATACTTTTTGGAAGAAGGACTGCGTAAGCTGAGACCTAAAAGACAAGTAGCCCAATAACATTGGGAGAGTCATTGTACAACAAAACCTCAAAGTATTTCCTGATTCATCCAAATTTTTCTTTCCTAAATTTAATGTAAACTTGTATGGATATAACTGAATCACTTTGCTGTACACCTGTAACTAACACATCATTGTTAACTATACTCTAATATAAAATAAAAATTTTTTTAAATCATAAATGCCACTAGAAAGGGTGGCACATTAACTTTATTGACAATATTGTGCATTTTACAAAGTTGCTGAGTAAAGAAGCTTCACACACACACACACACAGGTTCAATCTTTTATTTTTTTACTTTTTTTTCTAGTCATCATCTCTTTTTTTCTTTTCCAAAATAGAAATGATTTTGTTTTAATTGTTGTGAGAATGAGACTTGGTTCATTTAAAAATTTCAATGGTATTGAAGAACATAAATAAGAAAGAATAACACTCATAATCCCACCTATGCAGAGAAAATATAAAGGTCAGGATGAACTGGGTCTTGCTACAATAATAGAAAAGAAAAACCCTAGCATCTTTAATGGCTCAAACCCACAAAGTTTTGTCTTGTTTTCATACTCATGCTACATATCCAATGTAGGTGATTCAGGGAGTCAGTTTTATGGTGTCCTCATTTAGAACCTTAAGAGAGGACCACACTCTCATTTATCAGAAAAGTTGCTGGTTACTGTGGAAGAGTGAGGGAAGCATGGTGGATCTTGTACTGCCTCTTAAAGTCTCCCATCTCGGAAGCTACATAAATTACTTCATTTTTTTTAAACTCTTTTTTTTTTTAACATCTTTATTGGAGTATAATTGCTTTACAATGGTGTGTTAGTTTCTGCTTTATAACAAAGTGAATCAGCTATACATATACGTATATCCCCATATCTCCTCCCTGTTGCGTCTCCCTCCCACCCCTCTAGGAGGACACAAAGCACCGAGCTGATCTGCCTGACCAGCTCTTTATCGGCAACCTGCTGATGAGGTGGACAGATCAGAGCTTAAAGATTTTTTTCAAAATTAGGGGAATATGGTGGAGCTGCATATTAACAACAGTGGGAAATTACCTAATTTTGGGTTCGTTGTGTTTGATGATTCTGAGCCTGTTCAGAAGGTGCTTAGCAACAGGCCCATCATGTTCAGAGGTGAGGTCCAGCTGAATGTGGAAGAAAAGAAGATTCGAGCCGCCCAGGAAGGGGACCGCCGAGCTAACCACCTGCAGGGACCTGGAGGCCCTCGAGGTGGGCTGGGTGGTGGGATGAGAAGCCCACCCCGCGGAGGCATGGTGCAGAAACCAGGATTTGCAGTGGGAAGGGGCAGTGCTCCAAAGCAGTGAATTGCTCTTCGCCGATCTTCAGGCAGCAGTACAAACCCTAGCTCCCACAAAACGGTAAATTTCTTCAGCCAACCTTTGGTATCTTGGAATCTGATCCTAGTCTATCATAAACTGCTTAAGTTTGTACAATTTTACTTTTTGTGTTAATGGTGTGTGCTCCTTACCCACCCCACCCCCATTTTAGTCCTTCACTTCCAATTTTGTGGAATGATATTTTAGGAAAAATGGATTTTTAAAGAACAAAAAAAAAAAAGACTGCATTTCCCTGCTTTACTTGCATATACAGACTGGATTTTAACAGTTTCCCCAAAGGAATGTTTCTTGCTTATTACTGACATTTGGTATGTTTCATTCATTGGAATATTTCTTACTTATTTTCTACATGTTTCAAAATCCTGGGAGAATTACAGGATTTGATAAACATTTTGAAGGCAGGAAAAACCCAAATTGTCTCTTCTTTGAGAGTCAGGACTACCTTGTGGTGCAGAAAAATTGCCATTGGAAAAATTGACAATTTAGATTCTCTCTGGTATGGTTAAAAACTGAATAAAAGGTGTTAGTGGAGTTTTTCTTTGGATACGCGATCACCAAACAGTTCCAAAACCTACTGCTTTTACCACTGAAATTTAAATTGTGAGATAGATTTTAAGTGTCTAGAATGCAACTGATAAGCTTTTCTTGAACTGTTAGACTTTTTTTTGAAGTAGAGTTTTTTCATGTTTAATTTGTATTTGTAAAAAAAAGAAAACAAAAAAATTTTAAAAATCTGAATAACATAAAACCAGAGCAAAACTGTTGTGCCTTCTATTTATCGTTGATTCCAGTCTTGGCAATTGTTTAAAGAAAAATAATAATAATTAAAAAAAACCTAGATTTGTTCTATCAGGTTCAGAGTGTGTGGGGAATTACAGAATCCCTCTTTCACCTGAAAAAAAAAAAAAAAACAGTCGCAAGTCAACAGATATAGATTTGAGGTTTATTTGTATACTTGTCTGTTTTTGCTGATTTCTGTGGAAGGGAGGAGTGAGAAAATAACAAATGGCTAAAAGAAAATCCATCAGGGCAATGAAAAGTCATGTACTTTCTGTGGAATCCTTTAATCCATACTAGTTCATGTATACTTTTTCAAACTGATGAATTTATTGGTCTTTGAGATTTAGTGATTTTAAATAGCCCATGGTTTTTTTTCTTTTCCTCTCTCTGTCTCTTTCTTTTTTTTTTTTTCTTTTTCATTTTAGTGTGAATGACATTGTGGTTCTCGGAGCAGAACAGTTCTATGCCACCAGAGACCACTATTTTACCAACTTCTTCTTGGTACTATTAGAGATGGTCATGGATCTTCGCTGGACTTACATTCTTTTCTACAGTCCAAGAGAGGTTAAAGTGGTGGCCAAAGGATTTATTTCTGCCAATGGGATCACCATCTCACCAGACAAGAAGTAAGCTCTTTTATAAATTCCAACCCTTTACCCTTGACATTTTCATGGATTCCTTCCCTGAAGAAGTGCTTACTTCCTGAGGCTTAAGTAGTCAATACATGTGTGGAGGGATCCAGCGTGGCCAGGGTTCACAATAAATGTGTGATCTTAAGCCAACCATGCCCTCTTGCACTTTAGGGTCCCCCAACAAAATGAGGGATTTTGACTCAAGGATATGAGGTCCTTGTTCCAGACTCTTATGTGACTAGAAAAGAGTATAAATGCAGGATACCTCTGCCCCTTATGAAGCTAGAAGGTCTTTAATCCCTTATACTAAGTTCAGTTACCCAAAAGTTCTTATTGGAGAGGGAGACCCAACTTAGATTGGGCATTGGGATTGTATAAGTTTCAGACTTACTGTTACACTACAACAGAATTTTCTATGAGAAGACATTATTTTATGCAGCATAAAATTTTATGAGAAACTCTTTTAAAGTGTTTTTAAAATGGAAGGTTATTTAAAAAGAAGAGTACCATGAATATTAAATGTAAAGGTGACATAATAAATAGAGATGATCCCTGTGGAAAACAACACTAAGTATTCTTCCTGTTTTTAAAAATAATTGTGACTGAGTTTCATGATCATCTGCTACTTCTTTTCAAGCACGAGTTTCTGGAAGTATAGGCTCTATTGGACTTACGAGAGGTCCACTTACCTCCATTCAATTTAAAGAATAGAGTGTGATTCGTAACTGATGAGACTGAGCCTATATGTCATCTAGAAACACAATTCCATTACCTTACGGTCATATCTCATATTCAACGCGTACTTAAAGCACTTCAAGAGTATTAAAAATACCAGTCCATTATCTTTTACTGTAGTTTAGAAAGGCACTGTGGTGGCACTTTGAGCTACTGTGAATTTGTATACTTCTCCAAAATAAAAGTCAGTATCATCTCTCATTACTACTTGCTTAAATGTAAATGTTACTTACTTCAAAGGTATATCTATGTAGCTGATGTACTGGATAAGAACATTCATGTAATGAAAAAACATGACAACTGGGATTTAACTCAACTTAAGGTAAAAGTACCCTGTCTTCCCACACAACGTGTTCTATTACATTAGCTCCCAAGCTTGACCTGGGAATGCGCTCCTTGAATGAAGAAAATGAGACTGTTTTAGAAGAATGTTGGTGAGATTATGTTTGCACTTCTAAAATTCAGTAGCAAAAATCTAGTTTCAGGAGCCAGAAGGAGCTGGTGGGAGGGAGGAGGTAGGGAAGAAAGTCAAAACAATGTCTTCACTACTTCCTCTTTGTTGGAAGGTAATCCAGTTGGGCACCTTAGTGGATAACTTAACTGTTGATCCTGACACGGGAGATATTTTGGCAGGATGCCATCCTAATGCCATCAAGCTGCTGATGTATAATACTGAGGATCCTCCAGGGTCAGAAGTAAGTTCTTATACTTCTCTAAGCTCATGGGAAAAGCGGCAAGAACAATCAATTTGTTGAGGTGACTTGGGAGAATTTAGCAGGTCATATGTGATGTTCCAGGATTGAACAAATTCTGCATATGGGAAGAGTAAAGATTTGGGGCAGGTTGGGGAGATACAGCCCATTAACCGCTTCAAGTCACCTGGTGACTGTTTAACATCAGTGCTAAACAGCATATCCCATCCTTGCAAAGGCTGTACTTGCTATTGGGAATCATGGGAAAATATGAGCTTGATTATTCAAATTGACCCAGATTCCCATATCATAGTTCCAATCAGGATGTAGGCTCTGAGCAGGCCCTAAAGTTAGGCAAAGGGAGAGTCATATATGGAAACATCTTTCATACTGCCCAACAGGAAGCTCCCATGAAAGGGTTTAAACGACTGTAGTCTCATAACAAAATTAGATTTTGCCCGCAGGTTCTATTATATATGATAGTGTTGAAGAATGTCTCATTTTATAGATGTTATTTTAAGTCTCTTCTAAAATAATATCATATGCCATTGAATTTTATATGGCATTAGAAACAATAGCATAAAGCATTGCAATTTCTATAGCATTGAGCTTAAGAATAAAAAAATCTCTAGTGAATTTAACTACAGATATAAATTCTTGGCACACATACTAGGAGAGATTTTTTCACAAAAATTTACTGAGCACTTATAATGTACTAGTCTTTGTTCTAATGCTTAGAAAATAATCAGAAAACAAAACATACAAAGATCCCTGCTGTTAGGGAGGGAGAAAGACAATGAACAATAAGTATAAGAAATAAGTAAATTAGATAGTAAGTTTGCAAGTGGTAAGTTCTATGGGAAGAAAAAGCATAACAGTAAAAGGGATCAGGATTACTGTGAACAGAGGGATGGCAGGTCTTATTAAATATGGAGACTAGGCTATGCCTCATTGAGAAGGTAAAGTTTGAACAAAGAGGAGAATGTTTGAATCTAGGTTTGGGGAGTTGGGAAATTGAGACTCAAATCCCACCCTGGTAATTGGCCCAGTGGATAAAGTAGAACATATAGTTATTCTGCTTCCAATATTGCTATTCTTTAGTATAAACAAATATAAAAAAAGATTTGTTTCTTTTATTAACATACTAGTCACAACTTTTTTTGTTTTGTTTTTGGCTCTACCTCATGGCTTATGGGATCTTAGTTCCCTGACCAGGGATTGAACCCGTGCCCTTGCCAGTGAAAGCACGGAGTCCTAACCACTGGACTGCCAGAGAATTCCCTAGTCAACAATTTCTTGACAAAAACCAACAACAACCAAAAAAAAAAACAAAACAAAAAAACACCCCAAAACATCAAAAAATATAAAAAGAAACAAAAGTCCAGCCTGAGACTAGAGCCTGAAGAATTGTTACCCTAAGCTACCCTGGCCTCAGATATATGCCCCCCAAAGTGATACATATAACTTTTCTACAAATGCCCAACAACATCTGCTTTAAGAGAATGAAAATACGATCCATAGAATAAGAAAATTGTTTAGACTCTTTTTCATGTCTCCATTTTCAAGTTTAATCATTTGTTTATTTTAGATAAGACTTCTTTCTTCACAATCACTGACACCCTTTATTTTTGGTGGAGGCTAATGTTTTCTACATGAGCTCCAGCTTGAGTATTTCCATGTAACAAACCTGAGATAAAGTTGTAGGATCTTCCTCAAGATAAAACAAAAACAAAAAAAACTAAATTCTATTTTAATAAGAGATGTTGATATAGACTCATGATTCATGAAATCCTAATCCTCAATTAAATCCTAATTTAATTCACATCATGCCCTACTTGAGTGAACTTCATCCAGGCTATTTGGAAACCTGAGCACTTACGTATTTACTGATTAGCAAACTAAACTGTGTAAATCCTGTGGATCAATAACAGTACTAGGCAGTGATGTGTCAGATTGAATTCCAAAGTATGCATTCTTTATGCTTCCTTGAGGGAGGGGTCCAGCTGTGAAAACTACCATCTACTGTTCTGGGTTGGGTTGGCTGGCTAACTGGTTGTCCCTTCATTATCTTGTCCCGTGTTTCCCTCCTCATCCTGAATGCCCAGTCAAAGGCAAGAACCTTTCCACAGAGGGAGCAACACTGTTCACTGAAGATTAGATAAGAGCATTCACGGTTCTTACCTCTCTCTATAGAGAAGTCTGAACTATCAAAATTGTGTAAACCATCTGCTGAGGAATTTGGCTAATGTGAGATCACTAGTCCACTTGACTGACTAGATATCGTTAGGACACTGATACTTTCATCAGAAGAAGAAAAAGAAAAGATTGAAGATGTATGGATTTTAGCTTATTGATTTCTGAGAAACATATTACTCCTGGAGTATTTGGGAAGGAAAACATCTCTGATGGCTGTTTGTTCATAGTCTACTAATGAATGATCTTCCTTGACAGGTACTTCGCATCCAGAATGCTTTGTCTGAGAAGCCCAGGATAAGCACTGAGTATGCCAACGATGGCTCAGTGCTTCAGGGCAGCTCTGTGGCTTCTGTGTACCAGGAGAAGCTTCTCATAGGCACCGTATTTCACAAAGCTCTGTACTGTGTGCTCTAGAGTCCAGATATTCCAAAAAGTCTACATATTTGGTAAAAGTATACCCTTAATTATATAATGACTGGAACTGTAAGTAAATGACAATAAAAATAACTAAATAATAAATTTTTATTGGACACACCAATAAAAATGTGTCCGGGGGCTTCCCTGGTGGCGCAGTGGTTGAGAGTCCACCTGCCAATGCAGGGGACACGGGTTCATGCCCCGGTCTGGGAAGATCCCACATGCCGCGGAGTGGCTGGGCCCGTGAGCCATGGCCGCTGGGCCTGCGCGTCCGGAGCCTGTGCTTCACAGTGGGAGAGGCCACAGCAGTGGGAGGCCCTCGTACCACAAAAAAAAAAAAAAAAAAAAAAAATGTGTCCGCTTTTTCTCATGGATATAAGTAAAGAAGCAGAGAGATTACATAATATCCACCTAATTGCAAGTCAAGATAGTGACAGTCCAACAAGAAACTAAACCTCTTTTTTTAATCTACCACCCCCAATATTCTTTCTACAATAAGATGAGTGAGCTGTGGTAAGTGAGGTGTCCAGCTCACCTAGGGCTCCTTGGTAACTGTGGCAAAATTAACCCCCTGCAACTGTGATGTTCTGAGCCTCCTGCAGTCCAGACCAGGAGAAAAGCTAATGTTCAAATATTTATAATTCCCCCTCTCTTCCCTCAATTGCACAAGGCACAAACTACCAATCAAGTGCCCAGCCCATGGATAAAAGCAAGAATTGGCATCATGGGACTGCCCAAAGTCCTCCTTGAACTTGCATTCTCCCAATGTAGACACAGGAAATCAGATTCTGGAAAATCTGACAAAGACAGACCACACTGCCTACTTTAAGGCAGGGCAGGGCTAATCTGATCTTTGTAACAGGTCTTTATTTGTAGTGATATCTGTATCTGAAGTGTTGTAATCAGCTGGCTCTGACCCAGGAGATGGTGCCTCAGGACTGTTATCCTCAGCGGCTTTAAACGGTGCTCTTCTGGTTGATTCGATAAACACTTATTAAGCAACATTCCATACACCTGGCCCTAAAGAATCTGAAATAAATAACAGTATTGTATTGAAATCTTGTCTTAAGGACCAACTCAACCTTAGTTTGATGAGAATGAATAGAAGTGTCCCTTTCTTGGTCAAAAACCAGGACAACCTTTAGGAAATCATTAACAGGACTTAGTATACACAAGCACTCCACCCCCTTCCTTTTTTGTGACTTTTGCTGGGGAGTGGTTGGTTAATTTTTTTTTTTCTCTTCTGGGGATGGGGTGTTGGGGTGACCTTTTTATTTCCTAAGTCATTTTGCTCAGTTAGATGTAAGTTTTGTTGAAAAGTTTTGTAGCGGGGTAAATTTTTAGCCCAGGTAACCCTTTCTGATTTAGACAATAGGATTGCAGTTTCCATTGCTTTAGGGGATGAATGACTCAGCAAAATGTTATAGTCAGTTCTCAGATTTTAATTTTGAGAAGCCTGACCATTAGGGGGACACAGAGAAAAATAACTAGGAGCATGTATACAGCCAGTTTTGGAAAACATGTCTTATTTTCTGTCCTTAACCCTTACAACTACAAATTAGATAAAGTTTACCAGACTAGGGGGGACATGGAGATCCAGAGATGAGAAGAATAAGAGTATTTAGATGCTGGTGTGTTCCTAAGAATTTGCCCTGCCTTCTTCCCAGGCCAGTTTAGGAAAGGCTTCATGATAAAACTCCCAGAGAGATTTGGGGGATCTCATTGCCAGGGACCAATATGTCCTTTCACAGCAAGGGCCTAGAAAGTTACAAAGCTCTAGAGTTTCCCTTCTTGTAGGCACTTCCAATCTTTATGTGTTTATCTTGAGCCTCTTCCCTCAGTTGGCTTGGGAGGGAGAGGGATTGCCCCTCACAATAGATGCTGCATTTTGATGATTCCTTGTCTTTTCTTCCCCAGTCTTTCTGTTTAAATTGTCAGAGATGCAGGTAGGGATACTAGGGTGATCAAGAGGAGGTGGTTGAGCTCAGGAAAGAAAATAGTAAAGATAAACGCAAAAACCAATGTGGTAGACAGCTCCAAGATGGCGCCCAATGATCCTTAATTTCTGGTATTCATTCTCTTGCACAGTTCCCTTCTACATCAAATATGGCTGATCTGTGTAAGCAGTAGGATATTCTAGATGTGATGTGTGACTGTCGAGGCTAGGTTATACAAAAACACTTCCATTTCTATTTTGCTTACAAAAAACTGTGCATAGTGATAAAAGTTTCTGATTGTTTTAAGATGCTAATCTCTGGACTAATTTGTAATGATAGTCAAAAATGAAACAGAAAACCACAGATAATGCAGAGATTAAACAAAAGCCAAAAGTTCATTCTTTAAAAAGATTATTAAAAACTAATACACATCTGGTGAGACTTGCGAAGAAAAAGAATGACTCAGTTATCCAATGTCAGAAATGAAAATAACACATGTAGATGCTATAGAGCATACAGAGATAAAAAGAGGGGTGGATGAAACACTTTGTGCCAACAAATGTGAAATTTTTATGAAAAGAACAAACTCCTAAAAAAATATATAACACTCTATTAATTGGGGTGAGGCTGACCTACTGTAACATACAAAACAAAACATACAATGCCTTAAAAAAAAGGATGATCTATTTCTCTTTTATTTTGCAGTTTTCAGGAAAGTGATCGATGAGGCAGCTTCCCTTGACGGGGCCATCCAGAGAGATCACTGATCGGAATTTTGCAGGAAAGAGAAAGCACACTCAAACAGGGCTGTTGAGAGAAGTTCTTTTAGGGGACTATTGACACAATGGTGGGAATGTAGAAAAGAAGCTAACAAGAAAAAGTACAACACTCCATTGTTAGCAATGGAGTGAGAGAGATTGCGGGGTGTGGGGGGGGGTGGGGGCGGGAGTCCAGGGACTCTTTCCAACCCTAGGTTTGAAGGAACAAGGGGTGGAAGCAGTTACTAGAACCAGAAGAGAGTAAATAAAGTGGAGACTCTCCCAATAGATGCTCTGGTCATTGGTAGAAAGAGGCAGCTAACCTATGACAACTCAGCAGAGACAGCAGAGGGAATAAATGTCTTGACGGAACTCCCCTTCCACCCTCCCAACTAGAATCCAGAAGGCAGGGAGCTATTAATGGAGCCCAGAAAGCCTCCAGGACACAAAGCAATGGAGAGTTGCATAGAGAGTGTATCTTGAGCAAAAATAGCTTCATCTTATTGCTGCCCCATTGCCTAGGTTACTATAGTTATCTGCATGGTGGAAGGCAGGTCACCCCCATGTCTGTATTTCATCAAACTGGAAGGAGAAGGAGGTTGGTGGATGTCAGGGAGAAATACCCCATGTCTTAAGGCCTAGAACCAGGAATGGTAGTCATTATTTCTACTCCCTTACCAATGGTAAAAACTAATCACATGGCTGTACCTAACTAACTGCAAAGAAAAATGGATGATGTAATATGACTGGGGAGACATATGTTCAAGGAGGAAAAAAAGAATAAATTCTAGTGAACAATTAGTGGTCTGTGCCACAGTCCACCTTTTAGCCAACAAATATCCATCTGCACCCTTCTCTTACACATTAGTTCCCTCACCAAGAAATATAACCCCAAATTCCATCCAATTTCTGCATCCAGCTCAAAGCACAGGATCTCTGGGTGATGTTTGGACCTCTGCGTTAGGTCCAGATTTGGCTGCATGAGGCAGCCTTGAAAATAAAATGATTGTCTCCACAATACATCCAATTACAATGGTTGAGTATGAGCTGAATAACTATAATAAACACTCCTAGTTAAAAAAAGAAGAAGAGGAGGAGGAGGGGGAGGAGGGGGAGAAGGAGGAGGGGGGGAGGAGGAGGGGGGAGGAGGAGGGGGGGAGGAGGAGGGGGAGGAGGAGGAGGAGAAGAAGTATAGAATATACTCAGTAGTCACTGGTCCATAACAATGATATTATTCCACCAGGGAGGAAATGAGGTGGTTACTTGTCTTGGCAGCGGTGTATTTTCCCATGTCCTCTATGAATCCAAATTTTGCCCTTTCAGAATTCTTTCTGGTACATTATGCTATAAGGCCACATCTAAAGTGAGTCTTGGAAAGACTGTGTAATTTTAATAGCCTCCTTCTTATAGGTGTAGGTTTGAGAATCTGAGGACATTTCCAGGCCAGAGTTTTGGTTGCTTTTGAAATGTAAGTATCTTAGAAATCTGATAAGCTTCTGCATCTGTTTGTTTCCAGTAATTGCCATGTGCCAGCAACAACATTCAGATTTCTTTTTGGAGGTTAGCTTTTTAGCCTAGTTTACTTCCATGTCTACCCACTTCTCTCTCCCTCATTCAAATGCTGTCTCCTTTGAGGCCATCTGAAGGAACAGGTAAAAGGAAGCAATATAATCTCCCACAGGGCTGGCTCCCTTGGCTTTCCTAACTGGGAGGCATTTGGGAAATGCTATGAGCTGTAGCAATTTTACTTCCTGGCGTTGGGGCACAGAACCAAATTTCTAGACCTTCTCTATAGCCTCTGCTTTAGGCCTGCTAGTTCTTACCTGAGCACATAATTTTATTACAGTCCTCTACTAAAAACATTAAAGAACAACCAACCTTTACATATGAACATTCTGGTTGCTCTCTGGGGAAATGGCCAGCCTTTCAAGATACTGCAGGAAATGGTTTTATTAAATATTTTTGTGAGGAACATTACAAGGGTCTCCAGCTTTGTAGCCTGTGATGTTTCTTCAACTCTAACCACATATTTAAGGTTACTTTTAGAACCACTTCTAGGTTCAAATTCCTATATTTTTAAGGTCACGCTAAGCTGTTGTAACAAAGTGACCTCTTATTTAGTGGCTTAAAGAATATAGAATTACTAAAAGATAGTACATCATAGTGGGTGAGAGCACAGATTGCGGAGCCCAATTTTCTGGATTTGAATCCCAGTTCAGTTAACTTAATAACCGTGCAACTCTGGCCTTCTCTGAGTCTCAGTTTTCTCTTCTTCAAAACTGAGGTAGTAAGAGTAACTAACACTTAGGGTCAGTAAGAGGATTAAAATAGTGAGGATATGTAAAATTTAAAACAGTGCTTGTTATACGCCAGTGTTATATACACGCTTCCTAATTTTAAAAAGCATTTATAACCTCTTTCACGTCAGAGATCTCAGATGACTGTTCCTGAGACAGATAAATATGAAAACTCTGATCCTTGTGGTACTCCAGGGGTCTAGTAGTTTTCACGAAGGAGCATGTATTCTGCAGAGCATTAACATGTTCATGATCAATCATCATATTGGATTCCATTATATTGGATTCCATCCCATAGAAAAGGGAAAGAGAGGGTGAGGAGACAGGCCAAACATCTTCAGACCCAACCTGGAAATGGCACTCCTGCTGACATTCTATTAATAACACCATAGTCGTATGCTGACACCTAATTGGAAGGGAAGCTGGGAAATTTAGTTTAGCTGGGGAGCCTTATGCCCAGAGAGGATTTGGGTAGGTAGCCAGTGTCCTCTATCATAGTTCCTTAAACTGACTCAAGAAGAGTTTGTAAATCATTATAATTCTATTACCGTTAAAGAAATTGAATTTGTAATAAAAAATTTTAACACTAAAAGAAACTAAATACTAGAGATAATCAAGTGTTAATAAAGTTGAAACGGATAAACACATTGTAGTAAACTCATACAATGAAATAGTATACAGCAATGTATACCACAACTAGAGCTATTTGCAACAACATGGATGAATTTCACAAATGATGTTGAGCTAAAGAAAATCAAAATTAATACATGTGGGGTGATTTTATTTGGGTTGAATTCCGAAAAAGGCAAAATTAAACAATGTTGTTGGGGTATGCATGCTTAGGTGGTTACATTAGAGAGAAGAGGAAGATGATGGTTATCACAAAAGTTAGCGTAGTGGTTTCCTCTAGGGAAGGCGGGGGTTGTTTATGGTCAGGGTAAGATACATGGGGAAACTTCTGGAGTACTAGCACTGTTACGTTTCCTGACTTGGATGATGGTTTGCATTGATATTTCTTTATAATTATTCTATAACTGTGTATATATTTTTTATACACTCAGGTATATACAATGTATCTCACAATAGATTTTTCATGCATATGGAAAAGCTAAGAACAACTTCAGAAAATAAAAATGAAGGGCAGGGATAGACCTAATAATAAAAACAGTTTAGTATTTGTTCAAGAAAAAACCAAACAGACCAATGGAATAGAACAGAGATCTCAGAAACATATTTCTGTCTAGGGAATTCAAATAAGATAAAATTAGCAGCACCAATTAATAGGGTAAGGATGTTTGTTTAGGAAACGGAAGTGGGAGAACCGACTCGCACTATGGAAGGACATAAAATTATGTCCTACCTGACATCACTAGGTAACTACCAACCAAGGAGCAACTCTATAACCTTTAGAGTTAATAGGAGACAACATAGGAGAGTATCTTTATGACCTAAGGATAGGGAAGGACTTCTGAAACAAAGTTCCAAAAATATAAACCCTAAAACAAGAAAGTTGATTGAATGAATCATCGAAATTAAGGATTTCCATTCAGTGCAGGACACCATTGACAAAGATAATAGATGAATATCAGAATGAGAATTATTTGCAATGTTAAACTGACAAAATATTAATAAGTAGAATATATTAGGAACTCTGAAGAATAACAAAGTGGAGATAGTAACCCCAAGGAATAACAGGCAAATAGTGTGAAGAGGCAATCTGCAGAAGAAGGGAAAAAAATAAAGCACATGAAAAGCTCAGAATCTTTAGTTATCAGAGAAATGCCAATTAAAACAGCACTCTTAAATTACTTTATACCTATTAGGCCAGCAAAATTAAAAGGCTCAATATTGTCAAGTGTGGATGGGAAGTTAAGAATACAGGGTAACTTGTGCATCATAGGTAGGAGTGTAGATAATTTTGGCCACAATAAATAAGACCCAGAGCTCAAGGAATCATAAGAACTGTAGGATCCAGAGTCATGCCTGCAGCCAAACTAGCAGAGCAGATGCTTGCTATACTGCCTCTTTTTTCAAGGTTTCAAATTTACTCTTGCTCAAGCACTTCTGATTTGAGACACAAAATCACCTCCTGTACTATGGCTTCAAGAGTTGTGGAAGTTTAGGTTCTATTTTCCACCTCTTCAGGATAGGAAGGTGTATTAGAAGAGTGGTATCTGACCACTCCCACCCACCACCCACCCCCCACCCCGGCCAAAAACCCGCCCACGCCCCAGGTGAAGTTCAGGAACTGGTATTCTATAAAATCTCCCTACATGATCTATTATGTAGCCAGGATTTTAAAACACTGCACCCAAAGGGTGTTGGAAAAGTGGTGGATGGTGCTGAGTTGGTGTCTCCACCACACCATCACAGAAGACCTAGGTGCACATACAGTATTATTGATGTGCTTGTGTTCATATTGTTTGTCACAATACTGCAGGAAATTGTCTATAGAAAGAAAACAAATCAATTACTTTTTGCCAAAACTCATTTTTCCCATGCAATGTGGTTGTTCAGAAAGCAATTTACTGGAGATGTAAATGACCATAATTAGCACAGTACAGGGCAAGTCATTCAACTGAAAAAATCCAAGAGGAACATGCTTAAGTAGGAACAAAGAATGTAATGGAAACTTTTAACACACAATTTGATACTCTCTGCAACAGACAGAGCAGAAAAAGCTTGGTCCATCAGGGATGACTTTGGGAAATGGTGAAATGATTACTTACCACAAAATTGTGTTCATTGTGTTCAAAGCTCCAGACTTTGCCCACTAGAGGAGCCCTGTGGTTTCTAACAGCTAACTGGTATATCACATAAACCTGTAAAATGTCACTGATTCCATTAAGAAGTAAAACCTAAATGAAGTACTGATGGAGCATTCTGTGGACTGTTAGCAATTTTCACTACAGAAAAAATAGTGGCTTCTGTAGTGAATCTGAAGGCTGCCTGTGGGTAGAATGTAAGTTCAAGATCTTTGGAAAATAGATTATGAGTGGATTCTAGAGAAGCCCACTCGTGTTCAAAATAATCACATCATGTGCTAAAAGTCACACAAACACACATTCACAAACACCCATATACACCCACCCCATATATAATTAATGGAAACAATAAGGTCAGATGTGCCCTACCATTAATAGGTTTAAATATTTTGATCCTTTCCTTTTCTTTATCTTGCTACCCTCACTCCTTTCCAGAATTTTTCCTGATGAGCACTCTCTCAGTAAATCATGTGCTTCTGAAATCCTCTGCTTCTAGGGAACCAGGCACTGACCTTCACTATGATTCCCATTAGCCCAAGAGAAAAGCTAGATACTCACTTTCTCAACCTCTACAGTAGGTTGGATAACTTTTGGCCCAAATATCCTTGTTCTTTTCCATTAGGCAACAACAGAGTATAAATAAATTAACAAGTTGACTTTAGAAACAGTAAGTGATGAAAAAAAATGTGATAATATCAAAAGGTTGCTGGAGGTGGCATGTGCTACTTTTAGCCAGACAGAGCGAAGATAATCTGTTAGAGTCACAGTAAGTGGCTTGAGCTAGGTGTGTACATTTTGGAAACACCAGCATACTGATGGTATGTAAATCCACTGGAATTGATGGGATCACCTTGAGGGAGAATGTAGAAAGAGAAGATAGCTCAGAACTAGTCCTAGGGCTTCATCATTTTGAGGTCAGTGACAGGAGGACCCTGCAAAGAAGACCAAGAAAGTAGGAGAAAGACTGGGAGAGGGTGGAATCATGAATCCAAGAAAGTATTTAAAAAGAAGGAAGTGGTGATCTGTGCCCAATGTGGTTACAAGTTAAGTATGATTAGGGCAGAGAAGTAACCACTAGATTGGCTAACACGGATGTTATGAGTGGTTTAATAAGAGCCAATTCTGCAGCTGAGTCAAAGGAACACAAGCTATATTAGAATGGTTAAGTGGAGAATGAGAGATTAAAGATATTCCCTAAAATTAGTTACTGAACCAAACAATCATTTTCTTATGCTTATAAATGAGAAAAGAATTTGGGCAGGGCTCAGCAGGCATTCATAGAGACAGCACCAACTTCAGGGGAGGGATCTTGTGCCCCACTTTTCAATAGGAAGAGTGTCAAAGAATTTGTTTCCATCATTAATCTGTTACAAGAGGTGGTAAAATGGAAGCAGCAACTGTTGACATGTCTTTCAAAGAGATTTAAGTTTTTTACAGAAGGAGCAGAGAAAGAGAGCAGTAGGTAGTTAGAATGTGGGATCAAAGAGTATTTTCCCCAGAAAACTATGAGTGACCCTAAAGCATGCTGGTATCTAATGGCAATATTCCAGAAAAAAAAAGAAGAGGTGGATGTTGTAGTAGGGAGAAGTTGTAACTGGGACCAAAATCCTTGAGAAGGAAAGAAAAAAAGGGACCCAGAGCAAAGAGAAGAGCTGGCCTTTCATGAACAGGAAACACTTCATTCATGGTAACAGGAGAGAAGGCAGAGACAGGTGTACAGAGGCACCTTCTACTCTGCTTTGCTCAGAAGTCTCCTTGTCAGTGATGCCTCCCCTGACTCCCCTTTCTTAAATGGTACCTCCAGTACGCCCTATACCCTTCCCTGCTTTATTCTTCTCCATAGAATATGTGCATATCCATAGTGCATATTCGCATTATCCATAGCACTGCATATGCAAGAGTGATATATTTTACTGATTTCTGGCCCATAGCAGGGACTCAATAAATGTCAGCCAAGTGCCTGGAATGAATAAACACTGGAGAGATGTACTTGATGAGCTGTAAAGTCAGGAGTGGTGCGGAACGAGATGCTTGATACCCAGATGTCTGAAGGTGACACACGGTGGTAGACAGGTGAGAATAAAATTATATCTTAGGGGTTCCAATCACAGCCCTCCCTTCCTTCTGTACCTTTTCTGGCTGAGTCACGGCGGGTGATCAAGTTACTGAACCTGAGCCACAAAGATGAGGACCTTGTTAACACAAAGTGAGCGCTCCTCAAAGCCTGGCTCTCCTTTCCCACAGCTCTCCATTTCCTCCAGCCTGCTAGTTCTCCCCTTTTTGCCCGGTCTAGGCAGCTAGTTCTCGGTCTCCTCCCTTTAAAGCGCAAGGAGCGTGCAGCTCCAGGCCGCAGGCGCCGGGCCCAGCTCAGGCCGTCGGCGTCGGCGTACGGGGCGGGCCGCGTGAGCTGCGCCGCGGGGAGGGGTGGAGCCAATCCCTGGGCGGCCCGAGGCTGCGGGCTGACGGGCGTCTCCTGCCCGTCTCCTGTCCTTGCGTCCGTGTATCCTTCCGTCGTCTGTCCCAGGCCATGGCAAAGCTGACAGTGCTCACCCTCGAGACTGGGGCTGGCACTCTTCAGGGATCACCGCTCTTCTTATCTGTAAGTTGAGTTGTGCCGAGGGCTGCGGCCCACCCCGCTTCTTGTCCGTCCCACCCCTTGGCCAGGCCCTGGAGGCTCCCGCCACTCCCAAGCAGGTTCCGGGCTCTTAGAAGATCTGCAGGCGAGCGCTGGACGTACGTCCCACAGCGATTGCATCAATATCCAACTTTCCCCGGCCACCTGAAAACGTACCCTTGCTCATGGCCTGGGAGAGAGTTTAAGGAGAGTTGTTGTCGGTGTGAGTGGCCCAGCTGTTGGCACACACAAATTAATTTTTCATGAAAGCGGTGTATCTTGGCTACAGATTCACTTCCCAACTTTGCTTCAAATTAGATAACCAGATTGGAGGGAGGCCCTGATATTGTGTAAATTTAGGGAAGGAGCTCCCGCCTTGGCTGCCCGGCCGTGGCACAAACCTTCCCAGCTTGGAAGAGACAGAAAACTCGCGTGTGGAGCGGAGCAGGTGGGAAGGAATGGGCGCCGTGATGGCCCACCCGCTCCAGTGGGGGATGCGTGGGGCGTCAGGGGAGAGACCCTGGCACTGGCATTTGATGTCCTGGGCTCTTGCTGTGTCCCTTCCATTGTGGGATCTTGGGCAAATCACTTTACATTGCTAACATTAGCTGCTTCAGTAAGCCTCGTATAGGAAGCACTTAACAATGTGCCTGGGATATAGTAAGTATTAAATAAATGTTAGTGCCCTGCTTCCCTTAAAGTATTTTTATAAAGCTTTAAGTACTATACAAGGGGAAAAAGGTTTCTAAGAATGTATCGGTAGTTTTGTTAGTAACTTTTTTTTTTGGCTGCGTTGGGTCTTTGTTGCTGCGCGCGGGCTTTCTCTAGTTGCGGTGAGCGGGGGCTACTCTTCTTTGCGGTGCGCGGGCTTCTCATTGCAGTGGCTTCTCGTTGCGGAGCACGGGCTCTAGGTGCGCAGGCTTCAGTAGTTGCGGCATGTGGGCTCAGTAGTTGTGGCTCGCGGGCTCTAGAGCGCAGGCTCAGTAGTTGTGGCGCACGGGGCTTAGTTGCTCCGCGGCATGTGGGATCTTGCCGCACCAGGGCTTGAACCCGTGTCCCCTGCATTGGTAGGCAGATTCTTAACCACCGCGCCACCAGGGAAGTCCTAGTAACTTTTTAATAGGGGTTCAAAGTCTAAAGATCATCCTAATCCCTAAGGCTTAATCAATAAAATCTCATTATTTACTTTGAAGTACAACATCACTAAAAATCAAATTGAACATTTTGGATTTTTAGAAAAAAATCGTATGACCCTATGGACTGATTAGAAACATACATTCAGAATAGGTTTTTGTAACTATTGGGTTTTTCTTCTACTTGTTGGTTATTTTTGGAATCACAAACTGTTAGAAAAAAGTAAGAAACAGTGATTTGGGGTTTTTAATCATGTAAAAATTATGGTTTGTGGATTTTCATTAATCATGGTACTATTTGTTGCCAAAGGAGAATATATATAGTATGTATTACATTTATATGTTTATAAATACATTATATATGTATATTTGTGCGGTATTACACTGGTGTTACCCATTATGAAAATAAATGAGATGTAAATATCTGACACCCCTTCTAGGCTTTCTCCTTTTGATTCTCCATTTACATCTATCCCTGGGTTTGTTCTGCCCACACTCTTCAAATTGCCCCACACAATTTGAAGATAGGCCCTCACTCCTTCCTGGCAGATCTGTAATCTTCTAAAGGATTACAGATCTGCCAGGAAGGAGTGAGGGTCTATCTTTCTGGTTTACCTTCCTTAATTTACTCTAAGGGTGGAGACTGTAGGCATTTTGTATATGCTTTTGTGTAAAAGTATAGCTTTACCACTACCATCCTAAAAAGTTTCTCTATCAACATGAAGTCTTAGCTTATTTGATCCAACATTAATATTTCCCCAAATTTGTTCACAAGTCACAAGACATGCTCCATAAAAAATACGTTTCTTGGATAAATAAATTTGCGAAGTGTTGTCTACTGTAGACTTTTCCTAGAGATTGACAGTGTATTCTGGCATGTTGAAAGCTTTGAAAAGTCCTTCAGTAACAAAACAAACAAACAGAAAATGATTTTGCTTTGTCATTTCACAGACTTATTTGCCCACATCCTTCACTGCCTTTTTTGGTACCATCTATAAACATCCTGTATAACTCTCTGGGATACAGTTTGAGACAGACTATTGTACACCATTGATTTGCACCAAGACTTAAATTTCAACTGAAAAAGTTGAGGCCTGGCCTTGGGCAGCAGATGGACCTTGGCCTTGGTTTCTGGGCCCCAAGCCTGATTCTGATTTGTCTGAAGGGACCAACGCACACTATGGTCATAGCTGAACCTAATATCAGTCTCTGTGAGTCTCGCTGTTGGCCTTGCCTGTGGTTTCTTTTTGTGGATGGGGTGCCTGCTGGAGCTGCTTTGCCGTGGGGTTGCTGCAGTGGGATGACCTGGTCTAGTTAGAAGTAAGAACTTACTGTTTTACTTTCGGCACCTGGACCCAGCAAGTGGGGAGGGAGCCTCAGTCCTTGAACTTCTGGCTGTAATCAGATGGCTGAGAAGGGAAAAGGAAAGTGGAAGTGGGGTGGACCTCTGGTTGTTGAATAAAAAAGAAGGCTAGAGCAGCCACGGCAGAAGTAGGAGCAGGAATAGGAGCAATGGGCAGCTAGGAGGATGGGTGGTTATGAAGATGGAGGGCGGTTGCAGAGCCTTCGATTAGCCCAGATACGGGAGGAAGGGAAATTGCACTCACTGTTTGAAAAGCTCTAAAGCCTCACTACTCAAAAGGACTGTGGACCAGATGCATGAGCATCATCTGGAGTTCCCAGGACTTGCAGAATCTCGGGCCCCAGCCCACACTATTGAATCAGAATCAGCATTATTTCACAAGCTCCTCAGGGGATGTGTATGCATGTCTCTAAAGTGAGACAGGAGGGAAGGGGGCGGGCATAACCCTTGAAAGAATGACAGAGCCGTTGAGGACACAACAAAAACTGCTTAGCCGCATAGCACAGGGAGATCAGCTCGGTGCTTTGTGATAGCCTGGAGGGGTGGGATAGGGAGGGTGGGAGGGAGGGAGACGCAAGAGGGAAGAGATGTGGGAACATATGTATATATATAACTGATTCATTTTGTTGTAAAGCAGAAACTAACACACCATTGTAAAGCTATTATACTCCAGTAAAGATGTTAAAAAAAAAAAAGCTTAGAACAGATTAGGCCCGAGATGGCAGAAGATTCCACTCGCAGTAGAACTTGAGCCTCATTATGCACTCATTGTAATACATTACCATATGCCAAACGACACACCCACAGGCGCCATGACACTTCCCCGGCCAACCATAGAAGGCCAAAAAGTGGGCGGTGACCCAATTCCTGGAAATCCTCTCCCCTTTCTCGAAATAGCTGGAATAATCCCCCCACTTGTTAGCCTATGAAATTACCCAGCCCATAAAAAGTAACCACTTCTGCACCCCGGGCCTCTTGCCTTCTGAGCCGGCTGGCACTCTGTCTGTGGAGTGTATTTCTCCCAGAGCTGCTCTCCTTCTGAGACGCCCAAGTTCTGTCTCTGGAATGTGTATCTCTGCTTTCCCTTTACTCTGGCTCGCTCTTGAATTCTTTCCTGCCCAGAGCCAAGGACCCTCACTTGGCGGCCTGAGACCTGGGTCATGACCCTCCTCTCATGCTCCATTTTCCTGCAACCTCTTTACAAAGTCTGTTAATAAATCTACTTCTTACCTGTCACTTTGCCTCTCGCTGAAGTCCTTCTGCGCCGAGACATAAAGAACCTGAGCTTCGTTAAGTCCTGAGACTAGATGTGCGGTTGCAATCAGAAGACTGTGGGTTTCAGTCCCCTCTTAAGCCAGACATTGTGGATTCCAGCCCCACACGAGGGTCGTCTGTGTTCGCGTCCCACATGAGGTGTGACTGGATTCGAGTCCTATCTGAGGTGGTATCTGAGGTGCGTGGTTTCAAAAGGACATTCAAATCCTGCGTCACGCATCTGAGAACCAGATCAAGAGCTCCTGGAGGGTCAGTAAATTACCTTTATCCCCATTTGAGAGATAAGACCTCTGAATCTCAGAGAAAATCATTCATCTGCCCAAAGGAGTGAAGGGAAGAGATTATGTCCTGAGACCGGCAGCAGGGTCGAGGTGAATCCGCAGAGGCGATACATCTTTTTTTCCTCAGAGACGCGGTGTATGCGAGTGGGGCAGGTTCATAAGAAGTTATATAGTCCTGGGGCTGGAAGGAACTTGTGGAAGAATACTTGAGGGGTTCCCGGATGCTTCTGAGGTGATAGCAGCACAGAGCAAAGAAAGACGGGAGCTCCCCTGGATCAGTAGTCTTCCCTGCGCTTCTTTGTAGTTGGCTGCTGTGGCCTCGCGCGATGTGCACTGCGCAAGTCTCGGAAATGCCGAGGACTACGATATAAACAGCGCCCCCTGTAGTGTGGAATGTTGCAGCCCCGCGTCTCTGGGGCAACTTCCTCATTCCTAAATTGCCCACTGTAATGCATGAGACCCTTCATTAGAAGGAAACAGCAAAGCTAGCATTAATATTTCTGCCACCCCCATGCCCACTCTAGTGGGAAGCACGCTCTAGTAGGAAGAGGGCAGTGGGGGAATTCCAACAGACTTGGGTTGCATCTCAGTTCTGCAACTTTCAAGTCACTTTGTCACTGACCCAGATTCTTGGACTTTTGTTGTTGTTGTTGTTGTTTTTTTTTTGCGGTACGAGGGCCTCTCACTGTTGTGGCCTCTCCCGTTGCGGAGCACAGGCTCTGGACGCGCAGGCTCAGCGGCCATGGCTCATGGGCCCAGCTGCTCTGCGGCATGTGGGATCTTCCCGGACCTGGGCAAGAACCCGTGTCCCCTGCATCAGCAGGCAGACTCTCAACCACTGTACCACCAGGGAAGCCCTCTTGGACTTTTTTTTTTTTTTTGCGGTACGCGGGCCTCTCACTGTTGTGGCCTCTCCTGTTGTGGAGCACAGGATCCGGACGCGCAGGCTCAGCGGCCATGGCTCACGGGCCTAGCCGCTCCGCGGCATGTGGGATCTTCCCGGACCGGGGCACGAACCCGTGTCCCCTGCATTGGCAGGCAGACTCTCAACCACTGCGCCACCAGGGAAGCCCTCTCTTGGACTTTTTAATCAACAGAAATTGATAACAGGTCAGAAGAGAAATTTAGGCAAGTCTTTTTGGGGATCTGTGCTGCAGCACGGGGAGCGAAAACAAATAACGGGTTCCCTTGCTCGCTCCCTGAGGGAGGGCAATCTGGTCCTTTAAATGGGGTGTGGGTAGGGGCAGATCCAGCAGCTGGGCCAGAGGGGCGGCTTAGGTGGCCTGCCCACCCCCTTGGTGGAGCTGTGTGCAGGGATCATGTGCAGTACTCTGTTTTTGTTCCAGACACCTCATGAATGGCAGTTGGGTCTTTGGTTTTTTTGTATCATATTGTCCATAATTTGTCCCAATTGCACAAGCACGCAGTTATTTTTAGTCCCTTATAGTTTGTATTCTGTTGCTTGAGGAGATGTTTGTCCAAGTGCAAGCATTGTAGCAAAGGGTCCTGGGTCCCAGGTCCCAGCCTGTCTCAACTTTACCATTCTGAGCCTGTTTCTCCACCTAAATATTATGGGCTCATAATACATATCACATTAGGATATATATATATATAAAATCTGGCATATGAAAGATACTCCGTAAATGTTAGCTTTTATTATTGCCATATGCTATCTCAAAAATCTACCTATGAAGGTTGCAGGATACAAAATTAATGCACAGAAATCTCTGGCATTCCTATACACCAACAACAAAAAATCAGAAAGAGAAATTAAGGAAACACTCCCATTTACCATTGCAACAAAAAGAATAAAATACCTAGGAATAAACCTGTCTGAGGAGGCGAAAGACTTGTACTCAGAAAACTATAAAACACTGATGAAAGAAATCAAGGATGACATAAACAGATAGAGAAATAGACCGTGTTCTTGGATTGGAAGAATCAATATTGTGAAAATGACTATACTACACAAAGCAATCTACAAATTCAGTGTAATCCCTATCAAACTACCAATAGCATTCTTCACAGAATTACAACAAAAAATTTTACAATTCATATGGAAACACAAAAGACCCCGAAGAGCCAAAGCAATCTTGAGAAAGATAAGTGGAGTTGGAGGAGTCAGGCTCCCTGACTTCAAACTATACCACCAAGCTAAGTAATCAAGACAGTATGGTACTGGCACAAAACCAGAAAAATAGATCAATGGTACAGGATAGAATGCCCAGAGATAAACCCACGCACATAGGGGTACCTAATTTATGACAAAGGAGGCAAGAACATGCAATGGAGAAAAGACAGCCTCTTCAATAAGTGGTGCTGGGAAAACTGGACAGCTACTTGTAAAAGAATGAAATTAGGACACTCCCTAACACCATACACAAAAATAAACTTCAAATGGATTAAAGACTTAAATATAAGGCCAGACACTATAAAACTCTTAGAGGAAAACATAGGAAAAACACTCTTTGACATAAACCACTGCAAGATCTTTTTTTGACCACCTCCTAGAGTAATGGAAATTAAAAAAAAATAAACAAATGGGACTTAATTAAACTTAAAACCTTTTGCACAACAAAGGAAACCATAAACAAGACAAAAAGACAACCCTCAGAATGGGAGAAAATATTTGCAAATGAAACAACAGACAAAGGATTAATCTCCAAAATATACAAACAGCTCATGGAGCTCAATATCAAAAAAACAAACAATGCAGTTAAAAAATGGGTGGAAGACCTAAAGAGACATTTCACCAAGGAAGACATACAGATGGCCAAGAGGCACATGACTAGATGCTCAACATCACTAATTATTAGAGAAATGCAAATGAAAACTACAATGAGGGATACCTCATGCCAGTTAGAATGGCCATTATCAAAAAATCTAGAAACAATAAATGCTGGAAAGGGTGTGGAGAAAAGGGAACCCTCTTGCACTGTTGGTGGCAATGTAAATTGATACAACCACTATGGAAAACAGTATGGAGGTTCCTTAAAAAACTTAAAATAGAACTACCATATGACCCAGCAATCCCATTACTGGGCATATAGCCTGAGAAAACCGTAATTCAAAAAGAGTCATGTACCACAGTGTTCATTGCAGCACTATTTACAGTAGCCAGGACATGGAAGCAACCTAAGTGTCCATCAACAGATGAATGGATAAAGAAGATGTGGCACATATATACAATGGAATATTACTCAGCCATAAGAAGAAACGAAATTGAGTTATTTGTAGTGAGATTGGTGGACCTAGAGTCTGTCATACAGAGTGAAGTAAGTCAGAAAGAGAAAAACAAATACCGTATGCTAACGCATATATATGGAATCTAAAAAAAAAAAAAAAAGGTACTGGTGAACCTAGTTGCAGGTCAGGAATAAAGAGGTAGACATAGAGAATGGACTTGAGGACACGGGGTGGGAGGGGGAAGCTGGAGTGAAGTGAGAGTAGCATCGACATATACACACTACCAAATGTAAAATAGTTGGCTGGTGGGAAGCAGCGGCATAGCACAGGGAGATCAGCTCCGTGCTTTGCGATGACCTAGAGGGGTGGGATAGGGAGGACGGGAGGGTGGCTCAAGAGGGAGGGGATATGGGGACATGTATATGCATATGGCTGATTCGCTTTGTTGTGCAACAGAAACTAACACAGTATCATGAAGCAATTACACTCCAATAAAGATCTATTAAAAAAAATCTACCTATGAATGATCCACTTAATGAGCGGTACTTGAATATATATTGTGATAATACCTCACTGAGACCATAGGCTAAGGACGAGTAACTCACTGGCCCTCCTCTATCAATGCAACCAACATCATCTCCATCTGATGCACTAGCCTACTAATTCCACAAAACACTTCAGCAGACATCTACCAAGTACCTTCTTTTTTCCTCGAGTGCTGTATTCATGTGGGAAGTCACAGAGATGAATAGGATGCAGTATTCACTCACAGATTTCAGAGTTTACTGTGAGCAATGAGACCACAAACTGATTACTGTAAAACAATATAGTAAGAGCCTCTGTAGATGTATATGTGAAGGTTCATGAGGATAAATGAAGGAGTTACTAATCCTGTCACAGAGTATCAGTAGGAGCTGCAGACATCGTAAGTAAGAATCTTCCAGGTGGATTAGCAGGAAGGACTAGGTGGAGGGAAAACTTGCATAAGAAAGTGATGTAGAGAAAAGGGTCCTTGGTGTCATGGCACCTGATTTCAAATCCCAATTCCATCTTTTTAAGGATAGTAGGACCCAATAAGGAATATTGAATAATGAGGGGTGTGCAGTGGCAGAAGGTAGACCGGGCGAGGATGCATATGGTCCCAAGGAAAGTTCCAGAATGGATTTCTTAATGCATAGCTAAAGATCCTTGCTTTCTTTTGTAAGGAGCAGGCATGTATTTGCAAAGAATAATTCATAGCAGGGAGTATGTGATTTCTGGCCAGAGTTCAGCAGCTTATAAATCAGCGACCCATCTCAAACATTGAACTTTATCCTTTGGACCTGGAACATTTGGACTTAATTAAGCCCTTGACAAGATATTTCCTGATAATTGAAAATAAAATAGAAAAATATGAGCTGGCTTATAGTAACGCAAGCTGAATTGTCTTCTGGTACTTCCTTCAGCTTTTTGGAAGTGGTGATACCGGTAAATTTTGCTGGGCAGAGGACCAAATGTGATCTTTGCATTCATACTTCAGTTCTAATCCCAGCTCAGCCACTTCCTAATTTTGTAGCCTTGAAAAGCCACTTAATCTTAGTCATCTATAAAATAGGGAAAACAATACCTCAGGGAGAGATTTGAGGATTAAAGCAGAGTAATTACAGTACCTGAACTGTACTAGTAATGATTAGTCTGTTGAGATTTGACTTCTTTTGGCCACAAATTTGAACCCAGAGCAACTGAGTGCTCACTTAATGCCTCCTTACCTACTGTGGGCTCCCTTTAACTGTGATTATTCTGCCTTTTCCAGGTTAGAGATCAACTTCCATGAGAGAGAAGCCTAAGTTAGAATACAGGCTGATCAGTTCTGCTTTTCTCTGCCCTCTGTGAACACATCACATTTAATGAACCTTGCAAGCCAGGCTGCATACCTCTTCTTCCTGTATGATTTTGACTCTAAAAAAGCTAATTTGGCTATCCTTGGCATTTTTCCCAAGTCTTGACCCACTCACTGATTGCACGTTACTGACTCTCCCTCTTCTATGTCACTCTTTGTAATGTCCTTGATTATGACCTCCACTCTTAACATCTTGTACCTGTCCTTTGAGTTCCTTGGGGCACTCTGTGTATATTCACGGAGCTTTCTGTAGACCAGTGTTTTTCAAAATGGTGGATCACAAAATCAATTTAGTAAATTATGATCAACACTTACCTATTTATTTATTTTTATTTTATTATTATTATTATTTATTTTTTTTTTTTTGCGGTACGCAGGCCTCTCACTGTTGTGGCCTTTCCCGTTGCGGAGCAGAGGCTCCGAATGCGCAGGCTCAGCAGCCGTGGATCACGGGCCCAGCCGCTCCACGGCATGTGGGATCTTCCTGGACCGGGGCATGAACCTGCGTCCCCTGCATCGGCAGGTGGACTCTCAACCACTGCGCCACCAGGGAAGCCCTATTTTATTATTTTTAAAATTGAATTATAGTTGACTCACAATATATTATTTTCAGGTGTACAACATAGTGATTCAGTATTTTTATAGATTATACTCCATTTATAATTATTATAAAATATTGGCTATATTCTCTGTGCTGTACAATATATCCTTGTACCTTATTTATCTTATGCATAGTAGTTTGTACTTCTTATTCTCCTACCCTTATATTGCCCCTCCCCACTTCTCTCTTCCCATTGGTAACCACTAGTTTGTTCTCTATATCTGTGAGTCTGTTTCTCTTCTGTTATTTTCATTCATTTGTTTATTTCTTAGATCCCACATATAAGTGATAACATACAGTATTTGTCTTTCTATGCCTGACTTATTTCACTAAGCATAATACCTTCCAGGTCCATCCATGTTGTTGAAAATGGCAAATTTCATTATTTTTTGTGGCTGAGTAATATTCCATTGTGTGTGTACATATATATATACACGCACACACACACATCCTCACCAATATTTGTTATTTGTATGACCAGCATCTTTAAATAAATGAAATAGAATTGAGTAGAAAAGTTAAGAATTTATTAAATGTATTAGGGTGAGTATCACTTTGTGAACTTTGTTTCAGGGGTGTGTGTGTGTGTGTGTGTGTGTGTGTGTGATGTGTGTTTCTACCATGTAAAATGCTTTTCCTAACGTGGGTCTTAGTCTGAAAAGTTGGTAAGGCACTGCTCTAAACTTTCCCTTTTATTTCTTTATTGCAAACTTTTTTGATTATAATGTCAGATTTCTATTGTTGAAATATCTTTTTGTTTCTCAGGTCATGGGGGCAGATCCCAAGTTTCCTTTGAAGTCTGCTTTCTAAGTTTGTGTCCATCATTCAGGGACCCACCCTCTCCTTGCAGGCCAGGTCTTCGTCATCTATCCATTCACCTCTGGATCTCTAGCACCCAGGTTCTCTACTCTGTGCCTCAAGGTGAACTGTGGTGCTTTAACAAAGCTGATTACTAGACCCCACTGCTAACCTCTTAGCTCAGACCCTCGTAGAGGGTAGAATTGATAGCGAACGGCATGATAGTAGGAGCATGCTACATTTTTATCTGAATGAAAAGATGAAATAATCAGTCACCTCCAAATTCCTATTATTTTATACCATATTGTTAGAAATTTTATGCAAAGTGTCCAGTCACCCTTAGCCCATCTTCCTCCTTCTATGAGACTAAATTATCAGTAAGGCAAAGTGAAAACTTTCTCTGCCTGTCTGTCTTTAGTCAAATAAGATTTCTAGGAATTGTTGGATAATTGTTGCTGCTCACTCTGACTGTATTGTATCATTAGTTCTCAAAAAATGTTTATTGTTTAGCTCTCTTGGCTGTGCTAATGTTGTGGTCCATTTCTTTCAAATGCTGCGTCAATAGCTCTGTGCTGCGCAGGCAGCCTGCTGGTACTTCCTTCTCACATCTGTTCTTTTTTCCTTTGTCCTTCACTCAAATGTTCCCCGCAATGTTTATGCACTCAGATTTAGTAAGTCACTTTTGGGTGTGTGTATGTGCAATGGCTTTTTATATGTTGGCCTTGGGTATGATTTTCTGAAGTTATAAATCCTTTAAGCCCACCTGCATTTTTCAAGTAACACACCCGAAAGCAGATAGATGTCCAGTCCAGGCTTTGGGGCCACACTGGGCAGATGGGCAGGAGGCCCATCTGTCAGCAGCCCTAAAACATCAATGGAATAAATTGGAACCCTGTTGCTATTTAACCCAAATTTCCACCTAGGACTCCTGACACAGCTGATGAAATAGTTCCTGTTCTGCCAAAGCGCAGAGTCCTCAAGAGGACACTATGTATCTCCTTTGTGTATCTACCCACCTCTGCTAAATAAATACTGAATGTTGTGCCCAGGGACCCATGTGTCTGGCTCAGGTCTGGTCTGGTAGAATTGCTCAAGTTTCAGGGACCACTAACCCTGGGGTTGAAACCCAGGCAAAAAGTACAGTTAAGGAGAACTTTATTGGCTACTTACCTTTGCAACTTAATTATAATTTCTGGACAGTTTTATGCATAGTTGATTCCTTTTTTTCTCTCCCAGAACAAGAAAAAATGCTTCCCAAGAGTAAAATTGGTAGAACTTCCTAACTGTAAATTAGGAAAAGGAATAGGTAAGTATTTGAGAGGAGGCAGTATCTCGCTTGAAGTATTATCTTGCGAGTTATTTGATTAATATACTTGTTAAATTTTGTTCAAAAATAAAACTACGAATCAGGAGAGTATTATTAAGTCAGTAGGTAGTTATGAATACCAAATTACTTGACTTTTGACTTTACCAACCTACTGTCAATGTTTTTGACTGTTTTTTGATCATTTGTTTTTGTTTGGTCTGTTTAGCAAAAACAATAGACAGTGTTTGATTTTATGGTAATATAACCTGAGCAGATGGCAGAGGAGGGACAAAAGAGGAATAAAAAGCAATGAGTAAAGGATAAAATTTTTAAAAGACCTCACACACCTATGCAGTTACCACAGGGCTTCTCCTCATGCATCTCTCTTTTAATATCTGGGAAAACAGTTTTTCCCAGAAACTCTCAGCAGATCTTCCCTTAGATCTCATTAATCAGAGCTAGACAACAGGCTGGTGCCCTAGCTGCAAAGGAAGCTGGGAAGGTAATTATGGGCCTCCTTTGTGGAAGACTGACCCTTCAGCAAAGATAAAAGGGCCAGGGAATAGCAGCTGGTAGGCAACCAACAGGAGTGTTGGAGGACTCAAGTCCCCATCTGGCTTCAACCAACCAGCTTTGTTATTTGAGAACAACTTGTTTGACATTCATGCTTTTGTTATTTTTTTTTTTAATTTTTATTGGAGTATAGTCAATTTACAATTTGTGTTAGTTTTAGGTGTACAGCAAAGTGAATCAGTTATACATATACATATATCCACTTTTTTTAAAGATTCTTTTCCCATATAAGTCTTTACAGAGTATTGAGTAGAGTTCCCTGTGCTGTACAGCAAGTTCTTATTTGTTATCTATTTTATATATAGTAGTGTGTATATGTCAGTCCCAATCTGCTTTTGTTATGTTTTGAGGGGTTTTTTTAGAATTATTTATCTCAGTTGACTGAGGTTGGAAAGGCTAGACCACATGACTTAATGCAGTTAGCATCAGTAAGCTTGGTCAGATATCTTATAGTGTAATCTTTTTTTCTAGAAAACAAACATGATATTGATATTAAATATCACTGGATATTTGAAAAACAAACACCTCCACTAAAATTATTAATACCAAATAAAAAATCCCATATGTCTTGAGATTGATTGAAATCCAAAAAATTTACATGTACTTAAAGCATAACTAATTTGGTGATATTTTATTGATGTTTATATTAATAGTAAAAGCATATTTGGCATATGAAATGTATCCCCATTTTAACCAAAGCATTTGGAATTTGTTTATATTTCCAATAGGGTTTTCAAAGAGTTTATTTGGTTTGGAATTATTAAGTATCAACATATATTGGGAGTTTATGTCTTTCAAAAACAGCAGGCTATTTTCAAATTACTGTACCTTTTGTACATTTAGTGAATTTCCATGTACTTTAAGAGGTTTTGGGCTCTAAGGGAAAAAGTTCTAGCCCATCAATTTAAAACAAATATATTAAGTGTACATTTTAAATATACTTTATTTCAATATATGAATCGCTTTTAATTTTTAGATAATCACAGTAGTCAACTGGAATAAATAAATGAACCTATCAAAGAAGAGCTAAATATGTAGCCCTATTTTCAAGTTAAGAGTGATAAAGAAAAGGACCCTTAGCTTCCTGCAACAGTATGAAACAATCTGTGCTGTCTATTCTCTTTTCTGACAGAAACTGGCTCTGAAGATTTGGAGATACTTCGTAATGGACTGGCTTTCATTAGCTCCGTAAGTGTTTCCTTTCACTTACTGTGCTCTGAATCATTTTCTAGGACTGGCAGCTTGTCTTTTGTTTCAGCCTTTTTTATACCAATGCCCATCTTCAAGTAAAATGAGCAGTGATATGGTTCAAAAAACAAACCGTATATGCATTCATACTGATGTTATGATTTTGATAGTATATGTTCTATGTATATTTGTATTCCTGTGTGTACAGTGAACTCTTATATGCCCCTGTCTTCCATTGTGGCAATTTGTGAGTCCAGTGAGTTCAAGAATGGCTTCCCGTTCATCTGTCTATTCCTTGAAGCACTTAAGTGGTACATTCACATATTTGCTGAATTGAGTGTATATATGTGTGTACGTGTGTGTATATATATCCCCTCCCACATCATTTAGATTTTTATCTTTTTTTATACTTTTCAGAATAAGCCTTTTAATTTAAAATCGTTGATACTTTATTCCACAATTTCCAAACTTTGAAGAGAAAAGCCACCATGCTGTTGAACCTCTCCTGCGTATAGATCATTGCGGTTGGTGATATAGCTCAAAACAAAAGAAGTCAACAACCTAGTCTAGGAAAACAGAGTTGATAGGATACAGTATACAAGTCATCCAGCCATTGAAAACCCTTTGCTTCCTGTCGTAGTTCATTCAATCCAGTTTTCTCCTATGAAGATGGAAGACTAGTCATCCTCTGCAGAAGTGTCTTACAAACTCTTTTTTAAAGGAACAGAACGTATATTTCCAGCAAAATCTTATATGGGACCCAGATATGTAAAACAAATAGATATGTGTCGTTGTTCTACCTTCAGGCTAAGAAAGGAGCTGTTCCCTTTGCTTACTAGACTTCCCCTAAACCTCGTCTCTGAGATGCTTCCAATGAACCTGCTAGGGGACGGTTTAAAAACCATAACCAATGTTCTGTCCGTGTTCCTTGCTTATATTATTGAAGCCCATTCATAAATGTCTCTTTGGTCTGCTCTTCTTTTTTTTTTATCTTTGCCATGGGTTGGTAGCTTGATAGCTGTGATATTCGACACACACAGAAGGGTCTGTGCCTGTTGTGTGGGGTCACCTGGTGGAGCATGTGGCTCCCAGAGACCCCGTGGGCCTATTGCACAAGCCAACTAAGAGGCTTCCCATGTGGCCCTGTGGCCGGAACCAGACAGTGTGAACCCATGAGCCATCTACCACCTCCATCCACATTTGAAGTATTTATAAAGTGCCTGTGTTTTCTCCTCCATTATTCTATAAGGGATTAAAATATCCTGGAATAAAGAGCTTTGAACCCAATAAGCCTGGAAAAATACTTCTGACGGACATGAACAGCGGATCATGTCCACTGTTGAAGAGGATACAACAGTGTTGGAACTGAGGATCACTGGAAGTAACTTTGATTCGTCTTCATTTAACCCTCATGGGATTAGCACGTTCACAAATGAAGGTAACAATGTTTATTTAATGTTTATTAAAAATAAAGCCAAATTTAAAAAAAAACAGAAAAATGTTAATGAAAGAATATTTCTTTTCATCCAACTAAAGTATAATCATGAACAATGTTCTTACTCTGGGTTTTAAACTTACCCTCATGTTAATTAGATATAAAGTTATAACCACGTAAAGGCTTGAGTGCTAAAATATTTGAGATTTGCAAAACACCTAATTTTTAAAAATACCAACATTCACATTATCTCTGTAATTACTACAGTAATGATATTCAGCTCTAATCATTATGGGTTTTTCCAACTTAAAGAATTTTACAGATCCAGGCATTTACAGGCATAGATTTTTTCTAACGTAAGACACTTGCAACCTACAGATCCACTGACGGATGGTCACTTTCAATGCCTCCCTGCCCACTGGTGCCTCTAGTAGTCTTCAAACTGCTTCTCCACATTTTAACATGTTGCCCCATCCCTTATGCCTTCATCCCACTTCTTCCCTTCTTTTTGCAGCCATTTCCTTGGTCTCTACATTAACTCTCAATCCCGGTTGCACACACAAGCACCTGGAGAGCTTTAAAAAGCCTGATGTCCAGGTCCCAGCCCCAAATATTCTGATTCAGTTGGTCTGAGGGACGCTTGGGCGGTAGTGCTTGTTACAAGCTCTCCAGGAGATAAAAATGTGAGACCAGGGTTGAGAATCACCCTGTCGTCCATCTCCTCATCAGACAATCCCTTCTTTGGTCCCTGCAGACTTTTCCCATTTTGGCGGGCTAAAATTGCTGCCTTGAAAGTTATCAGCAAGGTCTCTCTCTCTCTTCCAACTCCCCTCCTCTGCTCCCTCCCTCCCCACTTCGTTCCTCCATATCCCATTTTACACTGATCAATCGCCCCTCCCTGATATTCCAGTACACTTATCTGTCCTCATTCTGATTCTGCTGCAGGTTGTCTCCCCTCTTTATTATTTTGTCCCTCATTCAGCCGTGTCACAGCTGTAGCTGTGCCGGCTCTCTAGGAGAACGCCCCCAAAGTGGACGACGATGATGATTTTAATCAACTCTTCAGTTCCCCCCCTTCAGCTTATTGGATACTTCTCTTTGGGTTCCTCTCCTACAGACACATTAAACTCAAAATGTCGAAAAGTCATTCTTTATCCTCTTACCTTCCATTCTTCATGTTTACCCCATATGACTTCCCTTCTTCCGTATATGTATATATGAAATATGTCCATATATCCATATGTCTGTCCCTTTCAATGACCTCTTCACCCATTTATCAACACTATATTTTATTTTCAAAATATTTTAAGTACAAAGAAATAGGGTGTTGGGTGTGTGCATGCTCTTTTAAATTAAGGTGGGAAAAGTAACCACATACATATTACACAAGTGCTCATATAAATTGCTTTTGTATGAAACACTACATCATGGATTCCTTTCTCTGACAGTGCATTTAGAGCTACTTTACAATGGCTCTTTAGAATTTTGTTGTGTGGGAGTACCATAATATAGTTCATCTGTTGATGGATATTAAACCTGTTCCCACCTTTATGCTCATTGAAAACAATGCCAAAATAAACATTCTTGTAATATGTCTTCTGTGAATACTTCCTTAGGATAAATTCCTAGAGGTGGAATCTGCTGTGCAAAATGTGAATCCGGGTTTTAGTCCTCACTTATGTTTGATTTCCGACTCCCTCATTCCTCAGCTATCACCAGGGACTTTTGATACTTCCTGTCAAATGCCTCTCTTGTCCTTTCTTGTCTTTTCCTATCAGTGCCATCTTCCTGGTCCAGTCCCTTAACTCCACGTGCCTGGATTACTGCCATACGCACAGGTCATGTTACTCCTTGGTTGAAAGCCCCCTATAAGTAAGCCCTGGATCCCTATCCTAAGCCTTGAAGACTGGCCTTGGCTTCTGCTTCTGTGGCTTCAGTATTCCCACTCTTTCACTCCCCCAGCCACAACCTCACCATTAAGTGTTCCAAGGAAACGGGTGCCTCAGGCCCTTTGCACACTCTCTTCCTTCAGCCTGGAGCACTCTTTCCCCAGATATTCACATAGTTCAGTTTCTCATTTCGTTAGATCTCTGCTTTGACATCATCTTCTCAGAACTTCCCTGACTCCTGTGAAGAAGACATCTCATTACTCTCCATCCCTTTATCTGGTTTTGTTTTCCCTTTGTAGCACTTAGCACCAATTAAAATAAACATTTGCTTGTCAAATGGACTAATGGGAAGCTTCATAGCTGGCTTTTGTGTTCAAATTTCTTCAATTCAACCTCCTGAACTTTACACTATTTTCCTTTAAACACCAATTCAGTCACGTCAAAGCTTTCCAAAGACTCACTGCTTCCAAAGGCAAAGACTATGGCCTAACTTCACTTGCTGGTTCTGATCAGACCTTCTTGACCACTTAAACTGGTCTCTTTCATGTCTCAGAGTTGCACTGACTCCCAGAATCTGCTTCCCTTTGATATTATCTCTCGCGTGCTCTTTTTATGGAATTGATCATCTCACACTGTGTAAATTACACCTGAGCACACCTTCTCTTATTGATATTCACATCTTTTATCTCTTTTATCTCAGTGCTGCATCTTGCTGAGACCATTTGCAGTAGAAAGCTTAATAAGCTCTTTGGAGTTTTAGTGTCAAGGGCTGCTCATTCTTAAGTTGAGGATTTTTTTTCCCCTTGTGGAGTCTGGAGTTTTTAGAGACTGTCACTGGGTCTTCCTTTAGCCATTTTTCTTTGGAGCAATCACAAATGCTTCTCTACAAAAGAGATGAAAATATTCCATCTGCCTGATACCCTAAGTACTGGTTGGAGGTGGGTTGAAATTGCTTTCTGGAGACAGGGCTGACAGCTGACAGCTCGATTAATGTTTCCATTTTTGTTTTTAATCTCTTCTCAGATAATACCGTGTACCTGCTGGTGGTGAACCATCCAGATTTTAAATCCACGGTTGAGTTGTTTAAATTTCAAGAAGAAGAAAAGTCACTTTTGCATCTGAAAACCATCAAACACAAACTTCTGCCTAAGTACTGAGATATGTCATATTTCTATTTTCCTTTAACACCAGTGGATGGTTAATCCACTTTTAGTGTTTCTTTTTGGCAGGGAGTGGGGGACGGGGTGGGGGGATAATGGCAACTCCCCTTTCTAATGATCACAAACTCCTCCAAGTGTTCTTCTGCAGAAACTTTTTTTTTAATAAAAATTTATTTATTTTATTTATTTATTTTTGGTTGTGTTGGGTCTTCGTTGCTGCGTGCAGGCTTTCTCTAGTTGCGGCAAGCGGGGGCTACTCTTCGTTGTGGTGCGTGGGCTTCTCATCGCAGTGGCTTCTCTTGTTGTGGAGCGTGGGCTCTAGGCGCACAGGCTCAGTAGTTGTGGCCCGTGAGCTCAGTAGTTGTGGCCCGTGAGCTCAGTAGTTGTGGCCCGTGGGCTCTAGAGCGCGGGCTCTAGAGCGCAGGCTCAGTAGTTGTGATGCATGGGCTTAGTTGCTCCGTGGCATGTGGGATCTTCCCGGACCAGGGATCGAACCCGTGTCCCCTGCATTGGCAGGCGGATTCTTAACCGCTGCGCCACCAGGAAAGTCCTCTGCAGAAACTTTTGAGGACTCAAGCCCCTCAGAGAAGACCCATCCCTCATTTCCGAGGTTGGCTGGATGCTGCTTTATGGCTCCTGGCCTCAGAGAATGTTCCTTTAATCTTTTAGCAAGAAAACACTCTGCTCTTCTCGAAAACCAGACTTAGTATTTCAAACCCAAGCCAGTTCCATAGACAATTTCACATTTTGAGCTTATTTGTTATTTATTTTTATATTAAAAGATGTAATATTACATGTTTCTGAGAACTAGAAATACATACCTAAGAGGAGATCTGAAATCTGGTGCCTCTAAGACCTCCCTGTGCTGCCTCTTCTGCTGTTTGTTTTGCACACGATTTTTGAAATAGCAGCTCTTTGGTGACACTGAGCTCCACCCCAGGCTCCTTGACAGTATGACATACAGAGAAAGAAAACACACATGGATCCCTGATCCCCAACAACCCAACACAGAGTCAACATCCTCGCTTGCCTTAGGGTTTGGTTTATGAGGTAGTGATGGATTTAGGAAAGTAATCTGACGCTATCTTCCCAAACAGTTTTTATCCTCTAATCATTATGATTTTCTAGAATCCTACCCTCTATTTGAATAATTTACCTGCAGAATTCAATTATCTCTGAATTTGTAAATCTAGATTTCTTTTAAACAGTGTGTTATGTACATGCAGGTGCCTAGCAGAGCACCTGGTAAGTGATGTGTGATCAGTGTTACCAGTGCTCCTTCCTCTCCTTTCTTACCTGGTGGATTTGGAGATGGAGGAAACCGAGATCGGCGAGAAATCGAGTTACTGGATGAAAGTCAATCAACCAATTAGTGGCCATTACAGACTACAGCCCAGGTCTTCATCTGCATGAAAGTTCAGACAACAGCTTTTGGTGGGAGAGTTTCTTCATACATTCATTCAACAAATATATTTTGGAAAGAGAATGAGGACACTGAGTGTCTGGAGAATGTGCTAAATCCCAAGATCTAAATTAGAAGAAAGTATGTAGACTAGAGAAGCTGGGCTAATGGTAATAACAATAGTGATAATAACAACTTAATGAGCTTCAACTATAAGTTGGGTGGTGCAATAACCAATTTAACAGATTATTTTATTAACTTTTTACAAATATTTTCTTTTTTTTAATTTTTATTTTTGGCTGTGTTGGGTCATCGTTGCTGTGCTCAGGCTTTCTCTAGTTGCAGCAAGCAGGGGCTACTCTTTGTTGTGGTGCGTGGGCTTCTCATTGTGGTGGCTTCTCTTGTTGCGGAGCACGGGCTCTAGAGCTCAGGCTCAGTAGTTGTGCACGGAGCATGGGCTTAGTTGTTCCGCAGAATGTGGGATCTTCCTGGACCAGCGATTGAACCCGGGTCCCCTGCATTGGCAGGCGGATTCTTAACCGTTGCGCCACCAGGGAAGTCCCACAAATATCTTCTTAATTAGGTTTTATTTCTATACCAGTTTGGATTAAAGAAAATGAGGCCTGGAGTATTTCACTTGCCTCAGGTGACACTGTCAATAAATGGTACAACTGGAAGTTTAACCCTGGTTGCTGGAGTCTGGAGCTTGTGCTCTGAGTCACTATGAAATAGTGAAAACTTATTTTATTTGTTTTACCATTTAATCTTGGAAATCTCAATTTTGTCCAATTTCCCAGGGTTAGAGTATTTTTTTCTGGGCAATTGCAAATATATTGATCTTTGGCAATATAGAACCAAACTATAGTTAGTGCCACAATTAACTAAAATTCTGCTCTCTCAACCCAAGGATAAGCCATGTATATTTTCTGCTTTGTGTTTGATGGTTGTTTATATGGTTGTCTACAACATTAATATTCCAATGACTATTATAATTTGAGCATGTTATTAATAATAATAACAACACAGTGGTCATTACTGGTCATTTACTGTATGCCAGGCATGGTGCTAGTGTCTTTGATTCATTACTTCATTTTATTCTTACCCCAACATTTCAAGGTATGGAGAGGCTCAGAGCTTAGGGACATGCTGTGGCCCCATGGATGATAGCAAGCAACTCCGGAATTCAAATGGAGTTCATCAGATTTCAAAGCTATTACTCTAAACCCTTCTGCTCTGCTCCTTTTTATGAAAAATAGCAAAGGATTATAAAGCAAACTAATTTCAGAAATCTACCTTTAAAAAGGAGAGGAAAAAACCCCAGCTTGCAGGCTTATGCCTGAAGCCTGTACAGACTAATCCTAAATTCCTAGACCCTTTTTCTCATGTAGTAACTGTGGCTACCATTGACGGAGGCTTTGTGATTGGTAGGCTCCCCGCAAAGTGTACAGCAGGCATCATCTCATTGTAATTCCCACTGCAGTGCCACAAATGAAGATTCTGACCCTTAGTCGTATACTAATGAGCTGTATGACTTTGGGAAAATCATTTAACCTCCCTTTACAGATGAGAAAACTGAGGCTCTGTACGCTTATCAAAGTCGCCCAGGAGCCCAGAGCTGCGTCAGAGCTGATGTGCTGGCCATGACGCCCTCCGCAGTGGAGCGGAGATAATTCTCTCCCAGATAATGGCCCCCGGGAACTTCTGTCACCTCAATCAGCGCGGCATGACTCACTTATGTGTTCGCTGTTGTACCTATTAAAGCAGAAAAATAGACTCATATATCTTAGATTTTCAGTAACACAGGGAGAATCAAAATCAGAACAGCACCAAAAAAGCCACAGCATCCTATTTCTGAGCATTCTTGCTCACAGACATTTCACTGCATTTAGAATTATGAAACTTCATGGCTGGATGTGATCCTGTAAGGCTGAAAGATAGACCAGTCCCTCTACTCCTTTTTTATAGATAAGGAAACTGAGGCCCTGGGACGTGAAATGATTGATTTTCCCTAGATCACACAGCTAATAGTAGCAGAGCTTTCACTAGAATGAAAGTCTCAAGATTGCCAGGGTTTTTTGCACTGCCTGATGCTGACTTGGACTGTTCTATATGAGCATCAAGAAATGTGTGGCCCTGATAATAATTCCTGGCCTAATTTAATGTCTGTGGAGTTTAGTCTGTCTAAACATACACACACACACACACACTTTTTTAAAGACACAGTTTATAGGGTTTTTATGTTCCATTGCTATTAATTAATAACCTTTTAGGGTTTCTTAGGGTAATTACTGTCTTTGAGGATTGTATAGGTTGGACTGATTTCACATAATTCTGGGCTGTAACAGCTATTGTGAAGTCTCCATTCCACTTTTTGATTTTATAAGTAGACATTAATGAATGCCAATGCATAATCCTGTAACGTACCATGGCTTCACCTGCATGTGTCATATGTGTGTGTTTGAATTGCAGTTTGAATGGCATTGTCGGTGTGGGACCTGAACACTTCTGTGCCATCAGTGATCACTATTTTGTTGACCCCTACCTGAGATCCTGGGAGTTGTATTTGGGTCTAGCGTGCTCATTTGTTGTTTACTGCAGTCCAAATGAAGTTCGAGTGGTGGCCAGCGGATTTGATTTTGCTGTGGAATCAACATCTCACCTGATGGCAAGTATGTGAACTCTTTAAAATGCCATGCATGTCCCCAGATTCTCCTTAGACATCTTTAGAGCATATTCCTTTTCTAAATGATGGGATGCATTTTAACATGTTATCCCAGTAAGAGGATTAGGGAAAATGTAAAATATCTTAATTTTTCAGGGGGTAACATATATCAAATCAGAATTTTCTGTTTTGTGAAGGCATACTCTTTTTAAATTGCTTTTTTGGGGAAAAAAGTGCATTTCAAGAGGGGGTACTGCAATAAACATTTAGTATTACTAAACAGCTTTGTTTTGAGGGAAGATTTTTGAGCGTATAACGAGATTAACAATTTGTAGGCATGTATATATCAGTAGTGCTGGTTTGTGACACGACAAAAAGCTTGTACCAAAATGTAAATCAAGGCACCACTTCCTTCATAAAGAAAGTGTTACCATGGGAAAAAAGTCAGCCTCACTAAGTAGTGTGCTTAGTGATGTAGCTGATTTACATTATTTTCTGGTGGTGACCGTGAAACAATTCACAGACCAGCCATGGTTTGGGGACCACACTTTGGGTAGCATTGGTGTGTATATAAAATCCTTCTCGTCTTGTATCATGAAGGATTTGTAACATACTTAGAAGGTTAGTAACATATTTAGAGGGTAGTAACATATGTAGAGAAAGCAGCACAGACAGCTTTCAATTATTCATATCATCTCCTGGTCTTCACAGATAGCAGATAATCGCGCAGTCATTTATCTCTTTGTCCTGGGATGCACTGTGCTTAGACTGGCCACAGATCGTTATGATGAATGTGACATTGCACTCAGGGTAGAGGGGAGGAAGTCTCCTCTCAGATACAGGCCAAGCACTTGTCTTCTCTTGTGCTTTCTCTGGCCTAAAACGAGGGGCTAAAATGCAGAACCTGGGGCTTGCCATTATGTTGACAAACCAAGAAAAGCACTGTCATGCTTTTGCTCCCAGATATTTGTGTTAGAGTTAAGTTCCTTCCCTACTAGTCAGTGCCAATTAGCTTCCCACCTTTAGAAATAACTTTTCAGAGATTAAAACTCCTCTGTGCGCTGTCAACTCATTGAGTTCCTTCAGAATTTGGTGTGCTTTGAGACAGGTTCCATTTTCCAGTCTCTAAGCAAAGTTCTTCCCTAGGAAGAGTTATTACAACTTCATGGTAACCTTCTGAATCACATTGCTTCACGAGCTTTGATGTAGCTCTTTCTTCTTTGAAGGTATGTCTATATATCTGAAGTGCTGGCTCATAAGATTCATGTGTATGAAAAGCACACTAATTGGACTTTAACTCCATTGAAGGTAAGATGTATTAATACTATAAGTTTGCAGAGTGATAATTAGATTCTAATTGATTTGTGAAATTAAAAGTGAGGAAAAAAGGATTGTCTAATTGGAGTGGGTGAGGACCAATTTTTCACTATTTTATTGAGTCATCAGCATCATATGGGTTTGTTGTTCACGTTTGCTTAGCTGCAGAGTGGGAAGCAGCAAACCACACACATCACACTGCCCACGGCATATGAAGCGCTGTCCCCAGGCCCCGTGTGACTGTGCCCGTCGGCGCATCTCAGTGACTGTCCTGAGGGGCTTCACTCTGAGAAAATTACCTTGAAGCAACATCAAATGTAACATCATGTTTGACATTAAAATCACTGGCAGGGCTAGTTTGGTATTAAGCTGAAGTAAAATGGAATTACTCATATTGGCTGGGGGAATAAAAACAAATTGTAGTTATAACTATAGGCACTTCTGCAAATTGAAAGTTAAAGGATTTTATAAGAATAAAACCCAATCCAGTATACATTCAACACAGAACCATAAAGGCACTGCTCTTGCCGAGGCAAGATGGAGCGCAAAGCTTATTTCAGGTTTGGCTCCCACTTCCGGCAGCAAATCATGCCTGTCTCCTGACACAACAATTCAGTTGAGACTCCCCCCTTCAAGTGTAATGTTATTCTTTCTTTTGAAGGATCATATTCATGAAGACCAGTTAATTGATACTTGGAGTGCCAAGAAATTTGATAAACTAGCTGGGATTGTTCTTAGAATTTGGGATGAGATGCAGATGGGTTTATGTCCTGTCAAAGTGTGGTATATACATACAATGAAATATTATTCAGCCTTAAAAAGGAATGAAGTACTAAATCATGCTGTAACACCTATGAACTTGAAGACATTATGCGAAGTGAAATAAGCTAGACACAAAAAGACAAATAGTGTATGATTCCAGGAACCTAGAAGAGGCAAATCCATAAACAGAAAGCAGAATAGAGGTTACCAGGGGATGGGAAAGGGAGGAATGGGGAGCTACTGGGTACAGTTTCTGTTTGGGATGAGGAAAGGTTCTGGAAATGGATCGTGGTGATGGATTCACAACATTTCGAATGTACTTGATGCCATTGAATTGTACACTGAAAAATGGTTAAAATGACAAATTTCAGGTTTTACATATTTTACCGCAATAAAAACGATCCCCTCCTCAAAAAAAAAAAAAAAAAATTCCAAGACACAGCCAATGAATAGTCTCACTTCAGTGAGTTCCAACTCTCTAAAAATTGGGATATTTGTTAAGAGGTTCCAGTTTTTCCCAAAGAGAATAATTTACTGTTTCCCTTACCAAGGAATGTAAACATTTCCACTGGACTTTGTGGAAGCATGAAACGTGGTCTGAGTGTGCATCGTGGTGAGTTAGTATTGCTAGGAATTACGGATTTGCAAGGGAAGAGTTCATTGCTGAGCCCAAGCTGGGCTCCCTGCTGGACTGTCAGCTCTTGCTCAGCAGGACCCAGGCCTGCCCCTTGCTCAGCAGGTGTGCAAGGCAGGAGCTCATTAATCATGCAGTGAATGAACGGGACCCCAGGTTTCTGTGTCCTTCTCCCACTCTCAGTCCCCACCCTCATCTTTGCAGCCTTTCATCTGCCATGGAATTCACCAGCTGGCCGTGACCCCTTCCAAAGATAATGGCAGAACGCTGCAACAAACATTTTCCTCACATAAAGAATTTAACGTTATCAGCCTAGAATGTCTGACACTGGGATAGATGGGGTTTGGGGATGGAGGAGACTTGGAGCTGATTTTGGCCAGAGGATGTTTGCTCAGCCGCCTCCTTTGGCCAAACTTGCCGGTTTCCAGGGTAGGAATGAGTGATGGCACTGCATGAAGGTCAAAAGGAGGCTCTGCCTCAATGCTTGAGCCCTCTCGTCCCTTCCCGGCCATGTGGAGAGAGCTCATTTTGAGTAGGAAGCACAGGTCAGCGTGGGCTCACCACAGCTGTCTGTCTGCCCACGCTCTGGCCTGTGCAATGAGTCACCGCCAATTATTACAGGGTCTCTGGGTGCTGAGGTAGGCTGGCCTCTGTTGGAGGTACACGGTAGATATTGTTTCTCCAACTGAGAGTTAGAGGTAAACAAATAGACGCGATTTCTCCCCAGTAGAAGGCAGCCGGGATGATGAATGATGGAATTAAGAATCGTTGGTATTATTTATGATCCCGGTACAAAGCCGTGACAGCAATCTGTGCAGTCATCACATGCTTGCCGCTTATATTTAGAAAATAAGCAGCAGAAGAACAGGGAGTTGAATAACATCAGGAAGCCAAGGAAGAAACTTTTCCTCAACTCCAAGGCACAAATTAGACCCCGGGTGATCATTTCTCCTCTGGCTGCAGAGCCTATGATTAGCCATTAAAGAAGAGCCTACATTTCATTGATGTTCTCATCAGAAATGAATCTACATGTCCTGGTTGTTTTCTGAATGCTTATAAAAATATCATTTGCACATGCCGTTTTAGAAGGAACTGTTTTAGGCTGCACTTAAAACTTTTTTTTTTCTTTCAGTTTTAATTTCATACACAGATGTTAGTCCAAATGCCTTCATCTAACTTTTAACAGTCTTCTTTGGTTTTCTGATCTTCCCCCTCCCTCGTGTGTCCCGGAAACCGGCAAAATACTAGCATAGATGGAAAGCTAGAGGAATTCCCTTGAGTGCTAGTGAAATGGGGCAGAATTGTCGTGTCCCCGGAGCCAGGAGTGTGGTGACCAAGGAAGGACAGAATGATAGTTTTCTCTGATGTATTGCTCCATCACCTCTCAAATTTTTTTCACTTTCTCTCCTTCCTTCTCTCCTTGGTTTTCATCTAGAAGCCTCTGTACTTTAACACACTTATGGATAATGTATCTGAGGATCCTGTGACAGGGGACCTTTGGGTTGGTCGCCACCCCAATGGCATGAAAATCTTCTTCTATGACCCAGAGAATCCTACTGGATCAGAGGTTAGTTTGCAAAATGAATCATGTCAGTGGTTGAAAATATAAATCTCAATTATATGTGCAGATAAAAGGGGGACATGGATAGATGACCCCAGAGATCAGATATAAAAGGGAATGGGACTCCGGGAGGCATTTGAATCAGAGTCCAGGCGGGAGACAGATGGTACGTGTAAACTGGGCGATTTGAGGGGACTTCATGAGGGCACTACGTACAGAGGTGTAGGCACAGGCAGTGAACAGGGATAACGCAGTACCCCAAGGCTAACAAGGAAGGCAGGGATGGTAACCGGAAGCCAGACGAGAAGGGAGCTGTATGTGGAGAAGGTGCTGGGAGGGGAACCTGACCTCTGGTTGAGGGATGTAGCCAACCAGCAAGGGCCTCACGGGGTTGGGGGGCTGAGGTCAGCACCCCACCTCCCTCTCGGCCCTCCCTCTCCCCACCGCTGCTGCTGCTCCTGCTCCTGCTCCGTGGTCAACCTCTACTGGAGGCTGGAGGGCAAGGGAGCCTTGAATGGGCTTCGTACAGGCTGAGCACAGTGGAGGGTGGGCCTGGAGGGCTGGGTTAGGATAGCAAGCACTGACTGGACTGGGGTCCATATCTTTATTTCAATAGTGAGTTTCTCCAACTTGGCAATTCACAAGAGTCTAAAAAAAATATACCATACCACATTGCTATGGTCTAATCATTTGTGTGTTACCTGCCTTCCTGTTCAACCCCCTTTTCCTGTGTGTCAGTACACACACAAGTTTGTGTTATGGACCAGTCCTAAAGCAGGGATGGCCATCCTCTCCAAACCTTCCTGGCAGAATGGAAACCTAAATCCCTTGCTGGAATGATCTGGGCTTAAAAGAACTTCTCTTCCATCTTAGTTTTAGTACCCAAAGACCCTACTGGTGTCCATGGTCTTTTTTTCAGAGGATTGTTTTGGCAGTGCAAACAAGAATTTGAAACTCACTTTGCCAGGGGCATCTGAACGTTTACTATGACTTACCTGGGGTTTTTGACTCGGAGTTTTCAGTAGGTACTAACTGTACTTGTTATTTACGTCAGATACACGGTATACTTTCTGACGTGGTTTACTGCTATGTATTCTTTTTAAAGCTCAGTTTTAAGAATCAGTCTCGGGCTTCCCTGGTGGCGCAGTGGTTGAGAGTCCGCCTGCCGATGCAGGGGACATGGGTTCGTGCCCCGGTCCGGGAAGATCCCACATGCCGCGGAGCAGCTGGGCCCGTGAGCCGTGGCCGCTAAGCCTGCGCTTCCGGAGCCTGTGCTCCGCGGCGGGAGAGGCCACAACAGTGAGAGGCCCGCGTACCGCAAAAAAAAAAAAAAAAAAAAAGCGTCAGTCTCATCCCACCCTCCACCCCTGAAAAAAAAAAATTTTTTTAAAAAGCCTACGTCTCTTGGATAAGAAACAAAAACCAGATACATATTTCCATTTGCCTGTTGGCCCTTCATGCCCTTTATCTCTGGGTTTACAGGACAATTGTGATTATGGTGAACGGCAATCCTCTGTGCCTTCTGTTAGTTCTTAGCTATTACGACTGCTGTATGGTATGCTGAATAGAATTGAAGAAATGTATGCTGTGGCGTGTTCACTGCTCAGAACTGGGCAGAATGTTAGATTCTAATTTGTTCTTGCTTGTTAGCTCATTTGGGGAACTTGGGCCATTTGCTACAGCATGGACTTAGTTTGCTGTTCTGGAAAAAAAATACTTCCTTTCTAATGATGCATCTGGTAAGGTATAGCAAAAAGTAATAACGATCCATTGTCTAATGCAGTGACCCACAGGAGAGTGATTTAGTTTTATTAGAAAGTGGTTTCCTGAAGCCAAGGTGCACCATCCACTATTTCCCAGTAACTAACTACGACATGTGAATGCTACAGCAATTTCCTAAGACATCTGTCGTTGGTCCAGCTGTTTTGGAGAGGTCCTTTTAAATGCTCACGTTGACCCTTTAATAAACAAGCACTAGCCTTCCTATTCTGCCATATTTGGTGTTTTTGTATATCGGTATCTGTTCTTCAAGTCACTGTACTTTATCCTAAAGCCTTCAGAAGAACACGAACTTAAAGTTGAAAGCGAATTTAGAGTTAATATGGTCCCACCCATCTCATTCTACAAATGAGAAACAAACAGTTAAGTGAAAGATCCAAAATACAACCCTGGGCTCCTGCCTTACAGTGTGCTCGGTATAGTAGGTGAATCATATGAAATTACCATTTTATGGGCCAAAATGGTCAAACATCGGCTATCATGTACAGCCATCTTAGATACTATCAATACTATACTGCTGCTAATGATACAATCATATTTCTGCTCAACTAAATGGAGGAAACCAAACTCATGAAATCTTACACATTTAGAGTTGGGACCCTAAGTTCAGAGGAATGATGAATGTGGTGGAGAGGTATGTTCTTTTTTGGGCAATGCTCTTTTTTGTGTTTGTTTTTATTGCCACATTTAAAAACCAGGAATTAAGTGTAAACATCCAAATTCCTAGCTTACCTGAAAATATACAAAAACTGGCCTGAATTCCAGCATGGCAATAATTTGACTATTACTGAGTAATACCCCCTCCTTCCCGCAATTTACCATAGTCCCTACTGCTCCTTTATGTCTCACACCCAGGCTGTACTACTGATTTATAGTTCTTGTCTCTATAGGTCTTTGAGTCTCTATGTCTGTTAAAGATCATCTGATCAGAATCTGTCATTTTGCCAAGGAGGAAACAGGTATGATATAGAGAGTAATTTTGGAACAAAATATGGTTTACCTAAAGGCTGCTTCTTATGGAGAAATGACCCCATATTTAAAGTTATGTCTTGAGTGACTTTAAAAAATATTAATCTAATGTTATTTTTCGATGGGTGCTCCAAATCCAGAAGATTTTAGAAGAACCCAAAGTTACAGTGGTTTAGGCAGAAAATGGTACAGTGTTACGAGGAAGGACGGTTGCCTCTGTATACAAAGGGAAACTGCTGATTGGTGCTGTGTCCGACAAAGCTCTTTATTGTGAGCTCTAACAGGCCGATTTGCACCCATGCCCTGACAACAGGGAGCTCCTCATTTCAACTGCTTGCCACATCTAAGGGGCCACAGTGATCTCATCTGAACAATGAATGCTGACCCTAAATTTGGACATCGCAAGAGATGAAAGTGTGAGTTTAGCTGGGAACAGATGTGATGCATAAGGCTTCTTTGAGAGTACAATATCAAATCAGTCTTGGGATATTTGACAACTTCCATTTACCAGTAAAAATCCTTTAAACGGAATTGCTAAAATCATTACGTCAGTTGTCAGGTCTTAAGTAACTTAACTATATGTGACCCAGAAAGTCCTTTCCCTAAAACACGTTTTCCCTGAGAGCACGTGAGCTTATTGCTGCCTTGCCTTGTCTTGTTCAAAAAGTAGGATGAACGCACATGTCATCAGAGCCCCAGCACCCAGAGCCTCCAGTTCACGTGCTGGACAACCAGACAGGCACTAAGAAGCTGTCCTCAGCTCCAGGCCTACCTCCTTAGCAAAGCCATTAGACATCCTGGCACACTCAGACCCATTCCCATTTCCCTTCTAAATATGGCTTTCCCAGTAAAGAGAAACCTAAATTACCCCACCTCTCCTTTTACTTTTGCTCATTTTTGCATCGCCAAAGGTTTAGTCACAGATAAATTACGGTTTGTGTGTGTGTGAGAGAGAAATTAATATCCCCCATCTGTTAACATTCAGTCTTCTGAACATTTAAGGCTTTAGGAATACAACTGTTGAAAGGATCCCCATACTCTGGGGTGGGCTGACTCTAGGCTTGCCCTATGCTGCGTGAGGCCAACTGCTTAATGGATTTGTCACAGACCTGCTCCTGGCTAATAGGTATCAGAAGCTGTGATGGTGAAGCCATGATGGGGACAGAAAGGTGGACGAGGGAGCATCTAGTGGGAGCTTTGATCTTTTAACTTTATGCCCAGTTCCATAATTGTGCTTTCAAATGTAATTCTAGCTGCCAATTTACACTTTACCAGGGCAATTTACACTTTACCAGGGCTGAAACTTATTTTTAGTGTCATTTTCATGGAAAATGTGCACTTTGCTCTTGATTGATAGATGTATTTTGACAGTTAATACAGGTTTACCCAGTCAAGGCTTGTTTTAGTTGAAAGTGAAAATGGAAGAGGGGGGAAAAAAAAATTACTTTGACAGATCTTGGTATTTCTCTTTTTATTGCATTCGTTGTCTAACAACAATAATACTCATTGGCAAGAAATTTATTTACACTAACAAATTAAATTTAATCAAGGAATTTTTAGATTGGTTAGAAAACAAAGGACCACTGTGATATTTTGCTTTGAATGCCTCTGAAAACCAAAGAGTACGAAATGGCGTTTGAAACAGAACAATCTAGAGAAGTACACATTAACCAAGCACAAGAGAACAATCCAGACGTGGCACTATTGTCTCTTCCATGCAAATGATCAGACACCAAAAGGTACAAATTAAAAGTTTCAGATAACATGCTATCCATACCTACTGAACTCAGAATGATTTCCAAACAACTGTTTTCCTTTAGTGATACATAAAGAAAGATGAAAATAAATCAACTCCTCTACGACGGGATAGAATTCATTCTCTCTCTTTTCTTCGTTTTCAGCCGGCCAGTTTTGTTAGTGATACGCAGCAGATGTACTAGTGGTTTAACTGCAACACCATTAAAAGGTACGAAAGCAGCAGTGATGATCACAAATAAGATTAAGGAAAACATGTACATACATATTTAAGGGTTTTCACTAAGCACTAACTCACTCTGATGTTGTTGGAGGTGTTATCTAGCTGGAGTGCCTCCTAATTTCCACTTATTTTGGCCAATTGTTCTTTCATGGGTGAAAGTTTAAATTCTTAACAGGAAACCTGGGTGTGTGAATAAGACAGCTGAAGGAAATAGAAGTGTACACCTTCCAACAACACACTCGCGCTCCTATCCACTTGTGTTATATTTGGTGATGAGCTAACTGTGGCATCACTCCACAAAAGATGGTGGAGGACCACAAATAAATGGTCCTGTGATAGCAACGCTGCCATCGGAGAGCCAGTAGTTAGTGACTTATGCATCACAGCGACCAAATATGTAATTTCAGAGCGTGAGCGAATGCACAAGAACACAGTGCAATTTTTAGCCAAGGAAACTGCGATCTGCAGCTGAAAATCCCCAAAGCTGTATAAACTTCTGAGCTTCAACTCAGCAATGTGCAATCTTGACATCAAAGCATTAACCAAACGTGTGAGGAAATTTCATCCTGCTAAAATACCAAGTATCTAATAAACCAGTTTTACCAAAATGTATAAACATGTAGAAGGATAAGTGCATTTAATAGAAATACATTAAAAAAATCTCTTAAAATCTCATGAGCCATTCAATGTACACACACAAAAAAAGTGGCAATAAGGCTATGATATGACATTACCAAGTTCCATATACAATATATATTTTGATGCCATGTGATTGCAGTATGTGCATGTATGTATGGTGGGAGATATATTCACACGTATGTAGTTCTGTATGTCTACACAAATGGCATGCACATTCTTGAGACGTTGCCTCTTGTTCTCTTATTCTTTACCTCATTCATTCTCGCGTCCCTAGCGATTTGGGGGGGGGGCTGGGGGGAGGGGCAAGGATTGGAAATCATCATGTTTCTTTCTTTCCCCACTCTGCAGGTCTGGAAGCGGGTCACGCGCCATGCTTGGTCCACCCACTCACACGTGTGAGCCTTCCAGTAACCACCATTCCCTCAGCGCATCCACACAGACACGCACACACAAGCACGTCAGGACCCTCTGTTTTGCATAAGGTAGAGCCTGATGTTTTCATTTTCCAGGGGAAGTTGCTTCTGTAGGCTTTTTCTTTGCCCTTTGATTTCTAGGTCGGGTCTATTCTGTGCCGCTACTTTAAATACTACTGCTGTACTGTCTGGTGTTATTTTTTTCCCCCAGTGTTTTGGACCAAGACTAAGTTTCCTGAGACTTTAAATGCCTAAGACAAATATAAAACAAGATCTGCCTGCATACACGGGCTGTTCTTCAGGAGTGAATTTCTGAAGCACGTTCGTATTTCTTACAACGCTGCTTCTTTTTGAGAACTTACTTCCCACCCCTATCATCATGACGAAAGCAATTCTAGTAGAAAATATGGACATTTTATTTCTGGACTTCTTCCTTAAATGCTTAGCTTCATAAAGTGTGCAGGTAGATCCTTGATTAAAGGTAAATTGGAAAAAGATATTTTAAAAACTGGGCTTTTCTTTTTACCTTTTCATTCAGAAAGCACTAAGGACTTGGCATTAAGCAGGTGACTTGAACCCTAGTGACTGCCGTCCACCAAGTTGAAATGCCCCTCATCTGCAGCTCTATTGGGACAGTAAATTTACTCAAATGGAAGTTGGTAATTCTGAAATATCTCCATGTAATGAAGGGGCTACATCACATCCCAAGCATAGACATTCGATTTAGAATTGCTGGGGTACCTCCTTTTGAAACTTCTTGAATAGTATGGCCAAACACTGGTTCTCCTCTCTTGCAGCTTGGTCTGTATAACCTCTAACACTTACAAATGAGTTAGAATAGCCATATAAATGTGAGTTTTCATTTACCTTTTACAATATAATTTTAAAGCACACATTTCCTATTACACAAAGAACCTAGCCGAGAATTCTTTGTCTTCAGCAGAAACCATAAAGGCTAATTAAAGTGCTAGATCAAACAACCTGGCTTGGGCCTGTAGCTTGGGCCTGGGATATCTCAAGATTTCAGGGTAGCGATGACTACAGGATAAAACAAGGGTTCATTTGGTTCCTCTCTTGGCCTCTTGCCCCTCTGTTTCCAACGACAACAAAGAAGCACAAGGTAGTTTTCCCATTTCACGCCCCGTTTAGAAGCGGAGGCACCCCTATCACACTGCAGTCATGAACTGTTTGGGTTAAAATGCTTACGGGATGTTGAGGGTGGGAAATCCATGTCAACCCCAGCTAAAGGAGGATAGTATAGAGTAGCTTTATTGTCATGAAATTAATGCTGGACTTCAGCAGTGTGTTAGAATGGGCAAAATTAGGTTTCTACCCTAACTTATCACTCTGCAGTAAACTTCTGATTCAGGCAAAGAAAGAAGGAGAAAACTACTACATAACCTGTGAGTTACTTTAAGGGAGACAGTCTTTAAATAAAGTAATCTAAGTCCTTTAGTGGAACACCCTGCCCCAGACACCCAGCTCATACAATGCTCTCTGTCTACCGCTTGGCCTCACCACAATCTCCTGTCCCCCAAAGCATTACCTGCACCCCCAAAACACTTTTGGCTTTTGTTAGAGTCATACTGAGCTGTTGTTTAAGGAATATAATTCCTAGTAACCAGATATTCCCTTTTTGTTCATTTTCTGATAAATAAAAAAACTACAAAGTCTGTAACGTTCATGAAGCAACAATTCTGGGCTAAACTGTAAGGATACTGAAAACCACTAGCGTTAAAGTTAGGATTGTGTAAGACACTGGAACCTCAATTAGGCATCATGCACCAGAGTCAATAAAGGAAATAACAGGAAAACAAAATGTTCACAAGATCTGAGGTCCTTCACTTTGTTTTCATATCCTTTTATCAATATGTTTACGCTTTATCCTTTGTTGGACAATCAAATCAATTTCAGCAGTTTTAATTAGTAATGTTAAAATAACTCATTAAGACCTAAAATTACTATAATTTAACTTAAAAGATCAAAACTGTTATACTACAAACTAAATGATTTGAGGAATAAGAATTTGATTTATAATATTGTCAGTTGGTTGTTGATCTAAACATTGGAAGTGTACAAATAAAGTTAAAATAAAGAACAGTACTTCTAAGACATCTAAAAATGCAATATAATAGATCATAAATTATGTGCAGAGACTGACTTATACACAGTTCCAGTATATACTTCCGTTTTCAAATATTACCAAAGTGTAAACATAACTTAACATAGATCATCCTTCTATTTCCACTCTTAAAATGAATACAGTGAAACTTCCAGTACGATCCAGATCACTTTTTTCCCCCAAAGATAAGCGAAAATGGCAAAAATTTACAATAGCAAGCAGTAGCATTACCGGATTTTGACTAATTTAGTCTTTTAGTATTGAAAAGATTTGCTGAATTTTGTAGTTCATTGATAGTGGTTCCTGGTTTCCCATGATATTAATAAATAGCAAAGCACCACCTATCTCAAAATATTAATAGAGATTCTAGTATGGAGTTTCATTACCATACCCCAAATGACGATAGAAAAAAATAGGTAGTGACTTTGATAATTGTAAAACACAATGTTACTTTATGCCAGTGTTTCTGAGGATCAAATGAATGATCTATACCTAGTGACAAGGGAACTGAAGCTTAACAGACAACACTGCCACTGAAAAGGAAACAAGCCTTAGGGAAGAACAAGATTATAAATTTCTAGTTTAGACAATTTCAGGTTTTGGATATTCAGACAAGCAAAAAAAAAAAAAAAAATCACAATGCTTCAAAACAGGAGATGGAGCTATACGGGAAGAAACCCCTTTACGTTATCTGTTACTTGTAACCTTCAAAAGCCTTCCCCTAAGCTCTGCGTATAGAGCATTTCCAGTGGAAGACAAGGACAGAGACCACCCCCCCCCCGCCCCCAAAAAAACGAAGTAAAGGAAGTAAAATACTTGTCCAAGGATTGGTCTGGCCTCAACTCTTATTTTGAAACTCGTCCTCTGGAAAGTGGATGACCTCATTTTTACAGCCAATGCAGCAAAGAGAACCAGATGCATGAGCATAAAAAGCAAAACAACAACAACAATGACAACAAAAAATCCATCATTTGAAATTTCTCAAGATGAGTTTATTTTCTCCTCCTTCTGCCCCACTCTCCTGCACTTGCATTAGTTTGATGAAACACTGAAATCCTTAATACTGGCTTTAAAATAGTATAACCGCCTGCACTGCCAGCCTGCATCATGTGTACCGTCTTAAATAAACTTTAACTGTAAAGTGGAGATCTCCAAAGAATGAAAGAGAATGGCTCAGAAAAACCATTCAAAACATCTCTAAAATATAACTGACAGCTCTTCTTTATGGGAACATTCTGTGTGCTCAATACAATTGCTTCTCTGGCCGAATGTTAGTCAAATCTAACTTTTCTCTAACTGGTATTTCTATTTTTCTCAAAAGTACATTTCTTAAAAGTCTAACTGAGCCCACTTGGGAAATCTTGAGTAGAAAATATGTGATGAGTTCCTGATTGTGTCATAGTCAGGCTGAAGACCAGCCAGAATGTTCCCCAGGAGAGGAAACCTGAAAATGTTGGTTTCCTTAAAAATCAATTTTCTGTTCAATTTGTTGGGGAGAAAAGGAACCGTGTTGTGTGTGTCGGTGCTGCTGAAATACTGAACACGCAGCAGTAGCAAAGTAAACAACAGATCCCAATATCCCATGGCTGCACTAATGTCTGAATTTTTCTTTGCTTGGCTAAATCTGGAGAATAAATGTTACCGTCAGAACCTCAAGGTAACGCCCACATCCGCATTCTTAAGGCTTTTGCTTCCTTCTGGGGTTAACAAATAAGTGTAATTCTTTTCTCTCTTCCCAGTGCCCAGCAGGCAGCACAGTTTGCTTGCTTTTTGCCACAGTAGGCAAAGAGCACCCACATTTCCACAGCGGGGTTGTCTCAGTGTCCAGGCACAGAAACGAGGGGGAACCCTTCCCACGCAACCGGGATAGATTCTGCAGCCCAGATCTCATGGCAGAGCGGTGTTCTCGGCCATGCAGATATGTGCCGTTGCTCAGTTTCAGGATCGCATATTGAAAATGCATGGCATTCCATGGACAGCGCCACGGTGTGTCATGCTCTTGTTGAGCAGGATCACGCTGGTTCTCCAAGTGACACCACCCACCCAACACAAGGAAGAGAGAAACACTGCTACTTTGCACCTCTCACAAATGAGATCCTTGGTTTGTTACTAAACCAAAGGTGGCTTGGGATGATTTCAGTAGGTTAAGAGCAAGTGTACTCTATTAATGCAGAAAATGCAGTTATTGAACACACAGTTCCCCAGTCTGCCTAGAGCACGTTACCCCTGTCATCAGTTTCTTCTTCATCCTCCGGAGGAGAGCAGGGCAGGAAGAGGTGGAAACTTCTCCGTGTGTGTCACTGCTCACCAGCACCCTCTGTGGCGGCTGCCATCTTCTCTGTCTTTTTAGACTTCCTCTGCATTTGCTCTTGTTCCTTCCTCCTCAGCTTTTCTCTTTGTTTTTCTATTTTCTCTTGGGCCTTCCGAGCCTTCTCTAGAGACACTTTCATTTCTTTGAGTTTTTTTTTGACCACTGCTCGGTCCTGGGATGATGTCATTCCAAGAGCCTAAGAAGGAAACACATAAACAAACTGAATCTGAAAACCAATGACTTCTCTGCTTATGATGAGGTTGATATCACAAGATGTTCAAACTCAAGAACTAACGTAAACATAATCAAAGAGGTAGAAAGAGCTGACTACATTTGCCAAAAATCTACATACTGTGGGGCGGAGCTTTATTTGTTCTTTTATACTTTGAAGTCCCTAGCACAGTACCTCCTAAACCTCAGCAAGTAAATGCTTTCTGAACTGGTAATTAATGGGTCAGTGAATGGAAAAAGGGCACAATTCTGCTTCTCCAACCTTTGGGCTGTAGACATTTACAGCCAAAAGTATTGCTAAACTCACTGATATTTTCAAAAGATAGGAGTGGGCACCTGCTGCCACGGAGGGTTCCAAGAAGGGCAGGAGGAATCGAAGTGGCTTCCTTTCTGCCAATGTATTCATTTACAATGGAGACCAAAAATGTCTCTGGGACCAGAAAGCTCATGTCAGCATGATTAGCCATTCTCTCCCTCTAGGCAGACCTATAAAGGAAGCCTGATCATAAATGAGGCTGCTCGATGAGCTTGGAATTCAGAATAAGGGGAGTTGGTTACGTACTTTAAATGTTTCATGACCTTCAGAATCAACAGCGGGATGCATCTGTCTCCCCAACAGGGACAGCCTTGTCAATGGGCCTTCATATTCACAGGCTACTGACTGATCTCTAACCTTTTCAAGACTGTCAGGAGCTACTCATCTGCCCGTCAGCCCAGCAGGGGCCGAGGTTGGGGGTGGCAGGCTGGCTGTGAGCTCCTTTTGCCCTTTTTCCGCAGGGGTAGGTGCCACCTCAGGCTCTAAAGGAGATGGACTGGACAGGTGAAAATGAGAGTGCCAGGGCAGGGGAGGGAAGACACGGCCTGCACTTGGTGGGGGAAGAAAGTTCTGGGGAGAACACAGTCCCATTTTTTGAGTGGTATGCAGGGAAGAGGGAGGGTGGGGGGAGCAATGAGTTAAAAAAAGGGAAGATTCACGGACCTGGGTTTTAACTCTAACGTTATGGGAGAGTCCACATCGGCCATTATGAAAACTCATACTACATAGGAAGTAAGTAGAGTTAATACATGGACCATGTGTTGCTTGGTGGAAGCAATGGAGTGAGCCTCTAGCTCTCCTGCTCGACAGCCTACTGTTTGATTCAGAACCCGACGACTTTCCGAAACTTCCTTTACCACTCAGAAATCATTCAAGGTCCTTTCTGCTAACTGTTGAGTGAGAAGTACCTCTCAGATACACAGGATGCTCTCATCTAACGGAAACATTTTAGGCGCTATGTGTAATACAAATTATACTTGGTAACCTAACACAAACATATAATTCTTTACCTTAAGTTTATTTCCATCCAACTGCAGGAGTTGCTCTCCAGTGATGTTTTGGGCACTGAATTCAGAGACATACTGCTCCAGATTTAGGCTCATTAGCCAGTGAGAAACCTGCTGCACGCTCCATTCATGAACGGCCCGACTCAGACACTGACTGTGTTTGGGAGACTGTCCGTCATCAAGAATCTGAGGTAGGAATGTTATGCAGGGTTGTTAAAGGACCAAGAAGCTGTAGCTCAGTATGGCATGTGATGCTATCAAAAGCCATTTCTTGCCTACTAGAGCCACACTCGTTTTTAAACCATAGAGTAAACGAATGGTTCTAGCTGTATGTGTAACATACACAAAGTTATTAACTCTACATTTTGTTTAGGTATTTGGAAATTTAAAAATTCCCCCAAACAAAGCATTTTAATGTAGGAAGTTTAAAACTGAAAAATACACTCCAGTGTTGCAAGTTTTTACATTAAAACCCTATGGAAAGATTATCAGATGCAGAAATCGAATACATCATTAATCTCTATATGTAATGCCTCACTGCACTGATCCTCTGCTAAGACATCAGAGATATGTAAAGACACATTTAAAAGTACTGAGGTATATCTTTTACTTAGAAGGAGAGAACATTAAGTCCTCAAACATACTTAGGGGAAATTTCACAGCCATTATTTCACTTGAGCAGCAAGCAAACCTATGAGGAAGGTAGGACAGGTAATTTCCATAACTACTTTTAATAAACGAGGCAAGTGAGGCCCAGAAAGTCTCCAGATCTGTCCAGTATCACACAGCTAGTGAGTGGTGGAGCTCAGCACTTACTGGTTTATTCCAAATCCCAGGCTCTGTCCAATGCAGGACGTTGCTATGAATAGTGCAAAGGGCAGCTGGGTTCCTAGAACCACTAAGCTGAGAGGAGATGAAGGCAATGATAAATCCGGGAGGAGAGACAGGCGTCACCTCAGTGACCATGCAGGGAACGCAGAGGAGGGGATGGGGGAAGCTGAGATGAAGGCAAAGGAGGTGAAACACAATGGGCTGTGTCAGGGTAATGGTGATGGGAGGCACAGCAAGGGAATCTGGAGATCCTCTTGAATGTCTTTTCAACTAAGATATAGACAAGGGCAGAGGGTGAAACTATTTAACACGAGGAAACCCTCCACTACAGAGGAAAGTTTCTTGTCTTGTTTGATTTTAAATCATTTGCAAAGAAAAGAAGTGTCAGACAATACCATGGAAGCCACCACACACAGCCCACTGAGAGCTCACCTCGTCATCTATCATATCCAGGCTCTGAGTGAGAGAGCAGCAAAGGAACCAAAAAGAAAAGTGTTACAGGAACAGGAGACACACATGTACAGTACAAAGTTTTAATACAATTAAAATCACGCCAAGCCTGAAGAATATAGGCAGAAGAATTTAAGGGAAAAAAAAAGTTTTACAAAGCAAAAATCACTTTAGAAAGAAATAACTAAGAGCAAATATTTTGGGTGAATATATCTTTACTTACAGCGCTTCTCCCCAGCCCCACCCCCGCCCCCAGTACTGGTATTTCTTCCTTCTACTTATCTCTTGGAGCACTAAGTCAATCACCAGTGTAATCTGCCCTCCTCTACACATTATATCTCCTGAGAATCCATTGCAATGCACACTTGACCCCGGCTTCTAAGTAAGTGGTTCTCCCCCAGTTTTCCTTCCTTATCGCAAGTGCACCTCTCCCCTGCGGTGATTCTCAATCAGGGGCCACTCCCCACTCAGAGGGAACATCAGGGATGGTGAAAAAGGTGAGGGAGGAGGGGGATGAATCGTCTGTTAACTCCCTCGAGATTTTTTTTTTTTTTTTTTTTTTGGCCGCACCTCGCAGCTTGCAGGATCTTAGTTCCCCAGCCAGGGATCGAACCCGGGCTCCCCTGCAGTGGAAGCACGGAGTCCTAAAGACTGGGCCTCCAGGGAATTCCCTCCCTTGGGATTTCTGGGCCGTTCCCTCTTGCTGCTCTCCAGTGCCCAGCCTCCCATTCCCAACCCTCTGTTGATAGTCATCCCATTTATATCAAAGAAAGGCTGAGGAGGTCCCTGGACAGCTTAAAGGGGCTCAGAAACAGTACTCTGCATCCATGTTGAGACAGAGAGGGAGCGAAATCATGAGGACTGATATGCAAAATCTGCCTAAAAACATTTTCCCCGGAGATAGTTCATCGGTAAAATGTATGATCTGAGAAAGCAGCTCTGTCGTCAGTGCCGTGCATGTACCTCATCTGATGAGAGCACCAAGGACTGAGAGAGCCCAGGTGTTTTGGGTTCTGCTCCCAGGCCGCTCAGGTCTGCTGAACTGGTACTGCTGGGGCTGAAGTCGTCACTGAAGGTAAAATTCTGAAAAAACAAATAAAGCTCACTGTTAAATGAGCATAGTGAGTGAACCAGAGGTAGGTATGTTTGCAAGTTCTGGAAAGGTTCTTTTTAAGTAATCTTAGAAGAGATTCATATTGGGTTTGGTGACCTTCACCCGGCAGTGGTTGAGAACACTGTGCCTTCTGCGCTGGACAGGGAATTCTGGGCGCTTTCTCCATCACATGAAAGGATAGATATCTTAGAGAAATGACTCTTCAGCCTCTCTTCAAGGGTACAGCATTCATTATCCTCTGCAACTGCTCAGAGGGGTAACATTAATAAGCCTATATTCTTTGACCCTAATCGTGATAAGCAACAGTGTAAGTAAAAATACAAGATGGTGTGGTGAGCCTGAGTTACTAGGAACAGATGGCAATCCATATTAGAAAGGTAGCTTGAGCACCCCCTGGGAAGGATCGCTTGCTGTTGGCCGTGATAAATACTGTGAGAGATGGCAGATCCTCTCCTGGATGTAACCTTCAAGATGATGAGTTCTGGGGTAGGTCACAGTCTGCCATTACACTAGTAGTCACATGCTAAAATACAACTCTTGCACAGCACCAACGGAGTACCAAAGAGGCTGCAGCACGGACAGAAACACATTTCCAAATAACCACCTGGGGGTTGGGGAGGTTGAGGGTGTGTATGTAAAACTTCCCCAGAATTTCATTAAAATGTTCAGTGGATATTAAAGTTAAATAAATTCACAATGACTACATAGCTGCATTTGTAAAAACATTTTAAACCAAATCTGGTGTCTCTCCAGTGCAAGATAATGGTAGAATCTATTCAAACAACGTTTAGATTTCTCAGATCCAAGACTGAAAATGTTTCAAGACCAAAGTGGCCTTCTGCTTCCAGAACTTCTTTTGCTAATAATTCTAGAAGGACTGGCTTTCCTGGAACTCTAAGCAGCTGACCAACACCATCTTGTTTCCTATTCCCCTTCCTTAGGAACTGGACTGTTAGTTTTCCATTAGGTTCCCTTGCATTGGGTTTAGCTGGTTGTCAAGAATAAATACCATGCCAGAGGCTAGAGAGTTCAGTACCAAACAAACGCCAAGTTTGCTAAAACTTCAGAAAAGGAGACGAAATCAGAGCACAAGGAGCTAGGCTAGTAAAACATTTAAGCAGGTGAGCATTTAACACAGCACATTACCATTTGACATTGTCATTGGAGATATGACCCCAAATTCTGTCAAAACCTTATGAGCTGTTGACCTCAAGAAAAGAATTAAATTCAAGTTAACATTAATCACAGGTTTCTGTTTGAGAGAGAAAAGTGAACATCGATAAAGGGAGACCAAACAACATGTGAAAGTTAGCCACCGTATGTGTTTCAATAAAATGTTAGGTAAGGTTTGCAGCGTCATGCTGGAAATAACCATCGTGCATTTAAAAACAAATAAGCATATAATTCCTCATTTTGCTAAAGTTAAAAAACTTTGGTGATAGAATTGTAACAGTTTATCAACATGGAAGTTTGATTTAAAAGAAGAAATAAGGGTGCTATGTCAGCATTGGTCTGTTTGAAAGAGTTTCATTTAGATATATTGAACACATATTCAGTCCCAAATTTATTTGTTTTCCAGTAAATCTTGAAGAGCACAGCAAAAATAGTTTTGTAATGTAATTTAAAGTGGAATACTTGGTAAACAGATCTATCATACTGTTCCATGATTCAAATGCATCTTTCCCAGCATGGCTTGACTGTCAAACTGAGATTAACTAGCAGTATGTGAAAAGACAGGCAAATCAAAGATTAACGTACAATCTAGAATGGAACAGTATTAAAGAAGGTGATGGTTAGATGAGGCTTTCTTCCTCCCCCACGCAAGAAATACCATGCATTGTTTACTGCAGTGTTATCACATTGGTTTCTCGGATCCAGAGTATACACACAAGTTGAGAATGCTTTCCAAAGATCGAAGAGGAGGAAGGATTGGGGGTTTTCTTGTTTGCTTTTTAAATCCATGTGTTTTCTACCTTAGACCCCTTTTTATCTGAAATTAGAGTTTCAGGAGAAGGCTGAAGGGGACTTGCAGATGCAGGCAGGTTCCTGAAGGAATAGGATCCTTTCCGGCTTTCGTTAAACCACGAGAAAGGCAGGCCCGCTGATGGCGTGGAGGCCTGAGCAGTGGAGGACAGCTTCGGTTTCCAGTGTTCCAGCCTGCCGCTGAAGATCCTGGGTTATGAAAAGAACGGGTATGTTAGACAAAGAAAAGGCAGATGTAAAACTTATTGAAATGAATTCTGAAGGGACTCTGAATAGAGTTTGAAGTCATAGTTTGAGAAATTATTCTACACAACGGATAGAGTAAAAATGTTGCCCTTTTGACTAGAACGTTAATCTTAATAGTTATCTTTTTTTTGTTAATTTTAATTTTTCTTTTCTTTTGGGCCACACCACGCAGCATGCGGTACTTCCCTGACCAGGGATCGAACCTGCGCCACCTGCAGTGGAAGCGCAGAATCTTAGCCACTAGACCACTAGGGAAGTCCAGTAGTTTATCTTTTTTGCATCTAATTGGATTCTATAACAATGATCAATATTTTGTTATCATTATTGCCACGATGAATTTTATGAAATGTGCCTAATACATGTATGTGGATAAATTAGTATCAGGCATGGTCTTTTAGGAATTGCTATTAAGTTAATCATCACAGCATTCCCTTTATTTGGGTCACATAACAGTGCCTCACACTAGTGACATGAGCTCATAACCAGCATTCTACCCTGGCCTCCTCTGAGCACAGGTTCTCAAGAGCCTGAGACTTTAGAAAATGATATATTTAAATACTTGGAAATTTCTGGGTTCATGATACTTTAAGCAGAACACACACACCTTATTGGTTTTTCATCATCATCTTAGTGCCTTATCACAGGAGGAACATCAGACCCAAGGTCCTAAAACAGTACACATTTCCTGTGTACATGGCCTTGGTCCTTCTCTCAGAGTCTATTTCCTCATCCATAAAAGGTGGATATTTTATATATATCATATGTGGTTGTTAAGAATTAAATTAGATAAGTGTGAAAGTGCTTTGAAAATGTAAAGGTATATAGGTCTATGCTTATTTACTACTTAAAGGACTCAAAGGCATTTGAAAAACACAGTTTGAAAACAGACTTTTGGGACTTCCCTGGTGGTGCAGTGTTTAAGAATCTACCCGCCAATGCAGGGGACACGGGTTTGAGCCCTGGTCCGGGAAGATCCCATGCACCGCAGAGCAACTAAGCCTATGAGCCACAACTACGGAGTCTGCAAGCCACAACTACTGAGCCCGAGTGCCACAATTACTGAAGCCTGTGCGCCTAGAGCCCATGCTCCACAAGAAGAGAAGCCACTGCAATGAGAAGCCTGTGCACCACAAGGAAGAGTAGCCCCACTCGCCGCAACTAGAAAAAGCCCGTGCGCAGCAATGAAGACCCAATGCAGCCAAAAATAAATTAATTAATTTAAAAAAAAAGAAAGAAAGAAACCAGACTTTTTTTTCTTAATGCAGTTACCTGCATATTTATATTTACCTTTTGGTTAAAAAAAATTATCAGGAGCTGAGGCAGGAATGGACAGTAGTTTCTATGCACTTGGAAGAAGTCACCCTCGATATGTCCAAGTGATCTCTGATATAATGTCTATTATTTGTTAGCTGTTGATGTCATGACAACAAAGAGATTCCCCTTCAATTAAAAGTGCCTCAACAGCATGGCTTACGGACAACTTTTGTCCCAGATGTATACTGAATTTCAACCGTCTCACATCTCATTTCTCATTACTTTGAAATATTTCAAATTTATATAGGTAATACAACTCCTAACAATTTCTGTTCCATTTCCAAAGATTATTGTGAGAATCAAATGGGACAATTAATGTAAAGGCATCTTGTAAACTGTAAAGCAATATATGTATAAGGGGATTATGAGAACGATAACTAAAGAGAATGCAGAAGTCAGCGAAGTTTTGGTAGCATACTGAAACCACAGGTTGGGTCAGTTAAAGTGTTTCTCACACTAAAGATTCCAGAAGATCTGATGATTTTAATGGTGTATTTATTTAAAAAAACAAAACAAACCCAAAGGGGTCTTCACAGATAATAAAGAACAACCAGAGATGTGTCAACCTTCAATTTTATCCTGACGTTGAAACTAAAAAAAATTTGTATCCTTAAATCCACTTACTATCAAAAAATGGGGGGATGTGGGTTTACAATAACTGAACTTAAGAAAGCATGCTAGCAGAGGCAGATCGGTCTTCTGTAAGAAGCACTTTTTATTCCTGGGTCTTGGACCAGTGCAGTGGTCCCCAAATAAGTCTGATAAGGATCATCTGAAGTAGCTATTCAAATACAAATTCTTGGGTACCTGGACTTACCAAGTTAGAATTTGGGGGAGAGGGAGGAGTTGACCTGGAATCTATATTTTTTAATAATACATGTCTGATCTCACTCTTAAAGTTTTTAATAACTGTATTTATTAATATTATCCTGAATATAAATGTGAGGTTTCTGGAGCAGCAACAGGTTATTCTTTACTTACAAAAGTTATTGCACTGGTTTCCCATGCCCTAATTTCCTCTTTCCAGGCTGCCACAATGGGAACAAGTTGTCATCGTATACTTGGTCTACATTATAGGTGAGGAATCTAAAAAATATGAATCTGGATGATTATATAGGAGAGGGACAGCTGTCTGCCTTCTTTCCTCTGAGAGAGAGAGAGATGTCTTATCTCCTTAATGTAAACAATTCAACTTGAGAAGGATCTTGGGTTCTTATGCTTTGGAAAGTAATATATGTCAGAGTAATATATGTAAGTAATATATGTCAGACTAGTGTCTCCAGCTTTACAGCCCCGGGAACGTCTCCATAGAGTTGGGTCTCAGCCCCCTCTCCATATCCCCACTTCCTGGAAAATGTAATCACATACCTCTGGGGAGGTAAATCTCTCTGCAGGTAAATCTATCTATCTAGTCATAATTTAACTTCTCAGGCTTATCGTTTAGCTCAGGTCCCACATTCCAGTAAAAGTGCTCACAAAGCTCTGACTGGGCAGAAACATAAAAATATTTCCCCTGTAGCCCCACACTCTTATAATTGGGGATATTTGAGATTAATTGGACCTGATGATTGTTTTCCTCCTCTTTGGTTATAAATTTCTGAATCAATTAATCAAAGTAACATGGGAATTTTTTAAAGAGTTCCATCCATAATTCAAATAAGACATGGTAGTGCTTAAATATATGGATACTGTTTTAAAGGTTATAAACAGGCCATAATGAATGACAGCATGAGTATCTTGTCTTACTCCCAAGTGAACTGCCTTTGTGGCAATGCTTTTAAAACAACCATCACTACCACATTAAAAAAATTTTTTTAAACATCTTTATTGGAGTATAATTGCTTTACATTGTTGTGTTAGTTGCTGCTGTATAACAAAGTGAATCAGCTACACGTACACATATATCCCCGTTATCTCCTTCCTCTTGCGTCTCCCTCCTACCCTCCCTATCGCACCCCTCTAGATGGTCACAAAGCACTGAGCTGATCTCCCTGTGCTATGCGGCTGCTTGCCACTAGCTATCTGTTTTACATTTGGTAGTGTATATATGTCCATGCCACTCTCTCACTTCATCCCAGCTTACCCTTCCCCCCTCCCCGTGTCCTCAAGTCCATTCTCTACATCTGCGTCTTTACTCCTGTCCTGCCCCTAGGTTCTTAGAACCATTAAAAATTTTTTTTTAGATTCCATATATATGTGTTAGCATACAGTATTTGTTTTTCTCTTTCTGACTTACTCTGTATGACAGACTCTAGGTCCATCCACCTCACTACAAATAACTCAATTTCGTTTCTTTTTATGGCTGAGTAATATTCCATTGTATATATGTGCCACATCTTTATCCATTGATCTGTCGATGGACACTTAGGTTGCTTCCATGTGTGGCTATTGTAAATAGAGCTGCAATGAACATTTTGGTATATGACTCTTTTTGAATTATGGTTTTCTCAGGGTATATGCCCAGTAGTGGGATTGCTGGGTCATATGGTAGTTCTATTTTTAGTTTTTTAAGGAACCTCCACACTGTTCTCCATAGTGGCTGTATCAATTTACATTCCCACCAACAGTGCAAGAGGGTTCCCTTTTCTCCACACCCTCTCCAGCATTTGTTGTTTCTAGATTTTTTGATGGTGGCCATTCTGACCAGTGTGAGGTGATACCTCACTGCAGTTTTGATTTGCATTTCTCTAATGATTAGTGATGTTGAGCATCCTTTCGTGTGTTTATTGGCAATCTGTGTATCTTCTTTGGAGAAATGCCTGTTTGGGTCTTCTGCCCATTTATGGATTGGGTTGTTTGTATTTTTGATATTGAGCTGTATGTATATTTTGTAGATTAATCCTTTGTCAGCTGCTTCATTTGCAAATATTTTCTCCCATTCTGAGGGTTGTCTTTTGTTCTTGTTTATGGTTTCCTTTTCTGTGCAAAAAATTTTAAGTTTCATTAGGTCCCATTTGATTTATTTTTGTTTTTATTTCCACTTCTCTAGGAGGTGGGTCAAAAAGGATCTTGCTGTGATCTATGTCATAGGGTGTTCTGCCTATGTTTTCCTCTAAGAGTTTTATAGTGTCTGGCCTTACATTTAGGTCTTTAATCCATTTGGAGTTTATTTTTGTGTATGGTGTTAGGGAGTGTTCTAATTTCATTCTTTTACAAGTAGCTGTCCAGTTTTCCCAGCACCACTTATTGAAGAGGCTGTCTTTTCTCCATTGTATATTCTTGTCTCCTTTATCAAAGATAAGGTGACCATATGTGCATAGATTTATCTCTGGGCTTTCTATCCTGTTCCATTGATCTATGTTTCTGTTTTTGTGCCAGTACCATACTGTGTTGATTACTGCACCTTTGTAGTACAGCCTGAAGTCAGGGAGTCTCATTCCTCCAGCTCCGTTTTTCTTCCTCAAGATGGCTTTGGCTATTCGGGGTCTTTTGTGTTTCCATACAAATTGTGAAATTTTTGATTCTAGTTCTGTGAAAAATGCCGTTGGTAGTTTGATAGGGATTGCATTAAGTCTGTAGATTGCTTTGGGTAGTACAGTCATTTTCATGATGTTGATTCTTCCAATCCAAGAACATGGTATATTTCTCCATCTGTTTGTATCATCTTTAATTTCTTTCCTCAGGGTCTTATAGTTTTCTGTGTACAGGTCTTTTGTCTCCTTAGGTAGGTTTATTCCTAGGTATTTTATTCTTTTTGTTGCAATGGTGAATGGGAGTGTTTCCTTAATCTCTCTTTCAGATTTTTCATCATTAGTGCATAGGAATGCAAGAGATTTCTGTGAATTAATTTTGTATCCTGCTACTTTACCAAATTCATTGATTAGCTCCAGTAGTTTTCTGGTAGCATCTTTAGGATTCTCTATGTATAGTATCATGTCATCCGCAAACAGTGACAGTTTTACTTCTTCTTTTCCGATTTGGATTCCTTTTATTTCTTTTTCATCTCTGACGGCTGTGGCTATAACTTCCAAAACTATGTTGAATAATAGTGGTGAGAGTGGGCAACCTTGTCTTGTTCCTGATCTTAGTGGAAATGGTTTCAGTTTTTCACCACTGAGAACGATGTAGGCTGTGGGTTTGTCATATATGGCCTTTATTATGTTGAGGTAAGTTCCCTCTATGCCTACTTTCTGGAGGGTTTTTAATCATAAATCGGTGTTGAATTTTGTTGAAAGCTTTTTCTGCATTGAGATTATCATATGGTTTTTCTCCTTCACTTTGTTAATATGGTGTATCACATTGATCAATTTGCGTATATTAAACAATCCTTGCGTTTCTGGGATAAACCCCACTTGCTCATGGTGTATGATCCTTTGAATGTGCTGCTGGATTCAGTTTGCTAGTATTCTGTTGAGGATTTTTGCACCGATGTTCATCAGTGATACTGTCCTGTAGTAGTTTTCTTTTTTTGTAACATCGTTGTCTGGTTTTGGTACCAGGCTGATGGTGGCCTCGCAGAATGAGTTTGGGAGTGTTCCTCCCTCTGGTATATTTTGGAAGAGCCTGAGAAGGATAGGTGTTAGCTCTTCTCTAAATGTTTAATAGAATTCACCTGTGAATCCATCTAGTCCTGGGCTTTTGTTTGTTGGAAGATTTTAAATCACAGTTTCAATTTCAGTGCTTGTGACTGGTCTGTTTATATTTTCTATTTCTTCCTGGTTCAGTCTTGGAAGGTCGTGTTTTTCTAAGAATCTGTCCATTTCTTCCAGGTTGTCCATTTTTTGGCATAGAGTTGCTTGTAGTAATCTCTCATGAACCTTTGTATTTCTGCAGGGTCAGCTGTTACTTCTCCTTTTTCATTTCTAATTCTGTTGATTTGAGTCTTTTCCCTTTTTTTCTTGATGAGTCTGGCTAATGGTTTATCATTTTGTTTATCTTCTCAAAGAACCAGCTTTTAGTTTTATTGATCTTTGCTATCGTTTCCTTCATTTCTTTTTCATTTACTTCTGATCTGATCTTTAGGATTTCTTTCCTTCTGCTAACTTTGGGGTATTTTTGTTTTTCTTCCTCTATTTGCTTAGGTGTAAGGTTAGGTTGTTCATTTGAGATTTTTCTTGTTTCTTGAGGTAGGATTGTATTGCTATAAACTTCCCTGTTAGAACTGCTTTTGCTGCATCCCATAGGTTTTGGGCCATTGTGTTTTCATTGTCATTTGTCTCTAGGTATTTTTTGATTTCCTCTTTGATTTCTTCAGTGATATCTTGGTTATTTAGTAGCGTATTGTTTAGCCTCCATGTGTTTGTATTTTTTACAGTTTTTTTTCCTGTAATTGATATCTAGTCTTATAGCATTGTGGTGGGAAAAGATACTTGAAATGATTTCAATTTTCTTAAATTTACCAAGGCTTGATTTGTGACCCAAGATATGATCTATCCTGGAGAATGTTCCATGAGCACTTGAGAAGAAAATGTATTCTGTTGTTTTTGGATGGAATGTCCTATAAATATCAATTAAGCCCATCTTGTTTAATGTATCATTTAAAGCTTGTGTTTCCTTATTTATTTTCATTTTGGTTGATCTGTCCATTGGTGAAAGTGGGGTGTTAAAGTCCCCTACTGTTACACTGTTACTGTCAATTTCCCCTTTTATGGCTGTTAGCATTCGCCTTATGTATTGAGGTGCTCCTATGTTGGGTGCATTAATATTTACAATTGTTATATCTTCTTCTTGGACTGATCCCTTGATCATTATGTAGTGTCCTTCTTTGTCTCTTGTAATAGTCTTTATTTTAAAGTCTACTTTGTCTGATACGAGAATTGCTACTCCAGCTTTCTTTTGATTTCCATTTGCATGGAGTATCTCTTTCCATCTCCTCACTCCTCTTCTGTATGTGCCCCTAGGTCTGAGGTGGGTCTCTTGTAGACAGCATATATATGTGTCTTGTTTTTGTATCCATTCAGCTAGTCTATGTCTTCTGGTTGGAGCATTTAATCTATTTGCGTTTAAGGTAATTATAGATATGTACGTTCCTATTACCATTTTCTTAATTGTTCTGGGTCTGTTACTGTAGGTCTTTTCCTTCTCTTGTGTTTCCTGCCTAGAGAAGTTCCTTTAGCATTTGTTGTCAAGCTGGTTTGGTGGTGCTGAATTCTCTTAGCTTTTGCATGTATGTAAAGGTTTTAATTTCTCCGTCAAATCTGAAAGAGATCCTTGCTGGGTAGAGTAATCTTGGTTGTAGGTTTTCCCTTTCATCACTTTAAATATGTCCTGCCACTCCCTTCTGGCTTGCAGAGTTTCTGCTGAAAGATCAGCTTTTAACCTTGTGGGGATCCCCTTGTATGTTATTTGTTGCTTTTCCCTTGCTGCTTTTAGTATCTTTTCTTTGTACTTAATTTTTGATAGTTTGATTAATATGTGTCTTGGCGTGTTTCTCCTCAGATTTATCCTGTATGGGACTCTCTGTGCTTCCTGGACATGACTGACTACTTCCTTTCCCATATTAGGGAGGTTTTCAACTATAATCTCTTCAAATATTTTCTCAGTCCCTTTCTTTTGCTCTTCTTCTTCTGGGACCCCTGTAATTCGAATGTTGGTTTGTTTAATGTTGTCCCAGAGGTCTCTGCGACTGTCCTCAATTCTTTCCATTCTTTTTTCTTTATTCTGCTCTGCAGTAGTTATTTAATACACTATCTTATCTTCCAGGTCACTTAACTGTTCTTCTGCATCAGTTATTCTGCTATTGATTCCTTCTAAAGAATTTTTAATTTCATTTATAGTGTTGTTTATCATTGTTTGTTTGCTCTTTAGTTCTTCTAGCTCCTTGTTAAACGTTTCTTGTATTTTTTCAATTCTCTTTCCAAGATTTTGGATCATCTTTACTATCATTAGTCTGAATTCTTTTTCAGGTAGACTGCTTATTTCCTCTTCACTTGTTAGGTGTGGTGGGTTTTTACCTTGCTCCTTCATCTGCTGCGTATTTCTCTGTCTTCTCGTTTTCCTTAACTTGCTGTGTTTGGGGTCTCCCTTTCGCCAGCTGCAGGTTCGTAGTTCCCACTGTTTTTGGTGTCTTCCCCCAGTGGGTAAGGTTGGTTCAGTGGGTTGTGTAGGCTTCCTGGCGGAGGGGACTGGTGCCTGTGTTCTGGTGGATGAGGCTGGAGCTTGTCTTTCTGATGGGCAGGACCACATCCAGTGGTTTGGGGTATCTATGAACTTAGTATGATTTTAGGCAGCCTCTCTGCTATTGGGTGGGGTTGTGTTCCTGTCTTGCTAGTTGTTTGGCATGGGGTGTCCAGCACTGGAGCTTGCTGGTCATTGAGTGGAGCTGGGTCTCAGTGTTGAGACAGAGATCTCTGGGAGAGCTCTTGCTGATTGATATTACGTGGGGCCGGGAAGTCTGTGGTGGTCCCATGTCCTGAACTCGGCTCTCCCACCTCAGAGGCTCAGGCCTGACAGCCAGCTGGAGCACCAAGACCCTGTCAGCCACACGGCCAAACTTTAAGCTTGATTTATTTGTTTAATTCGAGTGCCCATCCTTGACTCTGTTCCCATATGGAATGGATCTTGATCTTATATATCCTTTTCTTAATCCTCCTTGGAACCAGGAAAAAGAGAGTAATGTATCACTTCATTTCCAGCATAGAGTTCACTGTCCACTACCACTTTTAATAGGTAAGAAATAAGAATATTGTTGCCAAATTGTTGTCATTCTAATGCCCTATCTGAAAAGGACTTTTGGTAGTTCATATCCTGGCCAGGTAACGTTTCAAAGAAAACCTGCAGACCATGTCTCATTAAACCTTTTCATAAAATTCTCACTGCCAGGGAAATACTCAAGAGTAAAAATTCCATGTGGACTTGTACATCCAGCACTAAAGACAGGTCCAAAGGCCAACGTGATGAATGAGATCATAGAAGCTCAGCCTTGGATAATATCCAGAGGCTTTCTGCTCTAGCTTTCCACACCACGATAACAGAGGAACAAAGGAATAGTCACATAGAAAGCAAAGAAAGCCCGCTTCTAAGGAGACAACCACTGTCCTCACAGCTGCAAACCACTAGATCCTGGGATATTTTGAAGACTATTTTCGAGGTCTGGCTGTGCCCCTGCTGGGGTTGTATCCTGTCCCCCTCACTTCTTTGTGTATCCTTGACTCTAAAACTCCCTGAGCTGATGAAACCTCTGTGTGGTTCCTAGTATCCTTCAAAAAACTGAACAGTGATATGCTTCCATTTGCTTGGACCTAGAGTATAGAATATTCATTTAAAAGAGCAAACTCTTCACTACTTTAAAATTATAGACCTATCAGCTCACCAGCTTTCTAAAATAAATGCCAATTTCCTTTTGGATATACAACTCTCGGGCCTACAAAAGGAGCAGAAAGGGTTTGGTAACAGTTATTCTACTATTGACCACTCTTATAGTCTGTTTCACTTTGTGGAGAAATCTGTTAAGAATAACATAAAATTCTTCCTTCCCTCCTTCCCTCCCTCCCTTCTTAACTTTTTTGACTCTGAGGGCAGGTTATGGGCCAAGGGGCATAAACTCCATACAGATCCTTAGTAATTCCCTTGAAAAATCAAGATTGGTAGAAATGAATACTTAATAGATCTGAAAATAATTTCTAGAGGATCAAAACAGGTATGTGTTCTATACTTGCTTCATTTTCTTTTTTAGCTTATACACTAATGACTTACTATCATTTTTGGAAAAAACAGATTCACAAATCACTGCTATATCCCTGATTGTTTTATTGTTAGGAACTGGGAGAAAGCATGTCTTCAAATTAAGTCTCTATAATCCGAAAATGCCATATGCTGGGGGTGTGAGGTGGGGAGAGTAACTGCCTCCTGGCATTTAAATGGTTTATAATTAACAACTCTATAAACAATTAACTCATTTATATATCTTGAAACCAGTTTACCCTGATGCTAGCACCCCAAAATTAAGTTGCTCAGGTAAACATTCCATGGTGATTTTTTTTTTTTTTGGTTTGTTTTAATTTTGAATACAATTAAGTATTCAGAGTCTAATTGGATGTCATCAAAATATAATTAGGAGTTCAGGAACTTCCAGAACAGAAAAAGTATAAACAGAATATAGAATTCAAGCAGGTAGTTAAAGGAGGTTAATTGAAGAAAGTTAGGTGCAACCAGAGGAAGGATTGCAGACCTCCATTTACTCAAATCAGATGAAGTAATTCTGCAAGGTTGTAACATCCACCAAGGACACGGAGGTTGTAAAGCCAGCCCCTTCTGAAGGGGACTGAGAGACCTGAACAGGTAACAGCTATAACAAGCAGGTATCCATCTGCAGCCAGGCCAACAACCTTGAAATATCCTGCTTCTGGATCCTGAGTTATGGTCTAAATATCTGATCAATAACTAACAGCCCATTTGAGATGGTCAGTGTAGAGTGCTTAACCTATTACGATGGGGTTCAGGACACGCTACCCCCAGATAGGGCACACCTTGGCATAGTGAATATTTTAAGCTATGAATATTTTAAGGAATTTGAGAAATGGCAGGTGCAGGACCTTCCCCATCTCCCCTGAACCAGGTCATAAGACCCTCATGTAAGAGACATGCCCTCCCTATACCCAGAGGAAAGGAGCATCCTTAATTCCATAGATGGACAGACGCCAAGAGGAACCTGAGGAAATGAATGAACAGGCCTGGTTAAGTTTCCCCAGTTTACTACCCTTAGGCTCATACCTTTCTGTCCTATCACACTTCCCCACAACTTTCCATGCTTCATCAAACCTACGATAAAAATTCTCCAGGCTTAACTCCTTCTTTGGGTCTTTATTTCCTAATGAAGGCTCCTGTGTCTCATAAAACTTACATTAAATATATTTGTATGCTTTTCCCTTGTTAATCTGTCTTCTGTCAGTCTAATTTACAGGACTTCAGTTGAAGAACCTAGGAGTGTAGAGGGAAAAATATATTTTTTTCCTCCCGTACACTCACTTGAGATGGAGAAACTGTTCCCTTAATGAGTCTCCCCCATACTGGGAAGATATAAAATGAAACAGCAAGATGATCATGTGACTAAAATCCATATTATCAAAACAAAAATATTAGTTTAGGAATAATAAATATACTGGTTAGTTTTAAAGAAAATTTGTATTATTAGAAACTGAGAAAGAAACTTGTCTATTGAGTCTACCTTAATATATTTAACTGATTTCAGATTTAACTAATTAGGTGTAAAACTACCACACTGATAAAGAGTATTGGGATGTTTAAAGTCACTGTAGTTATTTTAATTTAGTGGATTTTCAAGAGTTTTTTTAAGTAGGGAAAGTGCTGATTTGTTAGGAATGTAAGTTTGTCAGGTTTTAGGCACTGGAAATTACTTAAAAGGAAAACTAAATAGATTAAATTTATAAATGCAGCTAAAAACAGGACAGACAATTATGGGGGAACAGGTCTACTCTCCTGAGGCTAAGCTAATATTGTTCGAAGGTTTTCACGAAAGTGAAACCTTTTTTATTTCATATAAAATTTTACTCGATGTGTAAAACGAAATGACGGGATTTCTAAGTTGAGCTAAACTCAAAAAAAGCTAGGTTTTAAAATTGGAGACTTTAACAAATTACTCTTAATTTATAACCCAAATAATCCTCTTTTTAGGAACAAAGCTACTACCTTTGGGCATTAAAAATATCAAGTGAAGGGGAGAGCCCACGTGAGCTACATGGCCAAGGTTAAGTTCTCCAGTGGTGAGTTTTTGCCATCACTGTTCCTGGCCACTAGTGGCTTGGTAATGTGCACCCTAAAACTTTTCAGGCTCAAATTATTCTGCCATTTTCTAATGGCCATTCTCCACCGGCATTTATAGCTACATTTTTGTTTCTTGTTTTTTAAAATGTTTTTTTGGAAGGAAAAAGCTGGCTCCTCTCTGGGGTGCCTCTGTGGACCGGGTTTAGGCAGAGAAAGGGGTTTCTCTCTCTGTGTACATGTGTTTATCCCACTCCTCAGCTCTTCTGAAAGGGTGTGTTTCAACTCCAGCTCAGGAGCAGAGGCTTGGCCCTTGCTCAGCAACAGGGCAGAACTGCCCTCCAGATACTTGTCATGCAGTATAATCTCAAACTCACTGTAGTACCATGATTTATCTAAAGTTTCTTTGAGAGAAACGGCATCTATGAAGGATTGCCTGAACTATAATCCACATAGTCCATTTATTCGTCAAGATATTACCAAAGTCACCCCTGCATGAATGAGACTGCCAGAAAAATATGTCCAGAAAATATTTAGTTTTATATCCCTGCAATAAGAATTACTTTAAGCGTTAATAGTGATGATAGCCATTTATATTTATTAAGGACTTAAAATGTGCTTAAATGTGATCTCAATCCCCTTAATGACCTGAAGAGGTAAATATATGTTTCCATCTTATTGATGAGAAAACTGAGGTACAGAGAGGTTAAGTAACTTGCTCAAGAGGACAAGTGGCAGAGCTGTGATTTGAACTCGGGCTCTTAATCGCCTTGACATTATGCTCTTGGCTTTTACTGGAGGTCACTGTTATATTTACTATGAAAGTACTGCTGAAGATGTTCTAAGTACCAACCTTACTTTTTGCTTTATCTTGTTTTACCCTATCTGATTTACTTTTAAAATAAATTATACTGTTGTACCATATATATTTTTGTATATAAACAAATAATATTTGGAACAAAGAGAAGTACATACAGATAAAAAAAGAATGAACAAACAAATGAATACATGCTAATTTACAGACCAACAAAATAAAGAGTCAGAAATCAAAAGAGTATGTTTTTCATAGAATCATATAGATCAACACTGTCCAACAGAAATATAATATGAAGCACATAAGTCAACTAAAATTTTCTAGTGGCCACATGGAAAAAAAGAGGTAAAATTAATTTTTATATTTTATCTCACCCAAAATATTCAAAATATTATTTCAACATGTAATCAGTATTATAAAATTATTAAGATACCAAGACACGTCACATTCTATTTTTTTCCATGCGAAGTCTTTGAAATCGAGCATGCTTTTTCTCCTACAACACATCTCGATATAGACAAGCTACATTTCAAGTGCTCAAGGGCCACATCTGACTAGAGATTACCATGCTGGATAGTGCAGGCAGAGATGGATAGGGAGTTACAGACCATGTAGTTTTAGTTGACCACACTTATTTTTTGGTAGGAAACCAAAGTCCAAGGAATTCAGACTTACCTATGGCAAAGTCAGGACGAATAACTGGATTCCAGCTCAGTGTTTTCTCCACTGTTCACACTTCTAAGGTGAAAGCAGATTTGCTTCCACAGAGGAGCGCCATCTCCCTTCCCCATAATTTCCCCATGCGCCACCCTCTAGCCTTGCTTTGAGATACACATATCTGCTCACAGGGCTTTCCATTCAGTGACTAAACTGGGAGCTTCTCCTACAGAGCTCCAAAAATAGACACTCCACTGACACCAGTGGCTCCTTACTCTAAGGAGAGTATTTTATCTTACTCTTTGGTATGTACTTTAAGGGATGAACAAGCTCTGACGATTACAAGTGTTTCCTGCTTTTGTTATCTGCTATGTTATCTGGTTAAATCAGAAAGTTCACTGAGCACGTGTTTGAAAAGGACAGAACCAAACCATATATGTCTGTAGGGTTTACTTCTTCTTATTTTAACCTCATCTACTTGTTTCATGTTGGTCATGTATTTGAATCACTTTGTCTCCACAAGGAATACAGTAAATTCTTTACTCTTTGGGAAGGGAAAAACTAAAACCAAGACCACATTTAGAGAATGTCTGGCCTCTTTCAAGGCCGGTAGCCTTAGGTTATCACTGATTGAATGACCTCATCAGATTTTTACAATCTTATAAGAACTGGATGAAAAGCCTAAAAGATAAGATTATTAACTCAATTTGTGAATCATTCCCTCCTTTTTCTGAGGAAACCTCACAGGAGTGATGAGTTTACCCCCAGTTCTTCTCCACAACTGCAGTGGGACCCTGCAGCTGATGGTGCTTGCCACCCACCTACCTTCAGGGGCCCTGTGAAACCAATTCAACTGCATTATGCTCCTACTGGGCAGTAACTGTACTTCCTGGAATATGTTCTGAATAAGGTTCTGGCCCATTATTCATCTACATAGGAGAATGGAGGCTGTCATCAGATTTGATTACTGTTAACCAATTACTGTGATACCTCAAAAATTTATTTTTTTGAAACTGAAAAAATCCTTCTTCTTCCCTGTCCTACTGTTTCAATTACATGAATTCCTTTCAGTCCTGTCAACCTTCTACTGTAATTACAAATAATTATGAAACTATGATTCTAACTGAAAACTACTTTGTAATGTACACGTGAATTGTTTGTGACTACTGGTGCAGAGAGACTGCAGAGTTAATGTTTTAAAATGTAGCTGACTAGGCAGCCTAGCTGGCTGCTGCTTCAAAAGCTGGTATCGGCTGCGGTTAAGCAGCACGATGATGACCACCCACCCTGGATTATGGTGGTTTTGCCTGGAGTAAGGTGAGTATTTGCCAAGAGAGTCAAGACCTGCTTGACTTTCACCTGCAATTTACACAAGGGCGTGAGAACTCTCTGGCTCCTACGACGAAATTCAGTCAAAGCTTCTCCCCTCCACTCTGTTGGATGCCTGCGCTTATGTCCCATTGAGGGTGGGGCCCCAAAGGTGAGAGGTAGTGGCTGCCTCAGGAGCCCAGGGACCGAAGGGAGCACAGTGTCACTTCAGAAGTGTTCAAGTTTCTCTCCCATGGTGCACTTGGGCATCTCTCTCTCTCCCTTAAACGGTTTCACTATCTGTTGTTGTTTTTTCCCCTGAGCATATTTGATAGTTTTCTATTCTTAATTCTAAGGCATAAAGTAGACTGTTTTATATTTCTCACTCTAAAACCACACAAAGTTAAAAGTGCTCTTGAGTTGCATTATGGCCTTATTTTTCCTGAGATTCCTGTCCTTAATATAAACAGAGCTTTCTTGCCTTTCTCCACTGCACAGCATAAAGGAAACCCAGACTAACAAAAATAATTAATTTTGGAATTCTCTCTTCTCATCCCTCACCCTCTCCCCCATTCTCCTGTAATCCCAGGGAGAAGGTACAATTTCTCACCAAGGTGTATGCCAGAAAAGAGAAAAAAGGAAACAGCTGGGGACAACCTATAAAATGGATAGGTGGTCCCCAAATAATTTTACATTCTTTTATTCTTAGCATTTTGTCTGTTTCTTCCTTAGTCTATACTATTGGGATGATTCCCAAAATTCATAAATAAATGTAAACATCATTAGATGCTTAAGTAACTAGGAGGTGACATGCAGTGTTGGAAAGACATCTGGACAGGAGGCCAAGCCCCAGCTAACTGACATTAATTGCTTGTTGCATAATCATGGGCTAATCAATTAAATTCTATGAAGGTGAAGTTCTTCATCAATAAAGTATGGTATTATTATCTGCCCTCCCAATCTTATTGTAAGGATCAAATGAAATGATAAATATAAAACTTCTTTGTAACTTGCAAATAATAAGAATTATAGCAGATTGCTATCATTATTATTATTATTGAATGCCTCCTATGTGCCAGGTACCATTTTAAATGCTTTACATGAAAACTCATTTAATCCTTACACTAATAGGTAGCTACTCTTATTATCCTCATTTCATATATGAGAAAACAAAGGCACAGAGGCTAAATAACTTGTCGAAGGTTTTAAAGGTAACTGGGAGAGCGCTGATTCAAGCCCAGGCAGTTGGACTTCAGAGAGAGCTCTGTGCTTTACTGTCTCCCTATATAAACCTAAGTTTACAATTATGTAATCTCAGCATAAAGTTGGGAAACCTTGACAATGTGCTATACAAAGCTCACTTCTCTATAGGAAAGTCTCTATTGAACAGTAAGCATAGTTGATGGCGCCAGCAAAAATCAACTTAATAGCTGAGTTCAGTGAGACACTGGTGGGTAAGACATTGGTCTTTCTTACCCACATGTGGACAGAACAGTCTTGAAAGCCAACAATATACTTAAATGCAAAATTACCCTTTCAGACTTATAACCAGAAGACACAAGAATTGTGGGTAGCCAGGCAAAAAAGCTGAAATATGTCTAACTGACACATCACATAGATACATTTATACTGTATTTAGATAAACATTTATTAAAACTCTTCATGTGACCATAATTCTGCAACTAAGCCAATGGATCTACCCGAGGCCAGGTGTAGGCTTCAATCGGAGTAAGACAAATACCAACTGCAATTTGTTTTCATCTCACCTCTAGCTGTATCACTTCAGCACAGAGATAACGACCGACCGCTAATTCCGGTTAACAATGGAAAGGGGCCAGAAAGTTTAGATGCAGAGATACATCTGTTCTTAATCACCCACCCGTACCTGCTACCTGGAGAAAACCTAATGGCTTCTTTCTCTTTTTCTTTCCATTTCTTTCCCTTGTTGGAATTCCTTCGCAAAGGCGCCCTATAATGACAGCACACAGTCAGAAAGGGGGATTTGACATTTTCTCCTTTAATCCTTCTCTTACAGAGGGCTTGCTTTTTAACTTCATGAAGAGCTTACCCCAGATCCACAAACTTCCGCTTAATTTTTCCTCCTCGCACCACCAACAAACTTGATGCCCTCAGTGATCTGGGACCTTTGGCACCATCTAGGATATACACATATGTGAAAAAAGCAATTATTATCATTTTTAAAAAGCTACTGTCAAAAGTCATTGCGTCTCTGAATCTACGGGGTTTGCATCAATTCCTAACAGTAAAAAGAAAATACTGGATGCCTTTATTAACATACAGGAAACATAGCTATGTTGAGGAACATTCAGTCAAACCAGGAGAGGTCCTGTTAGACAGAAGCCCAATACTTATCACAAAGAATTTTAGCTTCAAATAAACTGGAATGAAAAAAAATAAGCAAGAATAAACACTATCAAGTCATTCTTTACATTCAAAGCAGGGACCAAATGACTTTCCTTCTGTTCCTTCTCTGGCTCCAACTCTTTGCTTCAAATGTCTGGGCTCTGTCCTCCATGCCTTTCTTGCCTTTGGGTTTTAGCACCTTCTGACAGGACCCCAGCTCACTTCCCCCATATGTCCCAAGTCCAATAAAGAACGTCATCCCTGAGAGTCTGGGAGATTCGGGAGAAAGTGAGAGTCAAAGCTTTCCCTTCTCATCTGCCCCTTGCTAATGGCTTGTGGCCAGTCTTGGGATAGAGGAGACAGAACATGGGGGAGACTTCTCAAGCAGGAGCTCAGCTATAAAACATTTATATTTTTGAAAGGTCTTTTTTTAGAAGTTGGCTTTAAGCACAACTTGGCTGGCTTCCCATGATGTGGAAGACGCCAAAACCTCCCCAGTGCTTGCAGCTGAATGATCTCTGCCTCTCTCCGAGTTACGCTGGCACTCTAAAGCACAGCAGCTGCTGGGGGATGGGGACCCTTGAAATGATGCCAAAAACCAATCAGAGGAGACGCTTTGCCAATGGAATTCAATGTCAGTTGTAGGAACTAGATTCCACTGGTGGCACTTACTCTACCTTGGACAAGGTAGAAACTCCTAAGGGTCTACTTGGAGCTATTTAGCAAAGAATGCTGTTTGGCATTATATTTCAGCATATCCAGTCATCTGAGATCATTAACAAGGGGTGTCTTTGATGCATATCTGTGTATGAAACTGCTCTTTCCCAATTGTCTGTTGATGTCTTTCTCTTCTTAAAATTAAGAAGAAAATCCAGCAACCTTCTGGCATGGAGTGTAGTTCTCCTAAGAGAGTTTTCAATTAACCTTGCAGTTAATTTTGCTTATGCTTTTTGTCTAGTTCAGGAGAAACTTCTAAACACACATAACTTACAAGCCATGATGTGCACACAGTTCTCATTTAGGAGTCTATTTTCGAAGCTCTGAAGAAGCACAGGATGTTGAAAAATACTCTAAGGATTTTTAGCAAAGAGCTTTTCATAGTTTTAGTTAATGATACACAGATTATAATAATCAATTCCTTGAAATGTACATAATCAAATAGAAGAGTAAGAAATATGTCCATGTCAAAATCCACTTCTAACCTCAAATATTTATTATGGCTCTTTGCATCATTACTCTTTGGGTAACTGAATTAAATAGCCACAGATGTGACACAGGCACATAAAAAAATATACACACATGGCACAAACTCATTCTAAGGTGATTTTCCTAATGGACATTAAAAAAAAAAAAGCAGGATTTCAATTTTCTTAACAGAAGCTGAAGGAAAGAAAGTACCAGATTCTTCCAAATAAATTCTAGAGCAACTCTCAACAGCTAGGAATGTGCAAAGTTAAAAGGAGACTGCCTTATTAATTTCGGAAATAAAGGTGGCTGGGAGATATTTTAACGAGTGGTGCTAAGACCAGATGAAGCAATGTACGTGGCAACCCTCTGTAACCTATTAGTGTGGCAGTTATGTGGACATCTTGGGACTAAAAGCCTGATTCTGCCCATCAGAGACCCTGCTGCTAGGCAACCTCACATCATTATCTCACACATTTGCCAAAGTGTGTTCCAAGGAACACTTCAATGAATTCTTTCAAAAGGCCGAAGAGGCAAGATTAAGTAATAATACACTTTCCCACTTTAAATCAATCAAATCCATCGTTAATGTACCTCAGAACTTCTAGTCCGCATAAAAACCAACATTGGATTGGTATGATTTCAGGAAAAGAAAAAGAATTGTGACATTTTTGTTTGTTATTTAGCTGTATGTGGAATTTCCATTAGGCTTTTTGAAATCTCTCCAATACTACCTTGACGAGCAATTAGAAGTCCAAGTCCTCACGTTGGGTGACCCAGCTTTAATCTTTGGCAACCTGGTCTTCATTTTCAAAGGTAATGATTGATCTCCTGAGCTAAATACTAAGGCCTTTTCTGGGACTGCATTCTTCTTAGTCTCACTGCAACAAGACCCTTGACTACCTCTTCTTTTATTCTGGGGACTCTGAAATGAAATCTACCTCCCAGCCCTGGCTTCTCTCTTTTTTTTTTTTTTTTTTTTGCGGTACGCGGGCCTCTCACTGTTGTGGCCTCTCCCGTTGTGGAGCACAGGCTCAGCAGCCATGGCTCACGGGCCCAGCCACTCCGCGGCATGTGGGATCCTCCCGGACTGGGGCACGAACTCGTGTCCCCTGCATCGGCAGGCAGACTCTCAACCACTGCGCCACCAGGGAAGCCCCTGGCTTCTCTCTCGAGCTCAAGACCTCCTCTACTAAAAATGAGTTAATCACCTTTTCCTCATAATGCTTCTGATTTCCTACTTTCTATCAATGACAAGACCGTGTTTTCTGAGGCTAGAAACCCTGTGATCAGTTTTGACCTCCTCACTCTCTTCCCCCTGATCTCGTCAAGTTACATACATTTCAACAGTTCTCATATCATTCTTCCCTGTCATTGTCTATTGCTCCTCCACCTTTCAGGGTCTCTTAACTCATCTTCCTCATACCTAGTGTCTTTTCCTTTTTATTCCTCTGCTCAAGCATCTTGTGGTTTTCTAGTAATATGATAAGGTATCTAAGGTATTTAAATTCTAGAGCTATAGACCTAACCTACCTGTTCAATTTTACGAGCAATCACTCTAACCTGAATAAACAGACTGCTTCCAGCAGGCTGGGACAGCCCCACTCCTGTCATTTCATCTTACGTGTGCCTGTCTCTATCAATGCCATCTCCCTGCCTTATATGCCTTCCTTACCTATCTTTTCTGTTTTTTCAGTCCTTCAGTAGTTACTCTAATTGTATTTTCTTTGTCATGTCTCGCTTACCAATCTCAGCTAGGGTTAACCTCGCCGTCCTCCGAGCAATGATAAAATTTACTATTTCTATATGTATAAAGGCCTAATGCAACATAATAATAAGTGAATCCTGTAAAGATTTCTACTTGCAAGGACATTAATTCAACAAATATTTCTGAAGACATGTTCTGTGTTAGGCAATGTGCTAACAGCCACATATACACTTAGAATAATGAACAAATCACAAATAGAAAACTGATAGTACTTCATTTACTCAACCTTGTCTGAACAAAGGCCCACTGCTATGTAAGTCCAGAGACTAAAACTTTAGTATTAGGCTACTCAAAGAACAGACGGGGAAAATATTTTCATGCCCTTTATTGCTATATAACTTGCTTAACAAACCTCTAGGAATAATCTTTTACTTTCTCTAATTTTAACTGAAATGGGGTTAGATGTTTATCATTTAGCCAGTTGTAATGGGATTCTTTCTATCCTAGTTTCCACTGAGGTCCCACAAATATGACAACAGAATTATGACTTGTGAATGTGGTACTGGTGCAATTTAGAAAACACCCAACTTCAGTTAGGCGTTCAACTGAAGAACGGAGAATTTGCCCCAGGAATGTAATCAACTACAGCTGTAACTTAATTATTACCTTTGTGGTACCTTGTTAGATCAAAAGTAATGGTATATCACTTTAAAAAATCTTGATAAACAGCAACCAATGACTAAGACATTTTCAGAGTTTATCCAGCAATGTTGAGTGGAAGAAAATGTATGTCTAAACCAGGAGTCAGCAAACTTTCTGTAAAAGGCCAGAGAGTAAACATTTTAGGTTGTGGGCTACTGACTCTGCCACAGCTACTCAACTCTGCTACTGTAGTATGAAAACAGTATGTAACTGTTTGAGTGTGGCTGTGCTCCAATAAAACTTTACTTATAAAAACGGCTGGCAGGGGCTTCCCTGGTGGCACAGTGGATAAGAATCTGCCTGCCAATGCAGGGAACACAGGTTCAAGCCCTGGTCCAGGAAGATGCTGCAGAGCAACTAAACCCGTGCTCCATAACTATTGATCCCACGTGCCACAACTACTGAAGCCCACGTGCCTAGAGTCCGTGCTCTGCAACAAGAGAAGCCACCACAATGAGAAGCCTGCGCACCGCAACGAAGAGTAGCCCCCACTCGCCACAACTAGAGAAAGCCCACGTGAAGCAACGAAGACCCAGTGCAGTCAAAAATAAATAAATAAATAAATAAATAAAATAAATAAAAGCATTTATCTCATCGGAAAAAAAAAGGGGGGTGGCGGGACTTCTCTGGTGGTCCAGTGGTAAAGAATCCACCTTACAATCCTTACAATGCAGGGGACGTGGGTTCGATTCCTGGTCAGGGAACTAAGACCCCACATGCTGCGGGGCAACTAAGCCCATGTACCACAACTACTGAGCTCACGCGCCTCAACTAGAGCCCGCGTGCTGCAAACTACACAGCCCAGACGCCTTGGAGCCTGCGCACCACAACTAGAGAAGAGAAAACCCACACGCCACAACTAGAGAGAAGCCCATGCACCACAACGAAGAGCCCGCACACCGCAACAAAAAATCCCACATGCCTCAATGAAGATCCCGTGTGCTGCAACTAAGACCTGATGCAGCCAAAAACTAAATAAAATAAATAAATAAATAAATAAACCTTAAAAAAAAAACGGGTGGGGGCCAAATTTGGTTTGACGACCTCAGTTCTAGAAGACTTGTACTGATTATCTAGAGAGACATAACTTATTAATTTGTCCAAGAACCTTATTAATATCAATTATATGCATATACTTTACTAGGGGCCATGAATACAAAGATGAATCAGACAAGTGAGAAAACTCTGGCTCACACTTGACAACCTGATCAATTATCACACACAAAGTGACAGAAGCAGAAGTAACTGTGAAAATTTCTGTGGGATCAGAGAGAATAATTCACTTTGCCCGGGAATGGGGAGGGTGTGCAAAGGGTCCACTAAAGGAGGTGAGATTTAAGCTGAGCTTTGAAGAAGGACCAGAATTTCCTGGAGTGGCATGTTACGTATGAAGTTTGTACTTGTGAGTACAAATCCCATTCTAGTTCCTTTATTAAGGAGCCAGTGAATTGTAAGAACCACACACATATAAACACATACACACAGGTAAATCAGGCTAACCACACTTAACCTCTGTTGAGTCCTGCTCTGAATAGTCGATTCGTCTCACATGGCAAAGAACTCAAGGATTTCACAGAATGTAAAGAGTCTTGACTGATAGGTTTCTTTGCTATCTTTCAAGGTGCAACAGAGCCTGAGAGTGGAAGGCAGAAAGTACAGGGGCTTCCTGGTTATTGATGGTGGTGGTTGTGTGGTGTCAGAGAGACAGGGTCTGTCACCAAACAAACAAGCAAGCAATAAATCAAAGAGAGAGAGAGAAACAGAGACAGAGAGACAGACAAACAGACTCTAGTCTGCAAACTCCCTGCAGGAAAGGATGGAATATTATCATTGTATATTCAGCCTTTAGCACAATGCCGGACGCAGAGCAGGTGCACAATAACTATTTGTTGAATAAATACATGAATGAATGGATTAATACTAGTGAACATGGAAGGCACAGGAAGCTCTTCAAGGCTGGAAACTTTTATCAAGGGAAGGAAAGAATGTGAGGCACTGCTTTCATCTGGTCATAGTTAATGTCTAATAATGGTTATCATACTAGTAACTATTTATAAAGTTAATACTTTATAAAAGCTCAATTAATTGCTCCTTTCTAGTTACCCAGAAGCATGATCAATCCAGGAAAATTAAAAAATTAAAAAAAAAAAACTTAAGAGTTTGTCTCTGGAGAAGAAACTACCCACCCCCTATTTCTTGGTCCTGCTTACTACAGCTGGAAGCTTAATCCCAAAGAAGACGCAGTAGCAAGCAAAGGAGGTATTGGAGAAAAGATGGAATTCTCACATTTTAATGCTAATCACTGCTAACCACATTTTGCTCTATATTACTGCTAATGGACTGTGAAGCACAACTCACATCCACGTAATACTTCTCCAATTTGAGATGAAACATTTGCTTTTAGAAGGAAAAGGAAAAGAGAAATAATCTAGACAAGATGTAGCCACTTTAAAAAAATTTTAGTCAGATTTCATGTGTGAGGGATCCACTCTCTGACTATAAAGCACTTTCTTTCAGACAGCTAAGTTATGCCTTATAAACTCTAACAGTGGACTACAAAGTATTAACCTATATTTCCAAAATATATGCTCCTGCTCTTTTGCCTTCTTATGAACCAAGTAAGGTCTATACACATTTTTTTTTTTTTCTTGAGGAGATGACAGAGGGCTTTTCACACAAGTATATTTCTATAAAAGTGCCATTACAATCCACAATTTAGGTTAGTTAATGAGAGTTTCTGAAGCCTTCATTCTTTTGAAAGTAGGTCAAAATCACAGTGTAAGTCCTTCACCAACTTTACAACTGCTTTTGATGAATTAGCAGTCTTGGCATATTTTCTCTTGCCTCCGCTAGTATCTTGTACTCCCTAAGTACTTATTTTTTACCTTAAAACGTCTTCTGGAAGACTTGTGCTTAGGACCAGTCTGTGGAAGATAATTCCAGCAAATCAACAGGCTCAGGGAAGGAAACCAGGGAAAATATCAGGGATAAAGCTATGACACTAAGAGTTACAAAACAAGGTGAGCCTCCACCATCAACTGTATTTCTATGTTCAGGATGTATTTGTAGAAAGACTACAACTTTTGCTCTGGTAGAGATAAGTGCGCATGGACTTTTCAGTGCAGTGATGCACAATCATATCTGTAATGAATGAGTGTGTCCCACATCTTTGCTAGCACTGGTTGGTGGAAGTAATCTGATGGGTATCTAACTCAAATGACTATTTCTCTGGTCATTAATGAGGTTGATCACCTTTTCATATTTTATAAGTAACATGAATTTTCTCTTCAATAAACTGACGATTTATTACCTTAGCCTATGCTTGACTTAAAAAATTCTTCGAAGCTACTTGTATGTTAGACATATAGAGTCTATCAGTTAACTTTGTATATATATTATTGTCTACTGAAATCAAGAGTATTTTATAAAATAATTTTAGAGTTTAAAGGAAAAACAATAAAATAAACACCCATTTCACTTCTCACCCCACTCCCATGAAGTTTATACCTAGGAAGTCCCCAGTATATTCTCTTCCATTTTCGTTCCCTGACACTCCTCCCAAGTAATTAACTTTGTCATTCCATTTGTAACCTCAACATTTTGTTTGTGTCTCTAAATAATCTGCTAGTTTTGTGTGGCTTAAGATTCACTATTCAGTCTGATGTTTTGTCATTGCTCTCTGGTGAATAACTAATCTTATTTAGACGATTTTTTCCTAATACCTTCTTTACTTAACAAGTTTTTATAGGAAATGTCTGAAAAATTATATCAAATTCCTTTCAATGTCTATTAATATTATAACACTTCACTTTTCCTTTGTTGATATGATGATTCATACAGTTAGATTTTCTAATGTTAAACCATCCTTACATTTCCATAATCAACCCTACATGATTATGGAATATAAGTAATTTTCACTCCTGGATTTAATTTACGAGCATCATATTTAAAATGAATCTACATTTAGATTTTATATAAGATTTTCTTATATAATAAGAAATGAGATATATTTCTTAAGGTATAAGATTTTCTTCTTCCACATGATCTTTACTAGCTTTTAAGACTCTAGCTACATAAAATAAATGAAAAACATCTCCTGGAATAATTAACATAAAATAGATGCTCTATTTTATCTTTTCCTATCTATTTTTTTTATAGGTGAGTCAGAATTCAGTTATAAAACCACCTGGGCCCGGTACCTTTCTAAATGGAAGCTATAAAAATATATTTTATATTTCTGTACTTATTGGCTTATTCAGGTTTTCTTTTTCTTAGACCATTTTGAGTACTTTATATTTTGGTAGGAAATCCTCTATTTCCTCTAGATTTTCAAATCTGCCATAGAGTTGGCGTGCTATCTTAAAATTTTTTTTAACCTCTGTATCTCCTTTCTCATTTCAAACGCTGTGGGTGTTTTTGGTTTCTCTATTTTTTTTCTTAACCTGTCCTTCCAGGGGGCTATTCACTTTTACATAGCTTTGCTGCGTTTATTTTGTGGAGGTGTTAAGAGTAGGCTTTGCATGTTAATAAAAATTCATTAAACTCAGCTTTTCTCTTCATTATCCCCTCCTTTTTATTTTCTGTTTTTTGGTTGTTCTTTCCCTTTATTTTGAATATTTATTTTATTTATTTTCAGTATTTATTTTTTACAATAAAAGCATTTAAAGCCATACATTCTCCTCTGAGTACAATATACTCTGACTACCGATTCAACTTTTGGAAATTTATTCTACAGAAATGAAAGCATCAGCATACAAGAATGTAAAGCTTCAGAATGCTTATATCTTTTTCACAGTGGTAAGCAAACAAGCAAATAAACAACAACAACCTACCCCCACCTGGGATACAACTTAAATGTCCATCAATACTACAAGGGTTGCCTCAGTTATATTATCGGCTCACTATAGAAGATTATCTTGTCATTTAAATTTGTGTATATTGCCCCAGAGGGATGTCCATAAAATATTATCATGTGTATAACAAAACTGCAGAATGTCATTTGTAGAATTCACTTTTATAAAAAAAAGTATATAAAACAAAACACACACCACAAATTATTTTTGTTTATATATATATATATATATACACATTTGTTTAAAATATATGTGTATATATATACATACGGACACACATACACACTATATATATCTATGTGCATTTCAGATGTGAAAATAATATAACCAAATCTTCTTGGTTACTTTAAAGGAACACATCAGATGTGGTAGGAAGAGAATGAACCTATTCTTTATATATCTCTGCATCATTTCACTTGTTTAAACAGGAATTTATTACTTCTATAAATTAAAGCACACAATTAAAAGGACAACAATCTGTTGACACTGCTATGAAATTCTGATGCTAATTCTAGGAGCATATTTTCAAATTTATTGACTAATCTCCCTGCATTATCTTTATCATAGCTTTTCTATCACATTCTTTGCAATATAAATTACTGTGAAAATTTCTTCTAAATAAAAACCAATTAATGGGTTAAGACCTATATTGTTTTCACTTTCATATATACATATTTTTTTCTAAATGATTATGTTAGTAGTTATTGAAACTATGGGCTACTATTACACAAAATCTCTCGAAGGCCTCCTGAAGAATTTCCTTCAATAGTAAACTTGAAGAAAGCTGAAGAAGTGAAATACTAATCAGGTAGGAAAGGATTTAAAAAAAGTAAAATAAAGAGAGAAGGGTGTTCTCTTGTCCCATAATATAAAAGGAATGCAGTATTAATTATTAGTTATGAAAAGACACAGGCCTTTGTTTTTGTTGCTTTCTTTTTTTTGAAAAGAGCCATTTTTACATGGCACAAATTGAGGTGTTAGTGAAGTCAGACAAAACAGAAGCTAAACAACAACAAAATTAACGGTACCTTTTTCTTGTAGTATTTTCTTGGTGGTGGCTTGATGGTGGCAAGGAGATTCTTCCATATCATGATCAGATTTTGAAGGAGAGGAGAATGACGTGTCTCCCCCCGTAGAGGAGGAAGGCTCCGTTTCTGGGTGCAGGGGTCCCTCTTGAAATTCAGCTATGTGGTCAGACGAGAAGGGCACACTGCCAGCCACTGGAGTGAGGGATGAAGCACCAGAATCTGATTCTGGAGAAGTTCTCAAACCCTTGGGCAGAAGTGATTTGGTAATGTGCATGTGGTTATAGAAACTGTTTGAAGGCTGTTGGTATAAGAGATTATAAAGGAGGTTATGCCACTGAGCATCAGTCCCATGTGATACTTACTTTGAAATCAGATGGACCTTTTTTTAGTAAATCCCTATGAAAACCCATTTTTGTTGGTTTACAGATAAGGCTACATAGTTCACAACAATTCACCATATTACCTTTGTAGCTACCACAGATACCTAAGACATATAGAAACAATGACTTGTACACTCATTATTTACCATCAGATAAAACCAACAGCTGAATATCAAAAGCACCATCATGAAATATGACAATATGGACAATGCTCTTGGTTATTAGTTCATCAAATGAGTACAGAAAGAATTTGAATTACAACGATATATCGAGGTGAATAAGAATTTAGGAGACAAAGAAGTGAACTATTCCAGCTGTTTCCAACTAGAATACAGAATATGGCTGCAGGAAAATCATTATCTTCAATAAGCTGTAGGAACAAGGATACAGTCCAAACTCACAAGTCAGAAAGCGGTCAGGGGCACTCACCTTTCGCTCCAGACTGTCCTCGCCATCTGTTGAACTGACACTATCATAGAGTCTTGTCCTAGAGGGCCTCTGGCGTCTGTTCTTCACGGAAAGCTGGGCCCGGGTTTTCAGTGCTTTTGAATCCAGGCGTTCTGTCTCTGGGACTGCTTCATTAAAGTCTAAGAAAAGAATATTGCAAAATAATCTGTGAAAACTGTGGAGAGGACTGACAGAGACCACAGGCACTGATAACAAAATCTCAAGGTTATCAGTAATACCAGGCAGGAAACAGGTGACAACCATGGCGGCCTGTCTGGTAACAGGTAACAAAGAAATCAGTGAGATTTAGGAGAAATGTACAAAGCCTAAGGGAAGAAACGAACACTAAAGATGACCAAGTCGTCAACACAAATCTAACATCCAAAGACTATTAAAACCTTTCTACAACATAACTATTAAAAGCACACACTTGTATTTATTTATTTACAAGAATGCATGCTGGAGTGTTGAACAAATATACAAGAAGGTGTATCAAAGTTGGGAGATCTTAGAAATCAAGAAAAAAAACTAAAAAATTCAGGTGCCAGGTCAAGAGCAGATAACAAAAGGTGACCATCGGCATAAATTTTCTACAGCAAAAGTTACCAAGACTGTAACTGTAAGGACTGTACCATTTTGGTCTTAATATGTTTTTTTCCACCCAAAACAGAGTTTCTGAAAATTTAGCTTGTGCTTCTTTGAACTCTCTAGAAAGACCAGCAAAGAACTTACCTCAACAGCAAATTTAAGATAGCTGGGGAAATAAAACAAGGTCGGGCTATCCAAGCAAAACAAAAACAAAAAACAGGTAAACCACCACAAGTACTTAATTTACTAGTATTATGGATGAAGTATAATAAACTGACCATTGATGGATGGATGGATAAAGAAGATGTGGTGTGTGCGTGTGTGTGTGTGTGTACACAACAGACTATTACTCAGCCATAAAAAAAGAATGAAATCTTGCCATTTGTAACAACATGGATGGACCTAGAGGGTATTATGCCAAGTGAAGTAAGTCAGACAGAGAAACACAAATACTGTATGATTTCACTTATGTGTGGAATCTAAAAAAGAAAACAAATGAACAAACATAACAAAACAGAAACAGAGTCTTAGATACAGAGAACAAACAGGTGGTGGCCAGAAAGGAAGGGATATGGAAATGAGTGAAATAGGTGAGGGAGATTAAGCAGTACAAGCTTCCAGTTACAAAATAAATGAATCATGGGCATAAAATAGAGTGGGGAATATAGTCAACAATAGCATAATATCTTTGTATAGTAACAGATGGTAAACAGACTTACTGTGGTGATCACTTTGTAATGTATAAAAATATCGAATTGCTATGTTGTGCAACAGGAACTAACATAGTGTTGTAAGTCAATTATACTTCAAAAAAACCCCCCAACCAACCAACCAAACAAACTCACAGAAAAAAGAGATCAGATTTGTGGTTACCAGAGGTGGGGGTGGGAGAAGGGGGACTTAGATGAAGGTAGTTAAAGGTACAAACTTCAGCTATAAGATAAATAAGTACTAGGGATGTAATGTACAACATGATAGATATAATTAACACTGCTGTATGTTATATATGACAGTTAAGACAGTAAATCCTAAGAGTTCTCATCACAAGGAAAAAATATTTTTTTCTCTTTTTCTTTTACTTTGTATCTATGTGAGATGATGGACATTGACTAAACTTATTGTGATAATCATTTCATGATTTATGTAAGTCAAATTATTATACTGGGGCTTCCCTGGTGGCGCAGTGGTTGAGAGTCCGCCTGCCGATGCAGGGGACACGGGTTCGTGCCCCGGTCCGGGAAGATCCCACATGCCGCGGAGCGGCGGGGCCCGTGAGCCATGGCCACTGAGCCTGCGCGTCCGGAGCCTGTGCTCCGCAGCGAGAGAGGCCATAACAGTGAGAGGCCCGCGTACCGCAAAAAAAAAAAAAAAATTATTATGTTGTATGCCTTAAACGTATACAGTGCTGTGTCAATTATATCTCAATAAACCTGTAAGATAAAGTAAAAGAGCTGAAAAGTTAAAAGAAATACCGTCCCCCAATTTCCTTTTATTAACTTTTAAGTTTATATTCCAAGTTATGTGTATGCGTCTTTGTCTCATTTTGTTTTTCTTGGATATCTTCTCTCCCCACCAGAAACTACACTGATTTTTCAAAGGGAAGTGTTTAAGTCTTTAAATAAAAAGACTCAAAGAAAAAAAGAGTGAAGTGGAACACGCACAAAATGACCTGGTAAAGGCTAGAGGGAGAAACCACTGTAGTTCTCTTTAGTCTGCCTCTCCCCACCCTTAATGTTGCTGCCCAGAGTCGAAGTCAGGACTCAAAAGTTGCAATTCTGAAAGGGAAGAGGGTAGGTTACCCAAGAACACTGGCTGAATAGGCACTGGCTGAGGAAAAGTGTTCCCCTAGTTGAATTTATTTGGAATGCTACTGCTCCTTACATTTGCATATGTAGCCACTCCTTAGAAATAAAATGAAGTTTGGTCATTAACCCTATTTTACCTTTTCAGAGCGGCAGTCATTAAATGAAGTCATAATGTTCAAGAAATTAATGATCAAGTGCTTCTTGGATTTAAATTATTAAGAATAAAGCAAATAACTGAGCTGTAGAAAATATTAATATGTACTGATATTAATAGAGTAAAACAATTTCTCACAGTAGCATTACCCCCAGGAAATTCTTTTCACAGTATTAAATATTATGAAGTATTATGTTCTAAATATATTATATTATAAAAGCAAAACAAGGAAGCACCTCAGGTTGTACCTTTCTTATCTATGGAACTTAGCACTTGGCGTATGGTTCTAACAAATAAAATTAAATATATTTTTCCCTGAGAGATACATCCACTGAATAAAAATATGTACAGGCTTGCCTTTTCATTTCATTTGCCTTTCCTTTCTTGAAAGAAAAGTGGATATTCAGAAAAGTCAGACCATTCAAGTATATTTAAAGACAGCTAAATATTTTCTATCAGTAGTCCCTTTATTTTTTACATGTCAGTGAAGAAAAAATAATCTCCTTGATCACTTTAATTTCCTCTTTTCAATAAAATCTGAACTTGTAGCTGCCCATTAGGAGTTGTGATAATTGGGAGAGAATCAACTTCACCAGCTCTTGTTTACATATAAAAAGTGGAAATACCACATGGAGGAATGCAATAATATAATTAGATATACTGCCATATACACACATCTTACAACTTATCTATCTAATATTTAGACTGTACATTTTATAACACCAAGCACTGTCACATACATCATCTCATTTGTTCCTCACAACAGCCCCAAGAGACAGAGCAGCCAAGTATATTTTTTCCTCTCCTGAAGCTCAGAGAACTTGACTGTCTTGTCCTCATCCACATATCTAGTTTATGAGCTGCCGTGACTACGTATTCTAGTTTTCTGACTCCTAGGCCACTAGTCTGTACACACCAATTTAGCTAGTGTTCAACAAATTATTAGAATAAGATTTTAATGCAATTAGAGTTCAGTGTGTTCAGCTGTCAATTCACAAATGATGTGACTAATCTAGAAAATTCACTTCTCCAACATGTTACTATGAAATGTTATTAATCTTCCACATTCGTGGAAGAGCATAAAAAAGGAAGACGTTGAAAACTATAGAAAAACTATTTCTCGGATGATTTCTTCTTTGGTTTAGTAACAACTTTGGTTACCTGGTGACAAAAAGAACCAAGTAGGAAGCTCATTCTACTTTTGTAAACATGGTTCCTTTTGCAATAGAGACCTAACCCTGGAGGACCTAGCATAGTATATAACATCCAGGATTGCAGTAGCTACCTCATCACTAGGTGCTGAACAAGTAAAGTGAGGGAACGTGAGAACTGCTTATCAGCAGGGTTGAGAGCAGAGAGAATTATTCTGGGGCTTCTGCCCCATTACTGTTCAGTAATTTGCCTGGTCCTGGTGTTGGACAACCCCCAGATGGCAATCTTGTATGTTTGCTTTATCATCAGCTAGCACTGACTGGGTGCCCACCGCTGGAGCGCACACATGTAATGATACCTATTAAACATGAAGTTAGCTGGAGTCTGAGAAGCAGTGGTTTAAATCCATTATCCAAGTGGCCAACAACTCATCGCATCCAATTAACAATTTTTGAGGGCCTGAAAACAAAGATCTCAGGCCTCTTTATAGCAGTGATTAATGGGTTATAAATCAGTAATCTGTATTCCCATCCTGAGGAAAAGCATTTTTTTAAGATTTATAAAACTGGAATGGAGCTAAGGACTTTCACTTCAACAACTCTTATACCGGAAGGAAGTTGGAAGAAATGGCTGTCCAGAGGAAGCAACTACTAAAGACACTGCAAGTAACAACCCCCTCAGGAGTATTAGTGTGAGAGAGGAGGAAAATGTGTACAGGATTATGCTGCTGGGTAACTAGAAGGGTGATCTAATGACCACTAGAAGCTATATTTTTCTATCATGTCATATAAGAATCAGAATACTATAATTCAAACGAACCTTAGGGATTCTGGCCCAGCCTTTTTTCTCAGGTAGGCAAATCAAGGCTCCCAGGTCACTAACTTGTGTACTGACTTTATCACAGTTAATCTGTGGAAGACTGGATAGAGCTCAGTCCTCAGAAGCCTATCCTCTTTCTAGAAGGACACTCTCAAGTCTGAAAGTAAATTTCACAAGTCACCTTCCACCTTCTTCGAAACTTCTTTTTAGTCTTACTCTACGTTCCAAACAAAAATACATGTCAAGGGGTAACTTTGCACATTCCCAGAAGGATATAGCATCGGTAGAAAAAATAAAATGGAGGGATTTTATTTGACTTTGTATTTATCCAAGGAATAAAATTCTGACATAGAAAAATTAGCTGTCACTTTTGTGGATGATGATGTGGCAGGAGAAATCCAACTGGGTCAACATTTCTAAGTTATGAGCTGCTCAATGTAAGGGCTTCGGTGGCCATGTTCTCTCACTGTCATTCATCCTCTACAGAGATCTTAATCGACAGCATAGCATAACACTACTTTCATAAACGCAAGACCCTGGGTTCTTCCTCTACCCCTTGTCTCCAGTGTATCTTGTTCTGCTGTCCATTAGAATTAGAGGAAAACTTCCTTTTCCTCTCTCCTTTCTTCTCTGTTCTTTCTTTCAGACCCTCTAGACTCTGAAATAGCCTATCTCTGACCCAAATGCAGCTAGAAATACAAAAGAAGAGCAGATACAAGTGGATCAATAAATACAGACAGACAAATGCAGAAAAGGTATGAAGTAACTAATGATAATGCAGGTTTGAGTGGGTGGGACTCCACCTCAGTACACCTGCATTTTAAGTCTAGCTTCAATATTGCTTCACATTGGATCCTTTAAAAGAAGTTAATGGATTCGATCACAATTTTAGCAGCTGTTATGAAAAATGTTCTGTGAAATTAGGATGTTATAGATCATATCACACAGAGACCAGTTCTCTACAGTAATGCTCTGAGTCATTCAGTTTTTTCACTAGATTGACGTTATTTTTGACGTAAATGGAATGCTGCTCACAGATCAGACATAGGCTGAGAGGGAAGTAGGGGAATGGTGCAGCATAACAATGGGGTCTGCTCCGCATTCTTATGTTCATTATTCTCCTCAAAAACAGTCCCACACACCTTATACCATCACACTGCCTGGCTTGTGCTATTATCAACCGAAATGCCGAGCATAATGAGGCACTCGGTGGCATCTTTAAACTTGAACAGTATCTGCATATCGTTCAGTCACTGCAAGTTCACAAAAGATGGACCCATGGGGCTTTGGGTTGATACACACCGCATTCAGGGGTAGGCTAATGTACCTCAGAGAGGCGGTGTACAATAGTTGCCGTGCGAGGAGACCTGGAGTTAGTCTTCCTTGAACAGAATCCAAAACGGTGGCTCTGTCACTAAATTGGGCAATTTCTCTAATCTCTCTTTCCCTCAGAATCCTCAGCTGCTAAAATGGGCATGATAATAACAACATAATAATAACTGCATTGTCATGAAGACTAAATGCATTGATATACAAATGCTTGAAAGAGTACATTATAAGCACTCAACAAATGTCTTTATTTACTGACATAAAAAAATTAGCAAGATATTCTTAAGTGACTAAAGCAAGGTGCAGAACGTGTATATTCATCTTAAATATTAAAAAATCCCAGCAACATAAAATACATTTTTCCAACAGTAAATATATGCATATAATTGCATAGCAAGCGAGCTGAAAAGGTATACTTCATACTGATAATGGTGGTTACCTCCAAAGAAGATATTAGATTTGGAGGTGTTGGTCAACAGGTACTTTAGTCTTATTTGTAATGTTAAATTTGTGTTTTGTTTTTTTTTGCATTAGGTATTAAAAAAAGTCTATATATTACTTATGTAGTTAAAATTAATAAAAACGAAAAAACACATATTCAGTAAATTTACTTTTACAGACATCTTAATTCCATTCTAATCTGATAGTTCTAGTGTTCTAGGACTCAGGATTATCAGATGTTGGTATCAGCTCAGGATACTCTGTCAAAATCCCTGTGACTGTCAGCCTGCCCTATGTGAGATGGCTTTTCTTTCATCACATCTATGGAGGCTGTTTGCCTGCCTTGCTATTTCACTGCCAGGTGATTGGGACTAAATAAGGGCCCTATAGTTTAGCTTCCTTCCAGTTACTACTTTGTTTCAGTATTGTATGGGGAGGATGTACTGAATCAGACACGGTAATTTGAGACCAAGTTATACAACTTCAGCTCATCTTATGATAGCACTTTGGTTAGGAACCCATCCATGGGTAACTCTCACTCTGAACTCTATTAATAGTCGAATTCTTTATAACCACCCAAAACCTGATAAATTTTGTATCCCAAGTAGTATTTATGAAATTTTAGGAGGCTGATTTGATTTCTTACCATTTTAGAACCAGCAGAAGATTATTGCTGTTTCTTAATTTTTTAATTAGGTCTGAGTTTATTGTTGTATGAACTATATATTTCATTTGCTAATCTTTGAAAAACATTGAGGAATTCTTTTTTTACCTATTTATGAATAAATGCAATCTCAAAACTATCTGTATGGTTTTGAAACATAATTTGGTAATTTGTTTTAATGTAGTGCTTCTCCAGTGCAGTTTAACTTAGCCTTCTTCAGCTTACGGTCAACCTACACTCCTATTCTCAAAGGGGAGAGAGGTCCAAATTTTGCTGTCTATATCTCTTAAGACTATACTTTCAGGGATCATTTCTACAATTCATATCTCAGGAGTGACTCTTTAGTAATGCCACTAGGCTAGACTACCCATGGAAGAAGTGACTACAAGTCAGAAAAAAACTATATAAAAAACTAAATTCCATCATATATCATTTGAAATACTTGTAAGAGTTGCATGATTCTGAGAATTGAGATTTAGACAACAGGGCATTTAAATATCTTCGGACTCCTTCATTGTAAGCTGTCTTTAGACTCTGATAGAAAAGATTTGCATTACCCAAAATTTGAAGAAATGTAAAATCAAATCAAATGGGCAAACCGGCTGGGAATTGCAGACTTCTGTGAGTAGGACTATGAAGTCATGTCAGAGCTTGGGTCTAGGCAGGTGGTTTATGTGCATATCCTTTTCTTAACACTATAGTGTCTTTGCCATGACAACAATAAACAAGCTTCTGTATTCTCACTCAGGGTTGCTTATAGGAATCTAATCAGTTTTCCTGTCAATAATCTCTGGATATTAGTAATTCCAAGCATGCTAGTTAGGCAAGTCCCCAAATTATATACTGTGACATAACATCTTCCTTGATTAGTATGGGAAGAACTAAGATTTTACGTCTTTGGTAGAAAATAACCTAAGTTACCTGAGGTGATAATTGTTGGCTTCCAAAACTGTGCAATAAAAGATACTTGCACAGTATCTTTTGACTAGAGGAAGACTGAGTTGCATAATACAGCATTAGAAGATTTAAGAAAACTTTAAAGATCACAATACTTGTAAGTTTAATAGAACAGATGTATAAGAGCTTCTTAAGTACTTGCAAAGACTGTCAGTTGCTAACAATAGTACTTAAAAAGGAAATCAAATATAAAAAATTTATAAATGCAACTTTAAATGTTTGTACATGTTCAATTAGCTAAGTCTGTAAATAGGAACTAAATATTATTCAAAGATCACTTAGCAGTGATTTGCAAATCAAGTTTTAAAATGTAAAGAACTAGGTTTTTGATAATATAACTTGAATAAATCAAACATTAAAACCAAAATAAAAATAAGAATGACTTTTTGGTGCCCCAAACCCTTCTGTTTCATCAGAAAACTCACAAGCAACAGAGTTTTCAGTTTCAAATTTTCAAATACGTTCTAATTTTTCCTAACTTTCCTCATAAGTGGAATTTCCTATAGGTCTCAGAAATAATCAGGGCACAGCATTGAAGTAGAACATTACTTCACGTCCACCTAAGAGAATTCAGTTATAACCTGATGTCTGTGCCCCACATTAACAGAAAAAACCTTAAGGATCTCAGTACTATAACTACTGAACAATATGGTTGGCAGACTGTTCAGAACCATGCACACAAGAGAATTTTCTGGTCCTAATTCCAGAAATAGCTGTTCATCGTTCGAGTTTTAATTCTATAGATGCTGTGACCCCATGATTGATTGTGTTTCCCTCTTGGCTGGTAGACATCTTAAGAGAAATCTTAAATAATCTACAGGAACCCACTGCACATACTTCATATACAAACCACCCCGTGCAGCATCTTCTCCTTCCTACTTTTATATCCCTCCACCCTGATTTCCCAGCTAATTCGTTTAGTCAGCTTACCTTAGCATAATCATATGCTGTCTTCCAATCTATAAAATTAGGATCCACGGTGAACCAGAGCATATTTATAAGATATAAGAAACACTTCAAAACACAGCTATCTTGTGACATTTCCTTGAAAAGGAGCTATATTCCACATTTGGGTTAAAATTGTCTTGACTTCCAGAAGATCATAATCTACCTTTACAGTTCAATTGGCTTTTGAATAAAATTTTATTTTAATTGAATTTTATTCAAAAGCCAACATAAAATATGAAGTAGCTTACTTTTCCTAAAATGAACAGAAAATTACTTAGCTTCTGAAAAAATAACTTGCTTTCCATCAAAACAACTTTAGATCTCTTCTAGCACTAATACATATTCTCAGTATGACTGAAGGGTCTGGTGACTTCTGTGAATTTATGAAGATGCAGTGAGAAACATGAACCAAGGAGAGTTGCCGTTTTGCCACTAAATACCTCCTTTTGAATGCCTCATTGATTTGTCAACAAAAGTCTTAACGGCTTACACATAGACAGATGCAAAACTTGCACAAAACTAGACAGGCAATTTAGGTTGCTTTGCTTTTTGAGTAAGAGAACAGATTTTGCCTTTAATGATATGCCAGAAAACAATCAATAAGTATTGATTTCTCATTTATTTGGCTTGTTCATTAAAATTTTCCACAGTGATTTACTGGGAATGTTCAAACTTTAATTAGTGCAATTCAATAGTATTTCATGGTCAAAATTACTTATTGGGGATCAAGAGTTACTGAAGGGACTTCCCTGGTGGTGCAGTGGTTAAGAATCTGCCTGCCAATGCAGGGGACATGGGTTTGAGCCCTGGTCCGGGAAGATCCCACATGTCGCGGAGCAACTAAGTCCGTGCACCACAACTACTGAGCCTGCGCTCTAGAGCCCACGCACCGCTACTGAGTCCACGCGCTGCAACTACTAAAGCCCACACACCTAGAGGCTGTGCTCTGCAACAAGAGAAGTCACGGCAGTGAGAAGCCCGCGCACTGCAACAAAGAGTAGCCCCCGCTCGCCGCAACAGTGAAAACCCAACGCAGCCAAAAATAAACAAATAAATATTTTAAAAAATTACTGAAAATAATCTGTTCAGGAAAAATAAAAATTGTGAAAGTTTACAAAAAAATTATATCTATAGGCATGATAAAGAAAGCTTGAATCTAGTCAAGAATTCTCCCCTGCCCCAATTTAGAACTAAACAACATGACAGCATGGAATAATTACTTCACTGCTCTGTATCTCATTCTCTTGTATAAGACACTCCTGATGATGTAGTGTAAGCATTCACTTTCCTTTTAATAACTTTCCATTTCATGAATTCTGACTTTAATCATGTCTTTAACTTTCTTTTAAAATTCTGGGTTCCAGTGCTAAAAGTGAATGTTTAATGTACTCTCAGACCCTATCAGGAAATAAATCAGATGCGGTGGTAGGAGTCTGGCCTGGCCTCATATCTACAGGTAGCAGAAAAGAGCCACTAACCTTGAGGGCTCAGGGAAACACAAAGATAACACATAGTTACAGCCTCAGCAGAAAATAATTTCTTGGAGGAGTCCAAAGACCTCGTGAACTTCCTTATCAATGTAAATGTCTGGCTGGTGCTGGCTTTTTTTCTTACAAATCTTAAACTAATATTTTAAGCCTAAAAATCTTTTGTGGTTTTTCTCATTCTCATCTTTTAATTATGCTACTTAATTTTTTTTATTTTAAAATATTTTATTTATGCAAAGAAGTATACCATATATGTAAGTCATATAGAAATAGAAGGGGGAAAAAAAGACACCCATGTACCTACTATCAAGCCTAAGAAACAAAATTAGTACTTTTGAAGCCCTCTCTATGTCCCGTTCCTAGTTGTAACCCCTGTTTTTTTCTCCTAGTTATTCCACAAAAGTATCTCTAAAGAATATACTGATTAATTTTGCTTGCTTTTAAACTTTATACACATGGTAATGAACTGTACATAATATTCTTCAAATCATTTTTTTTGTTTGCTCAACATTATGTTGAAAGGTTTGACTAGAATTAATTAACTTTTTACTGTAGCTATTATGAATGATGCTGCTGTGCATTTCTGAACATGTCTCCTGGTACACAACAAGAATTTCTGGAGAGCATATATATACACAGGAGTGAACTTATTGGGCCATAGAATTTGTACATCTTCCATTTTACTAGATAATGTCAAATTGTTTTAACAAAATAGTTGTATGAGTTTTCTCTTTTTCCCCTACATGCTGGCTATCACATATTACTGTGAAACTTTATCTTTGCCAATCATTTTATTTTTATTAGTGAGGTTGAATGTTTATTTATGTTCACCAATCTTTGGGTTTCCTCTTTTGCGAACAGATTGCTTATGTGTTTTGTCCATTTTTCTATTATGTTAGTTGTATTTTCTTATGATTGGGATAAGTTTTAAGTATATTCTGGATAACGATAACAATCTTTTTTCTTAGTTACATGGGCTGTAAATATCTCCTCTCAATTTTTGGCTTCTCTTTCTATGTTTTTATAGTATCTTTTCACGATCAGATTTTCTTAATATTACTGTGGTCAAATTTATCAAACTTTTCTTATGATTTGGATTTTTTTGTGTTAAATAAGAGATCACATAAGCATTCTCCTACATTTTCTTCTAAAAGTTATAAATGTTGCCTTTCATATTTGAGACTACAATCCATATGAAATCTATTTCATGAATGAATTCTATTTCATGAGATCCAATTTCATTTTTTTCCATTTGAATCGTCAATTTTCCCAGACATTTGTTAGTCCATGCTTGCCCCACTAATCTGCAATGTCAGTTTTGTATCATTCTCAAACTAACATGAATGGATCAGTCTGTTTCTGGACTCTATTCTGTTGCACTGGTCTACTTGTCAATTGCTGAGATTATACTACACTGTCTTAATACTATTGCTTTACAATGAATCTCAGCATCTGAAAGAACAAGTTCCCTCACCTTGGTTTTCTTCAGGAGTATCTTGACTATTCTGGGTCAAGTTGTTCTTCCACCTACATTTTAGAAACAACTTGTATGTTCCAAAAAAAAAAAAACAAAAAAAAACCCTGTTCAAATTCTGATGGAAACTGTATGGCATACATAGATTAATTTGGCATAATATCATTTTTACAATATTGAGGCTTCCTATCTCTTTTGATTTATATGGGTCTTCTTGAATGTCTTTTCATGGGTCTTGAGCTTCTTTTGTTAAATTCATACTAGCTACCTTATATTTTTTGTTGCTATCATAAATGGTAGCTTGTAAAAAATTACGTTTTGGGGGACTTCTCTGGTGGTGCAGTGGTTAAGAATCCGCCTGCCAATGCAGGGCATATGGGTTCGAGCCCTGGTCCAGGAAGATCCCACATGCCACGGAGCAACTAAGCCCGTGCGCCAAAACTACTGAGCCTGCACTCTAGAGCCCACAAGCCACAAGTACTGAAGCCCGCGCGCCTAGAGCCTGTGCTCCGCAGCAAGAGAAGCCACTGCAATGAGAAGCCCAAGCACCGCAATGAAGAGTAGCCCCCGCTCACCGCAACTAGAGGAAAGCCCGCACGTAGCAATGAAGACCCAACACAGCCAAAAATAAATAAATTTATATTTTAAAAAGTTACGTTTTTTGTTTGTCAGAGTTGACTGATGTCTTATGATTCTAAGAGCCATCCACGCTGCTAAATTCTTAATTCTCATGACCTGTAGGCTCGAGTTTTTTTATGTATTCAATTTTATTATCTGTGAATAATGATAGTTTTGCCTCTTTTCACTCCTTATATTTTTTTATCTCTTTTGCTTGTCTACTACTTGCTAGGACCTCTAGGATAACATTGAATAGATGTGGTAATAAACATTTAGTGGGGGACTTCCCTGGTGGCACAGTGGTTAAGAATCCGCCTGCCAATGCAGGGGACACAGGTTCGAGCCCTGGTACGGGAACATCCCACATGATACGCAGCAACTAGGCCCGTGACCCACAACTGCTGAGCCTGCACTCTAGAGCCCGTGAGCCACAACTACTGAGCCCACGTGCCACAACTACTGAAGCCTGCGCACCTAGAGCCCGTGCTCCACAACAAGAGGAGCCACCACAATGAGAAGCCCGTGCACCACAACAAACAGTAGCCCCTGCTCACCGCAACTAGAGAAAGCCCGCATGCAGCAACAAAGACCCAATGCAGCCAAGAATAAATAAATAAATAAATTTATTAAAAAAAAATTTAGTGGTGAAATGTTAAAAATATTCTTAATTTTAAAGGAAATTCTTGATTTTAACATTTGACCACTAAATATGATGGTTGATAGAGACTTTTGTTAGCCTCACATAACAAGTTAAGAAAGTTCCTATGTATTTCTAGCTTAATAAACTTTTTACCATGAATAACTGTTCAACTTTATTGTTTGTCTTCATCTAATAAAATGATTATATACATTTTTCCTCTAGTTAATGTGTGAATTATATGAGTTTTAAAATGTTAAACCAACTTTGTGTTTCTTACATAGACACAGTTGGTCATGATAATATATATGTAGACTTTAAAATACATTTCTGGATTCAACATTTACCTTTGTGAACAAGTAGGTTTTTTTTTTTTTAAATAAAGAGAATTCTGGCCAGCCAGTGGGCGTTCACTCCGCTCATCTGAGAGTAGAGGAGTAACTCTATTCCAGAACACAATAATGTTAGTTTAAACCTCAGAAACCTGTATTATCCCCATATCCATCCTAACTGTTAAATATACAGATCTATACTACATTAGCTACACAGAAAACCATACTCAAGGCATTTGCCAGGGAGTATAACCTCTAACATACTGACAATTTATATTTATTAAAAGCTCACAAAGAAGTACAACACTTGTATAAAAAGAATGTTTTCTTGCTTTTTTGTTTTTAAGAAAAAACAAATCCCCAACGCTTTGAGGATTTTTATCAACTCTTTACTCAGTAATGCAGGTCACGCTCCAATTATGGAAGATATTTTTTTATGCTTAGTTGCAGTAAGGACTCATTCCCAAACAAAACAACTCGTGACTTCACATGGAACCAATAAATGGATTCTTTTTAATAAAAGGAAGACTGGCAAAAAAGCTTGCCCATTCAATTTCAAATATTGGTTATAAGGTATAGCCACTGATACTCTTTCATGTTTAGAAATTCTTTGTCATTATTCAAAAAATCTTGTGGTTTTTTTTGCAGTACACGGGCCTCTCACTGTTGTGGCCTCTCCCGTTGCGGAGCACAGGCTCTGGATGCGCAGGCTCAGTGATCATGGCTCACGGGTCCAGCTGCTCTGCGGCATGTGGGATCCTCCTGAACCGGGGCACGAACCCGTGTCCCCTGCATCGGCAGGTGGACTCTCAACCACTGCGCCACCAGGAAAGCCCCCCAAAATGTTTTTAATCATGCTAATAAACTTGTTTACAAACAAACAAACCCCCCACAACAGTTGAATGGGGACATCTTAATGAATAGTCAATCCATCCTCTCCAGCAAATATTCTAAATTTTATCTGTAGGTAACCACACAAAGAATAAAGTTAATATAGGAAAAAATAAATAAGAAAAGAAATCCCCACTTGATTAATCCAAAAGAAGGCAAGAAAGCAGATAAAAAGAACAAAGAAAGATTTTTTGTTAGATTAGAAACAAATAGTAAGATTTAAACTCAATATATCAGTAAATAAATTAAATAGCAATGTTCTAAATGCATCTTAAAAGATTGAGAAAATTTTTTAAAAGCAAGATTGAGACTGTAATAGAAATAAACAACTAGCCATTGCTTATAAAAGATATGGAAAATTTGCAGTAAGAGAATGGAAAAAGATACCACACAAACACTTACTAAAAGAAAGCTGATACAGCTCTTCAAATCTCAAACAAAATCAGTAACAAGGTGAATTACTAGAAATAAAGAGGGACATTTCCTAACGATCAGAGGTCAATCTACCAAGAAGATATAACGATTCTATATTGTATGTATCCATTAACATCACCTCAAACACATAAAGCAAAAACCGACATAACCAAAAGAAGAAACAGATAAATCTACAATTATAGTGTTATTTTTTGACGCATCTCCCTCAGTAACACATTCTAGAAGTTTTGAATATGGTTAACAAATTTGACCTGACATACATGACAGAGCACCTGAGCACCAACTTAGGTCAACAGAGAGCTAAGTACCATCATTTCTTGTACATCCTCTCCTCTCAGTAATTTAAATTGCTTTTACTGAACAGTACATTGTATATTTATGTGATGCCATTAGTCCACACTGAGGTTCACTGTGTGAAAATGCCCTAATACAATCATCAGTGGATCTACTGTGAGGATGTTATCAATATTAATATCACTGCTCCAAATCATGCATTATTGGTACCAATAGTTATACTTCTCTTGAGCAGATGGTTTGTCTTAATCTTATGAACACTGTGTAGAATGTAATGGACCAGGGTTTCCATCTCCTTCTGATGACTAGAAAGTTTACAGCCAAATTAAAGACTTAGCTTCAGAAATAATATAAATATGGTATATACACTTGTAGCATCATATCTGGTTCTACTCTGTCCTCATCCTCATTGTTCTCCTTTATCTTGCCACTTTCAATTCACTCTATCCTGTCATATAAAGGTGTCGCTCCAAGTTATTTCTAGACAGTGCATGATGAATGAAATATAAGAATTTAAAAACACACAGGTGGTGAAAAAGGCAAATACCCTTAATGGCAGTTGTTTACTTCCCCTTGCTCTTCCTGATAAAGACTTTATTTAAATATGAGTAAGTTACAAAAAAACGATTCAATTCAGGAAAATCAGATTCAGTGCAAACCAATAAGCTAACAAATGGGTCACAATAAGCAAATACCATACGATAGGGCCTACTGACCAAAGAATTAGCTGGCCTGAATATCTAAGCAGGCTCAGAGTTCTACTGATACGTCCACAAATCCCAGGTTTGGGACGATGCTTACTGGGTTCAGGATTCGAATGTGGACTACTATCTGAGATCTACTTTTAAGAAATCTGGGGCCTGAGACTTCCCTGGTGGTGCAGTGGTTAAGAATCTGCCTGCCAGTGCAGGTGACACAGGTTCGAGCCCTGGTCCAGGAAGATCCCACATGCCGCGGAGCAACTAGGCCTGTGTGCCACAACTACCGAGTCTGTACTCTAGAGCCCATGAGCCACAACTACTGAGCCGTGTGCCACAACTACTGAAGACCTCGCGCCTAGAGCCGGTGCTCCGCAACAAGAGAAGCCACCGCAATGAGAAGCCCGCACACCACTACGAAGAGTAGCCTCCACTCACCGCACCTAGAGAAAGCCCGTGGGCAGCAATGAAGACCCAATGCAGCCAAAATAAATAAATAAATAAAAATTAAAAAAAAAAAGAAACTGGGGTCTTATTGCAACAGCTGAACCATTCTGTGGAAAAAGAGTAAGGGAAAAGAGAAACAGCAAGAAGATATTATTTTCATTATCATTATGCTCCTTTCTCTAGGATATTCTTAAATTACCTAAAAAGTAGCTAAGAAATATTTTTATTTTTAAAGATACTGGGATTGGGACTTTCCTGGTTGTTCCGTGGTAAAGAATCTGCCTTCCAATGCAGGGGACGTGGGTTCGATCCCTGGTTAGGGAACTAAGATCCCACGTGCCGCGGGGCAACTAAGCCCGTGCGCCACAGCTACTGAGCTTGCGTCTCTCACTAGAGAGCCTGCATGCCACAAACTACAGAACCGAAGCACCCTGGAGCCTGCGCACCACAACTAGAGAAAAGAAAACCCGCACAATGCAACTAGAGAGAAGCCCGCAAGCCACAACGAAAGATCCTGCATGCCGTAACTAAGACCCGATGCAGCCAAACATAAATAAATAAATAAATAAATAACAAATCTTAAAAAAAAAAATATCAGGATTGACTAATTCCAGCCACAATTTATTATGAAAGTCTCGACTTTCCTATAATCCTCTATCTTGCAATTTAAGTCTTTTTTCTTCTTGCACAGTTCTCATTAGAGTTAAGAAATAGTAAGTAACTAAAAGAACTAAGGATAAAATGCTTTACATACCATCTTCCATGTTCATACTTTGGAGAAGATAACTTGCAGTGTTATCTAATCAGTGCCCCACTGGCTGAGTAGATGGGTGTGAAATAAAAGAAGCATTTGGTACTAATGCCAAAATTTCAAAGGGATCCTTGAATTACACTTACAAACCTAGCAGTGACCCAGTTCCTGTTATGCCTCAAAACTATTAACGGTATTGCTTTGGATTTCCTGACTTCCTATGATTTCAGCCTTTCCTGGGGGCAAAGAGTTCCTATCAGTTGTCTAGGAGAAGCAGCAGACTCCAGAAAACCAGTACAGTTCAGTTGAAGAGTTAAGAAAATGGGCTGTGGAGCTGGATGAGTCCAGCTCCTGGTTCTACCTCTTGCTCATTGAGTGACCTTGGACAGATGGTTTAATTTCTCCATCTGAAGTTTCCTGATCTGTAAAATGGGATGACAGCAATACTACTTCTTAGGGTTGTTGTGAGGATTAAATGAATTGCTGTAACTTAAAACACTGCCTGGCCCGTAGAAACACTACATCGGTTCCCAAGAATAATTTTTTTAAGTGAAGTATGGTTGATTTACAATATTGTGTTAAAGTATTGTTTGTTATCACTATTGCTGACTTTGCAAATGTTATCTTTTTCCATTAAAAGAGTTTTTAATTTCTGAGAAAAAACAAAACTGTTAATGGGTCACAATGCTTACAGAATTAAGTATAAGCTCTTCTTCCGGCATCCAAAGACTACTTTTACTCCAAGCACACCCTATGACACACTTTTAACATAAGGTCCCACTTTTAACATAAGGTCTATGAATCAGGAAGAAAATTATTCTAATTTTATTCACTTTTTTCTCTTCTTCAAACTCCCTCTCATCTCTTAAAATGTTTCTATCATCTATTTGTTTCATACCAAACCCTTCACCTGCCTCAGGAAGAGCATGGTATTTGAGTTTTTTAGAGAAGTTAATCAAACTATGACTACAACCCTTTTTCCTACCAAGATCTCTCTAACATGCCTGTTTTCTGCTCTTTTTCTAATCCTGACTTGAATATCTGAGTGGCCACAGACATTTCTAGTCACTTCGGGGCCTTTGGATACAAGGTAGAGAACTCTTATACAGACCAGCATTACTCAGACACTAAGAAATTATAAATATGAAACATGGCAGTGGGACAAAACTGTCATTTTTCACATCCTGGAACACATGTAAACTAATATCTGACCAGCATACTGGTGTAAACTAGAAGGGATTTAGAGTTTGTTTCATCTCTTGGTGAAAAAACATTGTTATAGTTGCTTTATGGATTTTAAGAAAAAAGTATCAGAATGTGTTAAATAATATATTTGTATATATAATCTGCCAACTTTTTTTTTTTTTTTTTTTTTGGCGACCAGGGATTGAACCTGGGGCCCTCAGCAGTGAGAGCGTAGAGTCCTAACCACTGGACCTCCATGGAATTCCCAATCTGTCAACATTTTAATGAGATACTTGAGTAGGCTTAGTTTATAGAAAGAACCATACATATGATGTTTGGATATAAATTTAACTGTGGCAAATTTTTGCATGGTTTGAAAAGTGGCTTTATCACTCTAAAAATGTACAATAATTTAATATCGAGAGTCACATAATTAATCCATCCCCAGTTGGGACTCTCATTCCTAGAAGAAGATGAGTTCTTGTGGAGAAGCAGCCGCTTACATGCTCTTCCTTTCCTCCTCTTACCTTTCTGCCTCCTTCACTCTCTCCTTCCTTTTCTTTCACATTTCATTCTAACATAGATTTTTCACTGACCTATAACTGATAATCCTTTTGCTTCACTGAGCTGCCTCAGACCCAAAAAGATGCTAAACCACTCATCCTATCAATAAAACACTCCAGTGCTTGGAAAACAAATCAGAACTGGACAGGCCACAGGAGGTGGGGAGGTAAAGCACTGCACCTCAAGGGCGCAGACTAGCAGAACTGACTTCAACCGCTGTACCCATCCTGTTGCAAAAAGGTGTGTGTTGGGGGGGAGGGTGATCATTAAATACCAAATGGCTTGCGTTTGGTCCGCTGCTTTACTTCCTTTTCTGAACCTCTAGGACTTCAGCGTTCCCTAGCAACAGAAGCAAAGGATCAATTTAGAAAAGTGCTTTCCAGAGCATTCCTATCTAGCTACTGACCAAGCCATTTTAGTTTATGTGATCAAGCAACTGAAATTCAAGGAGATTTATCACTGACTGTCCTCGGCAGCAAAACTGGAAGAGTACCGCTTGATATGTATGCTACTAATGTCTGAGATGACTGATTCTACCTCTACTGCACAAGCATGGATTGGTCTCAGGAAGAATTAGTAGTCTCTGCATCTCACCGTGAACCGACAGTGTTGCTAGGGAAACTGGTAATTATGTGGCAAAATGGAGGGTGTAGAAGAGAAGAAAAAGGGTTCAGAAGAAATGTAAGGTTTTAATCCAAATCAGCATGTTTATAGTATAGTTTGCTGATATTCTGTAGTCATATAATTTAATAAATACCATTAATTATATGTTTGACAAGATACAGATTTCTGAACTAAAAGAAATGAACAGAAATGAATTAGACTCTGGAAAGCTACTGGTTACTGATCATACTTTGTGTATGGCATAGCAGGAATATATATTTATTATAAACTATGACGAATTTGAAGAATTAAAATATTCAAAAAGGTGAAAAAAACACATTGATTTGATTTCTGACTTTTTTAAGAAAACAATCTTATCGAGTTCCAGATATAAAAATTGTAACTCCATAAAAGCTCTAATAAAATTTCTTTTTTTCACCTCAAACACCCTTTAGGGTGGAGAAGAAAGAAGTGTTGCCATTTTGATATTATACATAGTAAAAAACCAAGCCAGAGAAGTTGAATGACCTTCCTAAAGTCACATACCTCTTCAGTTAGTGGTAATGTTGGTGCTAAATACTCTCCTTTAACGGCCTGGGAGGCATTATTTACAGATTATGTCTTAGTAAGGGAAAACACAGCAAAAGGATATAAACTTAGTGAACAGATGCAAATCTCTAAATACCACTTTACTTTTAAATGAAAATTTCCAATACTTTTCACTTTCAACGGCTAAGAGTTTAGTTCTGAAAGTTAATGATATGATATAAACACTTGTTTATCAGGAAAATCTCATTGGAGACATTTTAATATGTGCGAAAGAGCATCAAAGAATTAAACAGCTCATTAGTGATCACAGTTTTACTGCATGTCAAACCACTGCCTGTGAGTTGTCAGTCCCTTCACGACAATGCTGCCACATGACATTCTTTTATTTTCACTTTTTCTAAGGTCTACTAGGTACCTATTTTAAAAGATGAAATTAAAAGTTTTATGTCCGCCTGTGCATTTATTGTTATAAATTCTTCTACATTCTCTAATTTATAAATACACTATACGTATTAAAACATTCATACACATTCTTATACACACAGTCTATGCACGGGCGCGTGTGAGGGAAGCAAATAAGTGATTTATTTATGGCTGGTGTATGAAAGAAGACAGCCATTCACAATACAAAATGCTTCTCGTGTTCTGGTCTGATTTGGTCTCTGACAGGAAAGAATGAGACATATACACAGGACATCGAGGTAAAAGCAGAAAACTACACAGAACTTCTTAGTGAATTCCAAGTGCTAGAAGTCAGCCTTCTGACGTTATGAAAAAGATCTTTCTAGGGACTTAAAAATCACTCATTTTAAGGCTTACTAATTAATACTTAAGTAGTATAACTCACCCTATATGGGACGAGCTATCAATTTAAGGCAGTTTATTAAGCTTATCAATTTTATGGTGGTTTAAAAATAATATCTGACTTGTCCGATTTGGAATTTTGTTAATTCTTTACATCAAAGATTTATTTTTGATAAGATGAGAGAAAAATTATAACTTCCTAATTTGATAAGCCTGTTTTTCTTTCCCACAGCAGGAAGACTTTTTCAACTTTTAAATCTCTGAGTTAAAAAAAGAAGAATGTAAGGCCAAATTTTACAGTCATTAAAAACATTTTTTATGGTTAGGTTAAACAAACCTTGACTTAGGCCATCTTGACAAGGTGTCTGCTTGACATCCAAGTTCTCCAAGGTATCTCCTTTAGAGACCTCACTAAGAGATGTTCTTCTCTCAAAGATGTTGTTGTTATTGTTAACTTGAGTCCCATTTTGCTTCAGTAGCCTGAACACCTCAGCTTCCAAATCTCTAATCTAAGAGAAAAAAAATATCCATTCATGAAACCCTAAATCAGCACTTCTCTCCAAGCACTAGGCAAAACTACCCTATTCTTTTTTTTAAAATTTTATTAAAATATAGTCGATTTACAACGTTGTGTTTAATTTCTGCTATTTAGCAAAGTGACTCAGTTATACATATATATACCCTTTTCAAATTCTTTTCCATTATGGTTTACCACAGGATACTGAACATAGTTCCCCGTGCTATACAGTAAGACCTTGCTGTTCATCCAACCTATATATAATAGTTTGCTTCTGCTAATCCCAAACCCCCAGTCCTTCCCTCCTCAACCCTCCCGCCTCTTTGGCAACCACAAGTCTATTCTCTATGTCTGTAAGTCTGTTTTTGTTTCATAGATATGTTCATTTGTGTTGTATTTTAGATTCCACATGTAAGTGATATCATATGGTATTTGTCTTTCTCTTTCTGACTTACTTCACTTAGTGTGATCATCTCTATTATTTCATTCTTTTTAATGGCTGAGTAATAGTCCATTGTACATATGTACCACATCTTCTTTATCCATTCATCTGTCAATGGACATTTAGGTTGTTTTCACATCTTGGCTATTGTAAATAGTGCTGCTATGAACATGGGGGTGCATGTATCTTTTCAAATTATACTTTTGTCTGGCTGCCCTATTACTCAGTGGCTTTGAGCATATAACTCACCCGTACTTGCAGGCCTTGAACTTCCACAAGATGAGCTTTTTCCAAATCTTCTATTTTCTTTCTTTCTGCTTCCTGTCTTTTGATGAAATCAAGTTCTCTTAAGAAGAAAATAATAGATCTCATTGCATCAAACACTCAATAAATGAGGAAACGTAAAAATTCTTATCAGAAGCAATGAACTGCACAGTGAAATAAATAACTAGACAGCTGTTTAAATAAACAAAACTCAATCACAGAGAAAAGGTATCTAGTAATGAAAGCAAATAAAATGTCTTAATGGGGGCTTCCCTGGTGGCACAGTGGTTGAGAGTCCGCCTGCCGATGCAGGGGACGCGGGTTCGTGCCCCGGTCCGGGAAGATCCCACATGCCGCGGAGCGGCTGGGCCCGTGAGTCATGGCCGCTGAGCCTGCGTGTCCGGAGCCTGTGCTCCGCAACAGGAGAGGCCACAACAGTGAGAGGCCCGCGTACCGCAAAAAAAAAAAAAAAAAAAAAAATGTTTTAATGGATTACAAAGTAAAGAAAAATGCTTTGATTCTGCTTACTAAGATTTTCATCTGTAGCTCCTGACTCTAGAGCACCCGTTCATATTTAGATAGAAGCTACTGAACTAATGACCCATGTTGGACAATTTAGTGGAGATAATTACATGTCAAGTAGATATAATTCCACATTTATAAAGTCATTTACCTAGTAAACTGATGGAACTGGATGGTAGGAGTTTTAAAAAGATAATTATAATAAGATTGCTTCCTATAAATGGCAGTAGAGGGGCTGTTGGGTCAGAAACACTGAGGGGGAGCTGTCACTACATACCTGAGGATAATATGGGGAGAAGGAGAAATACCTCCATTTGGAGAGTCTGGAATGCAATATGCAAATTTGGTAGAATTTATTATAAAATTATTACATGAAATAGAGTTAGGTATATTTTTGGTAAAAAGAGTTAAAACAGTGATGTACTGAATTCATGGTCATAAGAACAATTCCCCCCTTTCTAATACACTTTTTATAGCAATATCTTTTAAACATTACAAACATTATTTCCATGATAGGAAATAACAGTTAGGGTGACTCTTACATATATGCTTAGCTTTTAAAAATTTTTTTGCCGTACGCGGGCCTCTCACTGTTGTGGCCTCTCCCGTTGCAGAGTACAGGCTCCGGACGCGCAGGCTCAGCGGCCATGGCTCACGGGCCCAGCCGCTCCGCGGCATGTGGGATCTTCCCGGACCGGGGCACGAACCCGTGTCTCCTGCGTCGGCAGGCGGACCCTCAACCACTGCGCCACCAGGGAAGCCCTATGCTTAGCTTTTAAGGCTTGACATAGAAGGCCAGATGAGATACTGGTGCTACTTTCTATTATTCTAGCTAGCCAGAAGTAACTGTTGAAAAAAATCCGTAAAAATCTCCCTGGTCAGTCTCCCTGAAATTACACCAAGATTCAACAGATGGAAGCAAAGCAGCATTAGCTCAGAAATAGCAGTTGAAATTTAAAAGCAGAGTGTGGTGATGGTCTCTTACTGCAGTGAACCAAGGCCCTTTTGATTCTCTCAACAGCTGAAAGAAGGAAACTGGCAGGGCAGGAGGTCTTGCTAGTCAATATTTACACTATCTGTAGTGGGAAAATTCTGAAGTTAACTGATTCTAAGAATAGACATAGAAGCAGCCTCATCAAGGCCCCAGTTGCTGCTTTGTAAGTACTTTATCCAATAGTCATTCTGCATGACTTCAGCTGGGCTTCTTGCCTCTAAATCACAGATGTTTCAAAAAGGATAGAGGTTCAAATGGTTTAACAGTTACTATTAATGATTAACAACAACAACAAAACAGGAGGTTGCCAAAAAATTATAGAAGAAAAACTATAATCGCATATGAAAAATGATGCAAGAGATTTCTAAAACTTAATGTCTATTTATGCATTAACTATGCTCCTTAGGGGCATGACTCTCAGGTCACCTTTTCTTTTCCACTAGATATTATGAAATTACTGGATATAAACCTTCTTTAGATACACACAACTATTCTTTAGTCATTAGAAGCTGCTTACTTTTGTTGAAAATCCTTGATCAGTTTCTTTGCCTTGTTGTACTTCTTTTCCAAGGCTTGATACTGGCTTTGAGTCTCTTTGAGGTGCTCGTTCACCGTGTGGCATAACGTTTGAGCCTCAATCCAGTAGCTCTCCAACTTCAACATTCTTTCTTTATTCTCTTCTATATTCTGCTGGAGTTGGGTTTTTTCTAGTTCCCACCTCACTTTCTCATTTTCTGCTGCTTGTAGCTGGACAAAGCAAATATCAAAGCAAGCATTATCTGGGTACTTCTGTAGCAAAAATCCCTCATATTTTTATAGTGTATTTTAAATTCCATTGTTACATATACTCAAATCATCAAACACACTGAGATGAGAAGAGCAAGTATTATTTTCATTATTACACAGATTATAAAATGGAGGCCTTGAAAAGTGAAAATGTTTGTACAAGGTCACACATCTGATAAATGACAAAACATGGATCTGATTCCAACTCCCATGATCTTTCCATCACACTATGTGGTGTATGAAATTCTCTGAGCAGGAAAAAGTGTTTTAGAGTTTGATTCTATCCAATGAACTTCAACACACTTGCTTTTAGAGTTTTTCTTTTTTTTTTTTTTAACATATAATTATAAATAAAAAGTTAACTAAAAAGGGAGTGGGGAGAGGCAAGCTGGGAGGGAGAGAGGGGCAGAAGCACACAGTATGGCCTAATGGATAAGAGGGGGACCGTGGAGTCATACAGTTTAGATTTGAACTCCAGGCTCTGCCATTATTGGCCTTTAAACCTTGGACAAGTAACTGAAGTCCTCTAAGACTAAATTATGTTATCTTTAATCGGAACTGTGATATAACACATCAGCACGCTTGGAACAGCTCCTTGGGCATAATAATCTGATAAAAGTGATTTTTACTTTGTTTCTATCCCTTTTGATGATATTATCACATCTTTTATTTCAACTGACATGAACATAGCTTGTAGCTCATTATTTTGCTGACACTGTTCTGAGTTTCTAGAGCCTAATAAATCCTGATTTGAATAAAAGTATAAAAGACAGTGTGAGTAAAAATATAAATGATTGCTGAATTAATTTAAATCTCTCTGATGGGACAGAAAGGCAGCTTCTTGTGGTTTCTGCTTTCAGGGAAGCTTAGGAACAGATAACACACTGGTCCAAATCCCTCATTTCTGAAGAAATTCAAGACTGATCTCTCAGGTAAGGGGTCAAAGGTCATTTATTCACAATAACCAGCTAACCTTTAAACGAGTGCTTCATCTACTTCACATGCCTCTGTTAAAGTTCAAAAGGATGCAGAGTCATTATAAACTATCAATTTTCAAAATCTAAAACATTCTAAAACCATTCGGAAAGTGGAAATATATGTTTTTATGTATATTTTAAACTAAACACATTGGCAAAACAGGTTACAAAGTAAAAAGTAGTCAAAAACATTTCAAGATTAGGAATTCTATTATCAACTTGGATATAAAGAGTCATAGTAAAACAAGCTAATCTATGGCTATTATATGCCAATATAATATTGAGAAAAATATAAAATACTAATTTATAGAATTTTCTAGATTAAATATCTAACACATAAGCTTTGTTAAAGCACTTGCAATCCCAGGTGAATCTTTTTCCCTGATTGTACCTAACAACTAAAAAAAAATCTTCTATTCTTCCGTTCTATGACAAGAAACATGGCAATTTAAAACAGGACTGGGTATTTGCTGCATCTTTTATTAAGCAATGTTTCGTGTTTGAGTTGTTTATTTACCAACCACTACTAATTTAAAACTTATTATTCACAGAGCTTGGTTGAAACCATGAATGATGTATAGACATGTTTTGACTAAAGAGCTGCAGAGTTATTAGCTAAAAATACCATTTAACCAAAATAGCCTTGCTAATTCATCTCCATTTAAAACACATGGAAAAACCAAAACAAGTGTATCTAATGTGAACAGGGAAACGGACTGTTAGTAGTGTGAGAGCAATTATGTCTCAATTTTTAAAAGACCATAAAAAATAAAGATTATTGTGTTTTTAAAGTAACTCAAAAGATATTTTTAAATCTCTGAAATTATGTACTTGATAAAACTAAACACTGTTCAAGAAACTTACAAGTACCTTATAATTTACCAATTAAAAATGCCCTTCTGAATTATGTATTATTTCATATATAAACGAAAAACATATACTCCTTTAATCAAGACCTATATTTCCCCACAGATTTAAATAACATGAACTAAACTTGTCTAAAGGTTTCTGGTAGCACCTGGCACCTAAAATAAATTATTCATATATTAATTAAATTTCATAATATTTAATTACTAGAAATTGGAAGTTTTCTCTATGAAAGATAAGTAATGTGCTATGTTAAAATACATTATCTCTGATGAATAAGTTAAAAATAAATAATTAAACATTTAAGATAAGATAAAGAGATATAGTATAACGGCTTGTGCTTAAGGAATTAGTGGTCAAAATGTAATTTGGATTCTTGAACTATTATAAACATTTACTTTTTAATTTAATTTAATTTATTTTTTTAAATAGCAGGTTCTTATTATCCATTTTATACATATTAGCGTATGTATGTCAATCCCAATCTCCCAATTCATCACACCACCACATAAACATTTACTTTTTGAGGAAAGCTCAGAGGGAACGGGCCACATGTGTGCAAATATGTAATTTAAAAATACTGTGCTATTTTCACTGAGGGGTATGGTGGTGCTGACCCCCTAAGAGTATGCAGTGGCAGGATTTTCCGCTAACAGTGGAAATGAATCTCTCACATTTGTATTCTTTCAAATGCACAGAAACAAATTCCTTTAGTCCTCGGGTTGAATTTATTCATAGCATCTGAAGTTTAAAAAGTACAATTCAAACATCATGTATTGGTGCTTACCTTGGTCTTCAATTTTTGAATCTCTGCTTCTGTAACTGCATGTTTGATTTGCAACTGAAAATGGAAAAGGAAGAAAAAATCTGAACTAAGTGTATCTATATTTTTAAAGCTTCAGCAGCTAGCAGAATACCTTATTATATAGCTGAAGGCCTAGAAAAGTGCTGCAATGCAGCAGGTTGTAAATTAAAATGTCTAGTGTGTAAAATGACTCTAGGTGCAAACTAATTAAACATGGGGTTTATGGCTCACACTCCCTAACATCAGATTAGGTTACGAATTTAATTGCTCAGGGACCAAAGAGAAGGAAACACATTTTCTTGCCCTCTTTGCAGCTCTTCCTTTATGATTTGAGGGTCAAGGAATTGTTTCCTTGCAGTCTTGTGGATTGAACAAGCCTCGGCAGGCAAGTCAGCCCGTGGCCGCGGGAAGCTTCAATTCCAAATCTGGAAGAAAGGTGGCGCTCTGGTTCCGTGAGTCGCACGCATTTTAGGCTTAGCAGCTCTTACAGCTCAGGCTGCTGCAAAGCTGGAGAAGAGGATGATGCAGTTCCGCGGCGAAATCTGTAATTTTTTTTTTTTTAATTGCAGGAAAAGTACAGATCTAGTTTTCTGTCCTTTAAAAGATCTACTCCTATTGAGGACCTTAGACCCTCACCCCCAAAGCTTCAGCTACAGTTTATTCTCCTGAGAGCCACCATTTAGACTTGTTTTGCTTCTCCCCTCCCCCCCACTTTTTCTTCATAGGGAAGAAAAACGAAGGAAACGTTCATTCCTTAAGGGATAAATAAGTACACCAAAATTTACGGAAAACTTTTTATGTGTTGAAAATCACTTTTCTAAAATCCTTGGGGCCAGATGGTTTTGGAATTCCGAGTTCTTTCAATTTCAGAAACGCAGTAAAATGCATTTTTCCATAAATTGCTTATTGCCCACAGCAGGGTCTGTGGAGGCAACTCTGTAATCAGACACATGAATATGTTTGCCTCCAAACATGTGAATATTCTCACTAAGGGAGGTATCTAAAGACTGTTAAGACTGTAGCATCCTGTCAGTTTTGGTCAGATTTACTACCCAAGTGAGTGTTCCACAAAATTATTTTAAAAAACTGTCTCAGAGCATTTTGAATTTAGGATTGTACAGAGGGACTGTAAACTTCCCACATTACTGTAATCAAATAAGTCCAAGATTTTCTTATCAGAAAGACGGCTAATGAAAAGACAGAAATGTGAACCTTTGGAGATCACACCGCCTCATAACCCTCAGGTTTCTCTCTGGTTTGTAATCTGTACTTCCTTGGTTTTCACCTGGCCAGCAGGGGCGTATGGGAAGGATGACGAGGGAAAGAAGTTAGAATCAAGGACAGGGTTCATTCAACACCCTTAGATGCTGATGAATAAAAGCCCAGAAACTGAGAGGCCCCACGCTCCCTGCAAAATGCCCCCTCCGGGATGCTTTCAGGTTTCCTGTTGGGCTTAAAGCTCTGCGGGCTCTGCAGCTACAGCTCTGCTCCTGCTGAGGGGTGACCTTGAAACTTTCAGATGTGATTCTGCCCCACTCTCCTGCTTTCAGACCTGGTCACTCTTGCCTCTTCGGCTCTTGCTCCTTTCACCCTCACTGTTCCCAGGGCCTTCTGTGCTCTAACAGTCTCTAGAGAGGAAGTACTCTTTGTTAGCACAGTGTCTAGCATACTAGCATAGAGTAAGTCCTCTATAAAGTTAGCCAAGACTAAGAAAGAATGATTTGAAGAACTCAGATGTGATTACCCTAACTCTACTTCTCAGTTAAAAGTGCTAAATGCTGTAAAACGTTGCACCTGAAATAAAAGCCCTCTGGTTCTAAGCTGAAGAGTAGCAAGAAATCAAAAAGGCAGACTTTTTGATGAACACCGCAACTAGGAGGAACTGCCGTATCTTATTTTCTCGGTGGTTAATTCCCTGTAGGGTAATATATTGCAATACAACTTGCTGGGACTTTGGATTTTCTTTGTTCAAATCGCCATGTTCTCTAGCAAGCTACTTCTCTGGGCCCCGGTTTCCCATATGAAAAATGAGAGGGCTAGGTGGGAAGAACCCCAAGGCCCCTGTAAGTACTCCAGGTGTGACACTTACGAAATGAAGGGCCTGGAGATGGTTGTCAAGGCTGCAGAGTCTAGGAATTCTCGTTCCAAGCCAGCATTTTCATCCCTATGAATGCATACACTAGACTAATCCGCTGGTGTGTGGGACAAACTGACGTGAAACTGCGAAGCAGCCAAGGTGATTTTCAGTTATCCTGCCCCTCCCATCTTAGCGAAACAGATAACAGAAGACAGCTGAACTCGTAAGCGGTGAGGTGAGAACACTGATAAAAGCTTGAAGTGTTACTCAGTATAGCCCAGTCCTTTAGCTACAGGAAAGCAGAATGAGGTCTGTAAATTCAGACATTATTCAGAAGATGGACAAAAGTTTTAGTGTGGGGTTTCCCCCAGTACTCATAAGGCTGAAAATTATAGATATGTGATTATTTTAATCCTGCATGCACATGAAGAGAACTTCTACAAATCCACCACTATTAACAGGAAAAGCAATAAAAATAAACTAATCTAACACTTTCGTTTTATATAGGAAGAAACTGTGTTTCAGTAGTTTAAGCTGCAGAGCTAGTAAGTGTCAAAGCCAGGTTTTACGAATTCCAGTCCACAGTCCTCTCCTCTAATACTAAGTTTCTTACATTCGTAGGACCCTTTTTCCCTTTTTCATCATCTCCTTCCTCACTGCAAATGAATCTGTAAGGGAGGCAGGACAGGCACTGTTAACCTCGCTGTTCAGACAGGGAAAGAGGCTCAGAGAAGTTACATGGCTTCTTCAAGTTCCCAGCAGAAGCAGGTGGCGGAATGGAAATTATCCCAGGTCTGACTCCACCTACCTCTGTTCCTCCCTTCCTTATGCCCCTCATCTGAACCAGCTTTGGAACACATTTTTCATTTGATCATCACAGAAACCCTGAGGCATATGTGATCATTGTGACCTCTCAGATGAGAAACTAGGACTCCACCTGGAAACCACGGATCACTTCTGGTAGGCTGAGTATTCTGGCACTACATACAACATGGTGCTCAGTCAGCTGTTATGAGTCATGGAACTTAGAAAGAAATCTCTCCCTCATTATTCAACCAGCATTTACTGAATGAGACTGTGTGCCAGGTGCTGTGCTAGTTGTTGAGGATACACGAAAGCGACATAGAACCTAACTTCAAAACACTTACTACAGGGAAATTAATATATACCGCCTCCTGAGAGAAGTTCCCAGATGCCTCAGAAAAACTTGGAGAGAAACTTCAGGTGACCTGCGGCTTCGGCCTACGTGTCATATCTCCTACTATGGACCCTGCCTCCCAGGCAAAGTGGGCACGATGGGCCTGGGATACCTCCATTTCATGAGCAAGAGGAAACTGCTGTTCAAAGAGGTGAAGTGACTTGACAAAAGAAGCACAGTGCATACAAAGTTGAGTCTTCTTATTCTAGAGCAGTTCTCCTTTCACGTTTAATAGGCTTTCCAGAGTACAGCTGTAAGAGTTTGCAGACAACCCCCGAGACTGGTCAGGCTGACTGCAGGGGGCAGGGTCTACAGGGCCGGTTAATAGAAACAGAGCCTGAAATACCTGTTGGACCTTTTGGGCTTCAGAGAATCTAGGTTTGGTGAAAAGACTTGGGAAGGGAGGATACAAATAAAAAGAAAAGGTTAAGGACTGCAGGTCAGTGTCTCTCAACTTATAAGATCAATCTCTTTCATCTCTTCTGTCATCTTGAACATGAATGGCATCAATATCCACCACAGGATTACAGCACAAATAAACACACACACTCCTATGGAGAGCAGTAGCTCTCATATAACGTTCTGCAGGTGTACCTGCTGTGTTTATTTTCTGTTTATTTCTTTCAAAGATATGAATACAGCACATGTACTCACATCACTGAATCAATATAATCCAAATATAACTGCACTAGAAATAGAAACATCCTTACGCATAAACATTGTAAAACTGAACTTCTGCACTCTTTACTTACCCTGTGCAAGCATGAAAAACATTTTTCTTTAAAAAGGAAAAATGTTATCTTCGCAGGAAAGATTTTAAGGGCGCTCTAGTACTAGAGATTTTACGGATAAGAGCGACATTCTCTGTTTTCACTTTACAAGGGCAAAATAATAACTGATATTTGCATACAACTTTATGAAGTAGTTTCGGCATTGGAATCAGAATTTTTACAATGATCTCTGTGAAAATTTGACTGCAGTCTGTCTTACCCATGACAGTGTAAGTTCCACAAAAGAAGAAATAAGTGCTGTTTTTGCCTATACTTTGGTGCTGTTAAAATGAAACTATGCCATATTGCTTTATAATTTCTGCTCAAAGGTTTATATATGGTACCTACCTTTATATTAACAAAAGTGTTTTTCTCAGGAAACATTATGCAAAACTAGCTGAAATCAGCTGACTGAATGATATTGTAACCTAATGTGAATGGCAACACTAACTGCCGTATGTGCAGCACAGGGTCACTCTCTAAGGAGGTGCCATAAACTGGTTATTGATGGTGAAGGTGCTGGATGTAGGTGACAGCCTGTAATTACAGCTACTCTTTAAGTATCTCTTTCTTGTTAAGTACATAACATTTTTTACCTTCTCTACATATTAATGGGAAGTTCCATAAAGATTACTATCTAATGCATTAATAACTTCTTCTAGATTACTTTTCATAGATTCTCTATGACTTAAGTAAGCAAAATAACACAATTTTTTACACTCCATATTTTTTCCTCAAGACAAATGCAGAACTGTTTTTACTGGGAGCTGATATCTATGGCTCCCGAGAAGGAATGGTGGAGGGGAAGCACCACACAGTCCACTGAAATGGCACCTGGCCAGCAGTTTCCGATTCAGCCTCTTCCTACTTCCCACTAAATTTCCAGTGAAATCACATGACAAAAGAAAAACTCACAACCAAATTGACACTGAAACTAGAAACAACTGTTACTAGAATATGAAGGAGTCATGAAGTTGAATTAAGAAAAATCCATCCAAGCTTCACTCCCAAGACAGGGAGATGCTTTGTGTCTCTCTCACTGATTGCTTGAGATACCAGGTCTACGCAGTGAGGAAGATGGGCAACCTCTACTGTCCTTCCCAGGAGCTGTCCTCAAACCAGGTTCTCTAACTCTCCACCTTCCATATTCATTCAGAAAGCAACTGCTAGATGAGGAAAAGAATGCAGGAAGGGTGGCTGATAGTGGCACATTGCCTACTTTCACCTGCAGACCCCAAAGTGCAGCAATACGGACAGGGGCAGTCACAGTAAGTGCTTTGATAGCAAGGAATAACTTTTTTTTTTTCCCTTTAACTTCAAGAACTGAGTGGCGAGATTTGGATATCCCACCTTAGTACAGAGAACTGCTTTAGATGATAGGTTGCCAGAAAATAGCCACCAGGCTGGAAACTAGGCACATAGATATGTCCTCCTGATGTAGGTCTGGAAATGGAATTCGTAATTTTTAAAAGTGGCTAATTGCTGCTTGAATACAAAAAAAGGTTTTTGCCTCATTTCAAGATAAATAAATGAGAAAAAGGCAAAACTGAGCCTATTACTAAATACTTCAGATCAAGGAAAAGAGAGTATCAACTTGAAAATTCAAATAAGTAAACCTGTGAAAATTATGTATCCCATAAATAAAAAGACATTTTAAAGTAACTCTATGGAACACCAGGATGAAGAGAAAGGGAAGAAGCATGAGGAATAAGTGGAGAGTAAGGAAACTAAAAATGTAATTAAAAGTCATTTTAGAGGTGCTAAAGAGCATACCTGAACTTGAAGTTGAAAGCATATTTAATGCTACAGAAAACGGAATCATTGACATGAGAGGACACATTTGAGAACAATCTCAGAAATAGAAAAAAAACAGAAAAGAAACATAAAAAAGATAATACTGAAGACAGGGTTTCTAGAAAAGAAACAGAAACTGAAAAAAATTTAAAAATGAAGAAAATATTCATAGACTAAAATGAAAACATAAACACAAACATAAAACAAGGAAACCAGATTGGAAGAAAAAAATTAATGAAAGGAGGCCTACTTCAAGAAACTGTAAAGAAGATGTGGCACATATATACAGTGGAATATTACGAAGCCATAAAAAGAAACGAAATTGAGTTATTTGAGGTGAAGTGGATGGACCTAGAGTCTGTCATACAGAGTGAAGTAAGTCAGAAAGAGAAAAACAAATACCATATGCTAACACATATATATGGAACCTAAAAGAAAAAAAAAAAGGTTCTGAAGAACCTAGGGGCAGGATAGGAATAAAGACACAGACGTAGAGAATGGAGTTGAGGACACGGGGAGCGGGAAGGGTAAGCTGGGACAAAGTGAGAGAGTGGCATGGACATACATACACTACCTAATGTAAAATAGCTAGCTAGTGGGAAGCAGCCGCATAGCACAGGGAGATCAGCTCGGTGCTTTGTGACCACCTAGAGGGGTGGGATAGGGAGGGTGGGAGGGAGACACAAGAGGGAGGGGATATAGGGATATATGTATACATATAGCTGACTCACTTTGTTATACAGCAGAAACTAACAGAACATTGTAAAGCAATTATACTCCAATAAAGTTGTTTAAAAAAAAAAGAAATTGTGATAAAAAATTTAAAGTACAAGGTTAAAGTAATACAAGCATCCAAATATCTGTTGTCATTAGACTTTTCCTTTACAGTATGCAATGCTAGTTCAAAACAATGAAGCTTGCCCTACAACATTTTCAGGGGAAAAGGTTGTGAATCAAAGTATTAAAACCAGCTAATTATCATTCCTGTGTCACGATAATTAGAATGAGAGGAGAGGAGAGGTAGATAAACATATGCTATGGCTATCATTTTGTTAAACGGTAAAGACATAGCTGCTGATCTCCTTTCTATATTGCTGGGAGAAAATATCCTAAGACTGAGTCAAAGTTACTCAAGGGTAATCTCTAGAAGAGTAGAATAAAAATGTATAACTTTTAAGCTGCAGATGAAAATTTGATGTATCTAATGGCAAGTAGGTAAAAAGATCAAAACAAAACAAGAAGCATGGTAACTGTAATATATGAAATAAGGTGGTAGATGTAAGTTCTAATATTAAAATGATTAAATATAAATGGGGTAAACTCACCAATTAACTGACAAAGACTCCTAGAGTAGTATAAAGGATTTAGGAATAGGTTGACTGAAGGAAACACAATTGTGCAAAAGGATACAGAATGGCTGAAAACAAAGAGATGGAAGAAATAGATACTGTGAAGCAGATATGAAGCAAAAGGAAGCCAGTGTTGAATTTTTACTATCAGACAAAATAGAATTTGGAGTAAAATGCCTCATTAGAAACAAGGGAGGTGTTACAATAAATCGAAAAGCTGTAATAATCCTGAACATATAGGCAGCTAACAACAAAGATTTAAAATGTATAAAACTACAGTTGCTAGAATTATAGGAAGAAAGAAACAACTGTAGCTGGCAACTTTAACATATGCTTTTCAGAATTAGTACATCAAGCCAACAAAATCTAAGCCACACAGCAGAGAAGACATGTGTGTCTGTATTATTAATCTTATCTATATAAATTTAACTTATATAAATTTCATACCCAAGCACAGAATATGTGTGCTTTTTACATACATGAGAAATATTTAAATACAACTATTTATGAATTAAGTTACAAAAGATGTCTTGAAAATTAAGTTACAAAAGATGTGTTGAAAATTCTAAATAGCTAGGAATATGTTTTCTGAATAGTGTGATAAAATTAGAACCCAATAACAAAAGGATAGCAAAATAAAGTTGATATGTGTGGAAAGTAAAATATGCCACTACATAATTCTTGTGTTAAAGAGGAAATTGCAAAAGAAATTACATCTAAATGGCAGTGGCATTCTAAATGTAAAAAAAAAACTGTGACATGTAGCTAAAGCAATATTCAGAAAAAAATTACAGCTTTAAATACACTTATCAGACTGTAAGGGTTATCAGAAGTAAATGTACCAAGTGCAACTGATTAATGCCAAAAAATAAAAAAGGAGGAAAAATAAAGATATTGGTAGGAAATAATAAGTATTTTTTAATTTAAAAAGAAATGTAGGGCTTCCCTGGTGGCACAGTGGTTGAGAGTCCGCCTGCTGATGCAGGGGACACGGGTTCGTGCCCCGGTCCGGGAGGATCCCACATGCCGCGAAGTGGCTGGGCCCGTGAGCCATGGCCGCTGAGCCTGCGCGTCTGGAGCCTGTGCTCCGCAACAGGAGAGGCCACAACAGTGAGAGGCCCGCGTACCACAAAAAAAAAAAAAAAAAAAGAAAGAAAGAAAAAAAAAGAAATGTAAAGCTAACATGACAGATAAATTCTAGAAAAAAAACACTGAGAAAAAATTGAAAGTACTCAAATAAAGAAAAGAATAAAAAAAGGAACTAGTTATAGATACTAAAGATTTCAGTATTTTAAAGCTATATTATAAAAATATAAGTTAATAAATATGAATGCCTAGAGGAAATATATGAATTTCTTGAGAAATACAAAATACCAAAATTGGCCCAAGAAAAACTTGAAAACTTGAAAAGACTAATAGCTATTGTAAAAAAGTATTTCAAATCTTCCTCCACAAAGGCACAGATGGTTTTACAGCTGAGTAATAACAAACTTTCAGGGAACAGAAATTGCCATCTTATGCAAGTCATTAAGTGTCTCTTATAAAAGTCATTTCTGAAAATGAAAAATAAGGAAGACTTCTCAACTTATATTGGAGCTAATATAACCTTTGTGGCAGCTTTTGATTAATCCACTCTAGTTAAGATTTTCTTAGGTGACATTTATGTAATAGAGGGGACTATAAAATTTGAGAAAGGGTCAGAAAAAAAAGGCTTGAATTAAACAGATACATTCCATAAACTTGGATTAAAAGAGTCAATGTGATAAAAATGCCAGCTTTCTGCAAGTTAATTTACTATCTTAATGTAATTACAGTACGAAAATGCAAGGAAGTTTTTTCAAGGGAGTTAAAAAACTCCCTTGATTCAAGTGTTTTCTTGAATAAGTTGAAAAGTAATGGAATTTCTGAAGAGAAGAGTTAGATGGATCTGATTTATTCCATCAATGTTTTATATATATTCTAACAGTACGGCACCAAAAATTAATGAGAAAGTGGAACACAATATGAAGACCAAAAGCAGTCCAGAGCGTTAAGGCACAAATACTGTAGATAATAACGCTGGGCCTCCAACCAGAAGGAAATGGGTAAATGAGCATGTAATAAAAGTGCTAGCCCCCTTGTCAGCTATTTGGGAAAATTAAATTAGGGAGCTGTCTTGTTTATACAACAAATTCTAGTATATGCTTGATACCATTCATTCACCAAATATTTAACCACTAACTCTATGCCAAGAACCGTGCAAAGAATGTGGGTACAATATTCAGCAAAAACAGAGGAGCTTAGATCTAGTCTAGCAAGATACATAATGGGCTAAAAGTAGGAATGACTGAGAGAATGTTAGTCTAATTTGCTTTGCCCAAACAGTGTAACATATACTTTTGCTTGAAATAATGTGATTAAGAGAACTCTATGTAATATAAGACTTTCTACAGACTCCAACACAAAATGACTCTCCACCTCCACCCCAGGTTTTGTGTATAATCTTGTGAAAAATATCTAACACTGTACAGTATTTGGGCGTGTATGTTAATCACATAAAGAAATTTCAAACTGTGGTAGTGGCAGCGTACGAGATACAAATCCTGTGACAGAGGGCCACACAGTTGATACTGAGTAGCAATCTCCTGAAGAAATAAATATATTCATATGTTAAATATAAAACAAAAGAGAATAAAAGGATTAGAAGTGAAATGATGTGGTATTTGTCTGTTCTAGAGGTGGTGACAAACCTCCAATTCTTAAAAGCCAAAATTAAAACTACAGATTTGGTTACTCAGGCTAAAACTAAATCAGCCATGCTATATAGAATGGGTCCAGATCATGGAGCAGCCTACACCAACGCCAGCAGCCACTTTCTGTAAAAGTCCAAAGAATTTAGGATTTGGAGGCCATATGGTCTCTGTACAACTACTCAGCTTTACTGTTGTAGAATAAAAGCAACCACAAACAATAAATAAATGCACATCCATGGCTGTGTCTGAATAAAGCTTTATTTACAAAAAAAGGCAGCAGGCCCAATTTGGCCAATGGGCCATAGTTTGCCAGCCCCTGGTCCAGATCATGCAGCTGTCTGCACTATGGAGTCAACTTCAAACAATATTTATGGAGCACTGACTGAGTCCTTGGCTCAATTCAGAAAATGGAGGCTATAACCTTCCATATACTATTTCTGCTTTTTAGGCTCTTTAGCTTCCACTAAAAAAACGTGTACCCTATTTCCAGCTCAATTATCTAACAAAGAGTAGGGGTCATGCTTACCTGGCAACATGCAAGAGCTATATAATAGGTTTTTGCCAGGGTACACAACCTTGTCTTCACTGCCTCAAAGTTGGATTGAGAGTTACAACATTCAAAGAAGTTTTTTTTTTTTTTTTTTTTTAGATTCCACATATAAGTGAAACCACATGGTATTGTTCTTTTCTCTTTTTTTTTGATTGGAACAAGAATTTATTTGAACAGATTTATCAGAGGCTCACCAAAATCACAGCAGCATCAACCACAACTGCAACCACAAACACAAAACAAACAAAAATATAATACTTTAGAAGACCCTTGGAATCCCATGGGCAACTATCAAGGACATCTGTGAATGATCACAGCTCTTTATTCCTCTATTCCTTTCATTAGATGTATGTCAGAAGATGGGAAGGTGAGTGGACAATAACAAAGAGACAGACTAAATTGAGAGTGTTATATTAATTAGTGCAAAATATGTGAGGATTTCCCAAAGTGTAGCAAGAATGAGATGAGGAAAACAATACAAGCTACAATCAGTAAAATCAGGAATATAAGCAAGGCAGGGGCATCTACTGAATATGACTGAGTCCTCTTACATTTCCTAGAAGGTCCTAGGGTCTTTTTTTTTTTTTTTTTTAATACAGCAGGTTCTTATTAGTTACCTATTTTATACATATTAGTGTATACATGTCAATCCCTATCTCCCAGTTCATCCCACCACCACCACCCTCTTTTCCCCCCTGGTGTCCATACATTTGTTCTCTACATCTGCGTCTCTATTTCTGCCTTGAAAACCTATTCATCTGTACCATTTTTCTAGATTCCACATATATGCATTAATATACGATATTTTTCTTTTTCTGACTTACTTCACTCTGTATGACAGTCTCTAGGTCCATCCACATCTCTACAAATGACCCAATTCCATTCCTTTTTATGGCTGAGTAATATTCCATTGTACATATGTACCACATCTTCTTTATCCGTTCGTCTGTCTATGGGCATTTAGGTTGCTTCCATGACCTGGCTATTGTAAATACTGCTGTGATGAACACTGGGGTGCATGTGTCTTTTTAAATTATGGTTTTCTCTGGGTATATGCCCAGTAGTGGGATTGCTGGGTCATATGGTAATTCTATTTTTAGTTTTTTAAGGAACCTCCATACTGTTCTCCATAGTGGCTGTATCAATTTCCATTCCCACCAACAGTGCAAGAGGGTTCCCTTTTCTCCACACCCTCTCCAGCATTTGTTGTTTGTAGATTTTCTGATGATGCCCATTCTAACTGGTGTGAGGTGATACCTCATTGTAGTTTTGATTTGCACTTCTCTAATAATTAGTGATATTGAGCAGCTTTTCATGTGCTTCTTGGCCATCTGTATGTCTTCCTTGGAGAAATGTCTATTTAGGTCTTCTGCCCATTTTTTGATTGGGTTGTTTGTTTTCTTGTTATTGAGCTGTATAAGCTTTTTATATATTTTGGAGGTTAATCCTTTGCCCGTTGATTCGCTTGCAAATATTTTCTCCCATTCTGAGGGTTGTCTTTTCGTCTTGTTTATAGTTTCCTTTGCTGTGCAAAAGCTTTGAAGTTTCATTAGGTCCCATTTGTTTATTTTTGTTTTTATTTCCACTACTCTAGGAGGTGGGTCAAAAAGGATCTTGCTGTGATTTATGTCAAAGAGTGTTCTTCCTATGTTTTCATCTAAGAGTTTTATAGTGTCTGGTCTTACATTTAGGTCTTCAAACCATTTCGAGTTTATTTTTGTGTATGGTGTTAGGGAGTGTTCTAATTTCATTCTTTTACATGTAGCTGTCCAGTTTTCCCAGCAACGCTTATTGAAGAGACTGTCTTTTCTCAAGGAAGATTTCTTAAAGAACAAATAGTTCATCTACTCTTCAGATAATATGTATTATTGGGCCAATTCAGAGCCGAAGAGAAACAGATTATACCACTTCCTCCCACTCAGTCACTTCCTGCAGAAGAACTTTCTTTTTCTGCATTTTTCTTTGGTTTGAAGATATCAGTTAATCTAGAAAGACTTTATAAGAAATAGTCCTAAGATAGGCATTGCTACTTCTACTATAAGAGAATTCTAATCATTATATAATAGTGTACTTCATTGTCACTGAGACGTTTGTATCTGATTTAGAACTAGGAATAGTCATAAATCATCTGAAAAACCCATGTATTTTGCCTCAAGGACTCTGTGAACTATATAAATGGAAATGGTTCAACCTGACTAATAACAATATGTGGAAGAGAAATGGGCACTCGAAACCACTGGGTGACATCAATAAATTTCTATATTACCAAGAAAAGCCATTCTGGTGGCAACTTGGCATTAAGTACAAGTCCCCAGAATATTCATATTCTTTGATCTAATAATTCCGCTGTAAGAAATTATCCTAAGGATAATTTATTGCAATATTTATTGCAACATTACTTTTAATAATCTAAAAAGACCTGGAAACAAAGGATATGTTCCAAAACGAAGAATTAAGTAAATTATATAAGATCCATAAGATGAAACAGTAAATAAGCATCATTTATGGAAAGATATTTGATGACATGGGAAAATCCTAATAATACACTTTTAAGTATCAAGAGCAGGAATTTAACACAGTATACATCCTACAATCCCAAATACCACAACACTGGGATTAGGAATGATTTTTTGGCATTTATACAAATCTGTATTTTCTAAAACTCTATAGTGAACATAAGTTGCTTTATTTAATAAAAACTTACATTTGAAAAGTACATTCACTTTGGCACTGGTCTCACAACTATAAATTTGTCATAGGGAATTAAAACGGTGAGTCAATGTACTCGGTGTATTAGGCAAAACATGAGAACATATAAAATTGACCTGTTTATAATACATCAAAATTAGAAATTATAAATCTGCAATTATAATCCTTGTTTTTCATGAATAGCAGAATATATTTTCCAAGTGGTCAAGTCCCTAAGAGACTTGCAACCGCAAAACAATGGTTTTCAAGTCTCAGTGCTTCAGGGTTATTGTGGGCAGGCTGTAAATAATGACATACTTGTTTCCAACAACGGAGGATGTTCCACAAAGCAATGAAGAATAAAATGCTTGTGGACCCATTCATCACTGTTTCTGTTTTACAAGTTGGGGGTCTGAGAAGTTCATTTGGAAGAAGAGTTTTTGTGGTTATCTGCATTCGCCCCCTCAGGATCCATTCCTGGCCCTTTTCTGACAGCTCCTGCCTCAGGAGGCTAATCTCTTCAGATTTCAAGACTGAATCTCCCAGGCTCCCCTGCCTGGGTTAGGCTGATGGGAGGCATCAACAAGAGGACAGAAGGGTCTTGGTATATTATCACCCTTACCCCCAGGATGTAGTTTTTAGCAGTGGTTGCATCTTACAAAGCTGCAGGTGTTGAATGGCCCTCCTTCAAAAGAAGGTAATCTCTTTCCCTCTCTACCCATTAAGCCAAAAGATGGTAACAACCTCCCCTGTGGCCGGTCCCTCCACACTGCACCATCCCTTGGTAGTTCTGTTAACTCTACTCAAAGTTCATTCATTAAACTTTCTTCAGTTAAACCACTTGGGAATGTCATCTGATCCCTGTTGGAACCTTGTCTATTTAAGGAAAAGAAAAACAAAAACCTTTTTAGAAATCACTGCCTTCGAGGAAAGCCAGGTTCCAAAACTTTCATAAAGCTTTACAAATATAACCTTGACACGAAAACTGCCAATTTAAGCTATAGCTTGAAACTATGGAACAGACAAGTTAAAAACTGTCACTATGACAAATAACAAGCATTTAAATTAATGACGGTGGAATGAGATCTACTTAACTTTTGCCTTGAAATTCAATGAGATTCAGGACAATCTGTTATTGGAAGGCTTTCTTTAAAAAACTGATTATTCTTAATACACTTTTCAAACAAATATATATACTTAATAATGAAATGGACAGCTATAGAAAAATACTTTGCAGATCAGCAACTTACCTCTTTGAACTTGTGACTGAGCTTGCTTGTGTCCAGGTCTGATGGGGAAAACATGTCCTCATTCTCAGGCAGCTCGAAGACTTCAATGGCGATGTCACTGCCAGGAAGAACAGGTCCTACCTCATCCTCCTCTTCATCTGTGGCATATTCTCCTGTCTGAAAGGAAGGGGATTTCAGAAATCCAGCTGTCCTTACCCATGTGGAGGTGGGTTATTTTAAAATATTTTATAAAAGAGAAATAAAATATGTCACCAAATGGTAAAAGTGTAAGTAGGCTTTTGAGTCAAGCATGCCTCATTCAGCCAATGTTACAAACAAATGTTAGTTCAAAGATCCAAAGTGACATGTCTATGCCATTTATAAGTGCATTTCTAAAAATCTAAGAGCATCAGCAGTATCTTTAGTAAAGCAACAAAACCTTTATTTTAAATCAAAGTGTTTGATGTTTTTTACTAAATAAAATTATGTTGCTAAGGGAAATAAGTAATTCCTTTAAATTCCCAACACCTATAATGAATAAGTCACCCAATATTGACAGCAGGGAAGAAGGAAGGGGAGACCAAAAGATTCATCGAGTTGGAAAGGACCTTAATTAAGCCTTACGAAGGTTTAGTAGATTGATTCTCCTAAGTTTTAGAGCTTAATCAGCTCTGTTTCATTTGTTTGTCTAACTAACGTGGTGGTTAACTAGTGACCTAAAGAATTAACCAAAGGTTTCTAACTTACAGCCCACACAGGTGTATTGCTTTGCCTATACAGTACTACTTTAATAAATCTCAGCATTTTGGCAATGTTAAAAACTTTCACCTATTCTAGATTTCCAGTTTTTCTTGAGAAAGCCAAAGATCTGGCAATATAGGCGCCTTACGACATGATAACCACTGGCCAGAGTCAGCAGTCGTTGTCCCTTTACACAGGTACACTTTCTAATACACCATAACTTCCATAATTCATTATTCTAAGCTGTTAGCATCACTCCTTCGTGATACCCATGGGCCCCTGTAGGTATATGAGTTCATGACCCTTGGAATAAATATTCCTCCTCACGACTAAGTTCCTTAACATTATTAGAAAGTAGCTCCTCTCCTGGCAGCATCAGGCTATGAGACTCTAATTCAAAATAATTGTTTGAAATCTATACCGTCTGATATAATTTAAAGATAAATCACTGAGTCACAGTGTTGAAAAACAAAGTTCATTTAATTCACCCCTGTTCCTTCAGGTAGTATTACATTTAATACACAAAACAGCTAGGGATTCATACTGCCTTTAAAAAAAAATTTCATAGTGTACTGAGTGATCTATTCCTTTGATTAAAGAGGCTTAGCATCTTACTGTTATTTTTTCTTTTGGTTCTACACTATATTCTTCTTGCTAAACCTGAAACTGTATTTACTTGACTATGTTTGCACATGAAGGAAATCCAATCCTTAACCTCAACGTAATAATTCCTAATTTCTGGAAGACCATTAATGAATTGCCGTTCTGACTTCTCTCTTTCAAAGTAAAATAATTCTAGTTTCCTCGTAGGTCTCATTCTCTGTAATTGTCTTTGCGCCTGTACTCTGACTTCTCTCCAAGCTCTCGGTATTTTCTCTTAAATTGTGGTGTCCAGAAGTAGATACAATTTCTATTAAGGAATCTGGCGGGCATTGACCACGATGAACAAACAAAGGATGCCTCAGCATCCTCAGACTCTTTTTCCACACACAGAGACTATAAGCATGAAGACTTTGACTTTGGTGGCATTTGTGTATAGAAGTAAGGTTAGGATATTTCATACAGAGCAGTGATTTTGCAAACTGGTTACATGTTAGTTAGGAATCCCCTTCCCCCGCACAGCCCTAATATAATCAGCGATGCTTTGACTGAAAGGGAAAGAGGTGGATGGCCTCCATCTTTTTTTCTTTTAATTTTTTTTATTTTTGGCTGTGTTGCGTCCTTGTTGCTGTGTGCAGGCTTTCTCTAGTTGTGGTGAGTGGGGACTACTCTTCGTTGTGGTGCGCAGGCTTCTCATTGCGCAGGCTTCTCTTGTGGAGCACGGGCTCTAGGCGTGTGGGCTTCAGTAGTTGTGGCACATGGCGCTTCAGTAGTTGTGGCTCAGAGGCTCTAGAGCGCAGGCTCAGTAGTGGCGCACGGGCTTAGTTGCTCCGCATCACGTGGGATCTTCCCGTACCAGGGCTCGAACCCGTGTCCCCTGCATTGGCAGGCAGATTCTCAACCACCAGGAAAGTCCTGGCCTCCATCTTTATGCTATATAGCTCATCAGCACCTGGAACCCTAGGGGTCTGTAGAAACCAATCTGAAGGGAATTCCCTGGTGGAGCAGTGGTTAAGAATCTGCCTGCCAATGTAGGGGACACGGGTTGGATCTCTGGTCCGGGAAGATCCCACATGCCGCGGAGCAACTAAGCCCGTGTGCCACAACTACTGAGCCTGTGCTCTAGAGCCTCTGAGCCACAACTACTGAGCCCATGTGCCACAACTACTGAAGCCCTCACGCTCTAGGGCCCACGTGCTGCAACTACTGAGCCCACGTGCTGCAACTAGACCCAATGCAGCTAAAAATAAATAAAATTTTAAAAAAAGAAAGAAAGAAAGGTCTGAAGTCTTCTGCCAGTGTTCAGTAGGAGGGGCAGGACGGGAATAAAGACGCAGACCTACTAGAGAATGGACTTGAGGACATAGGGAGGGGGAAGGGTAAGCTGGGACGAAGTGAGGGAGTGGCATGGACTTATATGTACTACCAAATGTAAAATCGATAGCTAGTGGGAAGCAGCCGCATAGCACAGGGAGATCAGCTTGGTGCTTTGTGACCACCTAGAGGGGTGGGATAGGGAGGGTGGGAGGGAGGGAGACGCAAGAGGGAAGAGATGAGGATATATGTATATGTATAGCTGATTCACTTTGTTATAAAGCAGAAACTAACACACCATTGTAAAGCAATTATACTCCAATAAAGATGTTAAAAAAATAAATAAAATAATAAAAGAGAAAGAAAGAAACCAGTCTGAAAATGTCTAAACTGGAAATACCATTCTAAGTGTCTTTGGCACTGGCAGGGCAAGGTAGCTGAACAGTGGGGCTGGTTGGTTCCAGATAGCTTCCATTCGTGGTATGATTAGTTCCTATAAACCTTAAAAGGACTCTTAATTCCAGACTTGGTATTTTTTTTGTGTGATATTCTGTAAATTAATTCATCTCCTATTTATACATACTTTTAGAACTAATAGGTACTTTATGAATCCCAGTGATGTTATTAATAGAAAGGTAGCAAGGCTGGCAAAGTGCACAATCTCAAGATAACCTGATGAAAGTTTTGATTTAGAGATATAAAACTCTGTGCTGGTTTTTGACCCTATAGTTACAACTAGCAGCAAAGCCAGGTGTTTATTATGAAGGCCTAAGCCAGGTACATAAAATTCACTTCTATATCAAATCAATTTGATGACTATCATGAATGACTCAATAAAATCTTAAGTTAAATTTAAAGTCTGATGACAATGCAGCACATTTTAAACATAAGAGTTGAAATGAACAATTTGATTTCCCTTTGCCAGCTTGAAAATAGATACTTCTTCACCATATCTAAGGGAATGAACATAAGCATGCCTACGAGGGGGCCTAACCTATAACAGGATCTTAACAAACATTTTTAAAAGAATAAATCCAAGAACGCCAATTCATTTACTTGGTAATATCTATAACCTGCTAAGGAAGTTTTCAATAATATCCAGAAAATGCACTGTAAAGTCATTTGATGAGAAGGCAGCATTCTATCACATTTATTTTTTTAACGCTCCTTTTAGTGAATAACAGGATAAGCGTTGTACAATATATACAATTCTTACCTCTAACTATAATTCTGGCTTTGTTACCCATTTGAGTCATCAAAATTATCTCCATAAATGTAAGTTATTAATAATTCTTTTGATTCTTTTATTTTTTTTTACTCTACCGGTCTCTCTCCTCAACACCCAAATCACCTGCAATCTGCTAAAATTTTTTATCTCTCATTTCATCTTTCCATTTACTAATGTTTTCTGTTTCTAATTAGTCTCATAAGCATCCTGAGAACAAAATGTATATTTTACTGTCTTGATTCTACTTATTACGTACTAGAGACTCTGGATAGGGCGTTTAAAAACGTTATGTTGCCATTCTCTCTCTCGCAGATCATTTACCAGTCCCATCCTAAATAGGCTTTAGAATAAAGGGTGCATTTACTACAGAACCTCATAAACACCTGGAAGTTAAAAAGTTACATTTGGTAGACTTAGAATATGTGTTCTTCTGATTCTTTTATCTTTGTGGAAAATGGACATTATTTTTATGGTAATCTGCAAATAAAATAAATTACATGGAATGATATGTTAGCAGAATTTCATAAACCTCAAAATTAAATTGGACTGAATCTGACATTTACAGAGGAAGACAGACAACGTTGTACCCCCCAAAAGTTGCTACAACAAAGTATTTCCAGTGGTATCCAGGTCCTTCTCTTTATCTCTTTAGTCCGAAAAGATTCAGCATCTTTCAAGTAAACAGAGACTCTTGAAAGTTCTTCGTCCCAACCTGCAAATCCACTTTAAATGAGGCAAGAATAGTTCTTGCCTTTTCATCTTCTTGTCTACCTTCTTGATTAATATCTCATACTCTTTAATGGCTTCCCAAAAAGGGTCAAAAAAAGAATAGTGATTATTTTGTAACTTACTATGTGCCCACCACTGTACCTTCCTTAAAAAACTAACTGATATAGGTATTACTGTACCGTGTTAACTTGAGGAAACTGAGGTTCAGAGACTTTACCCAAGGTCAATTAGTTATGTTGCTGAAGCTACACATCTAACATATTCCAAAGCCCATGCTCTTTCTTCTATGCTATCCTGCTTACAGTCTACAGAACTAAAGCTTTGTAAAAAAAAAAAAGATGGAAATACATTCCTTTCATTTTTCTCCAACCAAAAACCCTGGTGCATAATCCTGTGGTGTTGAAATTCACCCTCCACATCTTTGAACATTATCATTCAGTTCACTTTGAAGACTTGCACCTGCCTGCAATGAGCTCCAAAGTTCCTGTCCTCTTCTTTTCTCTCATAATATGCTCACCCCGGGCAAGCGCATAGAAGTCCCCTTCAAAAGGTTTGGCTCACAGGTATGCTGACTGATGTTTCATGCACTTTTTCTTATATAAACCAGAACCAGAGCATATAATCTATAGAATTAATGCAGTGTCTTAAAATGGATGAAAAAGGGCTTCCCTGGTGGCGCAGTGATTGAGAGTCCGCCTGCCGATGCAAGGGACATGAGTTCGTGCCCCGGTCCGGGAAGATCCCACATGCCGCGGAGCGGCTGGGCCCGTGAGCCATGGCCACTGAGCCTGTGCGTCCGGAGCCTGTGCTCCGCAACGGGAGAGGTCACAACAGTGAGAGGCCCGTGTGCAGAAAAAAAAAAAAAGGATGAAAAAGATTCTTGCAGGGCAAAATGAGTGCTAAGGTCCTCTAGATTTTTATGGTTCTTCTATTTTACGTTTCCTTCTCACATCTAATTTTCTTGAGCTACCAGTCCTCACTGAATCTTTGCAAAGCATTGTATCTGCTTTCACAGACACAATTTCCTTTATACTCATATGCTATTGGGGGATTTAATATTTTACTAAAATACATAATTACAATGTTAAGTACAACTGACAGGTTCTGCCTCTTCTGGTGGTTCTGGTGGGACCAGAAGCATGTAGACATATTAGAGCCTTGAACACTCAGGAGGGCTGTAGATCTCAGTGTAGGTTTTACAGAAGGAACAGACAGTATCTGTTATAGTGGTGAGTTAAGTGGTGACCAATTAAAGCATCTTGGTTTTGAAGTCACGTAGGCCTGGGTTCAAGTCCCGGCTCTTGATATTGGTAAAGTTAGTTTTCAGATCTAAGTTTCAATTTCCTCATCTATAAAACGAGGATAAAAATAGTTCCTTAGTATAACAAGGTTGTCATGACATTAAGTTAGATGGTACCTATAGAGTGTTCAACACAAGGTCAGGAACATGGCAATGCTCAAAATAAGTGAGCACTGCTGCTGCTGCTGCTGCAGTACTTATACTACAACAGCAACAGGCTAAAGCCTTCATCAAATCTTGTAACCAGACATCTGCTAACTTTTGGTCTCATAAATATAATATCCTAGAAGACTTTGCCACATCAATCTTTTAAAAGCAAACTGGTCGGGCTTCCCTGGTGGCGCAGTGGTTGGGGGTCTGCCTGCCGATGCAGGGGACACGGGTTCGTGCCCCAGTCCAGGAGGATCCCGCGTGCTGCGTAGCAGCTGGGCCCGTGAGCCATGGCCGCTGGGCCTGCGCGTCCGGAGCCTGTGTTCTGCAGCGGGAGAGGCCGCGGCGGTGAGGCCCACATACCGCAAAAAAAAAAAAAAAAAAAAATTAAAAAATAAAAAAAGCAAACTGGTCATTTCTGAAGTAAAACTTCTCCTTTCCCTAAACCTGCTCCTCTTCTTGTATTCCCAGTTTTGGAGCAGGTACCAGCTTCTACCCAAGGCCAAGCAAACTTCCAGGCCTCTGTTCTCCTCACTGATCGACTCCCCTCCTGCCCCAGTGGTCCAAGATGAATATCCATCTACTTAGCACATCCCGTGAAGCTGCTGGCATAAGACTCTTCTAACTCACTCCTTTATGTTTCCATGGCATGCCTTCTGTCACTCAGGAAGCTTGGCTGTTTTTATATCTGCCTCCTCCCAACAACTTCTTTCAACTGTAGGTTCCCTGAGAATGCCAGGCATAATCTATCCCTGTGATCCCAGTGTGGCTAGCACACTGCTTGGCATACAGTAGGCACTGAACAAATGTTTGCTGAGTGAATTAATACAGTTTTAGTCACATCTGCACAGCACAGCAGAGCCCGATTTTCCTGTTAACTCTCAGCTTTCAAGTAAGAAATACAGTGAAGCACAGCTGCAGCTGGGGCCTAAATGACCCTTTTGGGGATTTTCTCTTGTTGTTAGGTTCAACCATTAGCAGTAATTTTTGCTGCAGCAATGTTTGTTCTGGTAAATTCAGGGAAACTAAATGGTGCTAATCATAAAAATAGCCTTAATTACGCAGTTTTTGTTGGAATTTGTTTACTGGAATTGAATTTGGTTATATATATTTTCAGACTCAGTTCTGTGGGAGAATAGAAGAGAGTTGCTTTTTCTCTGGAGGAGAAAGACCTCAAACTAACACTTTAATGTTTAAAATTCCTAAGTCTGTGCCAACCATCCAGATGGCTTTCAGCAAAAGCATCCCCTTCTCTGCAAAGGCATCTCTCTTTCCATTTTCTGTCAGTTGACTTCTGTGTGTCCTGATTTTGTAGTGTTGGGCTACTTAGTCTCTTTTCACATCACTGGGAATAACAGCACCTTCTTCATAAGGTGGTTGGGAGAATTTCTAGTAGTGATATATTCAAAGTATTGATCATAGTGCCTAGAATATGCTAAATGACAAGAAGACTTTATGACTACGATTATTTTCACTGTCCCTCGTTTCTCCAGGACAATGCCACAGAACAGTACAACAAAAAAAGAGCATGACTTGGGGGCTGGAGAGACCAGGGCCCCAAAAGAGAAAAAACAATGTCACAGCTGTATGATAGTGGGCAAGTCATTTAGCTTGTCTCTTCCGTGATGTCCTCTTCTATAAAATGGTTCAAAAGATACCAATCTCATAGGTATTGAGAGGATTCAAAGAAATAAAATATGTAAAACATCCAACATGATAGCCCAAGATATATATTCATTTCTCTCATTTATCAAGTCATTCAAAATTTTCTTGTCAGTCTTTGTTCTCAGAATGTTTTCTGACATTGCACTCCATTCTTACTGTCTAGTCGCCAAATCAAGAAACATCTAAAATCTCTATCTTGATTACTCATAAGGCCTCTTGTGTTCCCTGCCTTCAGATGCTCAGCGCCTCAGGTCACTGATAATACTGCTGGCAAATTATTCTTCCTAAAATTCTGACCAAATAGATATAAGATTTGCCTATAAAATCTTCTGTAACAATTCAAATGCACTTTTCCCTTCTTAAAATTGTTACAGCAATTGTGGTAGACCATTCAAAAATCAGAATTAGATGTTACGGAGTTTTAAAGTTTTTTTTTTAGTTTTTTTCTCCCTTCCTTTTCAAAAGTATACTCCTCAAAAGTAGGGACTCTCTTTACCACTCTGGTAGGAAAGCTCTAAAATGACCCCTAATGATCCCTTCTTCCTGGGCAATCATGCTCTTGTATAAACCTTTCCCTTGAATGTGGACTGGATCTACAGACTCACTTCTTTTTTTTAAATTAAATTATTTTTTAGTTTTGGCTGCATTGGATCTTTGTTGCTGCACGTGGGCTTTCTCTAGCTGCGGCGAGCTGGGACTACTCTTCGTTGCGGTGCGTGGTCTTCTCATTGTGGTGGCTTCTCTTGTTGCAGAGCACGGGCTCTAGGTGCATGGGCTTCAGTAGTTGTGGCACATGGGCTCAACAGTTGTGGCTCATGGGCTGTAGAGCGCAGGCTCAGTAGTTGTGGTGCACAGGCTTGGTTGCTCTGTGGCATGTGGGATCTTCCCAGACCAGGGCTTGAACCCGTGTCCCCTGCATTGGCAGGCAGATTCTTAACCACTGCGCCACCAGGGAAGTCCCTACAGACTCACTTCTAACAAGCACAATACAACAAAAGTGATGGGGTGTCACTTCTAAGATTAGTTTACAAAAAACTGTGACTGGCGTCTCTTTTGTCTTCTTGCTCTTCAAAAACAAGCCACCATGTTGTATGTGGCCCCATGGAGAGGTGCACATCACAAGGAACTGATGTTTCTGGCCAACAGCCAGCAAGGACCTGAGGCTTGCCAAAAGGCACATGAGGGAGCTTGGAAGTAGATCTCCTGCACTCTGCCAACATCTGTGAGTGAGCTTGGAAGCAGATCTTCCTCCAGTTGAGCGTGTATATGACTGCAGCTCTGGCTGAAACCTTATTTTTGGCCTTGCAAGAGATCTTGAGTCAGAGGTATCCAGGTAAACTGACCCACAGACACTGTAATATGTGAATACTTCTTATTTTAAGTTGCTGAGTTTTGGTGGTAATTTGTTATAGAGCAATAAAAAGGGGGTACTGCCATAACAAATATAGAAAAACAGGGAAGTCTGCAAACAGGCAGTGAATGAAGGCTGGCAGGAAGAATTTTTTTTTTTTTTTTTTGTGGCACGCGGGCCTCTCACTGCTGTGGCCTCTCCCGTTGCAGAACACAGGCTCCGGACGCGCAGGCCCAGTGGCCATGGCCCACTGGCCCAGCCGCTCCGCGGCATGTGGGATCCTCCCAGACCGGGGCACGAACCCATGTCCCCTGCATCGGCAGGCGGACTCTCAACCACTGCGCCACCAGGGAAGCCCTGGCAGGAAGAATTTTGAAGAGTATGTTAAAGCAGCCTAAATTGCCTTGAAAAGACTGTAAGTGGAGATCTGGAAGGGGGATCCTTGCTGTGTAGTGGCAGAAAGCTTTGCCACATTACCACCTTCTGTAAGGAAAATGTAGGAAATATCCCTACTGAACTGAGTGAGCCAGGGAAGTAGATTTCCAAACAAAGTGCTGAAGGCACTGCCTGATTTCTTCCTGCTGCTTCTACTAAAATATGACAAACAGAGATCAATTGAGAGGACTGTTGAACAGAAAGGAACCAAGACTTAATGGTTCTGAAAGTCTTGATTCTAAAATTAAGAAATGGCTTCCAAACAAAGTTCAAATCCAGGATACTGTCATGGTCTAAAAATGAAGCAGCAGCTGTGACCATAAAACTCTTTTGTTAAGAATTCTGAGCTTAGGAAACTCAAATTTTTTATAATAGGTGGTAAGCAAGTCTGTCACCTACCCTGAAGAGAGATACTATCTCTATTTTCCAAGGTTGTTCATTATACAAATATCATTGAAAAAATAATCTGAAACAAAGGCCAACATGCCTCTGCTCACAAGACATGCAGAGAAGTGAGAGAGCCATGGGGGAATTGTCTCCCAACAATATCCACCCTCATTTCTACACTATCTTGACAACTGGTGAATTTTTCCGTGAGTATGACATTCCCTTGACTACACTGATACGTGTGACCAAGACTGGCTAGGACCAAAACTGTTCAGTCTGTCTCACAGCATATAATTAAAACTACTATTAAAAGAACTCCAAACAGCAGAATGAGCCCAACTTGCAGTACTGAGATCAACCATACTCCCCAGGCTTCCAGACTCTACTGGCTAAACAAATCCCATAAACGATCAGGGGTTACCTTAGAAATCCAGGTAGCTTTCTCCTTAAGCTTCTTCACTGAGTTTTCCACTTGGTCTAAGGTATTAATCCAGGTACAGCAGGAGGTATCAGTGATTGCACAGACTAGGCACTGGACCACAGGAGGAAATCTAGGGTTCAGGGCGATTCTATCACCCACCACTGGCCAGTGAGTTGAGGTCAACCTGAATGCCTTCCAGGATAGAGGTGGTGTCATTGATAACATCACCTAAAGTTTGGAACAAATTTTGAACCACCTTATCTAATTAAATGACTCCAAACCTAAGAATAATTGCATATAAATAAAAAGTCAGCTATCCCCCAGGAAAGCAACCCCGATTAACTAAGAACAGCCTCACTTCGGAGGGATCTCTAATGTCATCTGAGGGCTACATGATCTGATAATTACAGTGTTTCTTTTAATACATGAAGGCCTCTTATGACTACCCCTAAGCTTCATGAAAAGTCTCAAGAGTGTGATCAATTGCCACAATTTGTTTCTATAGTTTGCCATCCTAAACTTTAATCTGTAATTTTCCAAGTGACAGACCAACAGGCTGTTGACAGCAGCTCAAAAACCAGTAAAAATATCACAAGGTTCATCAAGGGGAGTACTGGCCAGAGTTATAAGTATGACCTTGAATTCTGCCCAGTGAGCAAAGTGACCATGTTCATTTTGGGGTCTGCATAGCTAGTGCTGAGGTTGGAAAGCCAAGCAGGTGGAATTGGACAGCTTGGCTGAACCATTGGTGAAACAAGCCCAGGCATGTAAGGAAACCTCTATGAACCAAAGGCCTCATTGAGCTATAGAGGCCTTGTTTCAGGAGGATAGTTGCAGATAGTTCCCCCCAAATAAAAAGCTGCTACTCGTTCATGTAAATCTAAGATGCTGCTTGGCCAGGCTAGCAGCTTTCTTGAATCTATCATTTCCATTTGACAAGCAAAGTCTGTTGGGCCCTTCCAACCTTATTCATCAGTGAGGTCAAGTTGACCCACATCAAACTGAGAATATTAGGCCAGAGAGTGACAATGCCTCCATGGGTCGAGCATTCAGTTTCAGTTTCCATAAGAGCTTAGTAGGAGGTTAATAGCTACCCCATCTCCTCTTTCTTCGGTTGCTGCATCAGGCATGCAGTGTTGTGTTGAGAAATGGCCTGAGTATTCTGGCAGCCATTAAGTGTTTAAAATAAACTGCGATTTACCCTTCTCTTCCTGTGATTCTATATTGTTTCTACTGGACCACCTGGAATAAAACAGGGAGAGTCATCTACATATCCTATCACTTCTCTATATGTGGCAATCCTTGAGTGGGAGAATCACCACTGTCACTAATGGCACAAAAAACTGCAGGCATATAAGAAATCAATTCCATTGCAGATTTAGCAGTGGAAGAATAACAGCTTTACACTGCATCTGCCAAAAGGGTCCCATCCACCCTTTAAAGGCCTCTCCAGCTTTCCTTCTTGCTTTGGACTCTGCCCAAACCACATGAGTTGAATCTGGATATTCTTTCTCACTATGGGATCAGGTGAGATGCTGACTGGTGAGCCAGCAACCACAGAACCATAAAGTTTGAGTGCCTCCCCTCCCAGTTTCCCAGTATATTCAAGGGGTTCATATAGCATTGGATCTCTCTGGAGGACAAAGAGATCTACCTTAGCCTGACCCCTCATCATCTTTCTCCTAAAAGCAGCTGAGGTTAGGGTAGTAAGAGGGGACATCAAGGGGCATGGAGGCAGGGAGAAGCTCTGTGCCTGTAATAAGGTGCCGTAATAATTCATTTCCAATTATTCAGTTGATTTAATCACTCAATTTCATGTAATAAGTAATAGTGCATTTTCAGTTTTGAGCAGTGCAGTGGTTAATATGTTTTAACCAAACTTCCAATGTCTGTGGTCCACCTAAAACACTATGCAGGGTGAGTCATCATTACTGATAGAACCAATTTAGCTTCAGGGAGGTTTTGACTCAGAAGCCTTGCCATTGACTCCTACAACAGGGACTCTGTTATGGAGTCCATCTCAACCTGGAGTCCAGTCATTAAGTGTAGTGTGAACATAAGGGATGGGGACGTTTTTCAAGTGGTAATGCTGACTGCAAGAATTTATCCAGATTGTTTTGAACAAAATAGTGTCTCATTCTCTGGTGAGTTACTTTTATCAGCATTATAGACCAGTTAGGACCCAAATATTCATCCATGGTTTCCCACAGGAGTCTGTCAATTTGAAAGAAATCTCCCCGACAAGGCTAATCTTCCCTTACAGCAGTCAAGACCCACTGCAAAAAGCTTCACGACATTTTACTGTCTGAGTGAATCTAAAGTTGGCATGATAAACTGCAGGAGGGGTTGAGTCAAAAGGCAGCTCAACTGTTGCTATTTCTCCTTAACTAGCATTATGTTCCTTGTCCCATAATCTCCCCAGTGAACCAGCCAAAGTTTTAAGGATTTACCAGGCTTTTGACTATGACAATGACAAATTCCTTCCTTTCATGCTCAGTGTCAGTATGTATCCCTGTAACTGCTGTCTGAACAAGGTCAAGACCTTCTTCTAACCCAGAATGGGTCTTCATACTAGTTGATTTTTGTATCACGATTTTTGTGTTGGTATCTCAAGCCACAATTTCCAAAGAGTGGTAAGAGAGCCAGAGGATTCCTGAACATGCAGCCATGTCAGTAGAGACACCCAGACATGCCTGGTAACCTGCATCTTTCATAACAGGCAGTAAGTATTACTGTCCTTGCTCGAGAGGGAAAGTCTACCTGTATCTTCCAAGACTGTTATCTATATAAACATTTGAACAGATAGTCTAGAACAAAGGGCAGTCAATGCCTCAGAAATGTTAGAGCCTTGGAGAGAATTGTTTCCTGATTTTTTTTTTTTTACTTATCAGAGTCTTCTGGTGTTGACATTTTACCCGCTCAAATGAAGCACAGAAACCTTATTTCCCTTTACCCCAATTATTATTTAATGGAAAAAATGTCTAGAAAGTCAGCTGATTTTTAAAGTCCCTACAATATTATTCAGTTTACCTTTTCAAAGACTTTCCAACCATTATTCCTTTCTATATACTCAGCTCTGCAGGTAAACTGGTCTTTTTATTTCTTGAGCACACCTAATATTGGCCCAGCTTCTTAGTTACAGAAAACAAATAAACAATAACAAAAAACAACTTCTTGCAAATAAAAATTGAAACCACAAATCTCAAATTCATGCTTTTACTTTTGTATGTCCTTTGTTGTGATGATTCTTTTATACTATGGTTATCTGGCCTTTTGACAGATTGCCTTGAAAATGATTTAAATTCTTTACCATATATATTTATTGTTTCCACAGCAAAATAGCAAGCTTCTTGGGAGTATAAACTATATTTTTCTAAGACTCAATATTCCTAATTCAATTCCTCTTAATAAATGATAGCTACTTACTAAGACATGAATGCCATTGTCTTTAAATCTCTGATAAATATATTCTATATGAGGAGGGAACCAGTGATCCCTATTTTTCCCACTGAGATCCAGAACTAAACAGTCAATAGACCAAAGTAGACCTCTGTATTCAAATGTCACATTGCAATTTCAAATTGGCAGCCTTCCTTGAGTTTCATTTTACTTGCCAAGGAAACAATGAAGCACTTATTCTGATGCCAGCAGGACTGTGGGAAGAGACTAAGAGATTTGTATTTCCCTAAATCTTTAATCTGCAGAAGAGAACAACTGCACTGACCAAGTGGCACATGTTATTATTATCTTAATAATTCTTTAATCTTACAACGAACTGAATCTTGGAAAATATGGTGTATTCATATAAAAATTGACTCATATGATTGCAAAAATGCTGATTATCACATAGAACCAGAAGTTACAGCTACAGAATTTATAGTAAACAAAAAAGTAAAACCAACAAAAATATTATTGATGGTATTTCTATGGATTATCTACAGATTAATAATAAATATAATCTCAAACTTATAATTTCCTATGAGGGAGAATAATTTTACTCCTTTCCTCATTATGGCTATCTGGTGGTTTGTGGAAGCAATTTCTTCTTGAGAAGTGTCTGCAATACCAGGACTCAAAAGTCTTTACATCAGTTTTCCTGGCATCTTTAAACTGGACAACTCCAGCTCTGATTGCATCTAACCCTTCCCACAAACTCCCATTACCCTAGGCTATTTACAATGCATATTCTGTTCCAGCAGGTGTGAGGCTGAGTGGAGAAATCTGCAATCTTAAAGAAATACTATGAGAGTCCCACTTTAAGACACAGAGTCTCAAGTCATTTTATAGGTCCTTGGAGAGCAGGAATCATGTCATATTCACTTTATATCCACATAACTATTCAACATAAGCAATTGGACATGCCAGATTTTAGTTTTCTTCATTAAATATTGAGTTGACACAAAGAGTATTTATGAAATATACAAAAAGTATAATGAATAATGATGTAACCACCACCAATTAACTAACAACTTAAGAAAAGGAGCAGTACCACTACATTTCAATTATAATCCTCTCTGTGTGCCTCCCTGATTCTATTTTAGTCGCCTGCCCTTCGGAATAATTCTGCTGAATTTTATTATTCTTGTTGTTCCTTAGTTTTACTATATTTTTTTAATGACTAAACAATGTATCATTAATTTTTACATGATTTTAAACTTCATATAAATGGAATCATGTATTCTTCTGTGCCTTTCTCCTTTTAATGGTATGCTTCTGAAATTCCTCTGACTGTTGTGCACTGCAAAAACAACTTCTGTGTATCGTTCCACCGAATGAATATACTACAGTATATTTACCCATTCTCTTCTTCATAGAAATGTCAGTTGTATCCAATTCTTTTCTATTACAAGAATGATAATTATACATGTCTTACACCTCATGAATTTAAGAATTTTACTAAGGTGTTTAGTAAGAAATATAATTGTTGAGTCAACTTTACTAGATAATGCCAAATTGTTTTTCAAAGTGAATGGGCCTATTTATACTCCTATTGCAGAGAATAAGAGCTCCTTTTACTCCATATCCCCACCAAAACTTAAAATATCCGATTTAAATCAATTTAGTAGGTAGGAAATAGTATTTCATTTTGGTTTTTAACGTTTACATTTTGATTCCTAATATGTTTGGGCATCTTTTCATGTATTCGTTGGCCACTGAGATTTCTTCTGCTACGATATGACTATTCAAGCCAATAGCCCATAAGCAGTCTTTCCCACTGGCTCATGGAGGACTTTTTAGATAATTCTCTTTCAGTTATTTAGTTTTCAAATATTTTCTTCCAGCTTCTGGTATGTCTTTTTGCTTTCACAAAGGCATTCTTTTGATGAATAAAAGTTCTTAATCTTAATGTCAATTTTCTCAATTGTTTCCTTTATGGATTTGCTTTTCTTAAGTGTTCCTTAACGTAATGAACCATTTCTTACACTGAAGTCTTAAAGATATTCTTGTACAGTCTTCTAAATTTTTTAGTTTTGCTCTTCACATTTGAGTAGTTAATCTACCTGGAATGTAGCCCATGGGGCTCTAGCTTTACGATGGAGTTCTTCAATTAGAATTCCACTTTGGGTGGGCCGTGGGCTTTTTCTATTGTAACCCAAAGCAACACCAATTACAGTATAATCATAATATAGAGAACACTTAGGATAAGTATGACATTATGATAGAGATATGAAAGAAGCCAGACATTAAAAAGTATGTACTTTATGATTCCATTCAAATGACATTCTAGGATTGACAAAATTATAGTGTCAGAAAGCAGACTGAATGCTTTTTTGGGGCTGAGAGTGACTGCAAAGTTCTATAAGGGAACTATTTGAGGTGATGAAAATGTTCTGTATATTTATTGTGGTGGTGGTTATTCATCACACTGTTAACCTAAACACATTTGAAATGGGTGCATTTTATTGTATATAAATTATTCTTCATTAATGTTGATTTTAATATGTGAAATATGGATATATAGTAATAAAAATTATCAAATTACACACTTAAGATCTGCACATTTTGTTCTCTGTCAATAAAATAATTTTCAAAAACCCCTTTAAAAACCAGAATTTCAGAAGTCAATTAAGAGTTTTTACCACCACCCTTACTAGCATCAATATCAGTTTAAAGTAAATGGAGCCCTTATCAGACCAGGTAAACCTCCACAGTAAGGCATCTTTAGGACGTCAGTCCTTGGTCAGGTCACCATTTAGTTTTTCCTGCTGATGAAAATGTATTTCTATGATTGAAGCCTATTTCTAAGTTAATACAATGGGCAGGAGAAGATGGTTATCTATGCAGTATTGATCTTGGCATCATTTAGGCCATTTCAACTATTCTATTTCTACTACATGTTTATTCATTTATGACTAAAAAGTCATGTCAATGTGAGTCACCAGGTTGCCATTTCTAAGGTCCTAAAGGTTTTCAAGGAATGAAATAAGCATATTTATTTTTTTGGTTTTACATGCAGAAGATTTTGGTGCAGTGTGACAGAAATAGGGTCTTCTTGTAAATTCATGGTCTCTCAAAACAATTAAAATGTGGTAGCAAAAGCCCACAGAACGTTGCTAAACCCCAAAGTGCCAAAGACAAGTACAGCTTATTCCTTCAGCTCTTTCCCTATCTTCACTCTCTAGTCTAACTAGGTTTGACATTGACATTTCTTTTATCTCTGTATTGTATGCCATTCTTCCTTCACTATTTCATATTATGTTCCTAACTAAATTTCATTCTCCTCATTTAACTCTACTCTCCACTTTTCATCTTAATATCCTTTGGGTGATTCAAGTCAGTTCAATTTCTTGGCTTCCTCTAATCTGCCCAGTGCTGTGCTCACCCCTCTATGTATTAAAAATCAACCAGCTGGGCTTCCCTGGTGGCGCAGTGGTTAAGAGTCCGCCTGCTGATGCAGGGGACACGGGTTCGTGCCCCGGTCCGGGAAGATCCCACATGCTGCGGAGTGGCTGGGCCCGTGAGCCATGGCCGCTGAGCCTGTGCTCCGCAACGGGAGAGGCCATAACAGTGAGAGGCCCGCGTACCGCAAAAAAAAAAAAAAAAAAAATCAACCAGCTATCGAGACCTGTCATTGAAGACATTACAAGCTTATGGGTAAAAAATGATAGAGAGCGATACACAAGGTGCTACTGACTCAATTAAGAAAGGGCCCTCAGCCCAGCTGAGAGAACCCAGGAAAGCTTTTTGGAGGAGACAGATGAAATCTAAACAGAGACCTGAACGGTGAACAGCATTAGTGGGCACAAAAGAGCAACAAAGAGTGTATGGAATGACATTCAAGGTAAAGAAAACAGGAGGAGCAAAGGCATGGGAAACCACAGGATCCTTATGGCCCACTGGAAAGTTAGTCAGTTTCCCAAGCTAATAAGGCCCATCTCTCACTATGCATTTTAGCATTTTAGAGCTTTTTGGTAAAAAATTATATTCAATTTATCAATGCTTTTAAAGTTGGAAAAAATGCTGTCATTTGTGTTTGTTTCTGTGACATTTCTGTAACACTGCAAACTCTGTGGTTCATCACTGAATTGCTCTAGCATGGTTTCTAGAAAGTACAAAGTCTATAATCTCAGAGGAATTTAATGGCTTAGAAGTACTTGATAAAGTGTATCTGATATTTCATATTTGGCTCATGAATTAATATGACAATGTGGTAGTTAGAAAGGAAATAAGAAAACATATTCAAATCACTTGAATTATGATAAACAAAATAAAACTAAAAAAATGAGCTACAAAAAGATGGCATTATTTAGGCAAAGGTTTCTATTCTAACTTCTAATTTCCCTTTACAATGCACATCTTCCTGTCTCTGCTCCATGTTATAAATAATAATATTTCTATACACAAAGAATATTTCTAGAGAGGACCTTTCAAGTAGAGGAAGATGTCCGCCTCCTGGGGATAGTGCATTTATGTGGGTGTATATGTGCATGTGCACACATGCACGTGTACACTGCTTAGGTAAGACCAAGAATGGATACAGTCTTTAACTGAATGTCTTCCAAGCACCTTATGATTCTGGGTTTCAATTACAATGACCACTACTATAGATTTGGGGATCACAAACCAAAGGACATAATTAAATTAAATAATTTTAAAGGTCCAGTCAAACTGGAGTCTGTAAACAAGCTGTTTTTCTTGTTTTGTACTTCTTCTATTCTTCTGGCTCATCTGGCTCACCATAAAGCAATCTCCCTTTTAAATATACCTGACTTTCCATTTCTAAGTTATTCTGTCACTGTTACTGGCAGCTAAAGATAGTGAGAATTAGTTTATGATTTAAAGTGTAAAATCTTTTTACACATTTTAGTATGCCTACCATATAAATTGTGCAAACAAGTACTATTATAATTTAAATATATATACATTTAGTTTTTTGAAAAATTAAGAACTTTGTATCAAACGATCCTTTTCTAAAGAAATAATCACTGGATTTAAAGACAATATAAGTCACTGTGTATGTTATATTTTATGAACATCATACAGCTCTGTTGTTGGATATCTTTTTCTTCCCTTTAATATAAATCACAAAATATTTAAAATGTTAGGAGTTTAAAACGCCCATGGTTAAATATTAGGAAGTGAGCCCAAATTGCAGAAACTGTGCCTAAAATATGTGCTATGTTTCAGAGTTAATTATTTTTCAATTGGTTATTTTCAAACTATTATTCAACATACAAAACACATGGCTCTAGAGAAGTTCTTCCAAGCACAGAGCTAGTTAATAAGACACATAGAATATTTAACTTCACACATGAAAGCAGGAAGGTACAGATAAGCATTATTTTCCACCAAAAAACAAACCTTAAGGAAATAGTTGTTATTGTTATTGCAGTTGCCAGACACTCCTTGCAATTCAGCCACAGTGTTCTAAAATGGTTGACAACAAAAATTAAAAAAGGCTTTTTCCCCCACTAGAGAGAGCAGCCTAATGAGAGAAAAAACGCTGAAGTTCCAGTGCTTGCTGTAACATGAACTTTCAAGAACTAATACCCCTAACGCTTAGTTCCTTAGCCCTATACACACAGCATAAAGCCAGTTCACATTACTAAAAGGCCATCCATAATAACTGCAGTCTCTTGTTCACACGACACCAGCTGCTTCCAGACAGGGACAGCAAACAGCATGAGTCAAGTTTAATGTTATCTCTTTAATGCTTTTCACATAAAAATTACATTGTTGTAAACCTTTAACACATGCAAACCATAGCTTCCATTGTATTTCTGCCTCTAATTATTACATATTAACACAAGCAATAAAAATGCATATCCATGTAGGCAGTTGCTCTAAATGGTATTTAATACTTTAAAAGATTCTAAAAAAAAATGTTGTCATGATACAGTTGTTAATAATTTCTAGTAATAAAAACAAATTATGAAAGAAAGATTAAGTTATATTTTAAGAGAAGGAGGCTTGGTTTCTGGAGTGATGATTAATCTTGCTTTGAACTACAACACAAAGCGGCTTTGAAATGCCATATATACTCTAAGACTTTAAAGTGTAATAAATATTATATTTAAAGAAGCAAGACCAAAATAATCATATAATTTAAAAAGTGTATGTAAAATAATTCATTTTAATGTGAACGACCATTATATACTTTCTAATTTAAAGAAGTGGTACAGTACCAGTTCATACTTCATTTCCAGTCTGAGCCCACAGTGTTTCACATTGCATATTGCTCTTTGATAGAAACAGATACCCAAAATACACATACATGACCTATGCTACACAAAACATATACCAGAATTACGTCACCTCACCATTAAAAGGTAAACATTCGTAACTGTGGCGTATGAATGGAAATTAAACTTGTTATTGAAAATAAAATCTAGTTGAAAAATTTACCATACCCCCAGAATTTCGTGGGATAGTGCTGACTGTCTGAGGGGTTTACTGAAATCCTCCATGGTTACCTTTCAGATTGTTTTAAAAAAAAAAAAAAAAAGGAAAGAAAGAAAGAAAAAGAAATGAACAATAATTCTATAAATCCAGAAGTACAATCACCCAATCACAGATATATTCAGATCTACGTTTAAAATTTTTCAGTGGTTCAGATTTATACCTCCCTCTTCTTTATAGGATCCTCCCTTTTATTTTTCAGCCTTTAGGCAGAGCTATTTTAACTTTTTTAAAAAATCATAATGTTTAACAGAGAATGAACAGAAACAGGAATGCAATTCTAACTGAACTGGGTGTTTGCTTATTTTAAACTCTATTCTAGTTTAAATATTTGAAGGAAAAAAACCCAGAAAATTCAGAAATTTAAATGAAGTTTGGGTATTATCTATATATTTTAAATTCTACTGGAGTATGATTTATAATTTCTTAAAACATTAAAACAGATATATGTAAGCACACACAATACATAGTAAGGTATTCTTAATCCTAAATATGGCTCTGATAAGATGCCCACTGAACTTTTACAATTTCAGGATATATTTCTCACATTGCAATGTTTTCCCTGTAGGCAATTCAAGCAAGCAACTCCCCTCTGTCAATGTGACAGGTTCCAAGTTAGAATCAACCTTGGATTATTTGACCAAAACCAGAGCTATCTATTCTTCAGCAGACAAAGCTGATCTAAGTGCTGGCTCTGGAAATTAGTTGGATGAACATGGTTGTTCTGCATTTAATTACAGGTTTTCCTGGCTGGCCCAGGGAATGTCACAGGGGATATTATCAAATAAAAACGATTCTAACTTTGAAATCATAGGATGATTCTATAAATGATAAGAAAAGCAAGAAACCAAGTGATTGATTACACAACTCAGGGTTAACAAAGATATGTAAATCAATAAATTGTTCAATTACATATAAAATTAAATCAATTATTCAAGGACCATTTACTCACTGGATAACAAATATTGGTTCTTCTCATTTCCATTATGTCTCTTACTTTTCATTAACACAGAGAGAGAATAAATAAAAAATAAGGACATAACACTCAGATCAATCAATTTAACAATATCTGGTTAAATTGTAACCAGATAGTAAAAAATTAGTAAAAAATGAATTTCATCAAGTAAATAAATTAACATGTGTACACAAAAGTAGATTTTTACTATTTGCAGGGTGTTCATCTCTCCGATGCACAGAAAATTAATGGTAGGTTTTAGTTGGGCATGCTTTGGTAAGGCAGTGTGTAACACACAAGAAAGGGAAAAAGGTACATCAGAGAGGAACAGGAGAGAGAAAGAAACAATGGGAAAGGGTTCCTTGACCTTTTCAATAAAGTGAAGGTTACTTGGAGTAGCATAATAGCAAGCACCTGCTTTCTATTTCTACAACTTACAGAAGAAAAAGTTTAACCTAAAGCTAAACTCTGTTTTTTTTTGTAAAATAGTTGTATACTTAGCTATTCTTCCCTTTAAGCCCTATCTTCATAAGCTACTTCTGAATTAAGTATTTACCTATAGTAAAATAATTCTGCAAGTCTTCAATCCCCCTATTATTAGAAATATAGAACAAAGAATTACAGAACCTAAGTATTACAAGAAACTCCATAAGCCAAAACAGGAATCTTCCTTCCAGCATCTCTTGTTCCCCAGTTACTCTGTGTGTGCCTCAAAACAGACAGACCCATCAGTCTACTCCATTCAAAATCAGCAGTGTGTTGCAAAGAGTCCAGGCCTTGGAGCCAGGAAGACCCTGTTCCCATCCTAAATCTGGCAACTACTAGCTATACCACTAGAAAAAGCCTCAATTACTACGTTTTTAGAAAAAAAAAAAAAAAAAGATTCTTCTGCTTGCTTTAAAGATTACATGAAATCATGTAGGAAAGGCACCTGGCCTAGTGCCTGGCACTGAATATTTATTTACCCTCCTTGCCCCTGAGAATATCTGCTCAGGTGACAATCAACTAACTCTGCTTTCCTTATAAAAACAGGCAAACAAACAAACAAAATCCATATGATGTACTCCTAAGTATAAATGTTGAATGATAAATATTCCTTTTGCATTTAGTCAAATTTTTAAATTAGAGAAAATCTGATATTAAAAAAAAGCTTTAGCTGCTTAAGTTGAAAACCTTGGGGGATGAATGTGATCATTTCCTCAAAGTAACTGGAGGAAGTATGTAGTAAATGATCTAAAAATTTCAGTTGGGAAGCCTCAATTAAAGAACTATCTTATTTTCCCTCTGTCCTTGCTACACCTGATGCTTCATTTCACAGGCTCATGGAATATTAGAAACTGGAAGGAATTTAGAGATTTAGCCCAATACCTGTACTTTAAAGCAAAGACAGCTGAGGTCCACAGAGACTGAAAAATTTGGCTTCCTCACCTTCCACCACTTGATGTCACCCGTACTCCCCTGAACCTCAGATCCAAATTCTTTCTAACAGAGTGAGCAGGTAAAAGCCAAACCTGCCGAGAATGATTCTACAATCCTAATTCAGGCTTGAAGCCAAAGCAAATCAGTGTCTCTGATAAAACACAAAACTGAAAACTAGGGAAGATGAAAGTTCAAATATTTGAGGAAATCACTTTTTTAGTTTCGAAATCCCAGATAACATTTTCATATATAATATCTTAGTATAGTGAAAAAACAAAAACAAAAAAAAACTTGCCCTTTAAAGTGAATTCTGAAAGTGAAAAACTAAATCAACTAAATAGAATTCTAAGAAACTAATTCACTCAAGTGAAGAATTTCTAATGTTTACTCTTAGATTAACAATTAACTGAAGCACCATCTTAAAATTTTCTACTATAATAAAGAGAGAATACATCCTCACTATACTACAAACAGATAAAAAATTAAGATACATTTGGGTTAGAACACTCCAGACTAAAAATACATGAAAAATATTTGAATGTCTCTTTATTGGTCTTCACTAGGTCCTGGCTAGAAACCAAGAAAAGTTCTGGAAAAAGAATATATTCAGATGAGTAGAGGTTGAACATATGAAGTTACACTATCCTTATTTATATCAGCTGGTATGAAGAAGAGTATTTGTTTTACCTGAATATTTACTATGTTTATGAGGTATGAAATACTGCAACTAAATTGTTGATGGATCCTTTGACATGCCAATGTGAAACATATGCATGTTTAAACATGTTTATAATAAGGTATGTTGTCCCATTTTATCAATGTACATTTGGCATTTACATTAGAAATAGACCAGCATCTGTATTATATTACAACACACAAGGGTTCCATAGAGAAGTTTTCACTTGGGGGTTAGCTTCTATTCATTTGCTTGATCTCCTGCAGAGAGCAGGACGCAAAATTATTCCAGTATGTATCTACTCTACGGAATATGTGCTGGTGGAAAAGCTTTGTTCTGCATTATGTTAGCACAAATCATAGGGAGCAGATCCAAAGAACTTTCTCTTCCTGGGGGGGGTAAAAAAACCTGAAAACACTCGGCAATTTTCAGTACTTCTCTGTGTATGTTTGTGTATGTATATGTGCCTTTTCACTCAGAATGTTTACCGATTTAGAAAATTTAGAAAAAATTGAAAAAATATAAACCAGAGAGAGAAAATCACCTAATTCCAACAAAAAGATAGCTACTATTCACATTTTGGTATTCTTACTGTTTTTTGTTTCAGTGAATTTATCTTAATACTGTGGTAAAAGAGGACTTATTTGATCCAGAACTCTTCATACTGTAAATATGATACCATTACTTGATTGATAAGCTAATAACAAACGCAAGTAATATTTCCTTTCTGTGAGCTGAATGTTGACACGTCCTCCTTGAGAAACTGCAAAGACCTGTCATACTGTTATACGGTAAAGAGAGGTTTATCAAGTAGGGATGTAGTAAGAAGAAATGAAGGAAAAAGAACGTTTGCAAATGCAACTTACCTCATCATCGTCGGCATCATACTGGGCATAGTGCTGTTCAAGCAGCTCTCTCTGGCGCCTTTCTTGTTCCAGCGTTTGGCTTATCAACTGGGCAACCTCACTCACTTGTCCTGGTTTTTCTCGCCCAATAACAAATCTATACGAAGGTTAAAGAAAACTGATATAGTTAGACTCTCCAGCAAAAAGGAATGCTAAGAAAAGTAACCAAGCTTCATATTTCATCAGGGTACATCAAACCTCAAAAAAATAATACTACCTATATTTTTTGAAAGGTATGCCTGGGTAGAAGAAGAGGTTAGCTGAGCAATTAAAGTGATTTTTTCAGCCACAGCCCAAAGGAGAAGAAATGGGAAAAGTAAGGGATCATAAAAAATTATTACTTTAGGAGAAGACAAAACAGATGTAATCCATTCTACAGTACTTTACACATTTTTGATGCCCTGCAAAATGAAAGCAAGCTCATAATTTACTGTACCATTGAACTTCAGAATCATTTTCATAATTATGTCCTCTTTATAATGCAAAAACTACTTCAAAAATATTTTGAGGTATGGCATACCCTATGTGAGTAAATAAATAAAGAGGTACTGACCTGTTGCTAAGCAATTGTAACTCTGGAGATAAGAAAAAGAAGGGGAAACAAATGTAGTTTTTGTTTTTGTTTTTAAAATGAAAATCTAAAATAAGGAGAGGTGGCAAATTAGTTCATTTCTTTTGGAGAAAGATGCTGTGAGGAAGGATGTGGCCTCAAGAAATAAAGAGTCAAGGGGAAATATCTGTTGATACTAATTCCTATAAGTATAAAGAAAAAAACAGGAAAGCCGTTTACTTATTGCCAGCTAGTCACTTATGATACACCCTCATTGATACTATGGTTCTTCCCCAACAAATTAATATTCACTTTTTAACATCTTTTCACACTAATATATGGTTCTATTTTTCTAAAAATACAAATAATATGTCTCCATGATATAGTTTCCATATATTATTTAACTTCATTATTTTGGATACAACTGTTTAATCTTGCTTCTATGCTTAACTGATGATTTCCTCTGATTATAATATGTTGCTATTTTCAATTACAATTTTAAATGAAATACTCTACCATTCTCTGTACAAATTCACTAAAGGTCAAAATTTTTATACTTGGATGTTAGTAATTAAATGTCTTTTCAGAAATATTTTTATGTAGTTTCAAACAGGACTGTTGAAATTATGCTTGGGTATTCATTTATCATCTGAGTTATTTTCCTTTGGGAAATTACTAATTATTGAGTTGTAATAACTGTTTATATATTCTGGATATATATCCTTATCTATAAATGTTATAGATACATACACATACACAGATACATACATGTACACAAATCATATATGCATATGTTTGATTTATTACCTTCTCTCAATCTGTGGCTTGCTTTTTCATCTTCTTAATTGTGTCTTTCAAGGAAGTCCAATTTATCGCTTTTTAAAAGATTGTGCCTTGTGTTTCCTACCTAAGAAATCTTTTCCTGATTTAATATTGCTGAGATTTTTCTCGTTAAAGTTTTGATTTTTTATTAGGTATGCGAAATCTTTCAAACTAATTTTCATGCATGATGCTTGGTAAGGGGGGAGTTTCATTATTTTCCAAATGAGTAACCAGTTGTTTCCATACCATTTCTTAAAAAGACTATTCATTACCACCACTTGAATTACTCAGGGACATTTGTTGCAAATCAATTGACCATGTACTTGTGTGCTGATATTTGGACTTTCCAATCTGTTCCACTGATGTATTTATCCTTGTACCAATACCACACTGCCTTGATTACTATATAGTAAATCTTGAAACTAGGTGCTATGAGTTATCCAACTATGTATATCTTTTTCAAAATTATTTTGACTATTCTAAGTTATCTAAATTGCTATATAACTTTTACAACCAGCTTGCCAATTTCATTTAAAAAGCCCATTGATGTTTAATTTGGTATTGGTTTGAATCTATAGATTGTGGAGAACTGACATCTTAATAATATGGAATTGTCTGATCCATGAACATGGTATATCTCTGCATTTATTTTTCTTTATTTCTATTGAAATATAGTTGACATACAATATTATGTTAGTTACATGTGTATTCATAATGATTTGACACTTGTACACATTATGAAATGATCACCACAATAAGTCTAGTAACCATCTGTCCCCATATTATTACAATATTACTGACCATATTCCTTATGCTGTAATATTACAACACCTTGACTTACTTATCATACAGCTAGAGATTTGTATCTCTTAAAACTTTCACCTATTTGGCTCAGTCCCCACACACACCCCTCCCTCCAGGCAACAACCCATTTGCTGTCTATATCTGAGTCAGTTTTAATTTAAGTTTTTGTTTTGCTTTTCAGCTTCCAAATTTGAGATCCTGTATTATTTGTCTTTCCTTTCTGACACATTTCACTTAGTATAACACCCTGTAGACACATCTATGTTGTCACAAATGGCAAGATTTCATTTTTTATGGCTAATATTCCATTGTATAAATATCTCACTTTGTCTTTATCCCTTTGCCTAATGTTGGACACTTAAGTTGCTTCTGTTTCTTGGCTATTGTAAATAATGCAGCAATGGACATTTGAGTGCATATATTTTTTCAAATAAGGGTTTTTGTTTTCTTCAAATAAATACCCAGAAGTAAAATTACTAAATTATATTGCAGTTCTGTTTTTAATTTTTTGAGGAACTTCCATACTGCTTTCCATAGTGTCTGCACTGATTTACAATTCCAACAACAACACACAAGGGTTCCCTATTCTCCACATCCTCACCAACACTTATTTGTTGTCCTTTTGATAATAGCCATTCTGACAGGTGTGAGGTGATATCTCATTGTGATTTTGATTTGCATTTCCCTGGTGATTAGTGATATTGAGCATCTTTTCATGTGTCTGTGGCCAAATGTCTTCTTTGGAAAAATGTCTATTCGGGTCCCCTGGCCATTTTTAAATAGGGTTCTTTGCTATTTTGATGTTGAGTTATATGAGTTCTTTGTATATCTTGGATATAAGTCCCTTATCATTTTGCAAATACCTTCTCCTATTCAGTTGGCTGCCTTTTCATTTTGTTGATAGCTTCCTTCACTGTGCAGAGCTTTTCAGTTTAATGTAGTCCTATTTGTTTATTTTTGCTTTTGTTTCCCTTGCCTAAGAAGATGTATCCCAAAAAATTGTATTGCTAGGACTGACATCAAAGAGCATACAGCCTATATTTTTTTCTAGGAGTTTGATGGTTTCAGGTCTTACATTAAAGTCTTTAATCTAGTGTGAAAAAGTAGTCCAGTTTGGTTATTTTGCACGTAGCTGTCCAGTTATTCCAACACCATTTATTGAAAAGACTGTCTTTTCCCCATTTTGTATTCTTGCCTTCTTTGATTGACTATTTAAGTGTCATTTTATTTCTGAGATCTCTATTCTGTTCCATTGATTTATGTGTCTGTTTTTGTGCCAGTACCATACTATTTTGAATACTGTAACTTTGTAGTATAGTTTGAAATCAGAAGCATGATACCCCCAGCTTTGTTCTTTCTCAAGGCTATTTTGGCTATTTGAGGTCTTCTGTGATTCCATACAAATTTTAGAATTATTTGCTCTAGTTGTGTGAAAAATGCTTTTGGTATTTTGATAGGGATTGCACTGAATCTGTAGACTGCCTGAGGAGCATTTTAACAATATTAACTCTTCCAATCCATAAGCATGGAATATATTTCCATTTTTTAATTTCATCTTCAGTACCTTCCATCCATGTCTAATAGTTTTCTGAGTAAAAGTCTTTTACCTCCTTAGTTAGGTTTATTTCTAGATACTTTACTCTTTATGATACAATTGTAAATTGGGTTGTTTTCTTAATTTCTCTTTCTGATATTTTGTTGTCTGTACAGAATTACAGGAAATTTCTGTATATTAATTTTGTAATCTGCTACTTTACTGAATTCATTTATTAGTTCTAAGTTTTTTGGTGGTGTCTTTAGGATTTTCTATATATATAGTATCAGGTCATCTGCAAAGTGACAGTTTTAATTCTTCTTTTCCAATTTGGATTCCTTCTATTTCTTTTTCTTGTCTGATTGCTGTGGCTAGAACTTACAATACCGTATTGAATAAAAGTGGCAAAAATGCGCATCCTTGTCTTGATCCTGATCTTAGAGGAAATGCTTTCAACTTTTCACCATTGAGTATGTTCCCTCTATACCCATGTTGTTGAGAGCTTTTATCATAAATGCATGTTGAATTTTGTTAAAAGCTTTTTCTACATCTATTGAGATAATATAATTTTTATTTTTCAATTTGTTAATGTGGTTATCCCATTGATTTGTGGATACTGAACCATTCTTGCATCACTGGGATATAATCCTTTTAATGTATTGTTGAATTCAGTTTGTTAACATTTTGATGAGAATTTTTGCATCTAGGTTCATCAGTGACATTGGCCTGTGATTTTCTTTTTATGTGTGGTAATTTTGTCTGGTTTTGGTATCAGGATGATGCTGACCTCAGAACAAGTTTGGAAGCATTCCTTTCCCTTCAAATATTTGAAGAAGCTTGAGAGGGACAGATGTCAATTGTTCTTTAAATGTTTGGTAGAATTCATTAGTGAGGCCATTTGGTCCTGGACTTTTATTTTGTGGGGCATTTTAAAATTACTGATTCAATTTCATTACTGGTAATCAGTTTTTCTATTTCTTCCTGAATCAATCTTGGGAGTTGTACATTTCTAGGAATTTATTCATTTCTTCTAGGTTGTCTTCTATTGGTGTAAAACTGTGTAGTAATTTCCTGTGATTCTTTGCATTTCAGTGGTGTCAGTTGTAACTTCTCTTTCACTACTGACTTTATTTATTTGGGCTTTCTTTTTTTCTTGATGAGTCTGGCTAAAGTTTATCAATTTTGTTTATCTTTTCAAAGAACCAGCTCTTAGTTTCATTGATCTTTTCTATTTTTTTTTGTCTCTATTTCATTTACTTCTTCTCTGATCTTTATGATTTCTTTCCTTCTACTAATTTTGAGTTTTGTTTGTCCCTCTTTTTCTAGTTCCTTTAGGTGTAAGGTTAGATTGTTCGTTTGAGATTTTTGCTGTTTCCTGAGGTAATGCTGTATCACCATAAACCTTCCTCTTAGAACAGCTTTTGCTGTGTTCCATAGATTCTGGATCATCATGTTTCCATTTTCATTTGTCTCCAGGTATTTTTTAATTCCCTCTTTGACTTCTTCAGTGATCCACCGGTTGTTTAGTAGCATATTGTTTTGCCTCCATGTGTTTGTGTTTTTTGAAGTTTTTTTGTTTCTAGTAGTTGACTTCTAGTCTATTTAGCATTGTGGTAGGATAAGATACTTGATATGATTCCAGTCTTCTTAAATTTAATGAGACTTGTTTTGTGGCCTAGCTAGTAATCTGTCCTGGAAAATGTTTCATGTGCACTTGAAAAGAATGTATATCTTGCTGCTTTTGGATGGAATGTGTGTGTGTGTGTGTGTGTGTGTGTGTCTATATATATATATATATATATATATATATATATGTATATATATATTCTATGTGGTCTAATCTGTCATTTAAGACCAGTGTTTCCTTAATGATTTTCTGTCTTCATGATCTGCCTATTGATGTAAGTGGGGTGTTAAAGTCCCCTACTATTATTGTATTACTCTCAGTCTCTCCCTTTATGTTTGTTAATATTTGCTGTATGTACTTAGGTGCTCCTATGTTGGGTGTACACATATTTACAACTGTTAAATCTTCTTGTTGGATTGATTCCTTGATCATTATGTGATGTCCTTCTTTGTCTCTTGCTGCAGTCTTTGTTTTAAAGTCTATCTTGTCTGATAGAAGTATTGCTACCCCAGCTTTCTTTTTGTTTCCATTTGCATGGAATACCTCTTTTCATCCCCTTATTTTCAGTCTGTGTGTGTCTTTAGATCTGAAATGAGACTCTCCTGGGCAGCATACATATGGCTCTTGTTTTTTAATCCATTCAGCCTCTCTATGCATTTTGATTGGAGCATTTTAATCCATTTACATTAAAGTAATTATTGATAGGTATGTACTTATTGCCACTGTGTTTACTGTTTTGGGGTTTTGTAGTTTTGTTTTCTTCTTCTTCTTTTGCTCTCTTTCCTTGTGATTTGATGACTGTCTCCAGTGTTAAGTCTGGATTCCTTTCTCTTTTCTTGCATGTATGTATCTATTATAGGTTTTTGGCTAGTTGTTACCATGATGTTTATCTATAACAGCTATATATGTGATTATTATAAGTTGATGATCTCTTAAATTTGACTGCATTCTAACAACCCCACATTTTTACTCCTCCCAACCGCATTTAACTTTTTTGTTATCATATTTTACATCTTTTTGGTTTTTGTAGCCCTTAGTTATTGTGGATACTGATGGTTTTACTTTTGTCTTTTAACCCTCCTACTAGCTTTATAAGTGGCTGATCTACTACCTTTACTATATGTTTGCCTTTACCAACGAGACCTTTTCTTTTGTAATTTAAATGTTTCTAGTTGTGGTCTTCTTTCTTCTGCTTAGAGAAGTCCTTTTAACTTTTCTTGTAAAGCCAATTTAGTGGTTTGAAATCTTTTAGCTTTTACTTACCTATAAAACTCTTTATCTCTCCTTCAAATCTAAATGATAGCCTTGCTGAGTACAGTATTCTTAGTTGTAGATTTTTTTCCTTTCATCACTTTGAATATATGGTGCCACTAGCTTCTGGCCTGCAAAGTTTTTGCTGAAAAGTCAGCTGGAATTCCCTTGTAAGTAACTAGTTGGTTTTCTCTTGCTGCTTTTAAGATTCTGTATCTTTAATTTGTGCCCTTCTAATTATAATGTGTCTTGGTGTGAATCTCTTTGGGTTCATCTTGTTTGGGACCCTCTGTACTTCCTGGATCTGGATGTCTGTTTCCTTTCTCAGGTTATGGATATTTTCAGCTATTATTTCTTCAAATAAATTCTCTGCCTCTTTCTCTCTCTCTTCTCCTTCTGGGGCCCCTAGAATGTGAACATTAGTATGCTTGATGTTGTCCCAGAGGTCTCTTAGGCTAACCTCATTTTTAAAATTCTTTTTTCTGCTCAGCTTGGGTGATTTACACTACTCTGTCTTCCAGTTCACTGATCTCTCTGCATTTATTTGAAAGTTTTACATTGAACTACATATGTCTCTTCATTCAGGCAGCAAATTTGGGTAGCGTTATAGCTTCTAGTTAGACACGCTTTAAAGCCTTGTAATCTGGTATAATTTACAGTACAGATTTGCAATAAAAGTATGTCATCATGGTAAGTGTGGTCCAAAGGGAAAGCACACAGAAGTGGAACTGAACTATTCTCTATGCCTTATTTTCCTCATGTGAAAATTAGTACCTACCGCATATGTCTAAAGGAGTGACAGAAAAATAAAATGTGGTACAGACATGAAAGGACTTTAAGGCACTATTATTAAGATAAGACTAATAAAATCTCCCATTTGGAAAATGTGTAACATTCAAATTACCTGTCTATATATTCTAAATGTTTGGTCCATTTTTAAGCTGTCATTATAAGTGTGTCCTATTGTATGTGTATAATCTAGCATACATAGAAATGAGTGGCAAATATAAAATTTAAAGTAAGGTTATTATTTCAAGTATGGATTCAGAATATGGACATACTGTGATAGTATAATTTAGGAGTTAAAAGTGTATGTAAAAGAGAAAAATGGCTTTGACAGAACAAATCCATTGAAACATAAACATGACTTATTGGCTCTGTGACCTTGAATGTATTAAAATTCCTAATTCTTAGTTTCCAAATTTGTAAAATAAATATAATAACAATAACAAACAAATATATAATCCATATAAAAAGCTTAACTAAGTACCTGGCGCCTACAGAGTATTAGTACATGTTTACTGTTGCCTTTATCTAGAAAATATATTAATATCTACACAGGGTTGAGTGCATTTCAAAGTACTATATGTACACACTGTCCAAATTATTTATTTGCTCTCACTAGTTTTGAAAGAGAGAAGGTTTTTGTGAGTCAACCACGGGAAAAAGATAAAATACTTGCACTGAAATGTGCTCTAAAAAACCTTAATTTCAGTTGCATTTGAAATAGGAAAGTATGGATTATATAATCACTCCACATTGAATTTTAAAGATCATCAAAAATATAACAATTAAAGCCAGCAACAATCAGACCCTCTAAATATATGTGACCAAATTAACTGACATTTATGCACAATTATTATTTATATTTTAGACATTATCCCCAGCTGAAATGACAACACATGTAGTCAAATCATCCTGTTTATAAACTTAAAATTCCTTTAAGAGAAAAATACCTTTCTTGTTACTTTCTCTTTTTTTTCCTTGCTTCAGTAAGGAACAGTGTGATCTTTTGTATTTTAGCTATAAAGAATGAAGTAAAAAAAAAACCCCAAAAACGTAATGTACATTTAAATTAAACTTAGGTATTTTCTAAGCTTACAATTTATAAATAATGGCAATATTAAAAACAAAATCTATAACTAGGGTTTATGTTTTTACAGCATGGCTAGTTTCTAGTGTTTAAAACAATCATGCGTTTCAACATGAATTATTTTACAAAGAACTGTCTCCTCTCCCCCTCAGGCTGAGATAAAATAGGCAAAGGCAGATAAATCAGTTTTTCCTTTTCTTTTCAACGATTATAAGACAAAGCAATGTCCATGTACTGTCCTTTGGAGTTTAGATGACGTGATTATATGGAATTCATTTGATTAGTTTATTGAATTCTCTGGTGAGCTGTCAAACAAAAACAAACAAGTATAAAATCCCATTTACAATTTGCTGAATTGTAGTCATAAAGAATGATGTGAGAGGTTATGTTGAAAAATGATTTATGAGTGTCTGTTTTTCCGATATAAGCTATCCCAATAAAAGTGATACATTAGTCAAAAATGGCACTTATTATGACATCAAAAATTTTTAATTATAAATGTGGGATTAAGCTAATCTAGAAAAGGAAAAGCTAAATCAGGATATAGTTATTAGTTCTTATAAAATCAATTCTTTCATTCAAATATTCTATAAACAAATATTTATCATATGCACACAAAAAACCTTAATAATAAAAAGAAAACTAGATGCACAAGACCTATTATCATTTTACTTCAGCCTTGGATCACAAGATCACATGGTGCTTTTAAACATTTTGGTAAAAACTCATTTTTTTCTATATTCGATGACATCTTACGGTGTGAACTTGACAGCTTTTAAAATATTTAACTTAATTTTACTGAGCAATGGTGGCAAAAGTATATCCATCTCCCTTCACTAAAATTTGTTGATTGTATTCAGAGGCTGAAGTTCTGCACAACCAGGCTTTTCCCTCTTTCTTATACTTGAAGACTCTTACATATTTTTCCTTTCCATATTGGGATCTAGATTAATGTATTATATATTTAGCATTTAAAATTTTTTAAATTCATCTAAAAATGTTTGCTTTTAAAAGACAGATCTGAAATATTTAAACCTAATTGTAAGCCTTAGTTCCCGGAAATGAATTTTGTATCTAACCCAACTCTGATTATAAAGAACTTTTTTCTACACTATAGTTCAATGTAAAAAAAAAAAGTAGTTGAATTATTTAAAAAACACTGCCTAACTTACGCTATGTCAAGGACTATATATTTTCTAAAATGCTACATCCTTTCAAGAAATGACATTTCTCTATTTAATAGTTAGCTCTGATGTCTCAGGTTTAAACGTTTACACACAAAAATACTAAAAAGGATTTTTTGAGAATGTTAATCTGTACATAGTGACACCAGAAAACATCTCATTAAGCCAAAGTCCCCTTTAAGTAGTTTTCTGAAATCTCCACTGTCTTTAATCTTCTTCCTATCACTAGTTGTTGCTGACTATTCTCATATATATGAGAGTAAACTTTTATTATCCATGGTCCCAACTTTAGAGTGGCTGCTCCTCTTATCTGAGGGAAAGGGGATATAGTCTTAGGAGTAATGTAAGTACAAAATCCACAATGACTCATTATTTCCATGAACATGATAATACCCTCACCGCCCTCCATTATGTATGACACTCCATTAAACCCAACCACAAAACCAAGGCTCTGTTAAAAAGTGAAACTCTCAATTTCCCCTTGTGTTGTAATGGTGACAAAAATTCTTATTAAAATGATGTGAATGAAGTGAAAACATTTCAATATTCAATGCATTTCAATAGAGATCTCAAATACACCAATGACATTACATAAAGAAGAATATTTTAAAACTTCCATACTTAGAAATTACATGCCCAGGGGTGAATCCAAAATAAACATGAGCATAGCTATAAAAAAGTCACTTATCATTCACTTATATTTTCTTTTGAATATCATAACCTCTTCCAAAAAGGACAGAGGAATATTTAAGACCCTCACATTAATTTATTTTCTATTGTGTGTAACTATAGTTCCTATAAAATCCTGACCTCCAGAAGTGTTATATGACTTGATGTCAGAAAGTTGTTAAATACATTCATTGGGGATAAAAGCATGAGTGCTTAGTGATTGAGCACAAGTAGCAGGTACTTTTCAGAAAGGATTTAAAGCTTAATGTGAACGGCACTGAAGAGCAAACATAAAATTTATTAGAAATTTCTCATACTGAAGCACAATCTCTTCTATAGCATCACTTTCCTGTAACAGCTGCCTTTCAGTACTAGGAAGGCTGTCTGGAGTTAAAAACAACAACTCATCCTTGTTCCAGAGTTCACTCTTTCAAATGCTTGACAATTGTTACCATGTCTTTTAAAATTTTTCTATATTTTAGGCAAAAGTTTGTATAATCTTTTATGTATAGAAGGAAAAATGTTTAGATCTCTCACCATCCAAAGGTCAGTCTTTCTTAAATAGTCTCAAGGTTTTCAGGGTTCTTAAGATAAGGTAAGCAACGTTAAACATAAATTATATTATGGTATAACATTAATCTGTCTGCCTGTCTATCCATCTGTCCATCCATCCATCCAACTAGTTACTGATCACTACATAATAGGCAGCCTCTAAGATGGATTCAAGTAATCTCTGTATTCTTATATTTATGTCTTGTGTAATTCTCTCCCGTTGAGTGTGGGATGGACTTGTTGACTCACTTTTATCAAATAAAATACAGAACTGATGGAATGTCACTTCGGCTCTATGAAAAGATGGCAGATTGCATCTTGGCTACTCCCTTGCATCGCTCCCTCTGGGGAATCTAGTTTCCATGTTGTGAGGCATCCCTGTAGAGAGGCTCTCATGAGAAAGCGGGGAAGTGGATCACAGAAACTGAGATAAAAAAAGTTGCTGTTTCAAGTCGCTAAATTTGGGAGTAATATGTTATGCAACAATAGGTACACCAATTATGCCAGGCACATAGTAGTAAATAAGATAGGTAAGGTCCCACTTAAAGCTACAGACCCAAAAACATGAGTTCTTAAAAGTCACGTTGCAAGTCTATGTTTGAATAAGGAAAAGGGTCCATACATAATAAAGAATTTTATATAAATATATTTTTTCTGGTTAAAAACTCAGTAACAAAATATTAAAAAAATTAAAGTATACAGCACAATAAAATCTACATACTGTTAATGAAATTGTTTGACTACATCTGCCTTTCTTAAAGAAACATGATACTCCTTCCCAAATCACCATCACCTCAATATAATTAGTTAGCATAGCACTTTTTAAGTTAATTTTAACTATTATCACATATTTAAAGAATCAGTTTTACTGAGGTGAAGTTTATATACAACAAAATTTACCAAATTTAAATTGTATTATATGTTTTGACAAATATATATACAGTTGTATAACAAACACAATAAGCACAATATAGAATATTTTGTCACCCCAAAAATGTTCCCTCTTTCTTCTTTGCAGTTTAAATGGATTCAAGCAGTGTAAAGCCTTTTGTGTCTGGCTTCTTACTCAATATAATAGTTTTGAGAGTCATACATGGTGCTAAATATATTGGCAGCTCATTCCTTTGTATTGCTAAGAAATATTTCATGGTATGGAATATAATACAATTTGTAGATGCATTTATCAGTTAAAGGACATTTGAGTTGTTTCCAGTTTGGAGCTTTTTTGAATAAAGCTCCTATGAATATGCAAGTATGAGACTTTGGGTAGATACATGTTTTTATTGCTCTTGAGTAAATAGCTAAGAGTAGAACTGCTGGCTGGTATGATAAGTGTACGTTTAACTTTATAAGAACCTGTCAAACTGTTCTGCAAAGTGGCTGTGTTATTTTGCATTCCCACCAGCTCTACATCCTTGTCAATGCACAGTAGTATCAGTCTTTTAAATTTCAGCCATTCTAGTGGGTGTGTAGTTGTACCTCACTGTGGATTTAATTTCCATTTCTCCAATGATTAATGGTGTTGAGCAGCATTTCATGAGCTTAACTGTATATCTTCCTGAGTGAAGTCTCTCGTTAATTGATTTGCAGGTTTTCAACAGGGTTATGTACCTTCTTATTGAATTATAAAGAGTTCTTCATATCTTCTAAATAACAGTGCTTTATCAGATAATTGTTTTGCAAATATTAGTCAGTAGCTTGCTTTTTTATTTTAAGGGTATTTTTCAAACAAATGTTTTAAATTTTGATGGTTTAAGTTATCATTTCTTTTTCTTAAATTTCTTGCTTTTGTGTCCTAAAAGATCTTTGATTAACCCAAGATCATAAAATTTTTGCCTGTTTTCTAGAAATTTTATGGTTTCAGCTGTTGCACTAAGGTCTATGATCAATCTTGAGTTAACTTTTGTACACACTGTAGGATGAAGGTCAAGTTTTGTTTTTTTTTTAATGTGGTTTTCCAATTGTTCCACCACCTTTTGTTGAAAAGACTATAATTCCCCCCATTGAATTACCTTGGTGCATTGGTCAAAAATCAGTTGTTTATGTCTGTGCAGGCCTATATTAGAACTGTCTATTCTGTTCCATTAATCTATATTTTTATCCTTATGCTTAAACCAGACTGCTGTAACTAGTGTAGTTTTCGGACAGTGGAAGTCCTTCAACTTTGTTCTTTGTAAAAAAAATGTTACTTTCCCCAAAAAAGCCTGCTGAGATTTTCATTGTGATTGTGCTTTAATCTGCAGATTTGGGGGAAACTGAAATCTCAACACTATGAGAGTCCCGTACCACACAAAGACTTGGGCTTCTTGGTACCACGGCCATGCCCATGGTGGTTTAAAATCTGGAGATCAACAAGTCCTGTGAAACCCAGTGGAGGGATGATAACGAAGACTGTCTGATTCCTCCATGCCCACTCCTTCAATGCTTATCTTTCTCCTGCTGTTGTTGTGATATATCATTTCTGAGTATAAACTATTTGAGTCCTGTAAGTCCTTTCCCTAATCAATTACTTAAAGGAATTAACATGGTTAGCATAGTACTCACCAAGATCTCACTATGATTACTTAGTTTTAAATGATATCAGTAAAATTGAGGAAATAATAATGGTTTTCCAATGCTTTCAGCCAGGCCTGGGCTTCTAATGCCCCAGGAATATAGCCTGGTTTGAGCTGAACCACTTACTCACAGTGGACTAATATGCTTTAACTCATATAAAAGATGTAGGGTTGAAAAACACATATGCCCTTGGAAGTTATCATATTAAAATACTTGTCTTATAATTTCTCTGGTGTGTCAAAAATGGCACACCAAGGAGGTTTTCATTAGTACTATTAGTTCACAAATTCAGGTGTAACAATTCAAAGTTTAATAAAATGAAGCAGACTATGGTCAGATAAAAAGTGATTCTCTGTAAGTGTGGGTGAAGTCAAAAGAACTTCATTGTGTGATTTTGATTTATATCCAAATGCTGGCACCAATTTCATATGCATTTCCAGGAAATAAATTTAAAAATCTATCTCCAGTACTTAAAATATAATCATATCCAAATCTCAGCTTCGATTTCCTTAACACTATTCGTTTCTTATCTTTCCCCTTCCTGGCTCTTTAAAGCCATGAGTTTCATACATTCCTTCCAGATCTGTGCTTAGTAGTTAGAAAAATTCAAACTAAATTTAGTGATTTTTCACATATCCCTTTTAAAAAATAAATTTTAGTAAGCACTAAATGTGATAGCTAGCTCACCAATAAATAAAAAATATAGAACCATACATGTTTTAAACCCTCAGTTTAAAATGATTCATTAAAAATACGGGTCTAGTTTTTGGATCTTGTTTTTTTTTTTTTTTTGCAGTATGCAGGCTTCTCACTGCTGTGGCCTCTCCCGTTGCGGAGCACAGGCTCCGGACGCGCAGGCTCAGCGGCCATGGCTCACGGGCCCTCCGCTTCGCGGCATGTGGGATCCTCCCGGACCGGGGCACGAACCCGTGTCCCCTGCATCGGCAGGCAGACTCTCAACCACTGCGCCACCAGGGGAGCCCTAGGGTCCCATTTTGATATAAAGATTTTTGCAAAGTGAATGAGGAAATTAAATGTATGCCTTTAAAAAATTAAAGTGGAGTGTTCTGTAACCTCAAGGTCAAAAAAGTGGTATGAATGATGAATGTTACCAGGATGAAGAAATCACTAGGGGATAGGGAGATCAAGGAGGATTTCTTGAAGGGCAAAGGAGCTAAAATATGTTCCTCAAGATAAGTAGGTTGTAACCAGAAGACAGTATTTTAAACAGAAAGAATGACAGAAAGGCACAAAAACAATAATTCACAAGTCATGTTTGAAGGATGATGACTACATTAGTAAGACTGTACTAGCGCATGAATATAGGGAGAGGTACGAGATAAGACTGGGGATGAAAGACTTTTAATACCAGGATAAGAACTTAGATTCTGCACAGAATGGAGGGCCACTGAAGGTTTCTAAAGAAGAGAGGGACATAACGAATGCAGAATTATTATTTCCACCCACAGGTCTTAGTTCTACTACTAGAGTTATGTAGAATGAGTCGATTCCTTTTTCCATGATAGCCCTAAAAACTGCTATTATGTTCTTCCATTAGGGATAAGGATGAGAAGGACAGATTAAAGAAAGAGACTGAAATCATGAAACAGTTAAGCCATTCGCCATCTGTACAAGGCTTGAAATGAGCACAAAATTATGAAGAGAAAGAAAGGGATGGCTATGAGTTCATGTAACTACAAACTTTTTTCCAAATGTTCTTATAAGTTGAACATATTTCTTACTTTATTTCACTTTAAAATTCACTGCAGAGTGTAATGAGCAGCTTCAAAACCAAGTTCTTCACTGACACAGAGAAGTGCTGTCTCAAGAACAGACAGCAATTCTGCAGAGACAATCACATTTACTGAGGGGCTCACCCGTGCAGCTCTGAGAGTACATCAGACAGTTTTCCCTGCACTCTTTCCAATTATTTTACATACTTTTCTTAGGATGACGGGTATTCTTGAAGCATTAAAATAGCATCCACAGAAGTCATTTAGGTTGTATTCTTTAAACACTCCTTTCATTGTTAAAGGATGTTTTCCAATTGAAAAAGTCTAAATTATAAAACCTAAACCCATGCTTGTGCAACATAAAATATGCTGCAATAGGGCTTCCCTGGTGGCGCGGTGGTTGAGAGTCTACCTGACGATGCAGGGCACACGGGTTCATGCCCCGGTCCAGGAAGATCCCATGTGCCGTGGAGCGGCTAGGCCCGTGAGCCATGGCCTCTGAACCTGGGCATCCGGAGCCTGTGCTCCGCAAAGGGAGAGGCCACAGCAGTGAGAGGCCTGCGTACCGCAAAAAAAAAAAAAAAAAAAAAAAAAAAAAAAATATATATATATATATATGCTGCAATAAAATCTTAATGTTACTCTCTTTATAGCAATATTAACTAATCGATATTTTCAGAATATTTGGCAGTTTCATTTTGATGATGATAACACTAAAACACTTTCATAACTACACACAGTAAATAATGTCCTCTTATGTGTTCCTTTATAGGATTTATGGAAAAGTATAAGGCATAAGCAATACTATATTAAAAAATAAGTACCCTGTGACCAAATAAAATGGATTTCAAACCTTGACCTTAGTTGGCTCAGGACTACTTTATTTGTTTTCCAAGCTACAAATTTCAGGACCCCAGGGTTGGATATAAATTTAAGGTCCAAAATAATGTACCCTCTGTCCTATTAAGTTGGAAAAGTTATAGTTTACCAAAGATTAGTCCTTCCTGATTCTTTAAAACAATAAAGAGATTTGAAAATGCATTTATTAACCTTTTAAGGTTAATGATTTATCATTCAGCCTGCTTGTCTAGTAACATGTATCATTGGATATATGTATCATCATTTCAATTTCAATTTACTGTATAACTGGTTTTATTGAAAGGATTTGGAGTCTAAATTCATATTTATTGAGAAATTCTATCTTCCTAGAAATTACTGCTATGTTAGCAATAAGACAAACTAACATAGCTTGGTAATTAACCATATTGATTCACACTGTACACTTCATATCTTTGTGTCTTTCTAGAATACTATAATTTTTAGTTTTAAATTACATTTATGAACTAATTACAATAAAGAAGGAAAAATTTTAAACTAAAGGCAAGTTTTTAGTATTTAGATAAAATTCATCCTGTAATTATAGGTACAGTTAGAGAGAAAACTAAAATTCAACAAAATATCAAGTAACCCAATTGTACGTCTCAAGCCACATACCTGACATTGCCCTTGGTGTTTCTGAGAACTGTTGCTGCAAAATTCTGTGTGACACCCACCAAGCTGATTCCATCCACTTCCACAATCTGGTCATTGACTTGTATTCTTTGGGAAGAGGGAAAAAATTACCCACAATTAGTTTTTCTGATAATATATTACCATTCCCAATAAATGAGTTGACAAAATTGATTTTCAAGATACTCTTATTGATTCAAAATTTGTCTCCAAGTTCCAGATCTTAGTCAAAAGCTTAATGTTTTTTAAAAATTATTTTGAAAAACAGAAATAAGCAATAAGTGGAGAGATTCCGTTTATCCAACATCCATACTCCTATCACAAAGAATTGATAACTGCTAATGGATGACATATTTAAACCATATTTTAGCCCATAATAAATCACATAAAACATAACAGAGCCAACTGAAATACCCTTTGGGCCTCATACCTAACCCTCATCCCACCTCTCCTCCCCAAGGAAAAATATCACCAGGAATTGCAGGGAATCCTTCCAATTCAAGTTGTATACTTGAATTATGTAATGCTTGTTAAGTGTATGTGTAAGGCTCATAAGTGTATCTATATAGGTAGATAGATATACACATGTATATAAATGCACATATACACACACACACGCACATACATGAGTGTATGTGCGTGTGTATGTATATTTATTTATGTCTAGGAGCTATATATAGTATTATTGTAGTTTATCATATAATGCCTTTAAAGTTATATACATGTTTTATATATACCATTTTTTATTCCTCAAAATGAAGTATTTCAATCATGGAGAAATGCAGAGGGAATTAGATAATAAACACTCATGTACCCAACACCCAACTTTATCAAATCCCAGCACTGCAATATTTGAGTCAGACTTTTTTCTAAAAACAATATTACAAAAAAGCCAAAGCCCCTTTATTATTTGTCTTCAATTCTATTCCCTTCTCTGCTTCTACAGAAGTAACTATCATTAATTTTGATGCTTAGCCTTTCTACTGATGCTTTGAAATATAAATAATACATACACATGAAGAGGCACAATATGTGTACATCTGCAGTTTTCAAACGTTATGAAATATACCTCTCTTTCTACAATTTAGTTTTCTTCACTCAACATTATATATGAGATTTATCCATGGTTATAAATACAATTCTAGCTAGTTCATTTTATTTTACTTAATTTAATTAAATTAATTAATTTATTTTTTGGATTGGCAGTATTTTTATTCTCTGTTCTGGTAGGTCTAAATAGGAAGCCAACTTAATTCAGAAGTCGATAAGTGATAACCTAGCTAGTTCATTTTAACAAGCATATAGTATTATCTTTCATGAATATTCTAAAATATATTCATCCATTATTTTGCAGATGGGCACTGTATTGTTTTGAATTTTAGCTATTATGAATACTGATGTAATAACTAATTTCATATGTCTCCTTACGTACATGTGTGAGTTTCTCCAGGATATATAGCTAGAAACAGAATTTCTGAGTCAAAGAACACAGGCATTTTCAACTTTGGCAAACGGACACATTTCAGTTCAAAATGCTTATACCAGTGCAAATTCCCAACAGCACTGTAGAGAGGTTCTGAGTCTCTCCACACCCTCACCAATACTTGGTATATTCAGACCCTTTAAATACCACCAAACTTATAATTGTAAAAAGGTATCATGTGATTTTAATTGCATTTCCCCGATTATAGTGCGGTTCAATGTTTTTTCGTAAGTTTATGAGTCATAATGTCCCCTTCTGAAAACTGTTAGAACCTTTTACCAATTTTTGTTGAGTGTTTTTTCTCATAGATTTATATAAGATGTCTTTATCTTGTATACTAACACTTCCTTAATTAAATATGTTGCAAATATCTTTGGCCCAATCTGTAGGTCATCTTTTCACATTTTTGAGGGAAATGGTGGTTTTAAGAAGAACAGTTTTTAAAAATATAATCATATTTTTAATTTTGGCTTTATATTAGGTAGTTTTTGTGTTTTGTTTAAGGAATCCCTTTCTGCCTCAAGGTTATAAAAACATTCTATATTTTCTTTTAAAGGTCTTAGATTTTGCTTTTCTGCATTTTTAGTTATCCACCTGTAAATAATTTTTTATTATGATATGTGTTAACAATCTTCTTATTTTTTCCAAGTATATAAACAATTGGGTTAACAACATTTAATAGTCCACTTTTTACCCACTGAGTTGCAGTACTGCCCCGTCAGGTTTCAAATGTGCATCAATGTAGTTTCTACTTGACTGTCTATTTTTGCACACTTACATTGTTTCATAGGGTAATTCATAGGGTAATTCCCTTTACCTAGTTCATTGTCTTCAAAATTTTCTGAGCTCTTCTTGGGCTTTTTCTTTTCATAGTTTGTTTTGGATTTACTTGCCAAATTCTCTAAAAACATTTTTTGGAGTTTTAATAAAATTATACTGATTTCTAAGATTAGTTTGGGAAAAACTGAATCTTTATCATATTGATTCTTCCCATCAATAAAAATTAATTGCTACTATAATTATCTTGAGCAGATGTTGTATATATCACATGCTGTTGCTATGTATTAAGAAAAGTTATTTAAAGCTTGGAAATAAAAACCAAAGGAGAGGCAGTATGTTGTTTCAATGTCATGTACATACATTATTAAACAGGCCCAACCAAGGATAATTTGGGGGAATGTATTTTAATTGATCTACTGTTTTTAAAATTGATTAAAAGTCTTAGACATACTAAAGTAGAACGTTAATTTGTAGACTTTTGTCCTAAATAAAATCAGATACTTTTCTTCTGTTATTAAAGATAATCCCATAGGTCATGGTTTATTTCCCTGTAGAATATTAACTGGCTTTGTATCTATCTTAGCAATGTTATTCTAACATTACTTTATTAACTTGCATGTAAACACCTACTCCTAAAATGTTCTTTGAACCACACTTACCATCTCACTGGTTCTCTCATTAATTAGTGAGTTGTATAAAGTCTGATACATGTACGTTTTATATTTATGAAAGTCATCTGTTAAACTCTGAATATTAGCCTGTAATAGCTTTGGAGTTTCCATAAGAGGCCAGAGTGGATTCACAAAACTAATTCAATTGTGTTACCACAGAAATGCATTCACGGACTTTTGTTTTGTCCCCAGAGTTAGTCTAAAGCAGCAACAGAACTTTATCTTTGCTATCATGTTTTTTTCTAATTCAGTACTTTTGACTTTTTTTTTCTTGGTTCTTCGCCATGTTGGTTCTGGACCTAGTTTGTACTAGATAACAGCGACATCAACAACAACAACAACAATAAATAATTCCCCATTGGTAGAAGAAATGACTGGGAGTGTAATTTCATAATCTGACCATTTGAGACTTCTAATGGGATTATGGGGATCTGTTATCTCCCATGTAAGAGAAGATAAAGAATTTGAGTTGCTATCCTTTAATTTCTTTGTCTATTTGTGATCTCAAACTATTTCATTAAAAAAAATTCATGAACACTAGAAAGCAAAAAGCCCTTTGAATCTTGACTAGTGAGTTTTTTGTTTCTTGGATTACTTAACCTGTTTCTGAAGTTGCAGAACTGAGGCTACAAATTCTCTGTGCTGCTGTAATTGAGAGAACCCATGATCTCACTGTGTGCGTATGAAGTATGTTCCTAACTTAGAAGGGTATTAATAAACTAAATTATAAAGCCTCTTAAATTAAAGGAGCGATAATCTAATTGGTTCATAGAGAATAATAAGCACTTTCATAAATCTTATATTTTAGTATCTAATGAGAGTTTAAATGTGCTAGACGTTTAAGAAAAAAAATCCTTCTTGGAGATTCTGCTAGAAGCTCAGAAGTATTTTCATATAAGAGACCAAGTTCATGTAATAAAAGTGAGTCTTTGGACAAATAAGACTAACTAAATAATTTTGGTTTAAAATACCTATCTATGTTTTCTCCATGATTTTGTAAAGGTGTGGGTTTGTATTTTTCTGAAGAGACCAATTAATCTGAACTTCCTAAAATTCTGATACAAATACTGATCAGATAAATTAAGTACCCCTACATAAAGTTTAAAAAGCATAAAAAATATAAAATTGTGCTCAACTAAACTGAATCATAATAGTAACAAACTTTTATATCAATGGTAATTATGTTTTATAGAGTGTCAGCTTAAAACATGATTTCCAAGATTCTTAGTTATTTCCAAAACCTTGGTCATAAAGCTTTTAATATATACAACTCTCCTTATGTTAAAATGTTACAAAGTTAATATAACTTTGCATCATGTTAATGCACGTGTTTATTCCTGCACTTTAAGAATATGTAAAAATAGTACACGTGGCTGTAGAAAATTGTATTTGTTAGTCGCTAAATTGTGTATGATAGGTGATTATTATCAACTTCCTATCTATGAGTGAAGGTTGCTTCTAGAAGGTGGTTAGGCAGACTATGAGTTAAATTTAAAATGAGTAATTAAGACTATGCTAACAGCAATGCGATAGAAAAAAAAAATGAGTAGGTAAGGTAATGGAATGAATTTCTGTTTTTCAAGAGAATGAATAGCAATTTAGTCCAAAAGTATCAGCCTGTTTTAGAATATGAAAGAACATAATGAAGATCAAAACTTGAGTGTGCGGAGAAAGCTGAGGAAGGTTTAAAGAAGCGATTTTTATTTACCTTGGTTTATACCATGTGGGGCCAGAAAGATGCTATAAAATGTGCTGCATTTTGACAAACTTTTTTTTTTTTGGCGGTACGTGGGCCTCTCACTGTTGTGGCCTCTCTCGTTGTGGAGCACAGGCTCCGGACGCGCAGGCTCAGTGGCCATGGCTCACGGGCCCAGCCGCTCCGCGGCATGTGGGATCTTCCCGGACTGGGGCACAAACCCGTGTCCCCTGCATCGGCAGGCGGACTCTCAACCACTGCGCCACCAGGGAAGCCCAAAACTTACTGAGTTTTGAAGGACTTACTCAAAATATAATTTAGAAGAAAAGAGTGTAGTTCTTCTACTACCAGAGTTACATAGAACGAGTCAATTCCTTTCTCCATGATAGCCCTTCATATATTTGAGAACTGCTAATATGTTCCTCTATTAGGGGTAAAGGAAGAGAAGGACAGTGAAGAGAGAGACTGAAATCATGAGACAGTTAAGAAGCCATTTGCACAGTTTGAAATGATAACAGCACAAAATTACGAATGAGAGCTCCTTTTACTTCACATTCTCATCAGCGTTCATGTTGATAGCATTTTAGATTTTGGCCATTCTAATAGGTATCTAATGGTATTTATCATGGTTTTAATTTGCAGTAACTCATAGATTGGAAGAAAAATTTTAAGTATCATATATCTTATATGGGGCTGGTATGTAGAATATTATAAAGAACAGTTACAAACCAATAATAAAAAGACAAACAACCCAACTTAAAAATAAGTCAAAGAAAAATATTCAATACCATATGATCTCATTTGCATGTGGAATCTAAAAAACAAAACAAACAAACAAAACAAGAAAACCCACCAGCTCACAGATACAGAGAACAGATTGGTGGTTGCCAGAGAGTAGGGGATAGGGGATGGGCAGACTGGGTGATGGGGGTTAAATGATACAAACTTCCAGCTATAAAATAAATACGTCATGGGGATGTAATGTACAGAATTGTGACTATAGTTAATAATATTGTAGTGCCTATTTGAAAGCTGCCAAGAGAGTAGATCTTAAAAGTCCTCATCACAAGAAAAAAAAAGAAAAAAAATTTTGTAACTACATTTGGTGATGGAATGTTAACTAGACTTATTGTGGTGATCATTTCACAGTGTATACAAATATCAAATCATTATGTTGTACACCTGAAACTAATATAATGTTATATGTCAATTATACCTCAATTTCAAAAAGTGAGCAAAGGATCTGAATAGGTATTTCTCCAAAGAAGTTTCACAAAAGGCAAATAAGCATATGAAGAAGGTGCTCAACATCATTAGCCATCAGGGGAATATAAATCAAAACTAAAATAAGACCCCTCTTCACACCTACTAAGATGGTTATGATCAAAAGAAAGGTAGTACCTGAAACTAAACACAAAATTGTTAATCAACTATACTCCAGGGTAAAATAAAATTTTTTTAAAAAGACAGATTGTAACTTTAAATGGAGCATAACCTATAAAAATATTGATTCACTATGTTGTACACCTGAAATTACTATAATACTGTAAATCAACTATACTTCAATTAAAAAAAAAAGACAGATTACAAGTTTTCATGAGATGTGGAGAAACTGTAACCCACATAAATTACTGGTAGCAATATAACATGACGCAGTTGCTTTGGAAAACCATCCAGCAGTTCTCCAAAAGGTTAAACCTAGCGTTACCATACGACTCAGAAATTCCACTCCTAACTACATACTCAAGAGAAATGAAATCATGGCCACACAACATTTGTACGTGAATGCTCAAAGCAACATTATTCAAGATAGCCAAAAAGTAAAAACAATCCAAATATCCATCAACTGGTACCAGAATAAACAAAATGTGGCATACGCATTCAATGGAATATTATTTGGCAATAAGATGAAATGAAATTTGATAGGTGCTACAACATGAATGAACCTTGAAAATACTAGTGAAAAAAGTCATCACAAAAGATCACATGTTATATGATTACATTTACATTAAATGTCCAGAAGAAGCAAATCTCTACAGACAGAAAGTAGATTAGTGCCTAGGAGGGAGGAGGGCAGAGAGATATTTTTCAAACTTGCACAAAAGTACAGTATGAGCTAGCAGTGGCCATACCATGCTGGATAGGATAGTCTAGGGCACTAGTTCCCAAACTGCCTAACTGCAATGGAAGAATGGAGCAATTTTGAAAATTAAAGATTCCTCAAGTTGCACCTCCTCCAAAATTCTCGTTCAGAAGCTATGGAGTAAAGCACAGGATAGACATTTGTTTTTCAATTTTGTCTATTATGAATAAAGTTACCATTCACATATAAGTCTTTATGTAGGCATACATTTTTGTTTCTCGGAAAATACCAACAAGTAGAATTGCTGGCTTGAAAGGTTAAGTATACGTTAAACTTTAAAAGAACTGCCAAACTGTTTTCCTAAGTGGCTGTAAAATTTTATGTTCCCACAAGCTATGTAGGAGTGTTCCATTTCTCCACATCCTTGCTAACATTTTATATTGTCAGCATTCTTATCTTTAGCCATTCTAGTAGATGTGGTATCTCACTGCAGTTTTAATCTGTATTCTCTACTGACGAATGATGTTGACCATTTTTTCATATGCTATTGACCATTCATATATTTTTCTCTTCAAAATAACCATTCAAATCTTTCATCTGTATTTTTAAAATTGAGTTGTGGTTCTTTTTGTTATTCAGTTGTAAGTGTTTTTCATATTCTTGACACAAGTCCTCACATGAATGTTTAACAAATATTTTGTTCTTGTCTGTATAGCTTCCTTTTATCATTTCATAACTGTGCCTCTCAAAGAACAAAAGTTTTGACTTTAATAATGTTCAGTTTATCAGTTTTTTCTTTGATGGTCCATGCTTTGAGTCCTGTCTCAAAAATCTTTACTTAATGGTAGGACACAAAGATTTTCACCTATGTATTCTCTTAGAGATTTCATGGTTTGAACTCTTATGTCTAGACCTATGATTAATTTTGAGTTAATTTGTATATGGGGTGAGGTAAGGTTTGTAGTTCAGATTTTTTGTTTTTCCATATGGATATCTAATTCTTTTTTAATTTTTATTCTATATTGGAGTATAGTCGATTAACAATGTTGTGTTAGTTTCAGGTGTACAGTGAAGTGATTCAGTTATATACTGAATCTGTATCTATTCTTTTTCAAATTCTTTTCCCATTTAGGTTATTACAGAATATTGGATATCTAATTCTTGTATGACTATTTATTGATTGTACATTTTACCACTGAATTATCATGGCACTTTTTTTTTTTTGCGGTACGTGGGCCTCTCACTGCCGTGGCCTCTCCTGCCGCGGAGCACAGGCTCCAGACACACAGGCCCAGCGGCCATGGCCCACGGGCCCAGCCGCTCCGCGGCACGCGGGATCCTCCCGAACCGGGGCACGAACCCGCGTCCCCCGCATCGGCAGGCGGACTCCCAACCACTGCGCCACCAGGGAAGCCCTATCATGGCACTTTTATTGAAAATCACCTGACTATATCTGTCTCAATCCTTTCCTTACTTTCTATTCTACTTCACTGATCTCTGTTTCTATTTTTATACCAATATCACATGGCCTTGGTTACAGAAGTTTTGTAGTAAGTCTTGAGAAAGGTAAGGTTAGTCCTCTAACTTTATTCTTTTTCGGAATTGTTATTCTAGGTCCTTTGCATTTCCATATGCATTTTGGAACCAGCTAGTCAATTTCTACCAAAAAAAAGAAGTCTCCTGAGATTTTTATTGTATTTCTTTGAACCTACAGATAAATATGGGGACATCTGACTTCTTAACAATGTTAAGCCTTCTATTCTATAAACACTGTTAAGTCTCCCTTTATTTATCTAACCAAATATCACATTACCATCAATCCCTAATATCATCTCAACATTTTTCATATTTTATCCAACAACATCCTCACATAACTAAAAGCTCTAAGATAAGCCGTACCCTGAAAAGACTGTTCACATTTGTGCTTTTGTACCTTTTACAAATTATTTGCCAAAAATCCCTTCTCTACCCTCTCAAAAGCCTTCTCCTAAAGGCCCAGCTCTTCTCTTTGAGGAATTATCTGCTTATCCAAGCCTAACGATTTTTTAAATTCTTGAACCTCTTCTAGATCTTATATTTTACACCCCCACGTAATGTTGATGCTACCAGATATTGTTTGATACTCCTTTTTAAATTTTTTTGCATTTTTAAATTGAACTCTGGTTGATTTACAATACTGTGTTAGTTCCAGGTGTATAGCCAAGTGATTCAGTTATATATGTAGATAGATAGATAGATAGATAGATAGATTTAACAATGAATCCAGGGATACACCATACACATAACATGATGAAAAACAAACACAAATGCATGTGCTACAGTCTATTACATTTAAGGGTACAGAGGCCAAGAGTTCAGCTGGGCTCAACTAATGGCAGTTAAATGGTTTCATTGAGGAACTGGATACTAAGCTTAGCCTTGAAGTAGAAGGTAATAAAATGTTGAGAAAAATATGATTCTGGGTAGGGTGAAGAGGATGAAAGGAAATGTGGCAGTAAGAAAAAAAACGTGAACCTTGGAACGCTCAGATCTAAATTTCAATCCCAAAGCTTTCACTTACTGATAATCTAAAAGAAGTCCCGACTGCTGTTTCCTCATCTCTATGTTGTTAATATTGTTAAATTTGTGTGATGTAGAGAAACACAGAAAGGAATTACTGAAAGATAGAAAAAGAAAAGAAGGAGAAAGTAGATGGCAGACTGGGAGTGAAAGTTTCTGCAAAGGAGCCTTGGAAAGAGAGAAAGAAATCTGAGGTAAAGTAAACCCAGGCCTAGCCTCCTATCTTGCAAGCATAGTGAAAGTTAAGAATGAATAAGAGAGATGGATGGCTTGAGCTATAGAGTCCCAGACCTTGGTAGTAAACAACTCCAAATTTACAAAACCAGAAAAGCAATGAGTATTTGAAGAAAAGATGATGGGTTGGGGAAAAAATTGCCACTTAAAATGCACACCACTACCAATAAGGTAGAACAAACTTACAACCATTTTCCTGATGCTGGATGGGGGTTAGAAAGGGATATCCTATTTAAATGTATGTAGCATGCAAAATATTAAATGTAAATTAAGGATACTATACCTATTACAGCAAAATTTTAAAATGTGTAATTGATAGTCTCTTTCTTTACAATGCATTTTGATTGTTTTATTTCAGCAAAAGTTTATTTATATGCTTTCACTCATTTACCTCACACCACAGTTTTCTATAAAACCTTAATTTTCTTCAACTATGAATTCCTGAAACAATTAATCCTTAGTTTAGAGAAGGTCTACTATAACTACCACGTATGCTGGTTGTAAAGATCAGCAAAAATCATATGTAAGGGCTTCCCTGGTGGCGCAGTGGTCGAGAGTCCGCCTGCCGATGCAGGGGACGCGGGTTCGTGCCCCGGTCCGGGAAGATCCCACATGCCGCGGAGCGGAGGGCCCGTGAGCCGTGTGGCCGCTGAGCCTGCGCGTCCAGAGCCTGTGCTCCGCAATGGGAGAGGCCACAACAGTGAGAGGCCCGCGTACCGCCAAAAAAAAAAAAAAAAAAAAATCGTATGTAAAAGGATTAGTGCAGTAATTGACATATCATACAGCCTTAATATACTGTAGTTTTAGTAGTTATTGTTTTGACTCAGATGTGCAAGGAGGTTGGGGAAGGAAACTAACAAAGACAATAATGTACTTTTCCTGAGTAAAGTAGAGAGTAGGTACTTAAGAAATAACACTGGTATCCAATGTCAACAAGATCCTGGGTTATGACTGGCAAAAAATGTAGATCAACTATATGCTATTATTCAAAAGCGCTGCACAAACAGAGTGACAGTTGCAGAAGAATAATCTTGGGACCAGGATAAGGATAAAATGGGAAAGATCAGCTGAAAGAAGCCCATAGACGCAAGGAATAAGAGAAAGGCCTGGCCCAGAGATGTGGCCCAGAGAATGAACACAAAAGAATCTGAGGGACATTCCAAAGAAAAAAAATATACAATACAATAAAATATTAATGGGTAAAATAAATGAAAGAATAAAAGATGACTAGAAAGTTTACATCTAAAGTGATGAAAAACAAAATCAGCACAGAAAACACAGGTTGTTCATATCAAGGGAAAGAAAAAAGAAAAAGGGGAATTAAATTTCTTTTATGATGAATTTGAGATAAAAATAACATATACGTGAAATAAATGAATAGGTCTACACGCACTGAGACTGGGATACAAATTTGGGAGTAATTTATATAGTCATTTTAAAAAATCAGTTCATTGGCTGAATACAAAAATGAGGTCAAGAAGCTCAGCTTGGAAGAGAAGCATTCTTACAATGCAGGGTGAAAAACAGGAGTATCTATATAGAAGGAGAACCTGGGAAGCCTCTCTTTCTCTCTCGCTCTCTCTCTCTCACAAACATACACACACACATACACCAACAAAAACAAACAAAAAAATCAAGGAAAGGGACATGGATCTCGTTAGAAATAAATGACTATAATGACACTGAGAAGTTTAAGATTAGGTCTAAAAAACGGTTACTTAGATGTCTCAAAAAGTAGGTAAATAATTTTTAAAGCAATAAATGTGACAGAACATTAAGGCTCAAAACTAAATACAGAATTTTACTGTGTTAAGTTTAAAGTTTCACTTTAAATCTGTTTATTGGACTTGATCATTTTTGTTATCAGAGTGGGGGAGTAGAGGAGAAAGTTCCTTACAGTTAAGAAGTAAAGCTAGTTGGTATGGACCACTTATTTGTAAAGATTAGCACTAAAAGAACAAATGATAACACAGTTGTAAAAAAGGCAACAGGAAAAAAGCACACTGAAAATAATTTATAAAAAAAAGGAAGAAATACAAGCATCCAGTAAACATCTTAAAAGATGCAAAAACAAGAAATTATCAAACTATTCAAGATTTTATAACACAATATTCAATTTTGATCTTAAGGGTGCAGTAGATTACTGTTCGACACACTCCTGGGGAGTACAAATTGAACAACCTTTCTGAAGGGCAGTTTAGCAATGTGTTTCTAAAGCATTTAAAGTGTAATGCACTTTGACATAGTAATTCCGCTCCAAGGAAGTACTTTCAAAGAAATAATCAGAGATATTCACAATGATTTTTATATAAAAATGCTAACCTGATCAATACCTTGAAACAACATACTAGTATAACAATATGAACAATAAATGGTTCATATATATAATACTACAGCATAACATATCCTTATATATATTCTATTGTTACAAAAGTATTTAGTAATGTTTTATAGTATAACATATTATTTGAGCATAGGCTCTGGAATAAGATATCCTAAGCTCATAGCCAGGCTCTGCCACTTATTTGCTGTGACTATATAAGAGGAGCCACTGTTCCTTATATCTAAAACAGAAATAACAATAATTTTATGTATTTAGTCAGAGCTATTAGAGGGATTAAATAAGATACAAAATATAAAGAGCACAGCATATTGCCTGACATATAGTAAGCACTCAACAAATATTATCTTGATGAATAAAATGTACAAAACCCCATAAAGCTATATATTCACCGATTTTAATCTTTGTTAAGTAAGTAAACAAAGGCATATGCACAGAAAAAACTCTGGAAGAAAATTCAACAGCAGGATTTTAAGAGTGGTCAATTCTACATGGTGGGATTACATGAGATTTTTATTTTCTTCTTTACATTCTTCTACATTTTCCAAAATTTCAACCATGAACATGTATTACATTTATAACTCTAAAATGTTCTCTAAAATTAGCACATGCTTATTTGACAACTGATGATGGCATTTTACAGTGACTGTGGAAATAATCTAAAAAGTTTTCCTCTGACTGAGGCATTATAGTCCCTTGTTCTTTATTAAAGATGCATATGTGAATAACCATAAAATAACTAGACTAAAGGTTCTGGACTCAAAGATCTATAATTTCTAACCCAAAGCCAAAAAGACATTTTCTCAAAAAAGTAACGGATGGGAGAACTCATACAAATGGTTTTGGGCTTCTGTTTTTCAATAGAAATTTTACAATGCTTATCATTAACTTAAGCAGAAAATAAACAATATTGATATTTATATTATAGCACTTCCTAATTTTCTTAATTCATCTGTGTCAATGTCCTTATGTTCATGCACATCCATGAGCCTAAAATTAGAAAAAAAATCTGGGAAAAGTTCTAAATGGAAAAAAAAACCTGTCAACCTAGAATCCTATACAAAGAGAAAATATATTTTAAAAACTCAAAGGTGAAACAAAGACTTGTTCACATAAACAAAGCTGAAAGAATTCGTCACCAGCAGACCTGGTGATATAAAGGACGTCCCTCAGGGAGAAGAAAAGTGATGCTAGGTGGAAATACGGATTCCACAAAGGAATGAAGAACACTGGTACTGGGCTTCCCTGGTGGCGCAGTGGCTAAGAATCTGCCTGCCAATGCAGGGGACACAGCTTCGAGTCCTGGTACTGGAAGATCCCACATGCCGCGGAGCAACTAAGCCTATGCTCCACAACTTAGGAGCCTGCGCTCTAGAGCCGCAAGCCACAACTACTGAGCCTGCACGCCTAGAGCCAATGCTCTGCAACAAGAGAAGCCACTGCAATGAGAAGCCTACACACCACAATGAAGAGTAGCCCCCGCTCGCCTCATCACCTCAACTAGAGAAAGCCTGCACGCAGCAACAAAGAACCAACACAGCCAAAAAAAAAAAGGAACACTGGTACTGGTCACTGAGAAGACAAGACGATAGTCGAGCTTTAAAGCATTCCATGCAACAGGAAGAGTGGCAACAGACATTTGACTGAATTTGCTCTCTGCATTCAGAGCCCAGTGTAAGAAAGGAGCATCCCACAATTAAATTGCAGGTTTCTGATCCTACATAATTCTTCCTGCCTGCCTTAATACAGCAAGCATTAAGGGGATGAAAAAGAGCTCAATATTATTTGATTATTATTTTCATTAAAAGGGTATTAATTTTTAAAACATTTTTTCTCATTTCAAAGTGATACATTCATTAAAGAACGGATTTGAAAATCTGATACAAAATTAAAACAAGGAAATAAAAGCCACCTTTAAATTAGAAAAGAGGGAGGGAGGGAGGGAGGGAAGTTCTACAGAGTTTGCTATTTTATTTGAAGGGCATTTCAATTTACTTTTTAGAGGTAAGTTGTGTGGTGATTAATGCGGAGACAAACTCAAGAAACTGTAAAAGTGAGCAGAAGAAGGAGGAGACGTAGAAACGATTGGACAGGGGTGATAGGAGTAAATAATATCGGTTACAAAAAAGGGCACCTGTTCAGGGTTACTGCTACCATGGACTGACCCTACAAACCACAAGGTCATGAACCAGCAGGGTACTTACTACATAAGTGGTTATTACGGTAGGGAAAAGTTTTCTGGCATCTGATACCTACTTTGCTTCAATCTCTTACCCTGCGAGAAGGTAACTTTTAGATGCAATCTCACTAGTAGTAGTTGATAATACCTCTCAAATCTTGGTTCATAATCAGAAGCACAGAAAAGACAAAGGATGAGTCCTGGTGGTAAAAATTAAATGGACGGCTCTCTGCATTAGACCACCCCAGAGTAGAAAGAATACAGATAACAGACTTTCCAAACTTTTTCCAGAATAGCAGAGGAAATAGCCTGTTTTCCCCTGGAAACACTGTCTACTGGAATGGAATTTACAGGAAGGCAGCTGGCTAGTTTGTAAAAGGCATCTAGTCCTGGCCATTTCTTCAATGTTTCCATGTGCTCATAAGCACAAGTGTGCAATACAACTGCTTTTCGACCTCAGTCTGATATTTCTGAAATCCCTCAATTCTGAATCTAAAAACCAGAATCAGTGGGGGTAAGGCTAGTAAAAATATCTAAGTTGGAGTACTCTGGAGTTTGTTTAATGTTACTGGGCAGTTATTTATTGACATGATGTATCTGGGATGGGGAAACAGAAACAAAAATCCTACCTCACAGGGCTTATATCAACAAAGCAACCAAGGATGAATGAAAAGGAAACGAGCTGAAGCAACATTAATGAACACTGGACAACATAGAGTTTTCCCCAAAATGCTAGATAGCAAAGTTTTAAATGCATATGAAAATACATATCAGAGCAGTAATATCCCAAAACTCTCTAAGGGGTGAAGATGCTTAATTAGAAGAGTGACAAAAGAGTGTGTGTGCAGAGAGGAAACCATTGACTAAGGAATTAGGATATATGGACACATGAAAACAGAAGTTCCTATTCAGGGCTGTCCCAGGCTTGAGGATACCTCACGGGGACAGACAGGTCCTGCAAGGAGGGAGAGTTTGCTACAGGGTAAGCAGAAGAATAGGATTCTTCATCTGTTTTATATGTTAGTGTTACCAGAAAGATTGTTCAAAATGATTAAAATCATTTAAACCAACACGTGAATGAGGATAAACTACATTGCACCTTAAGTTCAAATTTGATTATCTTTTCCAAAAAACTGAAAAATAAACAGGACAGTGTTCTAAAATGACAGTGTTCTCAAGCAAAAGCTTGAGAAACAAACATAAGGAGCCAGAAACAAAACAGATTTTAAATGCATTTTCAATTTGCCTCTTTAGCCCAGCATTATTAATATCTTTTGTCAGTTACCATCCATATGATTTATTCTACTATCAGCGTTTTCAATTGTGTTATTATAAAATTCATTTTGCTTTATAGATTCATTAAAGACGACTGGAGAAATAATTAGTGTGTTAAAGTGTCCTGTGTACATTCATAAAATTATGGTAGCAAAAACTAATGGTTAATATATTTAGTATTATTTTAATAAAAATTTAGAACTAACACAGAAAGTGTAAATGGCTATCATGCCACTCAGCTAAATTACAAGATAAACTATAAGAGGCAAAGTAGCCCAAAAAAAAAGGAGGAGAAGAAAAGAACAGAAAAATGTTAGGTCCCAGTACTAAATGTCTTGAAAGAGATTAAAGCACAGGTATTCACTCATTCAACAAATATTTATTGAGCACCCCCTACATTTCAGGTGTCATATGAAAAGATACAGACAGATGTGAAGAGACATTTAGAATGTTAAGACATCATATCAAATAATAAGGAAGACTCAAAACTTTTTAACTATACTAGATGACTGGAGATAAATATCCATGGCAAATTTTTAGAAGTACTCAAAATGTGATGAGTTTATGAGACATTTGGAAGGGGTAAAAGCAACACAACAAAAATGGCTTCTTGTATTGTGGGTGGGACAGGCAGAGGAGGGAGAAAAGAATTTCTCTATATACCTGTTTATTTGACATACCTTGAAGGAAGTTTGCCCAAATCTGAGATTAAATTGAAATCATTTTCTTAAGTAGAGTTATTAAGAAGCTAGAAGCAAGCCAGAAAGCTATAATACAGACTCAATCTTTTAAAGCTAAAAGGAACATCTAACCCAGAACTTTAATTCTGTCCACAACTAAGGTCTGAAGAGTAACTTTCCCAAGGCCACATGGTGATAACTTTATTAATTTTAGTTGCAGGTTAAAATATATAAAATATTACATATTCTCTATACAAAATTAAATATTCCATATTAGATGAAATTTAAAAAGAAACACAGACTAGAGCCATTCAACACTTTGGTGTATATTAAATCCAGGTTTTCTGAGAGAGAGAAAGAGAAAAAAGAGAGAGACAGAGAGAGATGGGGGCGAGGTGGGGGGAGTGATGAAAAGAATACAAAACATATCCACATAAGAATGGCATTATACTAATCATACTGTTTTGTAAATTCTTAATACAATATCTTTCTATGTCAGTAAGTATACATAACAAAACTTTAAAAAATTATTGACTGGAGGCAGCAACCATTTGTAGTTTTTTAATACTGATACCTTTTAAATAGCAAACATTAAAATACTGTGCAAATGAGCATACCCATAATGGTCGTAATAATAGTGTAATAATTTATTGGGTTGGCCCAAAAGTTCATTCAGGTTTTTCCATAACATCTTACGGAAAACCCGAATGAACTTTTGGGCCAACCCAATAAAAGATGTGAACACTGCCATAGGTGTAATAATGTGACCACTTATTTTCAAATACACACACACTCAATTTTCATATAAAATGAAAGGTATGGAAAAGATCTCTAAAGTCCCTCTGACCACCAAAATCTTATGATTCTGAACCTATTTCATACATCTTTCTATAGTTTTTCATAAGACTTCCCATAATAACTATTTTTAATAAATTTCAAGCTTATGCCTACTTCAGTCAAGAACAGCTTCATACACAAACAGCACTGTGGAAGGTTTTTTATTTATACATGCTTATTTAATGCATACAAAAATCCTGCAATGTAGAAACCTGAAAATTAAGTAATTTGTTCAATATCCCTTAGCTGGTAAGTAGAGGGTATGAAATTAAGACTCCTGGTCACATGATCCCAAAGATTCTGCTCATTTCATTACATCAAGTTGTCTTCTTTAATATATTCACTGAGGCATTTATTAAGCATCTATTATAACAACAGCAGGATTACTGTACTAGGTAAACATTCATTTAGAAGGATTGAGGAAATGCACACTGGGACTGATAAAGCAAAGTTCTCATATCAGTGTAAATATTATAACTACACGGGAGAACAAATCAGTAAATAGGTTAATAGAAAACAAACCTAATTTAAAAAATGAGTGACAGAAAAACAAATAGTTCTGAGTTTAGAACAATGGGAATTGACTAACTGATGAATAGAAAATTCTCTACTTTTTTGCTTTTTAATCAATTTGTAGTTTGGCTTGGCTTTGTGGCTCATTTACTTGAGAGGTGATTTATAATAATTTAATATGTTTGAATATTAACAGTAAGAATTATTTCCTATCACTTTAGAATGACTTAAGTTCTTCACAAAGCATGAAGAGAAAAGATACAGATTTTACAAACAAATTTTAGCTCACTTGGAAGAAAGGCTCTAAATTAATAATAGGAAATATTTACTACTACCATTATATAATTCATTGAAGGGGCAAAGAGGTTATTTCCTTAACTACTTTGAAAAGGAGGAAGACTTAATAAATTACTTTTAAACACAAAATATTAATATCTCACTTTCTTAAGTGTGATGAACATTCACTCAGCTGAACATTCACTCAAAACATTCATTTCAGACCTTCTCTGTTCAAGTGTTATGGGAATACAAATAAGGCTACTGGCTAAGATGTGGTCCCTAACCACATAGAAAGAGATGGTACTGAAGGTGTGGCTTTCTATTTAAATAAATCAATTTAGTTCCTCTTGGGAAACATCTGTGTATACAAATATGTTTTTAAAATTATGAAACAAATAATACTACTATTGGTCTCATTGGAGGTTCACAAATGATTTTCAACATGGTTTATTATTTCTGGATAAGCTGGTTGAGTGATACATACTTAAAACTTAAAAAAAATCAAAGCCAGTTATTCAATGTTCCTAAAAAAAATAAGATGACATTTCTTTGAATTTGGCACTCATATTTTTGAGTCTACTTTTATTTCTGTTTCAGCCCCAACTTGATGCATCAGGAGCCTAGGGTCAGGATTAATCAAATCTTTAAAGATACTTGTAGCTTGAGATGATGAAAGCTAAGACATAAAACAATGCCCATCTGATGCTCTGGTGTGCATCCAAATTACCCAAGGTGGATGTTTAACCCTCTCCTAGAGATTTTAATTCCAGATTTAGGTGGCACTCAAGGACCTGTGTTTTTAGACAGAACACATTTTGAGAGACACTGATCTCCAGAATTACCATCATTGCAGAATTAGTTCCTATTTTCCCTCCTACCTCTGTCATTTTCAGAAGTGCCAGAACTATTATTATTTGTTTTGATACCTCTGAAGTGAAAACTATATGCTGATCTCCACATTACATATTCTTATATGATACACATCCATGATTCTGCTCACCTTCCACTGGCTAGATAGGTGAATGGATAGATACAAAGGTAGACAGATACAGATAACAGATCCATCTACCTATTTATCTAATATACATTAAAGGAATGTATTCTGCCTGCAAATCAGAAAGTAATTCAAGTGTTTTAACATTTTCCACATCTGAGACACACTCTGAAATTCTGTTCTAAAAAGTCAAAAGAAAGCTACCATTGAAAGAAATTCCCAGAAACATTTCCTAGGAGATTTGAGTTATTAACAACAGTAGTCGGCTTACCTGCCATCTCGCTGAGCAGCACCACCTTCCGTCACTGTCTTGACAAATATTCCCAGCTTTTCAAGTCCAGCATCTGCTCCAACACCCATTCCAATAATACTTATACCAAGTCCATCCTCATCTATGAAAAAGGAAAAAAAAATGAAACAACCTAAGTTTTACACTCGTCCACAATTAGCTGCTGAGATCTATTTGCTGCTTTTAATTTTGTTCTTTGTGAACTATATTGATATGCTTCCTCTGACAGAATTTTTATTCTATGCTGGGGAGCAAGGATGTCAAATTAGACCCCTCAAAAGGCTCATTAGTTTAGTCTCATTTTACTCCTGCCAGTGGCTCTTCCATTGTGATCCCTCAAAAAGGTAATAATTTGGTTACTGAGCAATCAATCTGCCTAACTAAATAATATTTTTAAGCACAGACCATACATCCTCAAACATATATATATATATATATTATTTAAATAAATGTGATCATAATATATCTGGAATTTCCCCTTTATTTATGCGGTCTTCTTTTCTTTTTTACTTGGTCCACATTCCCATTCATGTTAATAAGATGGTATGTGTCTCTCAGTACTTTCCTCTGTCCTACTATACAAGCATATAAACGTATCATCAGATACGATATATACGTTATATGCATATAATTAAATATACATATTATATATGGCTTAATTTTCCTTCTTATTTTCTTTACACAAACAGGATCATATTATACCTACTTCTCTCTGCAGCTTACTTTTCTAATCCAATGATACCACATGGATATCAATTTACATAGCCTTAAATCACTTATAATGCATATTTCATGGTGAGAAGCTGTCGTAACTTATCCAACCATTTCTCTACTAACAGGCATTCACTTTTGTTTCCATTTTACTGGCCCTTTGAACAATACTGACAAACATGTTTTTTAATTCACTTACAAATCCATATTTCCAATTCTCCTCTCTGTGAACACATATTTTAACATTAATTAAATAAAAGATACACTATGTGCATTCCACATTTTTTGGTTAACATTCAAAGTTATTTTCTGATAGTCTCAAAGTCTTTATAGTAATGGTGTATTAGCTGCATAAAAAATAGATGGTATTAGCTAGTCAGCAGTAGTGGAGTGTTAAAGGAAAACGGGCTCATGTGCTCAATAGAATACTTGATGTTTTTAAAAGCCTTTTTAGCAATAACCTTTAATTTGTTAAGTATTCTCAACTAGTAATTTTTTTTTTTTTTTTTTTTTTTTGCGGTATGCAGGCCTCTCACTGTTGTGGCCTCTCCCGTTGCGGAGCACAGGCTCCAGACGCGCAGGCTCAGCCGCCATGGCTCACGGGCCCAGCCGCTCCGCGGCATGTGGGATCTTCCGGGACCGGGGCACGAACCCGTGTCCCCTGCATCGGCAGGCAGGCTCTCGACCACTGCGCCACCAGGGAAGCCCTCAACTAGTAATTTTTTGAATAAGGTTCATCTCATTGATTATTAGTTACTGCCAGCTTCTGCTTTAAGTATTTCTAAGTACAACTCATAATCCTACATCTTTATTCTACATATGTTTAAAAGTATGTCATTTGGCAAAAGTGATGTGTTTGCTCAGCTGTGTGCTAAAGAAAGCTATGTAGAGTGCTCTCCCTGGAGGAAATGTTTGATGTGATCCCCAGCTGAAGGCACGTCCTCATTGATTCTAGGCACAGGTATCTAGTGTGAGAACTGCTGACTAAATGAGTGATCACTGGAGACTTTCCTTCCTTCCTTACATTTAGAATATTTGCACACGTCATTTCCCATATTTATTACATTCTAATCGTTTCCCCAGTATAGATATTCATGTTCATCAAGAGGCATTCCCCTGCTAAAAACTTTCCTACATTCATTACAGTTTTCGAGTTTCTCCCCAGAATGAGTTTTCTTACGCACATGAAGGTTAGATCTGTGCGAAGGCTCTTCCTCATTGGTCACATGCATAAAGTTTCCTCTCTCCCACATGAATTCTCTTATGTATATGAAGGTTAGCTGTATTGCTGAATTATTGCACATATTCATCATATTCATAGGGTTTCTCTAGAGTGTGAATTTGTTCATGTTGATAAAGGGATGAATGATGACCAAAAGCCTTCCCAGTGTTGACATTCAAAGAAGTTTTTTTTTCTTCCTCCAGTGTGTTTGCTCTTGTGTAGTTCAAGAGATGATCTCTGTAGACTTTTCCACATTGAAAAATGTCATAGGGTTTCTCTCCTGTATGAAATCTCTGGTGTGTATTAAGTGTTAGCTGAATTCTTATTCATATTCATTGTATTTATAGGACTTTTTCTTCATTATGAATTATCACATGTCAAGCCAATGTTGAGTTCCCATACTCAGTATATCGAAAGGGCTCCCCTCAAATGTTGATTCTCTATACTATCATGCCATTAAATATAATAGTTACTTCCTGCAAATAACCTGCATGAAAATTATATCTGAGTTTTTAAATCCATTTTCCCTGCCTGGACTCAGGCTTTAGTAAAATTATCTTCTTTCCTTCCATAGCTCCTCTTGATGCTCTAACTGGAAAATTACTCAGATTTGCAAAGCTGAAAACCCAACTGCTGGCAAAACTATTATATCAGCTTGAGCCATCCTCAATTCCATTGCCGACCACGTGAAAGACATGGTGATAACCGAAGGAAAATTAAAGAAAGAGTACAATCAACCCACAGAGACCAGGTGACTAATCTCATCTCTGTACAGCTTCGAGATGTCAAGCATGGGTGAAGTCCAAGCCACAACTTCAAGGCCCTGATTCTTGTGGTTGCACCATCAAGAACCCAGCAGCCATCCTGTCTTCCTCTGTATATACTCTCCTAGGAACAGGCAGAGCACTAAGCATGCAAAGCAGCCAGGACAAGATGGAAACAACTATAAGGCTGTGTTAGGAAGATGTTATCACCACCCTCTGGAGGTCAGGAAAAAAAATCTCATGTTAGTTCAGCATTCCCCTCATTACTAGTGAGATTTGAGCTTGTATTCATATGAACTTGGGCCATTAGATTTCCTCTGAAGTAAAGGGCCAATTTTTCTAATGAGTTTTGCTGACTCTTTTTTCCTCATCATTTCCGAAGACTCTTAGAATATTATAGCTATTAACTCCATGTCATCTATGATGAATATTTCCCCTTTCAAATGTATCACTTATCTCTTGGCTTTGTTTGACAATATTGCCTTTAAGAGTTTAAAATTTTGGATGAGTAAATTGGTCCATCTTTTCTTTTATAATTTCTGATTTTCCATTTTGGTTAAGCCCCTCCTCCCACAAGCCCAGATGATAAATGTAGACATAAATTTTCATCAAATATCTTTGTCATTTTTAATATTTTATTATTTAATTCACGTAGAGTTATTTTTATATATGATATAATGAAAATGATGTTTTCTAACTTAATACTCTTTCAGATAGATGCTTTATGCCAGAACAATTTGTAAAGCACCCTGTCACTTCTAAATTAGAGTATCTTATGTGTCATGTTATTAAATTCTCATGCACACTAACATCTTTCCCTGGACCTTGTATTTTGTTCCACTGATCAACTGCTATATGTATACAATTTGTTCTGATTATAGAGGCTTCACGTTACATTCAGATAGTTGGGAAGTTAAATCCTTTCACATTCTTTTCCATACTTCCTTTAGGTCTGTATTTTTCCATATAAAATTTAGTATTGTATTATGCAAACCCCTCTAACAATGAAACTCTGATGGCAGTTCTACTTGAACCGCATTAAATTTATTTATTCATTTATAGGTATAGAAGACAGAATAAGAGAGACTTTCCTATACTGAGTCTTCTCATCCAAGAATACAGAATATCTATTTGCTCAGATCTTGTATCTTTAATAGCTATAATACAACTTTTACAGCTTTAACAGCTACAAAATGACAATGATATATCACCTCACACTTGTTACAATGACTATCATCAAAAAGATAAGAGATAACAAGTGTTGGGAAGGATGGGGAGGAAAGAGAACTCTTGTGCACTCTTGGTGGGAATGTAAATTGCTGGAGACACTACGTAAGACAGTATGGAGATTCCTCAAAAAATTAAAAATAACTACTTCATTTAGTTCTCTTCTAGTTTAATTTTTCTAGTTTAACTTTTACTATGAAATGTAGCATACAAACAAAAGAGTTTATAAAAACATTTACCTACAAAACATTGCGTAAAACAAAAATAAAGCAAACATTCATGTACTAACAAAGACAGAAAACATTACAAATACTCCAAAAGCCCACTAATGTAAGCCTCCCTGAAATCATAACTCTTCCTTTGGTAACCATTATCCTAAACATGGTGCTACCATTCCTCCCTTTTCTTAATACTACTTTTTAAAGCTACTTATTTGTGTATTTCTAAGGAATATGCTGTTTAATTTTTCCTGGCTTTTAAATTTAAATAAATGGAATTGTACTGAATGGCTTCTTCTGTAATTTGCTTCCCACCCCGCCTCAATTTCATGTTTGTAAGAATCATAACACACTGCTACATGGAACTGTGGCTCCTTCGTTTTTACTGCTGAGTAATATTTTATGGAATAGATATGCTACAATTTATATACCTTTTCCTATCATTGATGATTACTCAGATTGCTCTCATTTTTGCTATTGTAAGCAATACAATGGCCCACAGCCAAATCCAGCTGTCTTTGTATGGGCCATAAGCTAAGGATGGTTTTTACATTTTTAAATGGATGAAAAGTGTAAGCTTCACTCTTACATTCTCTTTAACCTCAAATGAAAGTGTCTTTTATAGGAACAATTATTGGCCAGTGTTGTTTAGTGTAATAATTGGTATTCTTTATATATTTTTCATCCAAGCAATTTTATGCTTAATACTTACATAGTTTTCAACTCTCTTTCCCTAACATTTGCTGTGTTGAACAAGCTGTTCTTTGTTTCTTTTCCTCCTCGCTAATTGAGAATTATGAAGGAGATATGTTCTTTAAGTCCTTACATATAAGCAAATTTCTTTCTTTCATCAGGATAGGTAAATATTCTGGGATGGATAAAGGATTCTTGGATCATTATCCTTTTTCTTCTCAGTGGTGTGTGAAATCATACATACCTCCCCACTGCCAGTGTTACATATAAGAAGTCTGTTGCTAGTCTAATAACTACCTTTTTGCAAGTATCTTTGCTTCTTTGTTTGCTTTGATTTTGGCCTGGTATTTTGTAAGATTTTCACTTTATGTTTGAAGATTAGAATTTTCTCAGGCTGTGCCTGAGTATGGGAATTTTTTTTAAAGTCCTTTCACTTGCAACAAATTGGCTAGGACCTTTAAATTATGAGGTTCAGATATATTTTGAGCTCAGGAAAATTTCTTCTATTTTGTCTAATATGTCTCTTGTCCTGTACTGTCTTTTCCCCTTCTATTACAACTTAATATATTGGGTCTCCTTCATGATTTTTCTTGGATTTTTTGCTCTGTTTGAAAATTTGAAAATTACTTTGGGACATTTCTTATGTTTGACCTTCCAGATAACCAATTTGAGTCTCAACAATAACCTTTTCAATTCCTCTACTGAAATTTTTAATCTTAAAATAAATATTTTTGTTGTTGTTAATTTGCTTAATTAAGAATGTCTTTATATATATATATTTATTTATTTATTTTATTTATTTACTTTCGGCTGTGTTGGGTCTTTGCTGCTGCACGCGGGCTTTTCTCTAGTTGCGGCGAGCAGGGGCCAGTCTTCGTTGTGGTGTGCGGGCTTCTCATGGCAGTGGCTTCTCTTGTTGCTGAGCACGGGCTCTAGGCACGTGGGCTTCAGTAGTTGTGGCTTGCAGGCTCTAGAGAGCAGGTTCAGTAGTTGTGGCGCACGGTCTTAGCTGCTCCGCGGCATGTGGGATCTTCCCGGACCAGGGATCGAACCTGTGTCCCCTGCGTTGGTAGGCGGATTCGCAACCACTGCACCACCAAGAAAGCCCTAAGAATGTCTTTTTAAAGCCACACTTGAACATCTTTATTTGGTTTCTTTGGGTTTTTTTGTTATTCAAGTTGTCATCTGTTTGTTCTGCTTTTTTCCAAAGCTCTCTGAGATGTGTTATTTTTCTATTCATTAGGTCCTAGTTCAGTTCCCAGGTGATGATTTATGATGCTAAACACAGCAGGCTCTGGTCCCATAGGTCCCCAGATACTGTAGCAGGCAGTCTGCGATTCCAGGGAAAAATCAGGAGCAAGCCCCTCTGCTCCTGTCCTCCCTGCTTTCCTTTAGCTTTCTCCCCTCAGAGATGAAGAGGATTCCACTGCCTTCATTCCAAAAATCCACCATTTTCTAAAGGCCCAGCACTCCCCCTATCTACTACATTCAGAATCTAACCATGACCACTCTCCCTCCACCAAAAATCCCCAAAGCAACCACCTGCCCCAAGCTCTCACTTATGGCAGCTCTCTCTGGACTCCTCACCTGCACCAGCGCTTTGCAGGAGTACCAAGAAAACATCAGACCTCAATCACACCTCCCTACTCCTAGTCGCCAACTCAGCCAACTAAAGTAGATGGGTTTCAGTGGAGTGCGTAAGTGAGGAGTCTATACAGATCCACCATCTATACAGAATTCATATAAACTATTTTTGAAATTTAATAAATAAAACCCTCCATGAGAAATAAAGCTTTATCCAATCCTTCGGGGGGGAAAAAGGCTATACTTAGGGAAAATAAAGTCATTTCTACATTATTAACATAGCAATATAATATTATTAACATTGTAGAGCTCATATACCTTTCTCTAGTTCCACTGGGAAAAGTTCCAGCTTTTCTACACGCTTTTCAAGTTCATACTCGGCTGAAGCAGCCACAGGGTCAACTTCATCATTTCTCCTGTCATAGTCTTCATTGGAGTATGTGCTGAAGACCTGTAGTAAGATATCAACAAAAAGATGAAAATCTAGAAAAGACAGTTTTCTTGATTAAAAAAAAAATCTGCTACATATCCAAAGCTACGTAAGTTAAAAATTTTGTACGAAGAATTTCTTCTAAACAACTGTTTTGTCATAAAATCAACTGAGAAGAAAAGGAAAACTGAATCAGAATAAAAATAACTTACTAATTTAAAAAATGTACCACTTTTAATAATTTGAGAGACAACATTAGCCACAGAATACATTATATGGTTAGCAACATTTATCACTTTTTATAGAATCAGAGTATACCATATTAGCTGCAATAAAATTAAGGTAAAGCATCTTCAGGCTTTATTTACCGAAGCAAATACCCACACTGAACCCATTTCAAGCTATGACCTATACAAGCCCTGATGTTGCAGTGTGCTGGTTTTATTAGAATTATATTTCAAACATAGAATCATTGAAACTGACTTCTATTCTGTACTGGGCTGTGTTAAGCTCTCATTTGTCATCTCTCATTTTACTTCCATGTAGATATAAATTAAATCCTCATTGAACCTTTTAATGAAATGACTATCAAAATATTGCTCAAGAGCTGCAGAACAAACAGGATATTGGTAGCTCTTTATTTCTGACCTAAATCATTCAAAAGACTACTAAATGTGGTCTTCAGATGTAGCTGTACATCTTCTTTCTGCTGAAATATTTGTTTTATTTGAAAAGTAACTGGAAATAGGTATACAACCCCTCACTTAATACACTGAAGAATATTTTTTAAAAGAAATGTATAATTCATCAAGCCTAATTAATTTGCATGATAAAAACTGACATTTTCAATTAAATTCAACAATTATGAAGTATCTAGACTGTGCCTGACAAAACTTTGTCATGTCCTCCCAAATCTAGGAGTGAGTAGTTTTTAAAAATATATACTTTAAAAAGTGATAATAAAAACATCAATAGAAAGCAGAACAGAAGGTCAGAGATGAAAGAAATTAAGTCTATTGCCTATAAAGCTGGCCCTGCTAGTCCAGATGTGCTTTACATTCATATTATTGGAAAACTGGCAACTCTTACATGCTGTATATGGTAACCTATAAACCAGAAATATATACTGCGTACAAAGAAACAGATGTAGTGTGGTTCCTAATTCTACATACTTCTCAAAATCGTGTCATTTATAGGTTTTGTACCAGAATGAATAACTGTTTTTCTTCCTGACTTTCAACATGTTTTCATAGCCTTGTACCATTCACTTGGTCTCTACCACATTTCTCCAACACAATAAACATTTCTACATCAAAATGAACACTTCTAAACTATGGGGTTTGTACCTTTTAAATTAATCTTTTCATAAAATATGCTTCCTATGCCCCTTCCATAGAACCTTCCAATATTTTTCTTAAATTGTCAGGTTTATGACTTCCTCTTAGACAGCCTGTTTGATCTTTCACTTCCCTTATATGTTTTGGTAATCACTTATTTATTCATTCATCAAAAATTTACAAAGAATCAACTCTATGCCAGACATTGTGCTAGACACTGAAGAAGGTACAGTTTCAAGTAGCTCACAGCTCAGTAGGGACATAGAAATCAAAATAAACTAAAATATATGTGATAACTGATGTAACAAAGGAATATACCAAGTAATTTTTTTATTGTCATGAATTTCATGGAGGGGAAAATATTTGAGTTGAATCTTAAATAAACAAAGATTCACATATTCAAATGTAGAAGAGGTGGAATGTATATTTCAAATATAAGACACTAGAAAAAATCTATATCTGTATCTTTCGGAAAACATCGACAGTTGAGTGGACCACAGTGCAGCATGCCTAGGGGAACAAACTTTAACAACATACAAAAAAAGTTACTTGGATCTGGAACGTACATGTCCTGGAAACTATCGGCAGAGATGACCGGAAATTATTCCATTGATGTTTGCCACTTGTCTACTTCTGCTAATAGGTTCAAGTATATGATTGCTAAACAAGGATTCAAACGATATTCATACGGGAACATAACTCAATTTTGCTACCAACTTAATGTATGAATTAAAAAATGTGTGTATACATACACATGTATATATGTGTATATGTGTTTGTGTGTATACACACACATCTGCTATCAAATGTCCTTCCCCAATCAGTCTGGTTTATAAAGTCCATTTGGGGATAACCAGAAATTAAATAAAACAAACAGAAAACTAACTATATGACTACATATTGGAAAACAGTACTTTAAATAATGTTTGAGGCATGTAGCAATCAGATGACCATATCACCATTTAATTCTGTAGAGAAGAAATAATGTAATATACTTTTCATCTTCAGCTTGTTCATAGTCTGGTAAATTATGTGGGCACATAGGTAAAACCTATAAATACATGAAACAGAAAAGCCAAAATTCATTATTTGCAAATTAAGCTTTTGTTTACCTGGAGAATCCAAGAGGTTAAACAGAAAAACTGTTAGAATGAACAAGAGTTCAGTGAAAACAGAATTTCAAAACTACCAAAAAAGCCCATAATAGCTTTAGAAAATATAACAGAAAAGATCAGAAATTATAAAATACTCAAGAATTGCTGATTATAAATGTGCAAGGATAGCCTTTATCTATAAAACTTAACTGAAAAATTCAAAAAGCCTTGAATAAGTGTAATGCCATACTATGTTATTGGATTAAAATCCTTAATATTGTAAAAACCTCTATGATCCTAAATTACTGTAAGTGTCTCTTTGCCCCAATTTAATTTATGAATTCAGGGCAATCAAAATTAAAATCCCACTAACATTTTTCATGGAAACTAACAAGCTGCTAGCAAACAAGGAATAAGGATGGAAATAGACCCTATCAGATACCAAAACATACAATAAAACTTCGTTTATTAAGGCAGTGCAGTTTGCCCCAAGACAGATCTATTTTTGTACTCTATTCTGTTTCACTCCTCTACTTTTCTATTCAAATTAGCTTGGGTGGTCTATTCAATAAATAGTAGGGAAAGAACGAGATATCCATATGAAAAAAGATTCCTATTTCATATGATTAACAAAAAGTAAAACTTAACATTGGTTAAGAACAAAAATTATAAACTATTAAACTGCTAAAAGAAAATATGGGACAATGTTTAACAGGCTAGAGAGGACATTCCCAAAAAGCCGTAGATCCTAGAAATCCTAAAGAAAATGAGTAAACTATTTGATTAAAAATTAATGCTAAAAACTTCTAGGTAACAAAATATACCATAATGAAATTACAAAACAAGTCAAATATTAGGAGAATATATTGCCAAATATCAAAATGAAACATGAATATTCATGATATAAAAAGGGTTTTATCAACTTAAACAACTACATCTGTAAGTAGGGGAAAGGAAACTGAGAATTCAACAAAGACATATCAATAAATGATGTAAAGATGCTCAACTTCATTAAAAATTAAGCAAATTCAAGAAGTAAATACTATATATTCACCCATAGGATGATTTTTTTTTAAAAAAAGATTGCAACATCCAGTGTTTGTGAGGATATAGGAAAAAGAATACACTTGGAAAAGCAGGAAAAAGGTCGCAATTTGAGAATAGCTATCAAGATTTTAAATGTAAATGCCCTTGATCCAATAACGCTATACCTAAGTATTTATAGAGATACTTGCAGGTGTGCACAGATACCTGTGCAAGGAAGTTCATTACAGAACTATTTATAATAGCCTAAGATGGAAAATTACCTAAATGTCCAATGATAGAGAAAATGTCTTACTAAATTATAATATATACAAATATGTAATTTCATGCAATGATTTAAAAGATCTATCTCCGCTGACATGAAAGTCTCTGAAATACATATATTATTTAACCAAAAAAGCACATGGCAGATATATCTACTGATACATCCTTTTGTATCTATTTATATATTTCTATATATATATATAGGTATAAATATGTTCTCAATTGGTATGATCCTAACTTTAAATTATATACCTCCTAAATTCTCTAGCTATGTAGCTCTTGCCAAATTGTAAAACCACTCTAACCCTCAGTTTCATTATTCACAAAATGGCTATTATAATAATAATACCTACCACATAAAGTTGCTGTAAGAATGAAATGAGATAGTCCAAATAATTATGCTGGGTTCAATGTCAGGGGAGGGAAAGCTGTCCCAGGGTAATATGAGAGATAACAATATTGCCCCAGATACCTACACTCACCTCATATTCTCATTTATAAATAAGTTTTGAATATTTCATCCACTATGATGCTTAACGCCCTTGGAACAAAAATCTGCAAGACTAATTTAGTGTTATAATGTAGACTGGCCTGCCAAATTCCCTACCCGTGTCCAGAGCAATACAGTATCGTTACACAATGGCTCATCTGCCGCCAGGCTTTGTTTTGCCTTCATCAGGTAGAACCTCAGAGATGAAAGGAAAACTGACCTAGGTAAAGGCTTCCCCTTTCATCAATATGGTCATGACTCTTTCAGTATTCTTATAATAGTTCTATCATTTTTATTTATATTACCATAACTGCTCTACAAATATATATGAATAGTTAATTACACAAATAATAATCAGAGCTCCATCATGATACCACTGCAATGCAAAAATGCAAAAAACTAAAGGCCAATGGCATCCTGGGTCCTAATATTCAACGCCATTCAAGATATAAACATATATATTTAGTTCAGTCACCTTCACATTGTTCCTGCTTTATTTCACTGAGAAAAGCAAACAAAAGGATGTTTAAGTTAAGTTTAAGACTTCTTGTTTCAGAGCCAACGAGTGATATTCTATTCCTTGATCAAAGGAAACAAAACAAGACCATATCCCTTGCTTTGCAGCAGAGGCAGGCTTTTAGGGATAACAAGTTTACAAATACAGTTAGCAATGACATTTCTGACCCAGCAACCCAAGGCTATGGAAAACAAATAAAGTTAAAATTAGCTTATAAGATTTCAACTAGAATCATTCTTTTTCACATTTCTGGTAGTTTGAGCTCCAACACTTTTTCAAAACAACAGCAACATTTTTTTCAACAATAAGGAAAAAAAACCCTTATTTCCTTTACTTCCTTATGACACATCTTCTTTAGTCAATGCAGGTCAAAATGAATTCAGGATCAGTCCATATCTTAAAGTTTTAAAAACAAATCTGGCAATAAATCATCCTCAGAAAGGAGGATCCTGACAGCCTTAAAACTTCAGTTTCCTTTTTGTCCCTCACTGATTTATGATATAAGAATTATAGTTTCTTGACTGCCTACTGTGTGCCAGGGAGTATGTTAGCTTCTTGTTCTAAATTGACATAAGCCAAACTGAAGTGCACAATTATCAGGCATTTGGGGGTAAGCGTTGGCAATCTCCAAAGATTCTAAATAAGTGAGAGCTTTCTGCTGCATATAAACACATTGATCAGCAGGAGGATGGAAGAAAAAGACACACAGCTCTATCTTGCAAGCTCAGTAAAGTCTCAGATTTCTGTCCTTTAGTTACTCTGACAAGTAACCTGCATGGAGGTATACTTAAAGCAACTGTGACAATATTCTACAGTAGGATGTGTCTAATTTTCTAACTGGATCCCTCAATGGAATCCTACATTTCAGAAAACAGGACCAAATGAGAACTAGAGTTAGGTGTTACTCTAAAAGCTTAGCTTGCTTGACTCAAAGTCCATCTACATAAAATATTTCTAAAACCAATCCACATATGTTCAACATTATGCATTTCACCAATTATTTGTAACATCCCCAACACTAGTAAACCTTCCTATTTAAAGTATGCATCGCTGGAATGTAGACTTCTAATTAGGGACTTTCAAATACTAATCCTAGAGTGAAGATTCATGATTGTTATACCTAGAATGCTAACTAAAGGCTCCTAAAACAAAGTTATTACCATAAATATGGTGATATGTGTGCTGAAATAACTGGAAGTAAATTACAGACAATATAAAACATTACACAAGTAATCTTTAACTCTTGTACCAACTGATCCAGTAAGTAAGGCAGAAAAGAGGAAAGATTTGAAGCTCAGAGAACAATATACATGGTATATATGAGGATAACTACTAAAGACAAAGTCTATAAGGACAAAAGGTATATTTCACTAATTGTAAGCCTAGTGTTTTCATGAATAACTAAAGAACAGGAAGTGAAAAAATAAATATACATAATGGGAGGTAGACAGCAAGGCTAGTCAAAAGGAAACACAGGATTGAGGGGAAGATGGCGGAGGAGTAAGACGCGGAGATCACCTTCCTCCCCACAGATAAACCAGAAATACATCTACACGAGGAACAACTCCTACAGAACACCTACTGAACGCTGGCAGAAGACCTCACACACCCCAAAAGGCAAGAAACCCCCCATGTACCTGGGTACGGCAAAAAAAAAATGAATAAACAGAGACGAAAGGATACGGACGGGACCTGCACCAGTGGGAAGGAGCTGTGATGCAGGAAAGTTTTCCACACACTAGGAAGCTCCTTTGCGGGCGGAGACTGCGGGCGGCTGAGGGGGAAAGCTTCGGGGCCGCAGAGGAGAGCGTACCCACAGGCGTGCGGAGGACAAAGCGGAGAGATTCCCGCACAGACGATCGTTGCTGACCGGCACTCACCAGACTGAGAGGCTTGTCCGCTCACCCGCCGGGGCGGGCGGGGCTGGGAGCTGAGGCTTGGGCTTCGGTCGGAGCGCAGGGAGAGGACTGGCGGCGTGAGCACAGCCTGCAGGGGGTTAGTGCGCCACGGCTAGACGGGACGAAGTCCGGGGAAAAGTCTGGACCTGCCGAAGAGGCAAGAGACTTTTTCTTCCCTCTTTGTTTCCTGGTGCGCGAGGAGAGGGGATTAAGACCGCTGCTTAAAGGAGCTCCAGAGACGGGCGCGACCCGCGGCTAAAAGAGCGGACCCCAGACACGGGCATGAGACGCTAAGGCCGCTGCTGCCGCCACCAAGAAGCCTGTGTGCGAGCACAGGTCACTATCCACACCTCCCTTCCGGGGAGCCTGTGCAGCCCGCCGCTGCCAGGTTCCCGGGATCCAGGGACAACTTCCCCGGGAGAACGCACAGCGCGCCTCAGGCTGGTGCAACGTCACGCCGGCCTCTGCCGACGCAGGCCCGCCCCGCACTCCGTGCCCCTCCCTCCCCCCGGCCTGAGTGAGCCAGAGCCCCCGAATCAGCTGCTCCTTTAACCCCGTCCTGTCTGAGTGAAGAACAGGCGCCCTCAGGCGACCTACACGCTGAGGCGGGGCCAGATCCACAGCTGAGCCCCGGGGAGCTGTGCGAACAAAGGGAAAGGGAAATCTCTCCCAGCAGCCTCAGGAGCAGCAGATTAAAGCTCCACAATCAACTTGATATACCCTACATCTGTGCAATACATGAATAGACAACGAATCATCCCAAATTGAGGAGATGGCTTTGAGAGCAAGATTTATGATTTTTTCCCCTTTTCCTCTTTTTGTGAGTGTGTATGTGTATGCTTCTGTGTGAGATTTTGTCTCTATAGCTTTGCTTCCACCATTTGTCCTAGGGTTCTATCTGTCCGTTTTTTAAAATTTTTTTCCTAGTAAGTATTTATTATTTTTAAAATTTTATTATATTTTATTTTACTTTATCTTCTTTTTTTCCTTCCTTTCCTCCTTCCTTCCTTCATTCCTCCCTCCCTCCCTCCTTTCTTTCTTTCTACTTCTACTAATTCTTTCTTTCTTTCTACTTTTTCTCCCTTTTATTCTGAGCCTTGTGGATGAAAGGCTCTTGGTGCTGCAGCCAGGAGTCAGTGCTGTGCCTCTGAGGTGGGAGAGCCAACTTCAGGACACTGGTCCACAAGAGACCTCCCAGCGCCACATAATATCAAACGATGAAAATCTCCCAGAGATCTCCATCTCAACACCAGCATCCAGCTTCACTCAACGACCAGCAAGCTACAGTGCTGGACACCCTATGCCAAACAACTAGCAAGACAGGAACACAACCCCACCCATTAGCAGAGAGGCTGCCTAAAATCATAATAAGTCCACAGACAACCCCAAAACACACCACCAGACGTGGACCTGCCCACCAGAAAGACAAGATCCAGCCTCATCCACCAGAACACAGGCACTAGTCCCCTCCACCAGGAAGCCTTCACAACCCACTGAACCAACCTTAGCCACTGGGGTCAGACACCAAGAACAGCGGGAACTACGAACCTACAGCCTGCAAAGAGGAGACCCCAAACACAGTAAGATAAGCAAAATGAGAAGACAGAAAAACACACAGCAGTTGAAGGAGCAAGATAAAAACCCACCAGACCTAACAAATGAAGAGGCAATAGGCAGTCTACCTGAAAAAGAATTCAGAATAATGATAGTAAAGATGATCCAAAATCTTGGAAATAGAATAGACAAAATGCAAGAAACATTCAACAAGGACCTAGAAGAACTAAAGATGAAACAGGCAACGATGAACAACACAATAAATGAAATTAAAAATACTCTAGAAGGGATCAATAGCAGAATAACTGAGGCAGAAGAACGGATAAGTGACCTGGAAGATAAGATAGTGGAAATAACTACTGCAGAGCAGAATAAAGAAAAAAGAATGAAAGGAACTGAGGACAGTCTCAGAGACCTCTGGGACAACATTAAACGCACCAACATTCGAATTGTAGGAGTTCCAGAAGAAGAAGAGAAAAAGAAAGGGACTGAGAAAATATTTGAAGAGATTACAGTTGAAAACTTCCCTAATATGGGAAAGGAAATAGTTAATCAAGTCCAGGAAGCACAGAGAGTCCCATACTGGATAAACCCAAGGAGAAATACGGGAAGATACATATTAATCCAACTGTCAAAAATTAAATACAAAGAAAAGATACTAAAAGCAGCAAGGGAAAAACAAGAAATAACACACAAGGGAATCCCCATAAGGTTAACGGCTGATCTTTCAGCAGAAACTCTGCAAGCCAGAAGGGACTGGCAGGACATATTTAAAGTGATGAAGGCGAAAAACCTGCAACCAAGATTACTCTACCCAGCAATGATCTCATTCAGATTTGATGGAGAAATTAAAACCTTTACAGACAAGCAAATGCTGAGAGAGTTCAGCACCACCAAACCAGCTTTACAACAAATGCTAAAGGAACTTCTCTAGGCAAGAAACACAAGAGAAGGAAAAGACCTACAATAATGAACCCAAAACAATTAAGAAAATGGGAATAGGAACATACATATCAATAATTACCTTAAATGTAAATGGACTAAATGCTCCCACCAAAAGACACAGACTGGCTGAATGGATACGAAAACAAGACCCATATATATGCTGTCTACAAGAGACCCACTTCAGACCTAGAGACACATACAGTTGAAAGTGAGGGGGTGGAAAAGGATATTCCATGCAAATGGAAACCAAAAGAAAGCTGGAGTAGCAATTCTCATATCAGACAAAATAGACTTTAAAATAAAGACTATTAGAAGAGACAAAGAAGGAGCCTACATAATGATCAAGGGATCGATCCAAGAAGAAGATATAACAATTGTAAATATTTATGCACCCAACATAGGAGCACCTCAATACATAAGGCAAATACTAACAGCCATAAAAGGGGAAATCAACAGTAACACATTCATAGTAGGGGACTTCAACACCCGACTTTCACCAAGGGACAGATCATCCAAAATGAAAATAAATAAGGAAACACAAGCTTTAAATGATACATTAAACAAGATGGACTTAATTGATATTTATAGGACATTCCATCCAAAAACAACAGAATACATTTTTCTCAAGTGCTCATGGAACATTCTCCAGGATAGATCATATCTTGGGTCACAAATCAAGCCTTGCTAAATTTACGAAAATTGAAATCGTATCAAGTATCTTTTCCGACCACAATGCTATGAGACTAGATATCAATAACAGGCAAAGATCTGTAAAAAATACAAACACATGGAGCCTAAAAAATACACGACTTAATAACGAAGTGATCACTGAAGAAATCAAAGAGGAAATCAAAAAATACCTAGAAACAAATGACAATGGAGACACGATGACCCAAAACCTATGCGATGCAGCAAAAGCAGTTCTAACAGGGAAGTTTATAGCAATTCAATCCTACCTTAAGAAACAGGAAACATCTCGAATAAACAACCTAACCTTGCACCTAATGCAATTAGAGAAAGAAGAACAGAAAAACCCCAAAGTTATCAGAAGGAAAGAAATCATAAAGATCAGATCAGAAATAAATGAAAAAGAAATGAAGGAAACGATAGCAAAGATCAACAAAACTAAAAGCTGGTTCTTTGAGAAGATAAACAAAATTGATAAACCACTAGCCAGCCTCATCAAGAAACAAAGGGAGAAGACTCAAATCAATAGAATTAGAAATGAAAAAGGAGAAGTAACAACTGACACTGCAGAAATACAAAAGATCATGAGAGATTACTACCAGCAACTCTATGCCAATAAAATGGACAACCTGGAAGAAATGGACAAATTCTTAGAAATGCACAACCTGCCAAGACTGAATCAGGAAGAAATAGAAAATATGAACAGATTAATCTTAAGCACTGAAATTGAAACTGTGATTAAAAATCTTCCAAGAAACAAAAGCCCAGGACCAGATGGCTTCACAGGCAAATTCTATCAAACACTTAGAGAAGAGCTAATACCTATCCTTCTCCAACTCTTGCAAAATACAGCAGAGGGAGGAACACTCGCAAACTCATTTTACGAGGCCACCATCACCTTGATACCAACACCAGACAAGGATGTCACAAAGAAAGAAAACTACAGGCCAATATCACTGATGAACATAGATGCAAATATCCTCAACAAAATACTAGCAAACAGAATCCAACAGAACATTAAAAGGATCATACACCATGATCAAGTGGGGTTTATTCCAGGAATGCAAGGATTCTTCAATATATGCAAATCAATCAATGTGATAAACCATATTAACAAATTGAAGGAGAAAAACCATATGATCATCTCCATAGATGCAGAGAAAGCTTCCGACAAAATTCAACACCCATTTATCATAAAAACCCTTCAGAAAGTAGGCACAGAAGGAACTTTCCTCAACATAATAAAGGCCATATATGACAAACCCACAGCCAACATCATCCTCAATGGTGAAAAACTGAAAGCATTTCCACTAAGATCAGGAACAAGACAAGGTTGCCCACTCTCCCCACTTTTATTCAACATAGTTTTGGAAGTTTTAGCCATAGCAATCAGAGAAGAAAAGGAAATAAAAGGAATCCAAATCGGAAAAGAAGAAGTAAAGCTGTCACTGTTTGCAGATGACATGATACTATACATAGGGAATCCTAAAGATGCTACCAGAAAACTACTAGAGTTAATCAATGAATTTGGTAAAGTAGCAGGATACAAAATTAATGCACAGAAATCTCTGGCATTCCTATACCCTAAGGATGAAAAATCTGAAAGTGAAATAAAGAAAACATTCCCATTTACCATTGCAATAAAAAGAATAAAATATCTAGGAATAAACCTACCTAAGGAGACAACAGACCTGTATGCAGAAAATTATAAGACAGTGATGAAAGAAATTAAAGATGATACAAATAGATGGAGAGATATACCATGTTCTTGGACTGGAAGATCCAACATTATGAAAATGACTCTACTACCCAAAGCAATCTACAGATTCAATGCAATCCCTATCAAACTACCACTGGCATTTTTCACAGAACTAGAACAAAAAATTCCACAATTTGTATGGAAACACAAAAGACCCCAAATAGCCAAAGCAATCTTGAGAATGAAAAACGGAGCTGGAGGAATCAGGCTCCCTGACTTCAGACTCTACTATAAAGCTACAGTAATCAAGACAGTAATGGTATTGGCACAAAAACAGAAAGATAGATCAATGGAACAGGATAGAAAGCCCAGAGATAAACCCACACACATATGGTCACCTTATCTTTGATAAAGGAGGCAGGAATGTACAGTGGAGAAAGGACAGCCTCTTCAATAAGTGGTGCTGGGAAAACTGGACAGGTACATGTAAAAGTATGAGATTAGATCACTCCCTAACACCATACACAAAAATAAGCTCAAAATGGATTAAAGACCTAAATGTAAGGCCAGAAACTATCAAACTCTTAGAGGAAAACATAGGCAGAACACTCTATGACATAAATCACAGCAAGATCCTTTTTGACCCACCTCCTAGAGAAATGGAAAGAAAAACAAAAATAAACAAATGGGACCTAATGAAACTTCAAAGCTTTTGCACAGCAAAGGAAACCATAAACAAGACCAAAAGACAGCCCTCAGAATGGGAGAAAATATTTGCAAATGAAGCAACTGACAAAGGATTAGTTTCCAAAATTTATAAGCAGCTCATGCAGCTCAATAACAAAAAAACAAACAACCCAATCCAAAAATGGGCAGAAGACCTAAATAGACATTTCTCCAAAGAAGATATACAGACTGCCAACAAACACATGAAAGAATTCTCAACATCATTAATCATTAGAGAAATGCAAATCAAAACTACAATGAGATATCATCTCACACCAGTCAGAATGGCCATCATCAAAAAATCTAGAAACAATAAATGCTGGAGAGGGTGTGGAGAAAAGGGAACACTCTTGCAGTGCTAGTGAGAATGTGAATTGGTACAGCCACTGTGGAGAACAGTATGGAGGTTCCTTAAAAGACTACAAATAGAACTACCATATGACCCAGCAATCCCACTACTGGGCATATACCCTGAGAAAACCATAATTCAAAAAGAGTCATGTACCACAATGTTCATTGCAGCTCTATTTACAATAGCCAGGAGATGGAAACAACCTAAGTGTCCATCATCGGATGAATGGATAAAGAAGATGTGGCACATGTATACAATGGAATATTACTCAGCCATAAAAAGAAACGAAATTGAGCTATTTGTAATGAGGTGGATAGACCTAGAGTGTGTCATACAGAGTGAAGTAAGTCAGAAAGAGAAAGACAAATACCGTATGCTAACACATATAAATGGAATTTAAGAAAAAAAAAATGTCATGAAGAACCTAGGGGTAAGACAGGAATAAAGACACAGACCTACTACAGAATGGACTTGAGGATATGGGGAGGGGGAAGGGTAAGCTGTGACAAAGCGAGAGAGAGGCATGGACATATATACATTACCAAACGTAAAATAGATAGCTAGTGGGAAGCAGCCGCATAGCACAGGGAGATCAGCTCGGTGCTTTGTGACCGTCTGGAGGGGTGGGATAGGGAGGTTGGGAGGGAGGGAGACGCAAAAGGGAAGAGATATGGGAACATATGTGTATGTATAACTGATTCACTTTGTTATGAAGCAGAAACTAACACACCATTGTAAAGCAATTATACTCCAATAAAGATGTAAAAAAAAAAAAAAAAGGCGAAACACAACCAACAGGATGTGTGTGTATAAAATATTTAATACATACTATATTTGCATTTATATTAAACGATTCATTTTAAGGAATTGGCTCACGTGATCATAGAGGCTGACAAGTCCAAAATCTACAGAGTAGCAGGCTGGAGACCCAGGGAACAGTTGCTGTTGGAGTTCAAGTCCAAAGGATTCTCTCTGCTTCAGGGGAGGTCAGTCTTTTACTATTAAGGCCTTCAACTGGTTGGATGAGTCCCACCCACATTACAGAGGGCAATTTGCTTTATACTCAAAGTCTACCAATTTCAATGTTAAACTCACTCAAAAACACCCTCACAAAAACATCTAAAATACTGTGTGACCAAATATCTGGCCACCATTGCCTAGCCAAGTTGACACACAAAATTAACCATCACAAAGGCCTTAAAATAGAATATTCTCTGGCTCCAAAAACTAGTCTTTTGACATCTGATGAAGATAATCATATCTAGATAGTGTCTCTCTTACATCATTGGAGTGTTGTAAATTTTTTTATCCCCAGATATTCATAGAATGTACACAAAACCCATGATAAAATCCAACATACATTTTTGTATTATCAATGGCACCAATCACTTCATACTTGTAGATTATCAACAACCAAATATGAAGGATGCAAACTCTTCAAATTTAGAATAGCTGTGGTTGACTCTGTAGAAAGATAAATGCAAGGAAACTTTTTATGAAAGAACATTTTAAAATAAGTGGCGTTTTATCAAGGTAACATATACAGAAATTATCAATGAAATAAAAAGATGAGAAGGTCCTATATCTCTTCATTTTGACAAAATAGAATTCAATTATAATTAGCACATTTACCCGCAAATATATATAGTTTAAGTACTTGAAAAATCTTAAAATTAAGTTTAATATCTCCTTACAAAATCAGTTTATGTCTTTAACGTAATCAGGAAGAAATTCCGTCATAAATAGATATAAACTTAGCTCATTCGAAACTTGGACAAATTGTCCAAATTAGTGAGTTTTTCCACTAGACAGTTTAACCGAAAACTGGGCAATTCCACTGATGTTCATGTTTTTCACTGTATTTTTCAAATTATAATAAACAATTAAACATATCCATGAGAAACTAGCAATGTTCTCTTTCAGCTCAGCCAAACTTTTAGTTTAAACCAGAGACATATGCTTTACAAAACTGACAGCTGGTGGCCAGTATGAAATAAATTGGTGGCCTTGGTCCTGTTCCCACTGGACAGGTGTCTACATCACAGAAAAAAATGAACTAATTGGCACCTTTTTTGGGGGGACAGGGCAATCTCCTTAGAGGAATACCTGACTTCCCATTCACAGAAGTTAATACTCTTGTACATATACAACAGGATGAGTTATGAAGTCAGGGTCTGTTCTAGCATTTGTTTTAGCAGTTGGTATTCACTTCTTTTACAACCAGAGCCAGCACTGTGTTTCTAAAAGCCCATGGAGGGAGATTATTCTGAACTGTCTAAATAGGAAAACAGATGGGGGAGTACTATAGCATGTGTGGTTGAAGGGAAGAAAGGGGGCCAATGACCAAACCAAAGAGGCTGAGAAGGGAAAGACTTCCCTAGGGTATAGAAGTTGCTCAGGTATAGAAGTTTACACTCCCCCATGCAAAGCTCCCAAGGGTGACTGCGCCTCTGATGGGAGGGCTAAGGGGTATCATGAGGACTAAACTGTAAACTCTGAGGTTTTAGGAACCTTGGGTTTTAGGAACCCCAGGCCCAAAATTTTGCCTGGAAACAGAGTAAAAGAGCCTTGAAGGGAACTTGACCATCTGTTCAAGAATATCATCAGAAGTAACAGTGCAGGTTAAAAGGAGAAGGACTCCTAACATAAGGAATTCTGTAAAACTCTCAAAAATTGTGCACTTACCCAGGGTAATGGGAGAAAATGTGAAAACATGGATGGGACTAAATACCAGCAAACAAGTGGGTAAGGATCTCAAGAAGGTTAACTTTAGTACAGCAGAAGAAAGGAATGTGATGTAATGCATCCTAGTGGTAGGTGAACTAAAATTGATTCCTATCTTTAGATAATAAAATGGGCTGAAGACCAGGCTCCTTACACCTCCTGTGATGGCCTTTTGATATGCCAACTTGACTAGGCTACAGCCCCCAGTTATTTAATCAAACACTAATCTAGGTGTCACTGTAAGGTATTTTGTAGATGTGATTAAAGTCCAAAATCAGTTGACTTTAAGTAAGGGAGATTACCCTAGAAAATCTGGGTGAGCCTCATTCAATCAGTTGAAGGGCCTTAAGAGCAGAGTTGAGGCTTCCCAGAGGAAGTAGAAATTCTGCCTTTGGACAGCAGCTTCAGTCTGTTGCAGAGTTCTACCCTCCCTCTCATCTTGATGGCCTGCCCTACAGATTTCAGCCTTACATACCCAGCCCCTACATTTGTGTAAGCCAACTGCTTGCAATAAATCTCTTAATATGTATCTTCTACTGGTTCATATTCTCTGGTTGAACTCTGACGGATACACCAACACTCCAAGTATAGGACAAAGAACAGTTATTTGGAGCAGTGGTTTCCAAGTTGCTGACTGTGACCTATAAGGGTTGTAAAATCGATCTAGTAGGTCATGAACAGCATTGAGAAAAGTTAAATAGAGAAGAATAGAAAACATCAGTGTTCATTACAATTAGTAAGAGTATGTATTAAAACTTAAAACTTTCAGTTTGATTTAAACACACACATACACACATGCATGTACCATGTCTTGATGTAAAATGGTTATGATGTAGACGCTAAAAAAAAGTATGCTTAAGCAATAATTTTTAAAAAACTCTAACCCACAGAGAATTCCCATTTAATTTACATTCTATTCTAAAAGTCAAAACAGGCAATACAAGCTTCTCAAACTACTGAGCCTATGAATGATGACAGTAGGTACAGAAAAAATTACTCTTCACATTTCTTCTCCTTCCTGAGCCATTGATTCTTACTTCAATTTTTTATTGAGCGCCAGCTCAGTGGTTGGCACTGTGGTCAGTACTGGGAGCACCTAATCATCTCAGACCTATGACTGTAACCAGAATAAGAGCTGTAAAAGAGAGGAGGACAGCGCTATGGGAGCACACGGTGGAGGCATCTAAGCCTGCCCGAGAGAGAGGGAAGGAGAGGTGTAAGCAAGAAAGGATGAGAGATCTTAAAAGCACAGACTTCAGGGCTTCCCAGGTGGCGCAGGGGTTGAGAGTCCGCCTGCCGATGCAGGGGGCACGGGTTCGGGCCCCGGTCCGGGAAGATCCCACATGCCGCGGAGCGGCTGGGCCCGTGAGCCATGGCCTCTGAGCCTGCGCGTCCGGAGCCTGTGCTCCGCAACGGGAGAGGCCACAACAGTGAGAGGCCCGTGTACCGCAAAAAAAAAAGTACAGACTTCAGCCAGCTATGGTTACCATCAGCAAATAATAATAAGTGGGGAAGGGAAGGCATGTGGAAGGCATTCTGGGAGAACGAATAATATGTGCAAGGTAGGAATGAGAGAGAAGAACAGAATTATGGACCAAGAAATCTGGCCAAAGCTGGAGTGGTGAATGAACGGTAAGAGATGGGAAAAAGTATGTAGGGAGAACTTTGTGACACATGGTTTGTTGTGTGAATAAAATTCATATGCTCTAACCTTGAAAGATAATGGGAGTTTATGAAGAGGGTTAGGGGGGACCAGAATTGGAAAGGGAGATGAGCTAGAATCTCTAGGAATCCTATATCTTCACCCCTTTGGGGGGAATAAGTGGGAGCCTAAGTCCTCAAGGTACTAAAAGACTTTCCCCAAAGTGCCCCTGGTGGCGCGGCCAGTCGTTCACATGACAACAAAAGGCAGTCAGGGACATGGGCACGCTGCCCTTGCACAGGGACTGGGAAGCAAAAAGAGCAGAGGCATCATCAGTCTCAGAAGGACCATGAGTAAACCCAGGTACTGGGAGCTGAAGCTCCTCTCCAAGGTCAGCTAAAACAATAGAGGCACATGAGTGACAACAGCAACAAAAGACTATCTTTAATGCATTGTTAGGGTGAAATTATGTAGAAATCATGCAAGATAAAGGCCTATCTAACATCCTGCACTTCAGGAGTGTGCTGGTCTCTAGAAGATAGCATCTATACTTGAGGTTTAACACCTTTTACCAGAATCTATACTTGAAGTTTCACATTATTTTACCAGAGGTCAAATATTAAAAGCAAAGGCTGCACAATTTTCCAAAATCTCCGACAGGTTCAAATGCTGATAGAGCTAAAAAACAAAAACAAAAACAAACCAGTAAAACTGTTTTAGCAAGCATTTCTACCACCAGCTGAGACCTACAGAGCAAACTGAAAATTTTAATTTTTGTAAAGGTCATGAGTAAAATACGCTTAAGTTTTAAATTCTGCAAGCTGAGGCCAGACATCACATGGTGGAAAAAACTGAAAAACAAGGCCGAAGCACAAATAACCAATTGTTAGGGAATGCATATATACATGAGGACACTGATGCTATGTACAAGGCTGAACTTGTAACCTAAGCCTAGATGCGACAGGAACTGTACTACATTCGGCACAGCTGTGATCCAGTGTTAAAACTAATTACGTTACCCTACATAGCAGGAAAGACTGCTTTCTTATAAACAAGCTGTCCCTTCCATTTAGACTTCTCCAAGAACTATAGTCAAATGTAATTGACCGATTCGGGATCATCATTGAAAATGTCAACATAATGCTAAATCTACAAATGGTATCTGTCTCCTTCTTCCCTTATTTATTGGCAAAACCTAAAGGGCAGCCGTGCTTTACGGGAAACAAGACAATGGGCAATCTTTGTCAAAACATGTGGAGACAGTGCTGTCACATTAATTCTTGGTGTGTTTGAGGTGAAAGCTGCCATCACTTCCATTACCATAGGATTAATGGTCAAAGCTGCGGATCACTGACCCTTGAATCACAGTAACTTTGACCTCATATATCTTGTAATAGAAATGATGACTTTGTAAATACTGTGTTAACCACTGTGCTTCTTAAATCAATTGTTTCCACAACCTCAGAAACTGTCCATACAAAAAAAGATGCCAACAAAGCTAAGTGGTAATTTGTTAAAAATAGGTGACTGCTCTGCAAACAGAGAAGAGGGTGCAACAACCACTGCTACCTGGGCCCCTGATTTATGCATAGTCCACACTTCAGGGCCAGTTCAATGCCTTCATGACACCTCAAACTTAAAGGGGCCCAAGGCAAAACTGTAGTGTCTCCCATCCTCTACAACAAACTTGGGAGGCAGGGTTGGGGTGGGGAACAGAAGGAGAGAGAGTGATCTATGAGTGATTTTACATTTCTTCTGCACAGCTTTTCTGTGCCTTCCAATTCTGTATAATGACCAAGTATTACTTTCTTGGGGGTGGAGTGGGAAAGACATTCTAAAAAGCCTCCTAAGGTCCTCCTCTCCCACAGGAATAAAGTTGACATGTTTAGAAGGACATCAGAATTCTCCAAGATCTGACTCCAGCCTACCTTGCCAGCCTTTACCTAGCACTACTTCCTTTCACTCACCCTATGGTGCAAAACTTGTTACTACTTTGTTATATGTCTGCAAAACTTCTTTCACCTCTCTTGGGGTCTCTCCTACAGAATTTACCCCATGCTATATATTGTATTTATCTGTGGTCACATTTTCTATTCAAATAAAATGTCAGCTCCCTGGGGCTGGAGTAGGTCTTATTCATCTTTCTACTACCTGCTGGTTTTGTTTTTGTTTTTTGTTTTCCATCTTTATGGAGGTATGATTAACAAACAGAAATTGTAGCTTTTTAACAACATGATGTTTTGATGTAAGTATACCTTGTGAAATATTTACCACAATCAACATCACCTACTGTTAACAGTAAAATGTCTTAAAAGCAACAGGTCTTTTATCATTGTCAGTGATCTATATATGGATGGTATCTTAAGTCAGAACTGCTTCTGAACAAATGAAAAGTGACCTTCACAAGGCAAAAGGGAGCCTCAATCCTAAAATGCTTCAAGATAAAACTTACAACTTCAAAACAAAGACGTCTTCACATATGCACAGTTTGGGATGATCTTTAGTGGTCATCCATTAGTCAAATAAACCTGTGATAAAACCCAGTTAGCATAAACATTTGCAAGGCTGTATTCTAGAAGAGATGACTTAATAACCTAGTCTTAATGATTATTTGTGTCAGAGATCAAGTATTACCAAAGAATGGATATTTATTATTAAAATTAATTTTAAGTCCTATTGTAGATAATACCAAAAAAGGACCACTGCCCCCCTTTTTAAAAGGCCAGTTAGCTCCTAGTAAGAAATTTTATAATGTTCCCCTTTTGATCAGATTAGTATGACTGACAAGAGAAGTCAATTTGGTAGAACTGATTGTTTTTTAAATGTATTTTGAAATGCTAATATAAAAGTGTATTGGTACGAATAGGGCAGTCAAGGGTAATTAGCTCTCTGAAAGTGTAACATTTGAAGAGCTATAATAATATCTAATATTGGGTTCTCTGCTTGAAATGAAACACTGGCAGGAGGAATTTTAAAGTATTTCACTTGTGTTTAGACAGTGGATTTAAATATATAAATATATAAAAGTGGTTGGCTCCTTTTGTAGCCTTGAGTGCAGCATCACTTCCTAAGTGAGAGGGGTTCAGTTAAGGTCCTAATGTCTCACAACTGTGGCAGATTTGCTAATTAAATCCAGCAGTCACTCTTATAGTTTTGTGTTCTGGTCACGGTGGTCCATCCATGAGAAACTCCATCTGCTGGTACCTATCCTCTCTCAAGCCAAAAATTACAAACAGTGCAGTGCGTAAGAGCTAAGTCTACCAAAACCTGTTCCCATGTCATCTCCACCTGCCATACTGACATCAGGAGGGTAAATGTGTTTGTCATGTGCCTAAATTTGATGTCCTCAAATGCCCATCTGCCTTTTGCTAATCAACCTGACATAGAAGGTTTAGAAGAAAAGTTTAATACAAACGAGAATGTACCTCACCCTTTCACACTGGAAGAAGCAAAAGACACTGTCTGGAAATATAGGACTCAATTCCTTAAATATTTTGAAGCCTCATTTTGATAATATCCTCCAACACTCGATCACTTCCTTCTTTTCCAGAACTCCTTGAGTCCTCTGTCAATCACTTAGTGCTTATATCCTGCCTTTTATTTGTTAATAATATTTTATGTGTTTAAATCTTATTGTTATCTGGCATCTTCAACACAAGATTAAAGTCTTATTCCCCAGTGCATCTCCAACACTTGGCATCATGCTTGACACAAGGTGCCTACTCAACAGATGTCTGTTGACAGAAGTGCCTTATAAGGGAGGCTGTTGGATAAATTCATTTCTTTTGCAAATTCTGTAACTAAACTCTCTTGAATAGGTTCTCCATTCATTCAAATAGTTATTCAAGTTTTCCAGATAAGTTGTCAACATTAGCAAAGGAAATCTTCCTGTCTGGTCTGCCCGGCTAGCTTCCACTACAAGCTCTGGCATTCAGGGCACTGAGATTCTGGCAGCAGCTAAGAGCAGCATAAAAATGCAACACAGGGAGTCAGCCCTTAATAAAAAAGTAGTATCAGAAACGGGACAGAAAAAGCTGGTCCTCTCATAGTTAGGCCAGTCAGCCCTATCATCAGAATTGAGAAGATGATTTCAAGAGTGACCATTTGGTGGACAATGAGGAGAACCCACCCACGCTGTTTACAAGCAAACGTAAACGTGGATAGAGTTTTCCTTCAATTTTGTTTAAGAATATCTAAACAGAGAAATGACAGTAGGTGATCATGAGGAGATGAGGAAGGGGAAGATAACTGTAGCTATCACTGAGAGACTCTTCTGAGATAAGTGTTCCATAATGGTCCTATTTCACAGATCAGTGAATGTCAGGCTCAGAGATGACAGGTAGTTTGCCCCCCAAAGACACATGGAAAATACATGTGACAACTGAAATCTAACCCCAGGTCTGGCTGGATTAAAAGTTCATGCCCTTTCCCCCATGCCATACAGCTTTGGTAAAGGAAGCATGATTAAAAACACCAAAATTTAAAATAAGCACCCCATGTAGAATAAACAACACACACACGCATGCACGCACACACACACACACACACACACACACACACCCTACAACTGCAAAGGACCAATAAAATAAGGGGGGAAAATTCCAACTCACTAGAAACTAAAGAAATGCAAATTACATACGTCATTTTTTATTTACAAAGATTTAAAAACAGGCAAAGGGACAAACTATCACTCTAATACACTATGGATAAAGTAAACTGGTATAAGTTTCTGGAGAGCAATATGTTAAAAATCTTGAAAACTTTAGTATCAGTTGACCTAACAGGTTCTAAGGATTTAATCTAGTGAAATCATAGATTATATTTACCCAGAAATATATGTACACTGACATTAATCACAGTATTATTTACAAAAGGAGAAAAATTCAAAGTTAGCTAAATGTCAAAAAAGGAAGGATTAATAAATAATGGTATATCCATAAGATGGAACACACTGATTCTTACAGGTGTACCATAATCATCATGCTTTGTAAGATTATTTAATAACACAAAAAATGTTAAAATATAGGTATGTGAAAAGATAAGAAAACCACGTGTGTGTACACACACATAGAATATGAATGATCCCAATTATGCATATGCATACAGACATGATAATCCGGGGTACTAAAATTATAAATAACTTTATTTTCTTTATACTTTTCTGGCTTAAAAAAAATAGTGTTGGTAAATAAGTGAAAAATAAAAATGTTATTTTTAAAATACTCATTACCAAATCTTTAATGATCAACAAGCATAAGTCTTTCCATATACTGTAAAAGCAAGTTTATCTGGCTTTATATTAATTTAAAATATATTTTAATAGCACATCCAGCATTAATTTATATCGTGATAACTGATGTTTGCAATGATGAATCTAAGGAACAAAAATCTTCAATGCAGAATAAAATCATGTTTGGGTTTTTTTTAATATAATTTATGTGCCAAGCATTTATGTGCCAAGCAGTTAGAAACTATGCTTTAGAGTTAAGGTACTATTCACGAAAAAAAAAAAAAAAAATTGAGAGTTTTGACCTTAAATACTAAGACACTACAAAAGCCTTGATCCTCAATAACAAAGAAGATCTAGATCCCACTTCCTATGCAAGAGAGCTTAGTTACTGGAACACTCTGGTTTTAATTCTGAGCATATGCTATAGGAAAGTCAGCTGTACATTTTCTTCTTTCAGACATCTGGCTGAGGGTCTGCTCAGTGGAAAATCACTACTCATGCTGAGCAAAAAACTAATACTATGCTTTGGTTGAAGTTTTCTGGGCTGTTTGTGTGTTTATGTGGAATGATTTTTTTCATCATGTGAAAACAGAAGAACTGGTCCCCTGAGTTATATCTATAGATAAAAATGGCAAGCTGATCAGTGTGAAGAATATAACTTTATTTAAAACTCAGGTAAATCAACTATACTCCAATAAAATATAAAAAAATAAAATAAAACTCAGTGAAATTATAAATCGGTTTAATTCAGAAAAAAATTAGCTTCTAACGTATACAGCCACAGAATTTTACAAACAGATGGGATAGTGGCAATGCCTACATGGGGATACAAATAAACACCACCACACATGATACTCCCCCTCATTCTGTGGTGGATTAACCGGGTGAATAATGCTAGCTAAATTAAGCCATCTCCTAGCATCTTCAATGTAGTCCCTGTTAAGTGATCAAGTCGGGGGAAGGACAAAAGAAACAATTTGCCATATTTGGTCTAATCTCTCATTTTAGTTTCAGGGGAAGCCATCCAAGATCACCCAGTTAATCAAACCTGATGTTATAACAGTAATTTCAAGATGTTATAGAGTATTCTTGATACTGCCTTGTATTCCTTCAGAATGGTTCTCTATAAAAAGACAAGTAGCAAAATAAGTCCTTTCATATGAACCAAAATGGGCCCTCCTCAGAAAACGATTCCAATTTGGATGTCGCAGTTATGCTCCACATATAAGTTTTAAGCATTAAAAAGCTTTTGAAAAGAAAACATGTAAAACAAGGATAATAGTTGTTTTAAGGTAGCTGAATTATGAATTTGCTTTATTGTTTTTGTCATTTTCATATTTTTTGTTTTCTGCACAAAAATGGAAATGAAGAAATTCAGTTAATTTTTGGTTGAAAAAGCAATACATTAGCATTCCTCCTTATAAATAGATGTCTGCAGGGTGACTCAGAAGATCTGCTCTTCCACTTGTGTTATCTTAAGAAAGTTGACCTTTTTAGGTCCACATTTTCCTCATCTGTAAAAATGAGAGGAGTGAAGTAAATGGTCTCCAAGATCACTTCCATCTCTGAAATTCCAAAATTGTACCTACAATAATCTGCTATTTGAAAGTAGAATATTATCATTAATGGTTTCCAGTCTTAGCAGTGCCACTGATTGGGAGAAGAGGAACCACTTTTTCCCTGGCTTTATTTTTCATGGGAAGGAACATCAATTAGTATATGCCTCCAGACTCAGGTAAAAATGATCTACTTATCTGTCTGGTCCTTTAGGGATAAGAAACTAGGTCTGTGTGACTCTGCTCTTCTCTTTTGGAAGCAGGTACTCATATTCTGGTCTGCTCCTCAATGTTTTAATTTTTAGGGCTTTCTCTTGGCTGGAGAGACCTGTTATTTTCCATTGCCAGCAGGAACTGAGTGGTAAGTCTAATTTTGGAGTTCAGAATTTAGAAAGACTGACATTCCTACAAACCTAAGGTACACCTTCATACCCACTCTTTAACAGGGGAACTTTGATATCTATAGCTATAACTTTACCAAGTTATCTCACATGTGGTGCAGTTTTATCAGAGAAGAGGAATACTGTCCACTGGGATCCTCAAACTCTAAACCTCCAAAAAGGAAATTTTGTTCAGGAACACAGACCATTATGGGTGTAGTTCATCCTCTTTAATCTTTAAGGTTCTCCAACTGCACAGTGTTTTCTGAGTACTTACAAACTTCAGTAAAACTTCCATGTAATACAGAATGCTATGCTCTTTAAAAGAAAAAAAAAAAAGAAAGAGACTCTTGTAAGGGCACCACCATCCATTTAAGTCTCTTAAAGTAAAAATCAGAGTAATGAGTACAATATACTCCGCCTCCTTAAATAGTCTGAGTTCCTTTCTCTCTTCCACAGTGACAGAAGCTCTTCTCACTGATAAATTACACTGATTATTATACATCAATTCTCAGCTACTACTCAGGTACCACTCTAATCACCGCATATTGTCACTAGAGTACTCTTCTAAAAACCTGAATTTCATTAGGACTCTGCTCTGCTTAGGGAGACAAAAAAATTTTTTTTGGTTTCAAATTTAAAACCTTCAAAGGATTCTTATAAGCTACCAGACAAAGTTCCAACAATATAACAGATCTTACAAGGTTTTAAAATATTCTCACTTCTCATCCTCCCCCAATACACTCTTATCAGTATCTCCAACAATCTCAACATCTCTAACTACATAAAATAACCAGAATTCCCTTTCATGGTCCTGTTACCCATCTTACAAACACCTTAACCTTTAAGATTCCATGTAGACATTACTTCATTACCTTTCTTAACTAACAAAGCTGGAGTTAGGAGCTTCTTCTACTCAAGTTCTATACTCTCCTCTATTACAAACTGGTGACCTTGGTTCAGTTCCAGGAGATATTCATAGGTGTTGCCTTAAAAAGGATTTCCTGGCTACATACACCTGGGAGAAAATCAAACACTACATTCACGATGAGTATTATCCGATTATAGCCACAGAGAAGACCTGGAATTACAAAACAACAATGACGGTAACAACAAAAAAACGACAAAGCCCAGGATTTGCCAAACTTATTTGATCATTTTTTGGCAGCACACTTGTAACCATCCTAAAGAATAGTGTTGCACGGGAAACACAAATCCATTAGATCATCTACCCCTTTACTATATATATTTCATCATGTTTCACTTTTCCCATGAAACTGTGAGTCCTTCAAGCATTATAGATCATGATCTGGTAAAGAGACTGCCCGTATTAGGGATTCAATAGTACTGTGAATAAAGGAAATTTATTTTATTTGTAGTTTCAAATAAAACTAGAGTGAGGAGACAAATTTCTAATGAGCCATAATTAATGTTACATTTCAAAAAGTATTTATCTTTAAATAAACTATTGCGACCATATCTGATTAGAAAAAGAGAAATCCAAAATACATCACCAATTTCTCAATATGATAAAAGTAAACAAATACCTGGTGCTATACATTCACATCTGAATTGTGTTTACTTCTATGTCTTAAAGGGTGAGGAAATGAGAAGGCAGACTCACATTCTCAGCACAACTACAATAAGTGTGTTAGGCTTTACAGAATGGAATGACAATAATTTGATCAGCTTTATGCTTTTGTCCCTCTCGTATTCTAAACTCTTCTTCTGAAGTGAAATAGCATTTTCATGAATTTCAATGACTTCTTGTCTAAAGTATCAACTACTTTATAAGTTATGATCGCTATTTTCCTTGATATTATTTTTACACCTCTTGAGCTGAAGTTCAAATGTATTCTATATCCTTTTTTGAGTCTCCAAAGTTACAGAAGATGAACCTTTGCCCCTAATCCCATAGAAATGGAATAATGCTTGACAGTGAGGAATTGAAAGCAGCTCTTTTGCCCCTTTCCTGTTTGTCCATTTTTGTTCCCCTCTAACCTCAGAAGAACCCAATTAAGCAACCAGTGCATTTTTTCATCTGTAGAAGTTTAATTTGGATCTTTAATAACTTCTATGTCTCTATCTCATACTATTCAATCTTTCCTCTAGCATCTCAAACACACGGAACAGTCTAAAAAACTACTGTGATATACTTGTGTACTAATTCCAACATTTGTGTCATGTCAGCATCAAAAGATTGCTTTTTCTCCTCATTATGCTTTTTTCCCCCTGCTTCTTTATATCTTGGAAAATCCTAATTGAATGCCAGATACTGTGAATTTTACCTTCTTGGATTATGGATATTTTTGTGTTTCTACAAATACTCTTGAGCTTTTTTTCTGGGATATGGTTAAGTTACTTGGAAATGTCTCGCCCATTCAGGTCTTGATTTTAAGCTTTGTTAGGAAGGAATGAAGCCGCATTTAGTCTAGATTTAATTTTTTCACCACTAAGGAGGTGAGACCCTTCTTTGACACTCTAATCAATACCTATAGAATTATGAGGTTTTCTACTCTAGCTGCTGGGAATAAGCCCTCTTTAACACCAGATATGATATATGGGCACTGTTCCCTCTAATCCTTTCTGGTGTTTCATTCCCTGACCATGCGTACTTTTCTCACATGCATGCACGGATCAGTACTCATCTCAGTCTTTAAGAGGGGACCTCTGTAGATGTCTAGAGTGTTCCCTCTGTGCAGCTCTCCTCACTAATCTGCCCATGGACTCTAGCTGTCTTGGCTTCCTCAGACTCCCAACTCTGTCACTACATCTCAGTGATTGTTATGATAATCTCTGTCTGGGTTCTCCTTACTGCACAATGGTCTGGCAACTTCCTTCTGGTGAATCTGAGCAATTGCAGGATCACCATTTTTCCCGTCTCTCAGGGATCACTGTCTTGCACTGCCTGATATCCAATGTCTTCACTGTAATTATTTCATTCAGTTTGTCCATTTTTTTTTTGTTTCAAGGAGGAGGGTAAATCCAATCCTTGTTAGTACATCCTGAATGGAAGCAGAAGTTGAATTTACTCTTGAAATGAACTTGTGTAGACTGACTTTTATTCAACTTTATTATTATTTTAAATTTTTCTGCAGATAATGAACCCTATGTATAGCCTGTGCTTAAAGCACATCACTCCCACTGCCCTGCCCTTGGTGTGCCACTGATGCACATAAAAGCACTGAGAAACATGCATAGACTAATGAAAAATAACTACATTGCACTAACGAGCTTTCTCAGGAAAAATGTGTTTGTGCGTATTTGATAAAAAATACCAGTCAGCCAAGAGATTTATCAAAATGAAGATCTCAAGAATTGGAAATTGATAGTATGAAAAAACTGGTGCTGAACCTCAAATAATTTGTATAGAGCAGAGGTGAACAAAATACAGCTCACAGTCTGCTTTTGTACAGCCCACAATAATGGTTTGTACATTTTTAAAGGGTTGTAGAAAGAAAATAAAAATAATAAAATAAAAATTATATGAAAGAAACCATATGTGTTCCACAAGACCTAAAATATTTGCTCTCTGTCCCTTTAAAGAAAAACTTTCCTAACCCTTAATACACAGAATGAAGGCTAAACAACTCTGGAACTTACATAAATACATAAAATAAATATCATAAACATTTCCTGTGTAAAAGTAAGGTCAATAAAATTGCTTGTGTTCCAACAAAAACTATGCACCTTACATAGCATAACCTTCTGGGTTAAGGAAATCTAGTTCCATTGCTGTCTTTGAGCTACTTTTCAACTTTTGTAAATTATAGTTCACTGATAGATATGTAAATTCTGACCTGCCTGACAGTGTTTTGGCTTCCTACTCTCTGTAGAAAAACCAGTTTTGCTTTCACTTGTAAGCCATCTCAACATTTCTCTACCTCATATCAATCTATGCTGCTCTTTCTCTGAACCTGTTATAACATCTACTTGGTTCCCCCATATCATATGAGTAAATTAAATTCTTTAATGCATGTGCATTATTAAATCTGTATAAAAGACACGATTTTACATTTTTCTGAAAATTATCCTTTACACAGCAAATGAAAATCAAAAAGATGAGAAACAAGTCAAATAAAGGAAATGGACGTTGTAGGAGAGGAAGATTTTTTTCTCTACCCTCTTAGGTTCTGTAAATGGGGACAATAAATTAAACTGAGAAAAGACATATTAACAGGAGAAGGGGCATACAAATTTTACTGTTGTCTTTAAAATCCTAGGGGCTTCACAGAAAAGAAGTGAAAACCCAAAGAAGTGATTACACCTGGGGGCTTATCGACCATTTTACCAAAGGGCAATAATTTGTGAGAAGTGACTAAACAAAGAACAAAGGACTTTGGATTCCTAGAGGTGGTAAATAGCAGAAAGGTAACTAAGAAATGTAAGGTTTAAGCTGTTTAGAAAGGCTTGTTGTACAGACTCAAGTCATCTCCAGTGGTAAGAATCATTGCCCTCTTCTTGGTACAGGAAGGGAGGTGGGAAGGGGGCATGTTTACAAATGGATATTTATTTCACCTTTACAAAGGAAAATTTATGCCCTATTTTTAGGCAGAAAGAAGGCAGGCAAAGAGCTCCTTTTATATCTGCTGTTTCTCACTTGCCTTCAGTTCAAAGTAACTTATGCCAAAATGGCATATTTGGGGGCAGCATATTCTGATCCCCTTCAAAGTATACTAATAATCTTCATATTCAATAACAAGTTGGTAATTGTCTCTACTTGATTAAAAAGAATAAATTATATAACTGGAATTTTTAAAGATCACTACTAATGGTAATAACAAAAATATGAACCATAAAGCAAAAACCAGAAAACAAAGGAAGCACTGGAAACAAAAACTATAACAAAGTAAGTGGCTAAAATTAAGATCAAACATTTTTGTCATAACAATAATTGTTTACTGAGCAGTCAGCTATTTAAATGAATAAGAAATTTGAGACTGGATTAAAAACTAAAAGCCAACTGTATACTTACACAAAAGGCTCATTTAGAATAAACTCCCTCAAAAAAGTTGAAAGTAAAATGGCACTTTGGAAAGAATCATCCAGTGACATGAGAAAAGAAAAAGAAATAAAAAGTATAAACACTGGAATAATGGCATAAATATTGGAAGGGAAAAGACATGACTATAATTTGCAAGCAATATAACTAAAACAAAAAGCAACTGGAAAATATTAGAAACATTATATTGATAATTAAGTAAGGAGTCAGGTTATAAAACTAATATGTATAAACTGAAAGCTTTCTCGTATATATAAAATAATGACAGAAAATCTAATGAAAGAAAATATCTTTATGATTACCTTAGAAATTGTCCCACTGAATATTAAGATATTAAATTCCACTGAACTTATAAACTCAATGGAGTCTCACTTAACCTACAAATTTTGTGGGACTTTTATTTTGAAATATGACAAAGAAGTTTTCGTTCGCCGAAAAAAAAATACACACTGAAGAATGAACTAGAAATTTCGGGATAAAAATAATGTTGGGGAAGGGTAGCTAGAAATAAGAGAAATTTTAAAATATTACAAATAAACAATAATAAAGAATGCTTATTACTAGTATTGATAAAATAGTACACTGACAGGTTGATGAAACAAAATAGAGTACAGAAAGCTCCAACTCAAGTACATGTGTATATATATACACACATATATGTATATAAATATCTGCAACTTAAGTTTATGAGAAGTACAATATTTCAAAATAGTGAAGGGAAGATGGAATATTCAATAAATAGTATTTGTAAAATATTCTAACCATCTAAGAAAAAATATAAAGCTAGATCCTTACTTCATGTCTTATACCAAGGTAAATTGGCAATGGATCAAAGATTTAAAGGTAAAAATAAAATTATAAAAGCACTAAAGAAATAGATAAGTAAATCTTATCTTCTTATATTCATAAAGATGGTGATGATAGTCTGCTGATCTATACTTTCAATGGTTATTACCAAAGTCATGGTAGAATTTAAGAATATTTTTAGTCTCTTTAGCCTTTACCCTCCAAGTTACTGCTCTAATTCACCCTACTAAATAGGGTACTGTTCATATTCTGACACTCAAGTTGAGGAAAAATTTTATGGGAACATATAACTTTAGACTACACTTTAGAGACCTTTTAATCTTGTATTCATTTTTAAATGAAATTTCAACTGTTTCTTGTGCACGAGATACTGTTCAAACATAGAAAATGGCTGATATTAATTTTGAAGAATTCTGTCCTCTTCTTACTGGAAAAAAAACTCAGGTTTTGAAGTAAACCTGCCATTGAAACACACATACTAGAAATGTTCAAAGAAAGTCAAATCCAAATTTAATCCTGTGTTAGATTTTATATGTGCCTCTATCTTTACATGCAGCTATAACTAAAACAATATTAATTCATAATATAAACACTGAAACATCAAAACGATTAACTCTATACAACTCTTTATAACTCTATAACTCTTTTCTTTTTAATAAGACAAAAGTTGTGTGTATTACACAAATATTTTTACTGTAAAATGTAAATAAAAGATCAATATTCCCTAAAAAAAAAACCTAAACGGTGAAAGAGTTAGTGAATACGACATGGTTTTAACATGAATATTCGTATTTCTTTTATAATAAACTTAGTTAATAAAATCAATTTTCTTAAATTGAACATTAACATATGGTTCACCCACATAATGTAATAGTTTGCAGCAATTAAAATTATACTGCAGAATAATATTTAAAGAAATGGACTACTATTTGAAATATATTAAGGTAGGGAAAAGATGTTAAAAAGGTAGATAAAATATGATCCCTTAAAAAAATAAAAGTATTTGTATTCATAGCAAAATAGCCTGAAAATCTACTTTCACACTGTAATAGTAATTAACACTGGGTAACAGAGCTACAAAAAAATTATATTTCCTTCTGGCTTATATTATTTCTGTATTTTTTACAAATAATAGCTTTTAAAAATTTTTTTTAATTTTTAAATTTTTATTTTTTTAATTTTAATTTTTTTTACATCTTTATTGGCATATAATTGCTTATCAATGGTGTCTTAGTTTCTGCTTTATAACAGAGTGAATCAGTTATACATATACATATGTCCCCATATCTCTTCCCTCTTGCGTATCCCTCCCTGCTACCCTCCCTATCCCACCCCTCTAGGTGGTCACAAAGCCCTGAGCTGATCTCCCTGTGCTTTGCGGCTGCTTCCCACTAGCTATCTATTTTACATTTGGTAGTGTATATATGTCCATGACACTCTCTCACTTTGTCACAGCTTACTCTTCCCCCTCCCCATATCCTCAAGTTCATTCTCTAGTAGGTCTGTGCCTTTATTCCTGTCTTACCCCTAGGTTCTTCATGACATTTTGTTTTTCTTAAATTCCATATATATGTGTTAGCATACGGTATTTGTATTTCTCTTTCTTACTTCACTCTGTATGACAGACTCTAGGTCCATCCACCTCATTACAAATAGCTCAGTTTCGTTTCTTTTTATGGCTAATATTCCATTTTATATATGTGCCACATCTTCTTTATCCATTCATCCGATGATGGACACTTAGGTTGTTTCCACCTCCTGGCTATCGTAAATAGAGCTGAAATGAACATTTTGGTACATGACTCTTTTTGAATTATGGTTTTCTCAGGGTATATGCCCAGTAGTGAGATTGCTGGGTCATATGGTAGTTCTATTTGCAGTTTTTTAAGGAACCTCCATACTGTTCTCCATAGTGGCTGTACGAATTCACATTCCCACTAGCAGTGCAAGAGTGTTCCTTTTCTCCACACCCTCTCCAGCATTTATTGTTTCTAGATTTTTTGATGATGGCCATTCTGACTGGAGTGAGATGATATCTCATTGTAGTTTTGACTTGCATTTCTCTAATGATTAATGATGTTGAGAATTCTTTCATGTGTTTGTTGGCAGTCTGTATATCTTCTTTGGAGAAATGTCTATTTAGGTCTTCTGCCCATTACTGGATTGGGTTGTTTGTTTTATTGTTATTGAGCTGCATGAGCTGCTTGTAAATTTTGGAGATTAATCCTTTGTCAGTTGCTTCATTTGCAAATATTTTCTCCCATTCTGAGGGCTGTCTTTTGGTCTTGTTTATGGTTTCCTTTGCTGTGCAAAAGCTTTGAAGTTTCATTAGGTCCCATTTGTTTATTTTTGTTTTTCTTTCCACTTCTCTAGGAGGTGGGTCGGAAAGGATCTTGCTGTGATTTATGTCATAGAGTGTTCTGCCTATGTTTTCCTCTAAGAGTTTGATAGTTTCTGGCCTTACATTTAGGTCTTTAATCCATTTTGAGCTTATTTTTGTGTATGGTGTTAGGGAGCGATCTAATCTCCTACTTTTAAATGTACCTGTCCAGTTTTCCCAGCACCACTTATTGAAGAGGCTGTCCTTTCTCCACTGTACATTCCTGCCTCCTTTATCAAAGATAAGGTGTCCATATGTGCGTGGGTTTATCTCTGGGCTTTCTATCCTGTTCCATTGATCTATCTTTCTGTTTTTGTGCCAGTATCATACTGTCTTGATTACTGTAGCTCTGTAGTATACTCTGAAGTCAGGGAGCCTGATTCCTCCAGCTCCGTTTTTCGTTCTCAAGATTGCTTTGGCTATTCAGGGTCTTTTGTGTTTCCATACAAATTGCGAAATTTTTTGTTCTAGTTCTGTGAAAAATGCCAGTGGTAGTTTGATAGGGATTGCATTGAATCTATAGATTGCTTTGGGTAGTAGAGTCATTTTCAAAATGTTGATTCTTCCAATCCAAGAACATCGTATATCTCTCCATCTATTTATATCATCTTTATTTTTTTCATCAGTGTCATAATTTTCTGCATACAGGTCTTTTGCCTCCTAAGGTAGGTTTATTCCTAGATATTTTATTCTTCTTGTTGCAATGGTAAACGGGAGTGTTTTCTTGATTTCACTTCAGATTTTTCATCATTAGTGTATAGGAATGCCAGAAATTTCTGTGCATTAATTTTGTATCCTGCTACTTTACCAAATTCATTGATTAGCTCTAGTAGTTCTCTGGTAGCATCTTTAGGATTCTCTATGTATAGTATCATGTCATCTGCAAACAGTGACAGCTTTACTTCTTCTTTTCCGATTTGGATTCCTTTTATTTCTTTTTCTTCTCTGATTGCTGTGACTAAAACTTCCAAAAGTATGTTGAATAAGAGTGGTGAGAGTGGGCAACCTTGTCTTGTTCCTAATCTTAGTCGAAATGCTTTCAGTTTTTCACTACTGAGGACGATGTTGGCTGTGGCTTTGTCATATATGGCCTTTCTTATGCTGAGGAAAGCTCCCTCTATGCCTACTTTCTGCAGGGTTTTTATCATAAATGGGTGTTGAATTTTGTCAAAAGCTTTCTCTGCATCTATGGAGATGAGCATATGGTTTTTCTCCTTCAATTTGTTAATATGGTGTATCACATTGATTGATTTGCGTATACTGAAGAATCCCTGCATTCCTGGAATAAACCCCACTTGATCATGGTGTATGATCCTTTTAATGTGCTGTTGGATTCTGTTTGCTAGTATTTTGTTGAGGATTTTTGCATCTATGTTCATCAGTGATATTGGCCTGTAGTTTTCTTTGGGACATCCTGTCTGGTTTTGGTATCAGGGTGATGGTGGCCTCGTAGAATGAGTTTGGGCGTGTTGCTCCCTTTGCTGTATTTTGGAAGAGTTTGAAAGGATAGCTGTTAGCTTTTCTCTAAATGTTTGATAGAAGTTGCCTGTGAAGCCATCTGGTCCTGAGCTTTTGTTTGTTGGAAGATTTTTAATCACAGTTTCAATTTCAGTGCTTAAGATTAATCTGTTCATATTTTCTATTTCTTCCTGATTCAGTCTTGGCAGGTTGTGCATTTCTAAGAATTTGTCCATTTCTTCCAGGTTGTCCACTTTATTGGCATAGAGTTGCTTGTAGTAATCTCTCATGATCTTTTGTATTTCTGCAGTGTCAGTTGTTACTTCTCCTTTTTTATTTCTAATTCTATTGATTTGAGTCTTCTCCCTTTGTTTCTTGACGAGTCTGGCTAATGGTTTATCTATTTTGTTTATCTTCTCAAAGAACCAGCTTTTAGTTTTATTGATCTTTGCTATCGTTTCCTTCATTTCTTTTTCATTTATTTCTAATCTGATCTTTATGATTTCTTTCCTTCTGATAACTTTGGGTTTTTTTGTTCTTCTTTCTCTAATTGCATTAGGTGTAAGGTTAGGTTGTTTATTCGAGATGTTTCCTGTTTCTTAAGGTAGGATTGTATTGCTATAAACTTCCCTGTTAGAACTGCTTTTGCTGCATCGCATAGGTTTTGGGTCATCGTGTCTCCATTGTCATTTGTTTCTAGGTATTTTTTGATTTCCTCTTTGATTTCTTCAGTGATCACTTCGTTATTAAGTAGTGCATTGTTTAGCCTCCATGTGTTTGTATTTTTTACGGATCTCTTCCTGTAATTGATATCTAGTCTCATAGCGTTGTGGTTGGAAAAGATACTTGATACAATTTCAATTTTCTTAAATTTACCAAGGCTTGATTTGTGACCCAAGATATGATCTATCATGGAGAATGTTCATGAGCACTTGAGAAAAATGTGTATTCTGTTGTTTTTGGATGGAGTGTCCTATAAATATCAACTAAGTCCATCTTGTTTAATGTATCATTGAAAGCTTGTGTTTCCTTATTTATTTTCATTTTGGATGATCTGTCCATTGGTGAAAGTGGGGTGTTAAAGTCTCCTACTATGAATGTGTTACTGTCGATTTCCCCTTTTATGGCTGCTAGTATTTGACTTAAGTATTGAGGTGCTCCTATGTTGGGTGCATAAATATTTACAATTGTTATATCTTCTTCTTGGATCGATCCCTTGATCATTATGTAGTCTCCTTCTTTGTCTCTTCTAATAGTCTTTATTTTAAAGTCTATTTTGTATATGAGAATTGCTACTCCAGCTTTCTTTTGCCATTTGCATGGAATATCCTTTTCCACCCCCTCACTTTCAACTGTATGTGTCTCTAGGTCTGAAGTGGGTCTCTTGTAGACAGCATATATACATGTCTTGTTTTTGTATCCATTCAGCCAGTCTGTGTCTTTTGGTGGGAGCATTTAACCCATTTACAGTTAAGGTAATTATCGATATGTATGTTTCTATTCCCATTTTCTTAATTGTTTTGGGTTTGTTATTATAGGTCTTTTCCTTCTCTTGTGTTTCTTGCCTAGAGAAGTTCCTTTAGCATTTGTTGTAAAGCTGGTTTGGTGGTGCTGAACTCTCAGCTTTTGCTTGTCTGTAAAGGTTTTAATTTCTCCATCGAATCTGAATGAGATTCTTGCTGGGTAAAGTAATCTTGGTTGTAGGTTTTTCTCCTTCATCAGTTTAATTATGTCCTGCCAGTCCCTTCTGGCTTGCAGAGTTTCTGCTGAAAGATCAGCTGTTAACCTTATGGGGATTCCCTTGTGTGTAATTTGTTGTTTTTCCCTTACTGCTTTTAATATGTTTTCTTTGTATTTAATTTTTGTCAGTGTGATTAATATGTGTTTGCGTGTGTTTCTCCTTGGATTTATCCTGTATGGGACTCTCTGTGCTTCCTGGACTTGATTAACTATTTCCTTTCCCATATTAGGGAAGTTTTCAACTATAATCTCTTCAAATATTTTCTCAGTCCCTTTCTTTTACTCTTCTTCTTCTGGAACTCCTACAATTCGAATGTTGGTGCGTTTAATGTTGTCCCAGAGGTCTCTGAGACTGTCCTCAGTTCTTTTCAATCTTTTTTCTTTATTCTGCTCTGCAGTAGTTATTTCCACTATCTTATCTTCCAGATCACTTATCCGTTCTTCTGCCTCAGTTATTCTGCTATTGATCCCTTCTAGAGTATTTTTAATTTCATTTATTGTGTTGTTCATCGTTGCCTGTTTCATCTTTAGTTCTTCTAGGTCCTTGTTGAATGTTTCTTGCATTTTGTCTATTCTATTTCCAAGATTTTGGATCATCTTTACTATCATTATTCTGAATTCTTTTTCAGGTAGACTGCCTATTGCCTCTTCATTTGTTAGGTCTGGTGGGTTTTTATCTTGCTCCTTCAACTGCTGTGTGTTTTTCTGTCTTCTCATTTTGCTTATCTTACTGTGTTTGGGGTCTCCTCTTTGCAGGCTGTAGGTTCGTAGTTCCCGCTGTTCTTGGTGTCTGACCCCAGTGGCTAAGGTTGGTTCAGTGGGTTGTGAAGGCTTCCTGGTGGAGGGGACTAGTGCCTGTGTTCTGGTGGATGAGGCTGGATCTTGTCTTTCTGGTGGGCAGGTCCACGTCTGGTGGTGTGTTTTGGGGTTGTCTGTGGACTTATTATGATTTTAGGCAGCCTCTCTGCTAATGGGTGGGGTTGTGTTCCTGTCTTGCTAGTTGTTTGGCATAGGATGTCCAGCACTGTAGCTTGCTGGTCGTTGAGTGAAGCTGGGTGCTGGTGTTGAGATGGATATCTCTGGGAGATTTTTGCCATTTGATATTATGTGGAGCTGGGAGGTCTGTTGTGGACCAGTGTCCTGAAGTTGGCTCTCCCACCTCAGAGGCACAGCACTGACTCCTGGCTGCAGCACCAAGAACCTTTCATCCACATGGCTCAGAATAAAAGGGAGAAAAAGTAGAAAGAAAGAAAGAATGAAAGAAAGAAAAAGAAAGAAAAAGGATTAAAGAAAAGAAAATAAAGTAAGGTAAAATAAAATAAAGTTATTACAATAAAAAAATAATTATTAAGAAAAAAATTTTTTTAATTAAAAATTAAAAAAAGGACGGATAGAACCATAGGACAAATGGTGAAAGTAAAACAATACAGACAAAATCTCACATAGAAGCATACACATACACACTCACAAAAAGAGGAAAGGGGGAAAAATCATAAATCTTGCTCTCAAAGTCCACCTCCTCAATTTGGGATGATTTGTTGTCTATTCATGTATTGCACAGATGCAGGGTACGTCAAGTTGATTGTGGAGATTTAATCTGCTGCTCCTGAGGCTGCTGGGAGAGATTTCCCTTTCTCTTCTTTGTTCGCACAGCTCCCCGGGGTTCAGCTTTGGATTTGGCCCCGCCTCTGCGTGTAGGTCGTCAGAGGCGTCTGTTCTTCGCTCGGACAGGACGGGGTTAAAGGAGCAGCTGCTTCGGGGACTCTGGCTCACTCAGGCTGGGGGGAGGGAGGGACACGATGCGGGGCGAGCCTGCTCCGGCAGATGCCGGCGTGACGTTGCAAGAGCCTGAGGCGCCTCGTGCGTCCTCCCGGGGAAGTTGTCCCTGGACCCCGGGACCCTGGCAGTGGTGGGCTGCACAGGCTCCCCGGAAGGGAGGTGTGGAGAGTGACCAGTGACCTGCTCGCACACAGGCTTCTTGGTGGCGGCAGCAGCAGCCTTAGCGTCTCATGCCCGTCTTTGGGGTCCACGCTGTTAGCCGCGGCTCGTTCCCGTCTCTGGAGCTCCTTTAAGCAGCGCTCTTAATCCCCTCTCCTCGCGCACCAGGAAACAAAGAGGGAAGAAAAAGTCTCTTGCCTCTTCGGCAGGTCCAGACTTTTTCCCGGACTCCCTCCCGGGTAGCCGTGGTGCACTAACCCCTTCAGGCTGTGTTCACGCTGCGAGTCCTCTCTCTGCGCTCCGAACGATGCCCGAGCCTCAGTTCCCAGCCCAACCCGCCCCGGCGGGTGGGCAGACAAGCCACTCGAACTGGTGAGTGGTTGTCGGCACCGACCCTCTGTGCGGGAATCTCTCTGCTTTGCCCTCCGCACCCCTGTTGCTGCGCTCTCCTCCGTGGCTCTGAAGCTTCCCCCCTCCGCCACCCGCAGTCTTCACCCTCGAAGGGGCTTCTAGTGTGTGGAAACCTTTCCTCTTTCATGGCTCCCTCCCACTGGTGCAGGTGTCGTCCCTATTCTTTTGTCTCTGTTTTTTCTTTTGCCCTACCCAGGTACGTGGGGATTTTCTTGGGAGGTCCGTGGTCTTCTGCCAGCGTTCACTAGGTGTTCTGTAGGAGTTGTTCCACGTGTAGATGTATTTCTGATGTATCTGTGGGGAGGAAGGTGATCTCCGCATCTTACTCTTCTGCCATCTTCCCCTAGATCTTCACAAATAATAGCTTTTATAATAAACTATTTTCTTTTAATTTTAAAAATCCTGATCCTCAGCTATTTGAAAATCTTGACTATTGAAAATAATGGTCCTAGATAGCGAACATTTTTGTATGCTCTACACTTTGTGCTCACTTAAAATTAACAAAAGTAGAAGGTGAATTGAGCCAAGCTATTCACAATTCTGGTTTCGCCACACTCTATGAACTGCCACACAAAAGACGTTCAACTAGATGTTGTACCCAGGAAAAATAAAATTTAAAAACTCAAAAATTCTCAAACAAGGATCTGATACTGTTTACCTTTGCAAGGAACCCTGATAATAGATTTATCTGTATAATATGTCCCCAGTCTCACCCTCTTCCTCGTCTGCTAGTTTCTCCCACTATATTACAAATCCTTCTGTGCCATTGCTAACTCACAACAAAGAGGATGGGCTCAGGTAGTTATTCTCTAAATCCTAAAATCTCATCATTTTATAATTTGTTTGAATCACTAATATACTTGGAATTTGCTATAATGAGATATTGCTTGCTAATCCTACCAGATGCTGAGATAGTGTCAAATCATCTCTAAGTATGATCACTTAGTTGTATGAGCACTGGATATAAGTGAATCAAGTGAAAATCTTAATTTATAGTTACAATTGAAGGCAAGATTCCAGTTTGAAATGAATCATAAATAAATGTTCCTAGTACACTAATGAAAAGCTACTTTTTTTCTCTTGACATTCTAAAAAAAGTTTTCTCAAAAGTCTAATCCTTTCTGGGGTTTTTTTGGGTTTTTTTGTTTGTTTTTTGCCAATTACCATTATCCTGATCATCTGAAGACCTCCTCCAATTAAAAGTTTTAAAGTAGAAGCCACTGTTCACTAATATTCTCTCTTTTCATATGGGTAGAATTCAAATGATGATTTTATAACATTCTGAAAAGCACAAAGATATTAAATACCTCTAAGTAGAAATAGGTAATGACTGTAAGAAGAGCGGTGGGGGGGGTAGGGGAAGCATGACCTGACGAAATACTCCAAGGAATCACAGAAAGTATTATTCGTCACGATACCAAACTTATAATTTCTTAAGTACATGAACTCTGACAAAAGAGTCTTATTTCGTAAGCAAAAACAGCATCTTATACTTATCCACCAGAGATGAAAATGATTGAAATTTAAACTTTAGCATCAGCCAAGTGTGGTAATTTTTCTGCTTCTATGAGATACAAAACTGTTACAGTTCATTTCCTCTCTTTGACCACTGGTCTTCAGCAATTCCCTAAATTTGCTTTCACTGAATGGTTTCACAGTAAACTGTTACAAGGTCATGGTGGTCTATGTTTACTCAAGTAAATGCTTCAATATCTCTTCCTTGAGCTTACCTCCATTCAACAATATTATTTTCAAATATAATTAAACCCAAATCATTTCTAATTGACATAAAAAGTCCAGCAACTACATCCTTCCATGACATATAATGAAAGAAATAAGGTTTGCAAGGGTGTGAGGTTGACGTCTATGGTTTTTTACACACTGTGGAGTGATTTCTAGAAAATATCAGGTGCCACTGGAATGTTACATCAAGGTTAACAAAGAGGGCCGAGTAAGCCAATAGCTCAGGAAACCCTAGTGTAAGATGGGCTGGAAAAAGTTTCCTTTTGCAATAACGTAATACTTGCACCCACAAACAGCAGTCATCATATATTAAAAAAAAGGTACCTGAGGACAATAGGAAATGGAAAGGAATTATATGGTTCTAGCCTCAGAGGGTAAGAGACCATTTTATTGTGTGTTAACAACAGCATGTAATGAGATTTTCTGCACTGCCTGTAGAAAGTTGAAGGACCCCAGTGCCTAAGGTAAAAAGTAATGGTTAATTTTACTCTCTTCTCTTTTGGCTGTCTCTTGTCTGTCTGTTCACTCTGTCTCTGACAAGAGGATTTCCAGGGGCAAAAAAACCACAAAAAAACCCATACAAACCAAGGGGTTTCAAAGGCACAGCAGGCACCTAACAAGTATAGCTTTTAAGTGGAGAATCCTGGCTGCTACTATCTACATATGTCAACACTGAAAAGAAAGCAGGCTGACTGTTGAGCATATAATTATGGAACAATAAAAAGGCTGGGGCATATTACTTTTTATATATATATAAACTTTATATACATAACCTATATAATAAAATTGAGCCACCTGATGGAGAGTCTCCAAGGTGCCCTGAGTTTTCCTTTTCCCTCTCTCTCTCTCCCCCCACAAACTACAGTCGGCCTTATGTACGCAGAATCCATGGATACAGAGGGCCAGAGGCCCAGAGGGCTAACTGTAAGGGACTTGAGGATCCTCAGATTTTGGTATCCAAGGGGGACCCTGTAACCAATCCTTTGCAGATACCAAGGAACAACTGTACAGTTGACCCTTGAACAATGAGGGGGTTAGGGGTGCCCAACCCCTACGCACTCGAAAATCCACGTGTAACTTTACAGTCACCCTCCCTATCCGTGGTCCTGCATCCACAGATTCAACCAACTGTGGGTCGTGTAGTACTGTAATAATACACATGAATGGATCCACGCAGTTCAAACCCGCATTGCTCAAGGGATGACTGTACTTTAAAAACCCCATCCTGCAGTGGATGAACTTCCTCCTTCACTTTCTTTCCATTTTAACTGCCCCCCCCTTATGAATGTATTCTCTTAAATCTAAAATGTAGCTCTCCTTCCTTTACTAACATTAATATTTTTGCTAAAAGGATATAAGTATAAAAACTTTAAAGTCAAATAGTACTATTAGGTTTGGTTTATAACAAAGAGTAATCCTCTCCCCACTTCTGCACACTCTTGATTCCTGCCCCCTCCCACCTCCTTTTGGGCAGTCACACACACATCACTCTCCTCATATGTTAGGAAAAGTCAATATTCAGTATTTTCATTATTATTTAAAAGTTGTTTACACATAAGCTACTTTGTGTATATACTTACCTTTTTTTTTTGCAAAACTTTTTGTTAACTCTAAGGTTTATAATTGCCTTTGTTTTTTGGATAACTGTTTTGTGTACTTTTACTAATTCAGTTCAAGACATTCCAAAAGGAAAACAAAACTTCCCTTTACTCCAGTGCAACACCTCAGATAATATATCAGTTTCATGCCTGTTTGTTTGCCTTTCACATCCTCCTGGGGTCTTCTAATCTGGACTGTATCCTCTCTAGGCATTTAACCAACTATTTTCCTAAAACCTCACTATCACTCTGGGAATTCCCTTTATTTCTCTCTGCTGGACCCCACTCCCATATATTCCTTTCTCCATTAATTCCCTTAAGTTGTATGGTATACAACTCCAGTAGCTTCCTGAGAAAGGGTAAAGGAAAAATGTTTTTAAAACATTGCTTTTATTCTATTCACGTACATGATTGACCATCTTGGTGTAGAATTCTATGATGGAAATTATTTTCCCTCAAAATATTTAAGATACTCTCTGTTTCCAGTTTTCTTTGTTATAACTGAGAAATGTTGTGCCATCCAGATTTCCAAACCATTGATGTAACCTCTTTTTCTCCCCTGGAGGTTTTCTTAATTTTATCTCTGGTGCTTTAGAATTTCACAATTGATAGTGAAGTCTTTTTCTTTACTGAACATTTAATAAACCTTTCTATCTCAATAGTTACATGTTTTAATTCTAGGAAAATCTCCTTATATGATTTATTTGGTAATTTCTCCTTCCCTTTTCCTCTCTTCTCTAGTTTTCTGGACTCCTGTTAGTTGAACGTTGGACCTCTTTGGTTGATTATCTTCTACTATCTAATTTTTCTCTTCTATCTTCCATATCTACCTCATTGGGAGGTTTCCTCATCCCTATCTTCAAAACCATGTTGAATTTTTAAATGTCCACTACTCTTATTTTTAATGTCCAAAAGCTCCTTTTTGTCCTCTGAACATCAACTTCTTAGGACACCCAATATTTGTTTCATAGATGTACTTACTATCTTCTCTTACGTTACTTATAGTATTTTAAACTAAATTGCTTTCTTCTTCCTGCATTATCTCCACTCTCTTTAACTCCCATTTTTTGTTTGTTTGTTCGTTTGTCCATCCTTGATATTTGGCTCTGTGTACTTAATTACGAGCACATGTATTAGTTTGTTAAGGCTGCCATAACAAAGCGCTACAGACTAGGTGGCTTAAACAACAGAAATATATTTTCTCAAAGTTCTGGAGGCTGGAAATCCAAGGTGTTGGCAAGTTTGGTTTCTTCTAAGGCCTCTCTCCTTGACTTGCAGGTGGCCACCTTCTGGCTACATCCTCACTTGGTCTGTTCAAACAAATCTGTTTGATTTTCAAACAAATCTCCTGATCTTCTTCCTATTGCACATTCCAATTTTTAGAGGTACCTGGAGTGTCAACTTTTGATATTCTCAATGGTTCTTCATTTCTTTATGTGGGTCCAAGTTTCTGTCTGGTATCATATTCCTTGTGTTTGAAGAACTTCCTTTAACATTTCGTGTAGCACAGTTCTGCTGCTAATGAATTCTCTCCATTTTTTAGTTTTCTAAAAAAAGTGAGTTTTTTCACCTTTATTTTTGAAAGATATTTTTACTGAGTATAGAATTTTGGGTTGACAGGCTTTATTTTTCCCAGTACTTAAAAAAAATTCACTCCACTGTCTTATATTTTGAAAAGTTTCTGAAAAGAGTTCAGCTAAAACCCTTATCTTCATTGCTATGTCTGTCATTTATCTTTTTTTCCTGTCTTCAAGATTTTCATTTACTCTTTCATTTTGGACAATTTTAATATTAATGTGCCTAGGTGAGTTTTCTTAATACTTATCCTACTTGAGAATCTCTGAATTCCTCTAAACCATAATTTAATGTACTTTGTTAACTTTGGAAAATCTGGCTATTATCTCTTCAAATATTTCTTCTACTACATACTCTCTTCTTCTTCTACATTCCCATCACACAAACATTAGACTATTTAGTATTGTTCAAGAAATCTTTGAAACTTTACTCTCTATTTTCCTCACTCTCTTTTTCTCTTTATTTTTTGGTTTGGGTAGTTTTTATTGATCTACACTCAAGTTCACCGATTCTTTCCTCAACTGAGTCAAGTCTCCAAATTAGCCCATTGAAGGCATTCTTCATCTCTGTTACTGTACTTTTAAAAACATTTCTGGCATTGGTCATGAGTTAATGTTAATGAATCAACAATATTACATAAAGTGTCTTTAAACAGAAACACACAATATAAAACAAGTTTTATATATATATATATATTTTTTTTTTTTTCTTGTTGTTGTTGTTGTTGTGTTGGGTCTTCGTTGCTGCACATGGGCTTTCTCTAGTTGCAGCGAGTGGGTTATACACTGATTGGTTGATGAAAATGTTGTGACCAGAGGCTCACAGGAATCTAACACTATATTTTCCCTAGGAGCAAAGATTCAATATGCACTAATACAGTGTTTGCAGCAACTTTACAGAACATAACTACTGCAAATAATAGTAACAGACTGTACTTTAAAAGATAAAAGGAAAAATATTCTGCTGAATGTATACAGTTAAACAATTTAAGGTCCAAGTTAACTATTACCAAGATAAGTAGATCTCAAAGTCCTCCTTTTTATAATAAATTTTGTAATGCCCTCTTTACTGGGTTGAAATGAACTCACATGATAAAAACTACCCCACACATAATGACAAAATAATAAGTATTATGACCTAATTAAAATATGAAGGAAAATAATAATAATAATATGATAAACTAATATGCATGTCATTATAATTATAACTCAGACTCAACTAAACTAAAAGACAAATCTCCATAAATTTCCACAACTCTCGAAAATCACCATCCATTTATTCATTTGGCTCTACTGCAGTTTTAAGAAAACTGTGATTGTAGGGTACAGTGCAGGCCAAAGTAACATCTAATATGCAAACTCACCACATACAAAGTCTTATGCACACGTAAGGATCTGTGATACAGGTAAATGTACTTTTAACTGAGTAAGACACATATTACAGAGTGGTACAAGATTAGTTTGTGGAATGAAACCTTCTTAAAGTAAGTAATTGAATTGCTTTCTCTTTCATCAAAATACTCTATCAGTGACAGTTTTTCCAATCATCCCCTAGAGGCGTCTTAGGGTCACAGCTCACCAATTCTCTGCCAAGAAACCACATCCACACTGCTCAGCATAAAAGTTTCCATGGCTCAGATAAATGCTTTCGCTCTTTTTCAGATTAGACTTTCAACTCTGCTTCATCACAACGACACTCTATTTGACCAGTCAATTTGCAATGGAAGTTTATTTTAACAATATTTGCAAGACTGCAGCTGCAGCCCTGCCATCCCCCATCTGCCATCAAACACCCACAGCCACTCCCGCTACCAAGCAACACTCCCCCTTTCATAAAGGAGAAACACAGATATAAGTGCTCTCTGACAGCAAAGCCTGTTGTGGATAGTTTTCTTTAAAACATTTAGTGGCTCTGCTGGAAGTAAAAAGAAGGGTAAAGATATAGTTTTATAATCGTACTATGACAATCATAGCTGAACGGGAGAAAAATCACTCATCTATGAGCTGAGCTGCTTCCATCTGTAGGAGCAAGAAGGACGTGCAAAGAACATTTTCGGTTCTCTTTCACACCAACACATAGGGGCCTGGGGAAGCTGGGGTTTGCAATTCCCTTCTTATGCCCTCTCAAATGTTAATTGTCATGTGCTTTTCATAAAAACAAGGGTGAGAATTTGAATCTGAAGACACTGGTTTCTGAGTCTGTACAATAACAGACGAAGTGTGAGGCGGATTGCTCCACTCACCCTGAAAGGTCACCTAATTCATTCCCCTGACTCCAGGCACCTGTCAGCTGTGCAAAGGAGGATCTCTTCTATCTTCAAGATATACACAATTGCTCTTGTCAAAGAAAAATGAGAACCAAAACAATTTCCAGAGGATACAAGCTAATGAGACTCTCTTCAATTAAACTGCCTTGATGGTTTAATTTAAAAAGAATTTGGGCCCCTAGTATAGCATCTTCTCATGGTAATCCAGGTTTGTTCAAATCACTAAAGTATGTTAAGAAAATTCTGTATTCACTATCCTAGTATATCACTGTTTTTATTTTAAGAACACTAATTTACAAGCCATTTTCAGGTACAGTGCTCTGTATTAATAAAGCTTTGTTGTATTTTGGGTAACAGTGACATTACCCTGCATCATGTTGCTAATAGAGACAAAGCCACAGCTTATTAATGCCATTCAAAGAATGATGACAACTCATTTTTAAAGGCCTGTGGTTATTTTTTAAATTACTTTATCACATAAATGATAACATTCCAAACTTCAGTTATTACAATATCACTGAAGGAATTTTTGCCCAACTACTTAATTTTTTATAGATGCTACCTCACACATGTTTAAAACTTCCTATAGATTTCCACAGAGAACTTCCCATTGGTGACACTGCATTGAGCCTAGCACAAGCCCAGGAAGACAAGAAGGCCAGAAAATTCCAGGTGTTTTGTTTGTCCAGGTGTTTTCATTGTCGGGACGTAGGACTCCCTTTACAATGCAAATGATTTTTCTAAACTGCATGTTATAATAGGATTCTGTTGCAATAAATTTATATCTCGATATACATAATATATTTATTTATTTATTTATTTTTACATCTTTATTGGAGTATAATTGCTTTACAATGGTGTGTTAGTTTCTGCTTTATAACAAAGTGAATCAGTTATACATATACATATGTTCCCATATCTCTTCCCTCTTACGTCCTACATAATATATTTAAAGCTGAAGGTAAAGTTTCTGTCTGAGCTCCCCATCACCACTCCATACCCCGGCCACTGCTATTGGCTCCCAACTTTCCTGTGTCATCTGCCCCATAAACTAGGAGTATCTCTGGCCTAACCACTGTACATTCATAGTCTGAATTCCACTGGGATTAATGTAGTATTTATATTCACTAAGAGGCCTCATCTGGAGAACGTACAGTTAGGTGATGTATGTATGAGCTTGCTGCCACATGGTACAAGCTTATTATGTTAAAGCTGTATCTAAATTGGAATAATCTGACCCAATGAAGTTTGGATGGGGTAAAAGAGCTGCCTTTCTGAAGTTGCAAAACCACTCTTAGATGATGCCAGCATCTAAATCTAATTATAACTTGTGGTGACAGTTTGGGAGCTCTTGACCTTATCTCTTTAACTGTGGTACAGAACTGAGTGATTCCAGTACCTAATTTCTATAAACACCTGCTCTTAGTTTTCAGTACTACTTATGAAGGACCCTCTCATTGGGCACCGGTGATGGGGGCATGGCTTGGGTGACCATGGGTCATGGCCACTTCATCTTTCTTTTATATTTTATATATCTGGTCTTTATTAGTTAGTGTCCAAGTTCAATTCCTAACGTATACCTTAATCCCTCCACCATAATAAAGCCACTTTATATAAATCCCCAACTCTGCCCCACCTCCTTGCCAAACTGCATGGCTGCCTGGAACTCCCACTATCAGAGGTTCCCAGTGTGGGATATTCAGCCTACACAGACACTTATTTGCGCAGCAAGAACTCAGATCCTTGGACTGCAGTTTCTTAAGTAAGCCTGGACATATAGAAGCTGAGATTTAACCCAATTAGGCCTGAAGGCACTAAAGCACTTACAAAGCTAATGTTTTACACTCAGACTTGTGCCCTGTACTGTGTCAGAGATTCGAGGACAGTAGATTTTAGAGGATCATCAGTCTATATCCCGGATTTTCTCCATCTCCAGGACCGTTTCCAAAATGTCTGCTAGACCCTCCTCAGACTGTAGATTCTCCCACACCTTGACCCCTCCCAACATCACAGGCAAAACATCTGTCACACGTTTTTCAGAAACTCCTTGATGTTCCTATATCCCCTCTCACTCTTTCAGGACAAAAGCAAAAGGGCTAGAAGGCGGTCTGGATCAGGATCCAAGGTCTGGATCTCAATCTCAAAAGGACCCAGTACACACTCAGAATGAAGGAAACAAAATAAAATCCAAATTCAAGGCTGAGTGGTGGAGTTATTGAGCTGCAAACTTATTTTGTGGGGTTAATACATCACAGAAGTTTTTGTCCTTAAAGCCCACACTTAATGTACATAAAGTTCTGTCATGCTCAAGCTCACACAAAATGCCAACTGCTTACGTTCTAGAATTAACAGATATAGAAAGATGAAATAATAATATATTTAGGACTACCTTTAGTGCTCGGGACATAGTCTGTTTGGGGTTATGCTTGGGCAGTTTAATCATATGGTCATAGAGCAGACTGGCTCACAGCTCTCGGAATTCTGAGCTTATTAAGAACTTAGAGCCCCTTATTATTCTGTTATTCTCTTGTACTTTGGAGAGAGTGGGATTTTAATAAAGACTAAAAAGCTACTGTGATAGATTTCTCTGGGACTTTGTAAAAAGAAACACGAAAGGATAAACAAAAAACTAATCAGGATGGTTGTTTAAAAGGAGTGAGGGCTAGGCGTAGAAGAAGCCTGGGATGATTGTGAAAGTGAGTCTTAAATATACCTTTTTATAAATTTTTGATTATTTTTAACCATGCAATATCACCTATAAAAGTAAAGAAGAAAAAGAATGAAAAGTAATTAGGATGGTGCTTAGAAATTTAAAAAAACACAGAGATGATACATGAATAACTAAAGCTGGAAAAATACCTCTTTGATACGAGAACCTTCCACCCCACCCCTCACTGCCCCCCATCCCCTTCTCCTTTGGTAAAGCCTATTTTCTAGTCCTCATTTTACCTGACCTTTTATGGCAGCTTCAACACATTTGAATATTCCCTCCTTGCTGCCATGATACACCATCCCTGTCTTCCTCCCACTTTTCTAGCAGCTGCTTCACAGTCTCTTTCAGACCCTTTCCCCTTTAAACAAAGGCTAAAGTCAATATTCCTGAGGACTCCACACAGGCCCTCTTTTCTTCTCATTTTACATTCTCCCCTAGGAAGTCTTCTTTACTAGACTGTTTCCATCTCCAGCCCAAGTATATATATATCTTCTGATATATATATATTTTTTTTTTCTTTTTCTAGGAAAAACATCTTATAATTTTTTGTATTTTCTACCCTACCCAGCATAACACCTAACACCTAGTAATGAATCCATTAATAGTCCAATTAATTACTTTAATTTAGCCTAACCCATTCTTCTTTACTTAAAGATCAACTAAACAGTCCAACTAAAGATAATATTTTCTGGGGACTTCCCTGGTGGTGCAGTGGTTAAGAATCCACCTGCCAATGCAGGGGACACAGGTTCGATCCCTGGTCCGGGGAGATCCCACACGCTGCGGGGCAACTAAGCCTGTGCGCCACAACTACTGAGCCTGTGCTCTAGAGCCTGCGAGCCGCAGCTACTGAAGCCCACACGCCACAACTACTGACCCCACGTGCTTCAACCACTGAAGCCCACACACCTAGAGCCCATGTTCGCAACAAGAGAAGCCACCGCAATGAGAAGCCCGCACACTGCAACGAAGTGTAGCCCCCGCTTGCCACAGCTAGAGAAAGCCCGCAAGGAGCAATAAAGACCCAACGCAGCCAAAAAAAAACTTTCTGGAGGTAAATCTACACAGGAAAAAATGCTCTTTTTTTTTTCTTTTAAAACCAATTCTTGAAGTATCATTTAAGGTGACTAAAGAACAACACTGTTGTCCATTATTTCTAGCACTTATTCACAGGGCCACTTAGGGCTTACTACGTCAGAATCTCTAGGTCAAACTTGAAAATACATGTTTCCAATGTTCTCCATGAATCTCTAGTATTCAGACAGGTTTATAACCATTACTCTCTATATCTCCCTAATTGGCAAATATGGTCACCCCAATTATTCAGAACAAAGGCCTTTCCAAATCCTGACCTACTTCCCATAACTAAAGTTCTAAATGAGAAGAAAAGTAGATGATTAGAGAGGAGGTAAATGAAATAAATTTAAGATGAATTGTTCAATATAATTAATTTCTCTTCAATACTATACTGAAAAGGTACAGGAAGAAGGAATCAAATGGATTTTGTTACACAGAAAATTATTCCAAGTAGTAAATTGGGTAAGTGGAAGGGATAAAAAGGAGTAAGTAAAGAAGAGAGTTATTAACAAGTGAGCTCAGAAAGGATTAGAAAAAAATAAAACACAGGTTTTCCAAGTTTTAGAGGTTGTACAAGCTATCTGTATTTATTTCTTTAATGTATCTAAAATTCACCTTCCAGTTCCTTGTTGGGAAAAATGCCTCAAGTTCATGGAGGGAACCCATATTAAACCTCTCTACCATAACTGTAACTTCTTATAAACCACCCTAGAGACGTAGAATATTCCACATCTGCACTAAATGAGAAACAAACCACCAGTATTTGATGCTACATTAAAAGCAAGGTAGTTACTTACTAATCTATAGCATTTTGGCTGAATGGATTATTTCATTACTATGGAGACAGTTTAAATTTTCCCTGTTTTGTTTTCTTTTCAGTATTCTTTGCTTTTCACCATATTCAGAAAAAGATCAATTTCATACAACTACAGTTTGTGGCATATTTAAAACAGCTGTGGCTGAATGATGTAGTATTTGAAATCCCCTAAATTATGTGAGTGCAAAGACTGAATTTCTTGGGAACAGACGACAGTAGAAAAAAAGAAAAAGCTCAGCATGAAGGCCAAACACATTTCCTAATGAGGTTCTTGGTGAAGTCATAAATTCCTCCTTTTCTTCTCTAAGCGAAGTCTCCAAACAAATAACGTGTCACAAAGAGAGAGAACTAAATTCAACACTTAAGCAGTAAATCATATTGATAATTTGATCAACTTTATATGTAATCTGAAGTTGTCTCACAAATTCTAGCAATGGTGTGTCCGATTATTTTTAGAACTGCCCTGGCTGAATTACATAGCAAACAGCCACACATAAATATCTGACTTAGATTTTGGCCTTTTCAAGATTCAAGAGTGTAAAAATTCAATTTTTCTTAAGAGCTGCTGTTGAAGCAAATACCTGCAAAAATATACTAGTTAAAATATCTGTTTTAAACAGACCAGTGATAAGTTTCATAAGTTATATACAGCTGTAAATGCCATTAGTATTACTTCAGGCTAACCTGGCTATCATTAAGCAACTTCTGGGAATATGGTAATACAATGCATGCAGTATTCACAAACTGAAAAATGCAGCAAAATCATATGGCAGGGGAAAGAATCATATGGCAAGAAAAACCTGTATTTTGTAACATCATAAGCTCACTATGATTAATAAGAATGCAACACTTCATTAACCTCAAGACTACTGTGAGCTCCAGGGTTTGAAGTAACCAGTATTAAAAGAAAGAAAAAAAGAAACCCACTCTGCTGCTCTAAGTATTCCACTGTTGTACTGAAATTATCTTTGCATGACTATAACCCAGCGTGTTGGTCTGGGGGGTTGCAGAGGGTGAATACCCCATAAATCCATGGTTATAAACTTGTTCCTGGATAATGAATGATTACAAGGGAAGTAGCAAATTCACTGAACTTCTGTCATTCCAGTTTAATTGTTTAGATAAGAACTTCTTGGACCAGTAAAGTTCTTCAGCACACAAATTCGTTAAGTATCAAGTGTGCCCTACGATAAGAAAAGTCAGCCTTTAGGAAATATAAAACATATATGCAATTTTAACAAGTATAAGTGAGAACTTAATATCTCTAATATGTGCAAGTGAAGAAGTATGAGACATGGGTATTGCCTTCTGAAAGCATTTCAATTTTTTAGTATGAAATCACATTTATATACAACAGTTAAATAACACAAGTTAGCAAATAACTGCATTAATACCTTTTTGGGCTGCTTTGTGTTGATTTTTGTAATTATTAAGTAAAACATTTGGAATATTATTCCTGGCATATGGTAGGTACACAATAAACGGAAGCAAGAATAGGTACAATGTTTCGTAACACAAAACAAGTGCAAGAAGTTTTTTAAGTATGCTGAGATTAAATGTGGGTTGTATTGTCAGGAAAGGCTTCCTGGAGGATAAGGTACTTGAGTAGAAGGGCACTCAAGTGGGGCAAAACCACAGAAATAAGTGTATTAATAAGAATACAAGGAGATGGACACGAGGCAGAAATCAACTCCAGCTGACTGTAGAAAATCCCAAAGGCAAGTCTTAGAAATGTGGATGTTTTTAAATAGGCTACAGGGATCACTGAAGGTTACTGGAAAACATCTTTTAAGGAAGATTAACCTGCCTTTGGTGAGCCAGATGGGAAAAAGAAAAAGAACATGTTAAATATTATCATAGTAATCTAGGAAAAAGTGATGAGGCAGCACTAGAGTCAGGTGTTAAGTAGTGGCAATAAAAACTGAAAGTGGAGATGTTTCAAAGGAAGAATTAATAGAGCTTGGGGCGTGACTCCATGTCAAGAACAAAAGAGTGGGTAGAGTTAAGACTATTTCTAAGGTTTCCAGCCTGGAGGCCTCAATAGAAACTGGGAAGTTGGAAAACAGCAATATTTTAAGTGGGAGAGAAGTCGAACATGTATAGTAATGCCTTCTAATTATAAAAGCCCGCTAACATTTATTCCTTTCCCAAACATGTATCTTATAATGGTGACATGGGCAATGCAGATGTTACCTCCACTTACCAGATTTGAGGAACAGGGAGGGAAGAGCCGTCAGTGAAGGCCTAAGGTAATCCAAGAAAATAGTCCCTTCTGCCTCCTATACCAAAGTCCTCTTCCCCCAAATAAATTCTGTTTACAACCATGATAGATACAATTCATCAGAATGGATCATTTAAGCTGTAATTATTAACTTGCTTTTATTCATTCAACAAATATTTTTGAACCTTACATACCAGGCACTGTTCTAAGCACTGGAAGTATGGTAAGGAACAAGATAAACACCATCCCTGCTCTTTATTTTATGGGGAAAGACAGACAAATAAGTAATTAAATACACAAACACAAAATTTCAGATGGTGTAAAATGCCATGAAAAACAAAGGTTGGTGAGCTAGGAAACAGAAGGGCTCATTTAGATGGATGGACATAGATGGATGGATAGGGAAGTCCTGAGCAATGAAATGATATTTGTGCTAAGGCCTGAATAACAAGAAACTAGCCATGTGAGATCTGGCAAAGTGTTTCAGGCAGAGGAAGAGAAAGTATAAAGGCTCTAAGGCAAGTACAAACCTAGACTAGTCAAGGAAGAGAAGAAAGGCCAGTGTGGAAGATGAGGAAAAGTGGTAGATGAGGTGGGAAGGACAAGCAGGGACCAGGGAGCCAGGACCCATAGAGCCTCAGTGTTCAGGTAACTGTACATCCTAATTTGCCTAAGACAGAGCTAGGTATTCCTGTTCTTCAGGTGCAATTAGTAACAGCACTTCTCTCACTCTCAAGAGTTCTAACTTCAGCGATAAATTAAATGGTCACCGTAGTTCCAGGCAATGCGTGGAAAAGACTTAGAATTAAATCCCCAATACAATGGGAAGCCTCTGGAGGAAGCCATAGTGGATTAATGTAAAACGACCAATGTACCCATTTTAAAATGTCATGCTTCTGTACTAACCTAAGTTATTTATATAGGCTTATTGTAGCTGTTTTTAACATTCTCCTCCATCAGACATCTTTTTAGGTTAAATACAGTTTTGTGATTACACTCCAAATCTTTCCTATCTTCAGTATACCTAAATGAGTTGAACTATCTATGCTTCTAGGGAGCAGAGCACAGACCCATCATGTGATAGTGGATACACTTGTAACATCAGCTGACTGAAAGGACATATGATGACCAAAAAGCTACCATGAATTTGATAACTGTATAAATAAGTTCACATTCATTGAATAGGATTGCTTCTACATCCATTTGGAAAACAGCAATACATACGTGAGTCATATATTATGAATTCAACCTACAGTCGATACTGGGGTTTGCAGAACTCTTAAAATCACCCATCATACACACACAAGTTGGAAGTCCCTAGAAAAGCTTATCCCAGAGGTTTCCTTAAAAAGCAGAGTTAATGTAAAATAGGTTACTATACTAATATTTCTATTATTGTACCTGCATAATATTTGTTTATCTTTCACATCCAAGTTTCTCAAGTTAGCTCGGAGGAAAAAACTATCCTATTTATCTTAAAACCCTACCAAGTCACAAAATTTTTTGAATGAACACTTAAAATGATAAGTTAATGAATGGGTTATAATATAAGAAGACATAAAATAGATTTAACGGATGCTATTTTTTTTTTTTTTTTTTTGCGGCATGTGGGCCTCTCACTGTTGTGGCCTCTCCCGTTGCGGAGCACAGGCTCCGGACGCGCAGGCTCAGCGGCCATGGCTCACGGGCCCAGCCGCCCCGCAACACGCGGGATCCTCCCAGACCGGGGCACGAACCCACGTCCCCTGCATCGGCAGGCGGACTCCCAACCACTGTGCCACCAGGGAAGCCCCGGATGCTAACTATTAAGTAGGAAAATGCTCCTGAATTTTTATCATTTTAGTTAATGAAAATTTAACATCAATATTTGTACATTATGTTTTACATTAGACCTTTTTGTACTACCATTTAATATACATTTTGTTTTATGTAAAATTAGATGAGAAATTAAAAACATAATAAAGTCCTCTTATTCTATTTACAGCTGTTCCTTTTTAAAATAAATATTCAATCTGGAAAACTATAGTCTTATTTTAATTTAATCTTACAAATAAAACTGTAATCTAAGAAAAAACAGAAAATATTTATTAACCAGCATGGCTTTATACTTATATTTTGTATAAGTATGCATTTAGCATACAGCATACATTTTTTTAAGGAATCGTCAAACAACTTCTATATGGATTACTTCCAACTGCCAAGGCCTAAACAATATGTCCCTTTTAAATCTACACATACCACTATGCAAAAAGTTAAAGTGGTCCCCAATGAATCAGTATGCTGGCAAAAGTTACTGCAAATTCAAAAGGAAAACTGAAGGCAGCTAAAATAGCCTAGAGAGATTGGGAAAATTCTTCAAAATCTCCTTCTTCAGTTTCAGCAAAGGTATAGAGCCTGAGAGAAAGTGTACTCAGAATAGACTTTTCAAGCTCAACAAGAATGTCAACAAGGACACTCAACTATATTTACAACAAAGCAGTATCAGAAACATTCTTTACTGTGAATAAACAATCAGGTCATTCAAAACAGGCACAAAAAGATCCTGGAGAACTGAAGGGACTGTGGCTCAAGAAGAGAAATTTTAAAAAGAAAGGTTTACAGTTAGTTGGAAAAAGATAGTTAGAGACTATGTCATTGAAGACAAAGTATCAATACTGATGGCCCTCTGTAATTGACATGGTACACAACTAAAAAATGTACTATAAAACATTTGTTCTGAAAAACTTACTTAATAGTCACTACTGATACAAGTTATTCATCTATACTACAGAAGTAAAAAGGCCCTTAAAAATAATGCAAAAAGATGACATGTTGACTTTAATCTTGTGGCTGGAACAATTATAACTCCAGTGGAAGTAAACGTGATATAGCTCTCAGCTGCTGCCAACAATGGTGTGTGTTACACAGCACCTGGAGGGCTCTCCCTGGCCCCTCTCTGCTCTCCTGAATGACTCCATTGTTGAAATCAAGAAATCCAGGAGAGGGGCCAGCACCAAAACCAAGACATACAAAAAGCTTTCGATTACAAATGTCACAATACATTCAGCTGGGCGGTCACAGACGGCTGCAGGTCATTGTTTCTCTGAGAAGGAATGAGGAAAAAAGACTTGATCAACCAAGTTGGTTATAAACATTCAGAAATAATTTTGGAATTGCAGGGTCAAGAAGACCTGAATGTTTGCTTTCTTTTTTTTTTGGAGGATCAGTGGTATTTTATTTCTGGTCTAATTTAATCAAATATGATGGATTATTTAGAGACAAGCAGTTTCATACTGGTATGAAAAAGAAGGAGGTGAGAAGTCAGTAGCAAATAAAACAGCAGCTGATATCCCCGCAACTGGAATCCATGGCAGAGAATCCTCAGGACTCAATCCAACTATTACCCATGTAGGCCGCCATCTTTTCTCTTTAAAAAAGTATCCTCTTATTTTTTTTAAAGTATCCTCTTAGAAAATGTGCATATTAAGGAAAAATTTAAATATAACAGAAGAGAAAATGAAGTACATCATATGATGCTCCAAATTCCAATGGTATAAAATAGTAAGAGTCCAAAGGGTTATAGGGAATACAAGAGGTCATCAGGTCATCTGCTTTTAGGAAAAATATCTAAAACTTTCCTTTAGTAGCTTGTTTCTGTGTCTAATAACACCTTAATTCAGAAATTTAACTATTCTCTGTTGCCACAATTTAAGGCCATTTTCTCCATTTGACTTTTGGAGAGATACCAAGTATAGTATATGTCAATATAATAATACTTCATATGCTTGAAGGAGTTAGAGTTAGTCATCTTACCTGATTTTATAAGGACAAATAAAGTCCCAAGCCTTTTCAATTTTACTCTTAGGACTTATTTTCTGTTCTTTTCATTCTTGCTCTTTACTGAATCCACTCAAATTTTACCACATCCTTTTAAACCAAATCTATTCCTCTAATAAAAATTGGATCAAATTATACCAAGCACAAACAATGGAAAAAGATAGTTAATAACAACTTATTTATTGTACAGCCCTTTACAGTTTTCAAGCCATTTTGATATTTATTTTCCTCTTTTAGACCCATTAGAACCTTTCAAGTTAAAAAAAGAAAATGGATACTATATTTCTATCTTTCAAATACCATAGGGGCAAAATGCTCACATCTTTTTCTTTTAAACTTCAATTGCCTTCCTATGGGAGAGGAGAATTTCATACTGTGGAAAGAAAAAAAAGAAAAAAAGAGTACGAGTGATGAGGAAGAGCAACTGTTAAGGTGGAAGGAGAGGGAATCCACTTCAGGTGGCCTCAGTCTTGTCAATGAATAGGAGGTGAGAATGATGGATGAAGGGTGGCTTTCAAGACTTGAGAAGAGAGGAAGCAGGTTTAGAACAGCCCCTGGGAGACAGGGAGCCGATATTAACTACACACAACAACAACAACAAACAGTAACTGCCTCATTTCCTTCTCCCTTAGCCTAAGGCTTTGCTTGGTGTTTCTCCTTTCCAGTCAACTTCTGAAACACCGGAACCTCCAACGTGTTATTTTTCTTCTGAGATAAGTGGAATTTAAATCTTGGCCAAGCTAAAGAGTAAGCCACTAAATCTTACCTCTGAATTGCTTCAAAAGCTAAGAAAATTAGTGAAAAAGAGGCTTAGGTATCTAAGGACAGAACTAGGCAGAATTATTAAAGCAAAAAGTAGAATAAGGAGTAGCAAACAAATGGGTTGAGGCAGTCTGTAGGAGGTAGAAAGTTAAGTTCAAGTTTGGAAATGATGTTATAACAGTTTATTATTAGAGGAGTACATCACTCACAAGTTTTCCGTTCGTTTGTGCTGTATTTATGTATTAATATCCAAAGTATTTTAATTTTATAGAAAGTACAAGCAAGCATATTTATTTAGTGGTGTGGGTCTGTTTTTTCTCAGCACAATTATTCAAGGCAGAAGTAAGTCTTACCACTATGCCTGTATTATCCTAATGAGGCACCACTAAATACCTCAAAGCACACACATACCTCCAATAAAAGAGAACCCAAGGGGAATTTAAGTCTCTCCAGAATTTAATTTGAAATCTCATTCCCTTAAATGATGAAAATATCACAAAGGAATACAAGAATATAGTTTTAAAGAAAGTAAAGAAGAAAAGACTTAATTTAGCAGTCTCATTTTTTTATACATTTACTGTGACTTCACAGTAGCAAAATTTCCATGTCTCTAGCTATGAAAGGAAAACATTTTAAAAATATGGTTCTAAGTTAGAGAAATTGTACAGCAAATGGAATACCTAAAATCTGTCTTAATGGAACACTTTTCCAGCAAAAATTTATTTTATATGTATCAGAAATATAATAATTCCAAAATGAGAATTATCAGCTAAATGTCTAGGACTATTTGGAATTTATTTCAACATGTGGATGATGCTAAAAGCATTGTATTTTGGTAGCTTGATCTTCTCTTTGTCTTGATCATGAAAATAACATTAGACAATCTATTGACTAAATTCAACATCAATACGAAGTTTCTTTAGATCAAGACATCATGAGGTTCCCATAATATACTTCTTAGGAACAGGTACACTGTACAGGCAGAGATATTTAGAGATTGCATAATAAAGAAAACTGACATACCGCGAATGATCTAGAACTTAAATTAATCACAGTGTATGGTTCATTTTTCAAGGATTCATAAATGAAACAGGTTTTACCAAAATCTGATATTTTTATTTGGTGAAACTAAAAATGGTATAGATACCTTAACACAAAAAACAGGATCATAAAATAGCATTCTTAAATCCATTTGATGTAAAAAGTTTTCTATCTAAAGAGACATGCCCTCTGCCTCTTCTAATAGAGCATTTATCAGTTTCAAAAAGTAGTAGCACACACACACAAAAAAAGTAGTAGCACAAGTAGGGATTTCAGCAATTTAAGCCAAAATTTTAGAAAGAATTTTGCCATGATGCATCTGTAACATGGATTTCCTAAGCACTTTTTCTTCGTTCTTCACTCCTAATTTTACATCTTCTGAAAAGTCAATATTTATGGTATAATCCTACAAAGCCCAGAGATAAACCCACACACCTATGGTCACCTAATCTATGACAAAGGAGGCAAGAATATACAATGGAGAAAAGACAGTCTCTTCAATAAGCCGTGCTGGGAAAATTGGACAACTACATGTAAAAGAATGAAATTAAAACACTCCCTAGCACCATACAAAAAAATAAACTCAAAATGGATTAAAGACCTAAATGTAGGACTTCCCTGGTGGCACAGTGGTTAAGAATCTGCCTGCCGATTCAGGGGACATGGGTTCGAGCCCTGGCCCGGGAAGATCCCACATGCCGCGGGGCAACGAAGCCCATGCACCACAACTACTAAACCTGTGCTCTAGAGCCCACGAGCCACAATTACTGAGCCCACATGCCACAACTACTGAAGCCCACACACCTAGAGCCCGTGCTCCACAACAAAAGAAGCCACCGCAAGTGAGAAGCCCACGCATCGCAACAAAGACCCAATGCGGCCTAAATAAATAAATAAATAAATAGACCTAAACGTAAGGCCGGACACTATAAAACTCTTAGAGGAAAACATAGGCAGAACACTCTGACATAAATCGCAGCAAGATCTGTTTTGACCCACCTCCCAGAGTAATGGAAATAAAAACAAAAATAAACAAATGGGACCTAATTAAATTTAAAAGCTTTTGTACAGCAAAGGAAACCATATAAACAAGATAAAAAGACAACCCCTCAGAATGGGAGAAAATATTTGCAAATGAAGCAACTGACAAGGGATTAACCTCCAAAGTGTACAAACAGCTCATGCAGCTCAATATCAAAAAAACACACAACCCAATCCAAAAATGGGCAGAAGAACTAAATAGATATTTCTCCAAAGAAGACATACAGATGGCCAATAAACACATGAAAAGACACTCAACATTACTAATTATTAGAGAAATGCAAATCAAAACTACAATGAGGTATCACCTCACACCGGTCAGAATAGCCATCATCAAAAAATCTAAAAACAATAAATGCTGGAGAGGGTGTGGAGAAAAGAGAACCCTCTTACACTGTTGGTAGGAATGTAAATTGGTACAACCACTATGGAGAACAGTATGGAGGTTCCTTAAAAAACTAAAAATAGAACTACCATATGACCCAGCAATCCCACTCCTGGGCATACACCCAGAGAATCCCATAATTCCAAAAGATACATGCACCCCAATGTTCACTGCAGCACTATTTACAATAGCCAGGACATGGAAGCAACCTAAATGTCCATTGACAGAGGAATGGATAAAGAAGATGTGGTACATATATAAAATGGAATATTACTCAGCCATAAAAAGGATTGAAATTGTGCCATTTGCAGAGATGTGGATGGACGTAGAGACTGTCATACAGAGTGAAGTAAGTCAGAAAAAGAAAAACAAGTATCGTATAATATCACTTATATGTGGAATCTAGAAAAATGATACAGATGAACTTATTTGCAGGGCAGAAATAGAGACACAGATGTAGAGAACAAACGTATGGATACCATGGGTGGAAGGTGGGGTGGGATGAACAGGAGATTAGGACTGACATATATACACTACTATGTATGAAACAGATAACTAATGGGAACCTATTGTATAGCACAGGGAGCTCTACTCAGTGCTCTGTGGTGACCTAAATGGGAAGGAAATCCAAAAAAGAGGGGATATATGTATACATATAGCTGATTCACTTTGCTGTACAGCAGAAACTAACACAACATTGTAAAGCAACTATACTCCAATAAAAATTAATTTAAAAAACTACTTATGATATAATCCTCAAGTCAGATGCTTAGGCATAGGCATATTTCATGCACAACTAGACTGGGAACTCCCCAGGCAGTAAGAGGGCACCTGGCCACCTGCCCTCCCTAACAGCCACACCCACAGTTACCTACAGACTCTCCCACACCAAGGCCTGGAACCAGATGGGTATGAGGACCCTCTCCCACCTGTGAGTGAGGCCTAGGAATACTCTTCTGTTCCTAAGGATGAACTACATGGCGTGCCATGCATTTTGCCCTCTAACTACTATAAAAAGGTCCTATGTAAAGTGTTAAAGGTCCCATTTGCAACACCCTGTGTGAGTGGTCAGTCTCTCAGTCAGGGCCTCCCAGTCCAGGTGCTGGAAGTCTCACTGAAAACAGTTTAAAGAAATAATGAATTTTTAAATTGTCATAATAACTAAAACATAATATATAATATAATAACAAACTACAATTAATATTTTTGATGTGTCCTAAGTCACTTCAGAGTGATTAAGTACTCCTTAATGACATGACAATAAATAATTATCCCTATTCCAATAAAGCAAGAGGTTTTCAGTCACAAGAAATTGCAAATAAAAACATAATTAACCACAGGCTTTGTGAAAGGAACATTATCAGGTATACATTCAGATTTTAGGATGACAATGTAAATGTAAATAATATTTCAGGGAGGCTATAAAAAAGCAGCACAAAAATTCATAAGAAATGAAAATGCGTTATTCTTCTCAAATTTGCCAAATAAGCCTACACTCACATTGTTAAAGTGAAATATAACCACAAATAAAATAAAACTGAGCTGTCTGCAAGACTAAATTCTGCCAATGCAAGTTTCCAGAAACATGGTTAAAATCTTTTTTCTCCTGAGATTAAGAGCAGAAGGATTTTTCCTCCTGTTTTTCTGCATGACAGTCTTTGCAGATTATAAACAGACACAGAGGATCACTCCTAAAACTCTTGGAGAAGAAATCAGCATTTTGAGAATCATGTACTAACATGTGTCATGACCTCATATGCAGCTGGCCTCCATGTGCATTACTACCAAGATGACTTCAGTCATGCTTTTCTCTCCTGTTCCCATTCCCCAAAGTTCACATTCTTCAGTCCTAGCATTTCCCAAACTGTACTCTGCAAAACATAAGAGACCCAGGAGACATCAAATAGATGTTTCTGTCAAATAAGTTTGGAAAATAGTTCATGGGGTATCTCCCCCCACAAATCATAAAATACATTTTGGGGCAGAATATAAAGGTCCTTGAAAGACAGGCCTAAGAGGTAGATTTTATTCTGTAGGCAAAGTGAGAAGCATAAAAGAGTTTAAGCATGGGAGAGATATGATTAATCTGGTTCATGGAAAATGTATAGGATGCTGGAAAGATGCTATTGTGGAGAAGAATGAAGGGATCATCACAATAATCACGCAAGATAGGCAAGGGTTGAGGCAGTAACTGTAGAAATAAAGAGGAGAGAGCACATTAAACAATTTCTGCAGAGAATGCAGAGTGCCTTGTGAAAACTGGATGTGGCCTGAGGAAAAGGGTGGAAATGAAGATGGCTTACGCTCTCCGTTGTTACTATTTTCTCAATGAAATAGAAGGCAAGATAACCTGAGTGAGGGACAGATGAAAACTGAAAGAGGCATGAAGAAAATGATGAAGGTCAAGTTTTGGGTCAACTACTGCAAACAAAAGGAAAAGAAGTAAAATAACTGCTTAACACCATCATTCATAGAGCTGCTCCTGACCTGCCCAGTCAGTGCTATTTTTCTTCCCCTGAGTCCCCTATTACTCTTTTTTTGGTACCTCCCAGGGAAGAGTGGGTTATTAGGGCTTATTTAGCCTCATCACCTTTCATAAAACATGACACTTAGCAGGCATTTAAAACACCCTTGTTAAATTGAAAGTATAAATACATGTGCCTTTAATAAGTGTAACCTTGCTCAACATCCACCTTTCTTATCCTTGGTTCCTCCATAGTTAAGGTATTTTCCCCCTCTGGCTTATTTCAAGATTTTCTTTTTGCCTTTGGTTTTCAGCCATTTGAATACGATGTGCCTAGGTGTGGGTCGTTGGTCTTTGTTTTTCATTTGTTTGTTTGCTTGATTGTTTTGGTGTTGATGCTACCTGGTATTTTCTAAGCTTCCTGTGTCTGTGGTTTTCTGTCATAAATTTTGGAAAGTCTGGGCCATTACCAATTCACTTTTTTCTACTGTTTTCGCTCTTTATCCTCCTCTGGCATTCCAATTGTGGATCTGTAACACCTTTAAAAACTGTCCCACAGTTCTTGAATATTCTCTTTTTTTTCTTGTCTTTTGTCTTTGCATTTCAATTTGGGAAACTTCTATTGACCTATCTTCAAACTCACTGATTCTTTCCTTAGCCGTGTCAAGTCTACTGGTGAACCCATTAAAGGCATTCTTCATTTCTATTACAGTGTTTCTGATTCCTAGCGTTTTCTTTTGATTCTTTCTTAAGAGTTTCCATCTCCATTCTTATATAACTCATCCATTCTTGCATGTTGTCTACTTCTTTGATTATAGCCCTTTACGTATTAATCATAGTTGTTTTAAATTGCCTGTCTGATAATCTTCACAACTGTGTCATATCTGAGTCTGGTTCTGATAATTGCTTTGTCTCCTCAGACTGTTTTTTCTTGACTTTTGGCATGCTTTGTAATTTTTTGTTGAAAGCAGGCATGTTGTACTAGAAAAAAGAAACTGAAGTAAACAGACCTTCAGTGTGAGAATTTATGTTCATCTGGCATCGTGGGGTTGTGTTTAGTGTTTGCTGTAGCATAGATGCCAACAGCATCAAATTCCTCTCATGTCCTTGTTTTTGTCTTCTGTCTTCACTTTGGGCTTCCCTACAGACTCCTCCTCAGAGGGAGTCTGTGTCTTGCAGTTCTTTCAGCTGTAATTCACTGTTATTATACTGGAAACCTGTTGGTGTACTGGTAAAATGTGGGTGAGAGGTAGCATTCTATAATCTTCTGATTAAATTTCAACTTTTAGCAGGCCTGTCTCTGACCTTTGACTTTTACAAGTGTTTCTTCTTGAATAGCTTTTCCCCTACTTCCTTAGATGAGACAGGACGGCAATGGGAGGCTAGAGAGGAATGCCCTACTCCCATGGCTCTAGGACAAGGCTCTGATAAAGACTTTCACCCTAGAGAGTAGGCTTTCTATGGAGAAGGTTCTGGGTGTATTTTTGTGATGATTACTTGTCCACTCCTCCTGTCAGAGCCATGAAGGGATCTGTCTCAGATCTTCTGTGAGAACTTGATGGGGTTCCTGTAGGAAAGGCCCATGAACATGTGGACTAAAACTGCAGCCCCCAGGAGTTTCTAACCCTCACTAGTGCATGCTCAGCCTGTGGCAATTTATCAAAATTACCATTTAAATGTCACTGCTTCAGCAGCTTCTGCTCTGGGTAAGCAGATCTTGGCTAACACCATCTGGATGCACCCATCTCCCCAGATTTCAGGGTGGTAGTCTGCCCTGTATCCTCAGTTCTATGGTGGGAGACATGGATTTTTTAATTTGTCCAGCTTTTTCTTGCTGTAAGGATGAGAGTGACAACCTCCAAGATCTTTAAATGTCAGAGTTGAAATTGGAAGTCTCGACATCTACTTTTCACATTAATACAGCGTTAAAATACACACACACACACACACATTTTTTCAGATCCCTATTCTCAACAAGAGGTAAGGGAAGAAAATGCATGTACAGAGCATATTCAAAGATGCTAATAACTGATAACAGCTTAAGTATACTATATGGTGCAAACCTGATATTTTAGAGTCAGAAGCTCTGGACTTAATACTTTTCAGATGTAATACATCACATCTACCTTTAACTCTTTTAATATTAATTCAACCAGATAGATATGAAATCACTTTTTGGTCATAACATATGTGGGTGTTAATTATTATCATAACTCCAGGTAGCATTTTCATTTTAAAATAAGAAGATGAGAGGGACAATGCTTTATATTTATGAATGCAATTACTACTGAAAAAAATTCATAAAGTGAGGAAAATCAATATTCTTCCTTGTAGAATCTTTATCACTGTGGTTCAGTTTCTTTGTTTCATTGCTTCTGTTACTCTTCGCAAGCGTAAGAACCAATTTTTTAAGTTAATTATGAGCAAAGATTTACATTTATATTTTTTTAAATTTCTAGTTATGCAATTTTCAAACATGTTCAAAATTGAGAGAAATAATGGACCATTATGCACCCATAATGCAGTCTCAATAATCAACATTTTTGCCAATCTTCCGTCTCTCCCTCCCACTTTTTTTTCCAGAATATTGTAAAGCAAATCCCAGATAACATACAAATACTTCAGTATGCATATCCACTGGACAACAGCATCCATTCACTGGGTACAATGGCTTTATCCTAACCCCTTTTAGGGAGAAGTGAGCTCGATTCTTTGTAGGAGTGACGGCTGCACATTTTTGCTACTAGTGGTGTTGTTTGGAAACCTACACATGAGTAGAAGAGCATATGTGAGTTTTGAGAAATCAAAGGGGTAAACTAAGTTGGATATTTTTCACTGATTCTCTCATCTGCCCTTCTACCCTCCATCTTGATAGCTGGACAGGTCAATAAACTAAGAACATTTCTCTTGTACTCAGAATTCTGGATGAGAGAAAAATAAATACCGTATGCTAACGCATATATATGGAATCTAAAAAAATTTAAAAAATGGTTCTGAAGAACCTAGGGGCAGGACAGGAATACAGATGCAGATGTAGAGAATGGACTTGAGGACACGGGGAGGGGGAAGGGTAAGCTGGGACGAAGTGAGAGAGTAGCACGGACATATATACACTACCAAATGTAAAATAGATAGCTAGTGGGAAGCAGCCACATAGCACAGGGAGCTTTGTGACAGCTCGGTGCCTTGTGACAACCTAGAGGGGTGGGATAGGGACGGTGGGAGGGAGACGCAGGAGGGAGGAGATATGGGGATATATGTATATGTATAGCTGATTCACTTTGTTATAAAGCAGAAACTAACACACCATTGTAAAGCAATTATACTCCAATAAAGATGTTTAAAAAAAAAAAAGAATTCTGGATGAGAACTAGTTCTACAAATACAAGCAACTCATTTAAGATGATGAAAACAAAAGTGCAGCAGAGCCCATTTTCCTTTCGGCTGTTTCAACTGCAAACAAAGACAAGGAAATGTGAGATTTTCTACTATATATAAGCAGGGCTTGTAGTGGCACCTTCCAATTTTCTGGTGACAAGAGGCAACTGAGGCCACAGCAGCAGCAGTTTAATTCTTATTTCCTAATTACTGGATTGCAGCTATGGGAGTATGTTCTTAAACTCATAGCTCCAGCAACAGCCTCACATATAAGCAGCTCTTAGGTGGATCAGTTCTATACTCTCTGCAAGTCATTCCAGTAGGAACGACCTTTTGTAAGCACCTAAATCCCTTGCATTAAATATCTTCCTGTTTAAAACACATGTTGCTTCTATTTCCTGGACTAAATCCTGACATACACTGTTTGATAGATCTGTAAGTCTGTGGAAATGACACAAAATTTTCATGAATTAATACTTAACTTTATTGATATACTAATTTTTCTATTCTACTTGTCCCATTTAAAATTCCCTTAAATTTATATTCACTTTTAAATTTAAATTTCCATACTATTCTACACTATTCATTAAATAAAATGCTGATTACAATGCTTCAAATCTATTTCATGACCCACCAACAGGTTGCAAGCCTCAGTGTAAAAGACACTGCTTACACCACAGTCTAATGAAAAGAGCTACAAGTATATTGTAGAAAAATCACAACAGCATTTACTTATTTTTCTTTTATTTCATCCTAGCCTTCAAGGTAGACAATATGGAGTTTTTCCAGCTATCATTTTATTGACCTTTACCTAAGTAGGTGATAGCTCTCAGGCAAATCTCCACATAGCTAAGAAATATTTTAAAGAAACAGACAAAAGTGGAAAACAGAATAAGAAAAAAGTAGTACGACTGACATTTAAGATTGAGGAAAAACTGCTCTTGATTTAAAAGAAGGCAAGTTTTTCATAAAATCATTTTCTGAAAGGTTTCATTAACCACACTTGATTTTGTTATTAAAACATACCTCCAGAAACCATATGCAATGTTTGAATTTTTTTCCTCCATCTACTCATTTATTTCAAACAGAAATAAATCTAATGAGCACCAAAGGAACTTTTAAAAACTAAGCATCTTAAATCTTGTTATATGAATAGTGAACTATATTCAGTTTTTAGTTCTTGATTCCAAAACCAATAAAATCACAGTAAAATGTTCAATGAGTTCACAGATCTCAAAGGATTACAGATCATAAAACTCCCACAGATTTGGCAAGGTGGCAGTCACTGACAGAAGGAGAAAAGATATATAAATATAAGCAAAGTTCCACATTTTTCCATCCTAAAAAATTGAGCTTTCAATATTAAAAAAACAAACAACCCAATCCAAAAATGGGCAGAAGACCTAAATAGACATGTCGCCAAAGAAGAGATACAGATAGCCAAGAAGCACATGAAAAGCTGCTCAACATCACTAATTATCAGAGAAATGCAAACTAAAACTATAATGAGGTATTACCTCACACCAGTTAGAATGGGCATCATCAGAAAATCTACAAACAACAAATGTTAGAGAGGGTGTGGAGAAAAGGGAACTCTCTTGCACTGTTGGTGGGAATGTATATTGATACAGCCACTATGGAGAACAGTATGGAGGTTCCTTAAAAAACTAAAAATAGAATTACCATATGACCCAGCAATCCGACTACTGGGCATATACCTGGAGGAACCCATAATTCCAAAAGATACATGCACCCCAATGTTCATTGCAGCACACTGTTTACAATAGCCAGGACATGGAAGCAACCTAAATGTCCATCGACAGACGAATGGATAAAGATGTGGTACGTGTATACAATGGAATATTACTCAGCCATAAAAAGGAACGAAATTGTGCCATTTGCAGAGAGGTGGATGGACCTGGAGACTGTCATACAGATTGAAGTAAATCCGAAAGCAAAAGCCAAATATCGTATATTAACCCATATATGTGGAACCTAGAAAAATGGCACCGATGAACTGGTTTGCAGGGCAGAAATAGAGACACAGATGTAGAGAACAAACATATGAACGCCAAGGGGGAAAAGTGGCGGGGGGGCGGTGTGTGTGATGAATTGGAAGATTGGGATTGACATATATACACTAATACGTATAAAACAGATAACTAATAAAAACCTGTTTAAAAAAAAAATCAAAAATTCAAAAAAAATTGAGCTTTATGTGAAAAGTAGAGTTCTTAACTATAAAATATTTTTAACAAATAGCTAGCATTAATGAGTATTATATTTATGCATTATATTTTTCCCTTCTATAGGAAAGAGTGATTTGAATTAATTTCAATCATAAAGCTCAGCAGGCTTAAACTTTGATTTTAATGTTTTGAATGGAAATCTTCCAAAATGTATTATCTTCTTTCTTGCTTAGTGAAACAAAATAAAATGAATATTAACTAGTCTTTTGACGGTTTCGCATTATCATAATCAGGTTTCTCATTATCATAATCAATTACCATCCCATTCTGAAATACTGTGCTGCCCTCAGGAGCTACTTACAAAATGTTAAAAGTGAAAACATAGGATGTTGGTGTTAGACACAAACTGGTTTAGATCAAGGTACTCACAACTTTCTAGCCCTGTGTAAATGGGCAAACTAATTAACATCACCACATTTAAGTTTCGTCTGCTATAAACAAGGGCATAATGCTGTATTCATACGGTTGCTAGAAGGACTAAATAAGCATATATAAGAGAATATATTAATGCCATTAACAATATAAAATCAAACATTTGTTACTTCTCAAGTTAGAATATTTCCTAATTCTGAATAATTGATACAACTGTACAAACAACTGCTGGGTACTCAGGGCACTACTTTCTTTGTAGAATCAAATAGCATAAACTTTTAGAGTGGAAAGCACAAAAATAAGGTGGTAAATTTAAACCTTATGTTGAAATATATTTAGAATAAATGTTTTTGCACATTGTATCTTTTTAAATGTTATTTTGTTTGTTGCTGCTATATACAGACATACAACTAATTTTTATTTTAATTTTGTATACCAGAAACCTTGCTAAATAGGAATATTTACAAACATCCAAAAATAACTTTGTAAAATTTTTTGAGACATTTAACAAAACCTAGATAAATGAGGACATATAGCATTTATATGGCTTAAAGGATCAATTTATCCCAGATTGTTCCATGGATACAATGTAATCACAATCTAAAATTACAAAAGAGTCTGTGTGGAAATTGACCAGCTGATTCTAAAATTTATTTCGAAATGAAAAAGGGCAAGAATAAACAAGGCAATCTTGAAGAAGAACAAAGTGTGAGAACTCTATCAATTATGAAGAGTTATTATAAATAGTGATTTATTTATATATATCTCTAATACATATAAAATATATTTATATATAATTTTACATATATAAATTAATTTCTATTTATTTATAATAACAGTAGAGCACAGTATTGGTACAGCAACACAAAAACAAGTATAATTGGGACAGAACAGAGAACCCAGAAGCAGACCCATAATATATATATAATATATATATTGGAGTTGATTTAGAATAAAAATAGCACTTGATGGAAGTAGAAATATGAGCGTCTTTTTAATAAATAATGTTGGTACAATTAGCTATCCATATAGAAAAAATTTTTAATTGAATCTTTTCCTCACACTACCCAGAAAAAAACAAAAACAACAACAACAGCAACAAAAAAAACTTCAGGTGAATTTTCAGGCCTTAATGTGAAAGACAAAACTATAAAGCTTTTAGAATAGAGGAGAATATCTTCATGATCTTGGGGGAGGGAAAAATTTCTTAAACAGCATACTAAAAGCATTAACCATAAAGGAAATAATTGATAAACTTGACTAAATTAAAAATAATAACTATTGTTCAGCAAAAAACATAATAAAGAGTGAAAACAAATGGTATAGAGTAAAACAAGATACTGTCACCCATACAAGCAACAAATGGTTTCCAGTCAAACTCTAAGCAGAAATTCTGCAAATTGATAAGACAGCACCATAGAATGAAAAAATGAGCAAAGAACTTCAACATGTAGGCAAAAGTGAAGAGCAAAGTGGACCACTTAGGAATACATGTAAGAATTTTAAAATAATTTTATTCAAAAAGAAACAAAGTGCTTACCATGAAAGTCAGGGATAGTTGTTACCTCCAAAAATTAGAATGACTTCTGAGTTAAGGACAATATTCTACTTCTTCATGTGGGAGGTAGTTACATGGGTATTTATGTTATAATTATTCATAATTATACATACTATACAATTGTTTTATATACTTTTGTGTATATATTTTGTAATAAAAACATATTTTCTTAAGTGTGTTGAAAGAACTCAGTTTAGACCAGACAGTGACAATTTTCCAGATAACCCAGGCTATATAGCAAAAATAAAGATTCTCCTTAAAAACATAATTTCTAGATTCATATTTTCCCCATTTTGTTTTTCTAGAGTCAGACTGACCATTGTAGGTCATATTTTACTTTCTCCAGAGAAGGCTACATGGAAGATGTATCATATGGTCTGGGTCTTAAGGGATAGGAATTAGACATGGGTAGACTGAAGAAGGGATTCAATTAGTCGTACCAATCCTACTGTCAGTTTGTTGATGAGTAAATCCTCCTGAGTGAGTTTGCTTCCCTGGATTTCAGTTTTCTCATTAAATTAAAAAAAAAAAAGGATTATGCCATAATAAAAATTCAAGTATCAAGTTTTCTCCCCCTGGTGATATGCTTTCAAAATATGCATGTTTGACAAGAAGTCCATAGATGTGCCCCATCTATTAACTCTCACTGTGATCTTAAGCAGCCAGACTACAGAGGATACCTTTGGCTGGCTATGCAGGAAAAGTTACAAGCTGCATTTTTTACCCAACCAGTGTGAATAATGAAATTAGATAGATCAGGAACCAAGAAAAATTCTGGGCCTCAGTTACCCCAAGTTTCAAATAGACACAATAACTTCCATGTTACATATCTTGAAGGTCATGTATCTTAATTGTTGCTAAAGTGATCTGAAGAAGACAAACTAAAGACAGCCATTGCTTCTTAACACAAATAGGATACAGTAGAAATAACAGGAGACAGAACAGACGTTCTGGCTCAGGCATTAGGCATTTATTTACCAGCTGGGTGACTGACCATAGATGAGTTGGAACAAACTGGTTAAAATCATTTAAGGTTTTTTTCCCAACTCTATGATTATATGTAAATTAGCCCTTCCAAAACTATATACTATCCAGGGTTCTATTCTCTATTAATAATGCTTTTATAACAAACTTAATAAATAAAAATTCAATATTATAACTAAGATAAATTAAAATCATCACTTTCTGAAAGAACTTAAAATAAGATTTCTTTAAATAGCTTTCCTGGAGCATATATTTCCATTTATTAAAGCTAACACTTTACATATACCTTCCTAAAAACACAATTAATGTTATATTAAGTTATACCTACAACTAACACCTACAGTTGATTAAAGAAAATAAAAAGGATGAATGAGCTTCTGTAAAACAAAACTGAAAACCAGGTATAATGAATCCAGTTTTAGATACACACCTTTAGGTAAGCTAGAGGTTATATTCAATAGTTACATACAGGTTTCTGTACTACTTGGCCAAGAGTTGAGCTGCAGTTTAACAGAGGGCCCGAGTTCCACTTTCCCACACAAGCTGCCCAGTCCCCTCAGCCAGAACCCTTGCAAGGCCACCTGCCCTAACCTCCCCACAATTCCACAACTAAAGATCTAAGCCCTAGTAGAACAGGATGCCCCCAGTACACTGTTCTAGTCCCAACTCCCCGGTGCCTAGACCATACTGGTTGTCAAATATTTGGCACTCTTGGGTAAACTGGAAGTAAAATGTTTATTTTGCATTCTAAAGGAAAAATAAGAGGTTAAGTGGGTGTGACTTATCAAATTTTACTATTTCGTTGGTTGAAATTACTGATTACTGGCAGCTTTTTGTAGATAGACAGCCAGAGTCACTATTCACCCTCTTCTGGATTACCACATCTCTCACATTTGTTGTCATTACAATAACAAGAAGTTCAGAAATAAAACTTGGACAAGAAAACTCTGCTAGACTAAGTACAAGGTATTTGCCTCTAGGAAATCAGACAGCTAAAAGTATATGTCAGTTTCATTCTCTAATCTCAACCTGTGCAAAAAATATATATATACACATATGATTACAAAAACGGCTTTTAAGGAAACATATTAAAATATACAGATTTTTCTAACCACAGTCTCAGAGGAGCTTAATAGAATAGCGCCTACTGGCTATATAAAATACCACCAAATACAAAAAGGGTATCATTCAATTCAATTTACTGAGTTAAGATAACATTTGAATTTTTTTTCTTTTTTTTTTGCGGCACGCGGGCCTCTCACTGTTGTGGCCTCTCCCGTTGCAGAGCACAGGCTCCGGACGCACAGGCTCGACAGCCATGGCTCACAGGCCTAGCCGCTCTGCGGCATGTGGGATCTTCCCGGACCAGGGCACGAACCCGTGTCCCCTGCATCAGCAGGCGGACTCTCAACCACTGCACCACCAGGGAAGCCCAACATTTGAATATTTTAAAGAAGCTTTTTCTAAATATTATCTCATTTGAGCTGACCATTTATCTTGAGATATATGCTATTATCTCTGCTTTACAGATGAGGAAATTGACGCTCTGAGACATCTGCCCAATACTCATTTAGTAAGTAAGAGAGCTGGATTTGAATTCTGAAACACTGACATTTGGAAAAAGAGCACTAGCAAAGGACTAGGCACAGTGTACATCACAAAGAAGCCTAAAGTGTTCCCTAAAGAAACTTAAAATTCTAACTAAAGAACAAGCTCAGAGAGAGAACATAAAGTGAGAGTCTATGGGGCCTCTCTCTTGCACCGTCATTACCATATTCACCCTACTACTTATTCAGGCTCCTGAGAAGCAATGGAGGGAGCATGGCTCCTACTAGCCATGATGTTCAGGCCAGGGCTACTGTCACTTTAAGACTGTAACACAAAAACTACAGGACAAGCACCAATCATGTAATACACTAAACACCAACTAAAATGGTAACATATGTCAGTTCTGATTCAGTGAAGTATGCATCAGAAATCAAACACACGTCCAAATAATTTTCCAAGAAGCAAAAAACTAATGAATAAGATAGAAAAGACATGTTTCAAAACAGAATCTTCTTCCCTGAGAACTGTCAGATAAAACTTTTATTTAAAAATTAATTATAGGGCTTCCCTGGTGGCGCAGTGGTTGAGAGTCCGCCTGCCGATGCAGGGGACACGGGTTCGTGCCCCGGTCTGGGAAGATCCCACATGCCGTGGAGCGGCTGGGCCCGTGAGCCATGGCCAGTGAGCCTGCGCGTCCAGAGCCTGTGCTCCGCAACGGGAGAGGCCACAACAGTGAGAGGCCCGCGTACCGCAAAAAAAAAAAAAAAAAAAAAAATTAATTATAATAATTTTAGCAGTAGAGTGTTATAAATCTGCTATACCTAACAGTTCTTTAATGAGCTTACTAAGGAAAAAAAAAACTATTTCACTTTATATACATACACACATGGCTTCTTCTATAATTTCTTAAGTCTAAACAGGTCTTTTGGGCTCCCTTCAATCACCGATGACTGAACAGTTAATTATCATTTCAATATGCATTCTGTCAAGTTGCTCAGAATTTTAACATCATAAGTTATTGCCTGATATCAATTACCTCAATCACAATTTTCCTAATTTTTTTTCTAAATCAAAATCTGGCCTGCTTCCATGGGCTCTAAACCTGCTTGCATTTCCAGAATACGAGAAAGTTCCACTAATGTAGGACTCACTAAAAACAAATATAATAATAATAAATTTTAACTGATGTTTTCACACCACCTTTTAAAAACTGGCTTCACCATCCATGAAACACTTCCTCACCCTATGGAAAAGATTTGTGTCAGAGCAGTGTGAAAAAGGCAAGTATTTGGTGCAAGGAATACACAGAGCCTCTGTATATTAACATTTTATCAATGGTACAGTGTCTAGGATGTAGTCTAGAGCTTACCCTCCAAAAGGCAAAAAATATTAAATGAGGCTCTTCAAACAGAGAGGCTCAGCTGTGACATATGCACCAAAAACAGGGGCTCTATTTTCCTTGGCTTTTTAAAAATAACTTCTGAGAATGACTTCTGAGACCAGCCCACAGACAGACTGTTCACACTGACCTCCTTGTTTGTCCAAGCATGGCCTAAAGAGTGAAACCACAACGTTTGGTCAGTAAAGCTATCTTCCTGCTTCAGGCTCCACTCAAAGAAGGCTATTCTATCAATGCAGTCCTGGTACAAGCAACTTTTGTAAGTGTTTCATTTCTGTCACCAGGGAACATCTGTCTATGGAATTTGTATGTATTAAACAGGATGTTCTTTATGTAACAAGTATATTAAAGTAAAACTTAAAAGCATATATACTAAGAGCATTAAACTTCAAAAAGATTTTTTTCTTAACATTAAAAAAACACTTTTTCTTGATTCTCCACACCCGTGTTCCACATTCTGTTCAACCAAGTGAACACACATTCTTTCCCCTATCCCTAAGAAGGTTACCTAATACTCATCCCATTACATGATTTCTAATAAAAACTTACCTAGATTACTACATGTGGACATGTGCAATCGCATTAACGATATATTAATAAAATTTGTTGTGTTAATTTTTTTTTTTTTTTTTGCGGTACGCGGGCCTCTCACTGCTGTGGCCTCTCCCGCCGCAGAGCACAGGCTCCGGACGCGCAGGCTCAGCGGCCATGGCTCACGGGCCCAGCCGCTCCGCGGCACGTGGGATCCTCCCGGACCGGGGCACGAACCCGTGTCCCCTGCATCGGCAGGCAGACTCTCAACCACTGCGCCACCGGGGAAGCCTCTGTTGTGTTAATTTAAAGATTCCTCGAGCAAAGCATGAGATAGTTCTTCTAAATCATTCCAAATACACAGTAAGCAATATGAATTCATTTTTATGTAACAAAAATTCATTTTTCTTACATTTCACTTATACTCCTGATTATAAATACCAGCTAATCCAGACAAAGACTGGCTTTTCATCTTTGGATAGCTGTTTTCTAGTTGTCCAACTTTTCGTTACCAGATTGGTCTAAATTTATTCAAAATGTTCTCTGAAAGAATTAACATGAACTCTATGACTAAATATTCCTGATCTCATTACAGTGTTCTCTTGTGAGGTGATTCTGAATCCCAAAAGACCAACTTATCCACAATTACAATTACAGAATTTCAGTAATCGAAGAATCTTTGGTGGTTATCTGATACAACCCTAAATTTATAGTTGAGGAAAGTGAGGCCAGTTAAAAATTAAATTGCTTTTATGTTATCCCCAAACCTATGTGGGACCAAATGGACCTAAACAATATACAGGCAAATGATTCATGAGACTGCAATCAAAAATACATGAAGTAAATAAACATGCATCTCTTTTGTATAATAAAGCTCTGTTTAGTAAACTGAATATTCTAAAAAATGATAATAAAATATTTAATTTGAAATTGTCTTCCTTTTCCCATTTTATTGAGATTTAATCGACATACAATGACCCATATATATTTAAAATGTACAATTAGTTCTGACCTATATACATCCATGAAATTATTACTACAATCGAGATAACAAACATTTCTACCAGCCTCAAGAACTTCCTTTCAATCCTTTATAATCTATCCCTCGCTCCACCACTGTTGCCAGGCTAACACTGATCTGCTTTATGTCATTACAGATTCATTTGGGCTTTCCAGAACTGTATGTAAGTAGAATTATATAATATGTACTCTTTGTTTGGCTTCTTTAAATGTAATTATTTTGAGATTCATTCATAATGTTGCATGTAACAGCAATTTGTTCCTTTTTTACCAAGTCCACTGTATGGGTATGACATAGTTTATCTATTCACTTGTTGACTTTTGGGTTGTTTCCAGTTTTGACTATCACAAATAAAACCACTATAAAAAATTCATGTACAAATCTTCGTGTGGGCATATGTTTTCATTTCTCTTGTGTAAAGACTAGGATTAGAATGACTGGTTTATAGAGTTCGTGTACATTTAACTTTTTAAGAAAGTGCCAGACTGTCTACCAAAGCAGTTATACCATTTTACATTATGTTCATATGTTCAGCAACATATAGAAAGTTCCAGTTGCTCTACATGCTCACCATTCTAATGGGCGTGTAGCAGGATGAAACTGTGCTTCCTTTGCATTTCTCTGATGACAAATTATGCTAATCATCTTTTTATGTGCTTATCCTTCATTCATGTATTTTCTTTTGTGAAGCCTCTGTCCAAACATTTTTCCACTCTTTTTTAATTGAATTGCTTGTTATTATTAAACTAAAAGAGTACTTTGTAGATTCTGGACACAAGTCTTTTGTCTGATATATATTTTGTAAATATTTTCTCAAAATCTTGCCTTTTTTTACCTAATGGATTTTTAAGAGAAAAAGTTTATTATTTTGATAAAGTCCTATTAGTCAATATTTTCTTTTATGATATGACTTGCTGTGTCATATGCCAAGGTTGCAGAGTTTTAAGTTCTATGTTTTCTTTTTTCAGTAGTATAGTTTCAAGTTTTACATGTAGGTCCATGAGTCGTTTTAAGTTGATTTTTACATCTAGCATGAGGTAAGGGTTGATGTTCACTTTTTTCTGAATGTATATCCAGTTGCTCCTGTGCCATTTGCTGAAGAGACCTTCCTTCCCCTTTTTAATTCCCTCAGTACTATCAAGAACTATGAAAGGTCTGAATTTTACCTTACTTGCAAACTACAAGTTAGTGTGCCACAGTTTCCTTGATACTAGCAGAAGACTCAAGACTCCTGGGTCAGAGATAAAGCACTTTATTACCCTTGGCACATTAAGCAGCATGAGCTTCACGTTCACTTTGGCTCTCTTTGCCCTCAAGTCCCACAGGGGACATGCAGAGGTAAATTCAGGTGAAGGCTGCATACACAGTGGGTCTGGGTCACAGCTGAGGGACTATAACTTAGGAAACACCAACTCATATAAAGGGGCTGCTAGCAAACCTGCCCAGCCTTTGCCTGAGTGGAAGACATTATGTTTCTCTTTCTGGAAGAAAACAGATCCAGCCTCTGCCCCAGAGAAAGGCACTATCCCAATATCCCAAAGCTGTTTGCTATACAAACATCTATGCAAAGATAGTCTGGAACAAAGATGTCAATGCCTCTTGCTCAGAAGATGTGTAGAAATTTCAGAGAATCAAAGGAATTGTCTCACTAAAGGAGCTTCTATTAAAAATCAATTGATCAAATGGAACAGAATAGAGAGCCCAGAAATAAACCCACTCATATATGGTCAGTTAATACACAACAAAAGAGACATACAATGGGGAAAGCACAGCCTCCTCAATAAATGGTGCTGGGAAAAATGGACAGCCACGTGCAAAAGAATGAAACTGGACCCCTATATTACACCATACACAAAAATTAACTCAAAATGGATTAAAGACTTAAATTTAAGGCTTTTGTGAAACCATAAAACTCCTAGAAGAAAACATAGCCAGTAAGCTCCTTGACATTGGTCTTAGCGATGTTGCTTTGGATATGGCTCCAAAGGTGAGGGAAACAAAAGCAAAAATAAACAAATGGGACTACATCAGACTAAAAAGCTTCTCACAGCGAAGGAAACCACCAACAAGACGAAAAGGCCACGTACCGAATGGAAGAAGATATTTGCAATCATATATCTGATAAAGGGTTAATATCCAAAATATATAAAGAACTCAAACAATTCTACAACAACAAAAATCTGATTAAAAAATGGGCAGAGAATCTAAATAGACATTTTTCCAAAGAAGATATGAGGATGGCCAACAGGCACATGAAAATTTGCTCAACATCACTAATCATCAGGGAAATGCAAATCAAAACCACAATGAGATACTACCTTACAGCTGTCAGAATGGCTATTACCAAAAGATGAGAAATATCGTGTACTTACTGGTGAAGATGTGGAGAAAAGGGAACCCTTGTGCACTGTTGGTGGGAATTTAAATTGGTACAGTCACTATGGAAAAGAATATGGAGGTTTCTCAAAAAATTAAAAATAGATCTACCATACAATCCAGCTACTACAGTAGCTGTAATCCAGTTCCGCTACTGGGCATCTATCCAAAGAAAATAAAAACACTAATTTGAAAAGATATATGCACCTACATGTTCAATGCAGCACTATTTACAATAGCCAAGATATGGAAACAACCTAAGTGTCCACTGATAGATGAATGGATAAAGAAGATGTGGTATACACACCACACACCCACCCCCCCACACACACACACACAATGAACTACTACTCAGTCATTAAAAAAAAAACAACCAAAAAAACCACAATGAAATCTTGACATTTGTGACAACATTGTGGACTCTGAGGGTATTATGCTAAGTCCAAGAAGGCATACAGAGAAAGACAAATACCACATGATTTCATTTACATGTATTCAATAGAATCTGCAAACAAAACAAACACCCAGATTCAGAGCGAAAAAATACAAAATATTGCTAAAAAAAATGTAAAGAAGCTTAAACGAATGGAGGGATTAAACCACATGAAATGGGTGAAGGGGATCAGGAGATACAAACTTCCAGTTACATAATTAACTAATTAATTTAATTAAACATGGGGAATATCCTCAATAATACTATATTAACTTCATATGGTGACAGGTGGTAAGTAGACTTATTGCGGTGATCATTTCACAACGTATACAAATGTTAAATCACTAGACTGTAAACCTGAAATTAATATAATACTGTATGTCAATTATACCTCAATAAAAAAATCAACTGATCATTTATGAGTGGGTTTATTTCTGGATTTTCTGTTCTGTATAATTTCACCATACCAAATTATATTGATGACTGTAGCTTCATATAGTAAGGCTTCAAGTTAGGTAGGGTAAGTTATTCAACTTTGTTCTTCTCTTAAAACTGCTTTGGTTATTCTAGGGATTTTGAGCTTCCATATGAATTTTATAATCAGCTTGTCAGTTGCTATCCCCCCAAAAAAAGCCTGCTAGAATTTTGATTGGAATTATGTTAAATCTATAGAGCAATCTGAAGAGAATTCCCATCTTAACAATATCGTGTCTTTCAACCCATGAGCATAGTTTAATCTCTCCATTTACTTAGGCTTCCTTAGTTTCTTCAGCAATATTTTGTATTTTTCAGTGTAAAGTTGCAAAGTTGAACTCAATGCAAAGAGTAGAGTCTGACGTAGACTCCATGATTTGGGAGTCATCTAACTCATTCAAAATAAAAAGTGGAACAGAGTTAAAGAAAGAGCTCCCCTAAATGTCCAACAACAGATGAATGGATAAAGAAGATGTGGTACATATATACAATGGAACTTTACTCAGCCATAAAAAGGAATGAAATTCAGTCATTTGTAGAGATGTGGATGGACTTAGAGTCTGTCATACAGAGTGAAGTAAGCCAGAAAGAGAAAAACAAATTTCATATATTAACACATATATGTGGAATCTAGAAAAATGATACAGATGAACCAATTTGCAGGGCAGGATAGATACGCAGACATAGAAAATGGATGTGTGGACATGGAGGGAAAGGGGAGGTGGGATGAATTGGGAGATTAGGATTGACACATATACACTGCCATGTGTAAAATAGATAGCTAGTGGGAACGTGCTGTATAGCACAGGGAGCTCTGTTCGGTGCTCTGTAGTGACCTAGATGGATGGGATGGGGTTGGGGGAGGGAGGTCCAAGGTGGGGGGGGATATATGTATACATATAGTTGATTCACTTTGTTCTACAGCAGAAACTAACACACCATTGTAAAGCAACTGTACTTTGATAAAAAAAAAAAAAAAAAAGAGCTCTCTTTCCAAGCTGACACTGATTCATGTAGTCCATTCACTTTTAGAATCTTTAGCCATCCTGCTGTGAATTATTTTAACTGAACAGTTGCTCCCTTTAATAGAGTAGTTTTTAAATATCAGTCCTCATGATAATTCCTGACTAGTAGTAATTGTGTGATTAATAAACTTTAATTGAATAAAATTTTTAAAATTAAGGAATTAAAAGAAAAGGAATTATTTACAGAGAAAATAGAGATAAAAGGATAAGAACACATACACGGTGATGACTGTTGAAACATTACTGTAGGTTTTAACTTATTGCCCAGTTTTTTAAAACAACAAAAAATAAAATAGCATCTTTGCTTCCCCCTACAATCAGTAGTTCACAAAACAAAACCACAATCTGCCAGAATGCTCCTTTGAAAAAGACCAAGCTTGCCAAAATTTTTCAGATGCTTTTACTTGTAAGATAATCTAAAAATCAACCTCGAAAAAGAATATTCTAATTCCACATCTAAAAGTATAAAATTAATTTTATGTGCTTAATTCAGATATTAATAACTCTCATTTTAAATTTAACATAATATTTAGCATGAAGTATTTTGGATGTAATATGCTGATATGAAAAATATCTTTAGAGAAATGCTGAATTCTGAAAGGCAATATTGTTATCTTAAAAAAAATTCAGGCCAAGTGTAGCGTTCTATTCAAAGAGGAAAATTCTCTTCTCAGACTGCATTTCTGTTAGGCAGATCATCCAATGCATCATTTTTAATCTACTAGCTATGTGCAATACTGACATCAATGGAACTTATGTATTTTTATGGACAATAACATATAAAACTAAACACAAAACATCAATACAAGAATATTGTTCCATTAAATCCTATTTATGTTCAAATTTTGAAAATGTTATGTTATAGCAACAGAAGGCAGAAGCTCAGAATGAACTTCTTCAAATTTCCCCCAAAGTCTCTGAAATATATATACATATATATAGAATTTTTATCAATGAGAGTTATTTAAAATAAAATACTATGATCACTCTGCAATCTGATGAATTTCTTCCTGGATGAAATAGTTTTAACTGTTAAAAGAGCAGCATATAAAAATTTTTTTGAACTATGTATTTTGATTATATATTTTAAGGTAAACCAAAGGAGAAGACAAGAAAAAAACTATTCCAAGACTTACTAACTACAGAAAATATTCATCTGTGCTGCTCAGGATACACTGTCAATACTGAGTAGCTACACTAAAAAACAAATATTAACTTATATATTATATAACTTGACCCCCCTGCTGCTTGCTACAAATGCATTATGAGTGGAATTCAGTGACAGAAACCAAAAAAAGACAGAGTAAAATTAAAAGAACAAATTCCCTTCCATTTAAAAGCAGAGATAGTTATCAAACTTGCAAAGAAAAAATGGGAGAAGCTCAGAAATTAGATGGCACTTGGAGGAAGGTATGAAATTTAATATCTGTAAATAGTCTTTGATATTAACATTCTTGGAACTGTTATAGCACATACAGTACTAAAAATGCTAAATATGTTTTTTATAAGCTCTCTGGCATGGACAGTTTCTTAATAAAATATATCATTCATTAAACAAATGATTTAATACAAAGGTCTTCTGTTTTTCTTATAATCAAACAATTTTCTGCCCACCTGACCATGGCTATAAAATCTGAAGAGCCATTTGCCCTATCTGGCAAGGAGCACTACTTTCTTGCTAAGTCATTCTGCCCTCTACTGTCCTCTCTACCTAGCCAGGATACACCAGGGAGCTATATGCCATGTACACAATTCCAGCCTCTATACCTAAGTAACCAGAACTTTTCAAACTTCACCAATCTATGAATATATATATATATATATATATATTCATAGATATATATATCCCATTTCAATTGCCTCTTGATGATTCTAAGCTCCTAGCTGCTTGGCCAACAACTCTAAGCTCCATCTACTTGACTGCCAGAAGCCCGCCATTTGACAGGGTGGCACAACTTTCCAGTTTTCTCAGGAATCGAAAGGAGCACTTGCAAGAGTCCATGGATGGATTATTCTTGATTTCTACTTCCCATCACAGGTCATCCAGATCCAGCCCTGATAGAGAGGTGGTAATCAAAGCAGCACCCATAAATTCCCTAATACCTAGCCATTGGTAGCACTGGAAAACCACCACATCTTATTGTCAAGAGGTAAGAATTCCAGCATACCTGAATGCTAGAGAACAATGCTATAATTCTTGTCAAGATAGTAAGCAGCATCCGATTTCTTTGGGAAAAGAGTCTAAGCCGAAGCCAAATCCATTCTTCCTCAGTCTCCACAGGGGTAGTATGGCCATTACACCAAGTTCTCACCAAAGGAAGAACAATAGAATATGAGCAGAATTCATCTGTCCACTTCCAGATCATTGCTTTTAGGAGAGCACGGATGACTCTTCCACACTCTTATCTCCTCCACCATCTGGACAACAATGAAACTTACAATGGGCATGGTGACTCCATTAAACGGAAGGAGACTCAATTTCTGAATGAATGCCTGCCAACTTGAAGCAGCTAGGACTATTATGTAAGTAGGAAATAAACTTTACTGAACCAGCCATTAAATATTTGGGTTTGTTACTGCAGACTACCCTAACTGAAACAGGATCCCACAGTAAGGATGATACACTCTCAACCATCGTCCTTTCTTGCAATCTACTCTACAAAGAAATATATACAGAAATCTATAAGGAGTCTCTATAGTGCATATTAAAAGCTCATTTATAACATTTTTTAATATATAAATTTATTTACTTATTTATTTTTGGCTGCATTTGGGTCTTCGTTGCTGCATGCAGGCTTCCTCTAGTTGTGGCGAGCAGGGGCTACTCTTTGTTGTGATGCTCAGGCTTCTCATTGCGGTGGCTTCTCTTGTTGCGGAGCACGGGCTCTAGGCGCGCGGGCTTCAGTAGTCGTGGCTCGCGGGCTCAGTAGTTGTGGCTCGCGGGCTCTAGAGTGCAGGCTCAGTAGTTGTGACGCATGGGCTTAGTTGCTCCACGGCATGTGGGATCTTCCCAGACCATGGCTCAAACCCGTGTCCCCTGCATTGGCAGGCGGATTCTCAACCACTGTGCCGCCAGGGAAGCCCCAAAGCTCAAATGCCACCTCTGGGGAGATTTCAAGTAGGTTTTCTGCCCCCTAGCAATCCTTTATGTAAATCAGAGAATGCAAATAGTAAAGTAGAGGTAAGGGTACCATCAAACTACACCCACCAAAAGCATTTGACTTTTAGCTGGGCTTAGCCTATTATATTAATCGTTTAATTTGACCCTCTCAACAAAATTGTGAAATAGATATTATCCCCATTTTACAGAGAGGAAAAATTGGAACATAGTTTCCATAACTTTGTAACAGCCACAAATGGAAAACTAAGCATGGACTTTAAAACTGAGCTAAGAGATACCCAAAGGTAACTCTTTTATTTATAATATACTTGGATTATACTGTATTTCCCCTCCAAGTTTTTATGTATTTGTTGGTATACACCAGCTATAAAATAAACATTTCTACACAGTATAATCAGGCCTTGAAATAAAGTTACGATTTCAATTCAGTCAAAATTTATTGGGCTTTTTTTTTTTTTATGTATTATATATAATTAGAAGGGACACGTGTGTGGTTCTCAACCATACTTTTGCCCCCCACAGGACATTTGGCAATGTCTGCAGACATTTTCGGTTGTCAAAAATGGAGGGAGAAGGGCTTCCCTGGTGGCGCAGTGGTTGAGAGTCCGCCTGCCGATGCAGGGGACACGGGTTCGTGCCCCGGTCCAGGAAGATCCCACATGCCGCAGAGCGGCTGGGCCCGTGAGCCATGGCCGTTGAGCCTGCGTGTCTGGAGCCTATGCTCTGCAACGGAAGAGGCCACAACAGTGAGAGGCCCATATACCGGAAAAAAAAAAAAAATGGAGGGAGAAGATGCCACTGGCATTTAGTGGACAGAAGTCAGGAACACTGCTAAACATCCTACAATGCACAAGAAAGCCCCTCGGAACAAAGAATTATCCGGTTCAAATGTCATAGTACATAGGTTGAGAAACCTTCCCCTAGAGTAATTTACAATCTAGGGCAAAATTCTATGTTCCAATGAAGCACCTATAATTTAGGATGACCATTCAAATAAAAAAGATTGCTCCAAAAAGATGAAAGGGTAGACCATGTATTTAAAACACACACACACACGCGCACACACACACACACACACTTATTAGACCTTGAAACTGTGTATCTCAAAGGACAGCAGAAGGAGGCAGCGGTAAGATAACTAAATTGCTGGAGAAGCAAACCAACCCTGTCAGACCTCAGGCAGACCACATCAGAATTGAGAAGGGGAAGGGTTCTAGAAAATTACTCTTTAAAATCAAAATGTAGTCACTTTTATTTTTTTCTCAAAAGGCTACTAGAAGGCATTATCCTACTGAATGAATAGTGAATTTCTTGCATGGTAAAAATATTTTTAAACATCAGTTATAACAAGCTGTATACCTTATTCAGGGCCTTCTTTTCAAAAATCAAAAATGTTCTTAAGATCTCAATTTATTTTCTTCCTTATGTAAATTGCAAATTGGAACAAGTGGCTCAGATCTCAGCAAAATTAGCAAAAATTAACAAATAAGGCTAGTACAAAAATACTAAGGCACAGAAAGCTTAATTAAAAATTCCTCCATAAAAATACCACTAAGCTTTTTACAAAATTATAATCCATAATCAAGATGCTAAAAATAAGTCTAGATTATTTCTAACATCCTCTCCTTTTCTAAAACTGTATGATTCCGCACATCATCAATTTTTTGTATAACTTTAGGTGAGAATAATTTATTTCTAAGACCCTCTCCTTTTCTAAAACTGTATGATTCTGCACATCATCAATTTTTTGTATACCTTTAGGTGAGAATAATTTATGCCAGATAACAGAAAAAAGCTAATTAATTTTCCTATAAGCATCTGTTTGAGGTGGGTAAAAGAATTCACAAATATTGTGAGTTGGTAAGTTTACAGCACTTATTTATACAGGCCGCTATAAATACAGCCAGGACATTTTTCTAAATGATAGATCTTACAGAAATTCTGTATTAACTTTTCTCATAGATGTTGACCGTAACCAGGTGTTGGTGTATATCACATTTTACAATATATACGGTCCTAAAATGATCTGAAATTTGAGTTTTTGAAAATAAAATTAGGTTTAAACTTACTTAGATGAGTAATTTAGAACCATCCCTTAGAAAAATTTTTACACAATTAAGAGTTTTGAGATGTGAATAAACCAGTATGATTCTGAATGGAATTCTTTAATATATTTATACCTGTGATTACATGTGTTAGAATGTTTTAAAATCTTATTTAAACTCTTATAAAGGTTTACTGTAAGAGAAAGACTCAACACTAATGTTCAAGTCATTAGTTTTTTAACTGTTATTCTCTATAAAATTAATCCATAAATTATTCACAAACCATCAGTTTTACTAAGTGTCTTTAATATATTGTAAAAGATTACCATATTTAGCTCTGTGGAGAAAACTATAAGCAGATTACATCATATAATTACAAAGTGAAATAACAAGTAAGAAGAATGAAAAAGTTAAAAAGTAAATAAATGACTTCATCAAAATTTAAGACATTTAATTTTTACTGACGATACAATAGTGAACAAAACAGACAAAATCCCTGCCCAGATGCAGCTTAGAGGCTACTGGCCTAGAACCCAATCAACAGAATGCATATTCTAGCATACTTTACTAACAAAAGAGTGCATGTTTCCATAAAAATTACTTCCATCACCTCTGTTCTAGGATAATCAAAAATCTTTACCCAGTTGATTGACCAAAACAATAGACTTCTTCTTTTCCACCAGGAAACACCCATCAGATCTTTGCTAGGGTATATACTGTCATCAATGGGAAGGAATCATCATTTCTGATGTGTTCTGCCCTTCAACATGGCAGTATGCAACAGCAAATGTTGGATGAAATGAGTGTTTAACCAGTGACTACAGGGTTGCAATTTCTAACGGTTATACCAGTTAGACTACATACATACTCCTCTGGATTGGGGGGAAAAAAGTTAATTTAGGTATATAGTGTCCAGAATTGCTATTAACATGACAGATCCTTATTCTTCTTTTCAGTCTTTAAACAGTTCCATACACATGGAACTCATTCAATAGATATGTATTCACAAATCAGTTAATTTACAAGTGCACAATAAAGTTTATACCCAAAAAAATGCACAGAAAAGGGATAACGACAAAGTGAGCTTTCCTCAAAGATTTTAAACCCTTCTCAGATTTTTTAACAGAAGCACAATGTAATCCAAGTGTGTATCCTCTCTCTCCCTTCTCTCTCACTCTAATAGCTTTTTTTTTTTTACTTTCTTCCTGTTTTGAAATAAATTTCTGTACAAAATTACCAGTGCTTGCTCTGCCAAAGCTTAGCCAGAAAGCAAAAAGGAATGCTTTTAACTTCATTGGTTTGAAGTGATACACACAAATCTGTTCCATTCATATATTTTTCTGACAGATTGCCTGATACTCTTGGCACAGTAATTTTTTTCCTAAAATGCTAAAAAAGCAGGAGATGGTCAACTTTTTACTCAAAGTCAAGCAAAACCAGAGAAGCAAAAATAATCTATCATTCCTTCACTCCTGGCAAGAAATGCCACCACACTGCAACATTCAAGAACATTACTTCCAGTACTGCATAATAGCCCATGTGCCCTGCTACAGAGGATGCAAAATCCAGGCCTTCAGCTGCTCCCTTACCTTGATCCCTTAAAATAAGCACAGATGGGTAGCTAATGCTACAGGTCACCTTTTTCTTCCTCTTTCCCCCTCTGACTTTATATGAAGACAAAAGAAAGTTTAACTGAATGTTTCTAAGGCAGTGGTTCTCAACTCTGACTGCATGTTAGAATTACCTATGGAAAAAAGTATGGAGATTCCTAAAAAAAATTAAAAATAGAACTACCACATGATCCAGCAATTCCACTCCTGGCTATTTCACAAAGAAAACAAAAACACTAATTAGAAAATATATATGCACCCCTACGTTTATTGCAGCATTACTTACAATAGCCAAGCTATGGAAGCGACCTAAGCTCCCATCAATAGATGGATAAAGAAGATGTGTTTATACACACACACACACACACACACACACACACACACACACAATGGAATATTCCTCAGCTATAAAAAGAATGAAATTTTGCCACTTGCGACAACATGGATGGACCTCAAGGGTATTATGCTAAGTAAAATAAGTCAGAGAAAGACAATACCATATGATTTCACTTATATGTGAAATCTAAAAAACAAAATAAATGAACAAACATAACAAAACAGAAGCAAGTTATAGATACAGAGAACAAATAGGTGGTTGCCAGAGGGAAGTAAGGTGGGGATAGGAAAGAAATAGGTGAGGGAGATTAAAAGGTACAAACTTCCAGTTGCAAAATGACTGAATCAATAACTATGTAATATGGTGACATATTAGAACTAGACTTGCTGTGGTGATCATTTTGAAATGTATATAAAAAGAATCACTATGCTGTGTAACAGAAACTAACATAGTGCTGTAGGTCAGTTATACTTCAAAAACCAACAAACAAACAAACTCACAGAAAAAGAGATCAGATTTGTGGTTACCAGAGACAGGGGTGGAGAGGGAATTGGATGAAGGTGGTCAAAAGGTACAAACTTCCAGTTATAAGATAAATAAGAATTAGGGATGCAATGTACAACATTATATAAATATAATTAACACTGCTGTACATTATATATGAAAGAGAGTAAATTCTAAGAGTTCTCATCACAAGGGAAACTTTTTTTTCTATTTCTTTAATTTTGTATCTGTATGAGATGATGGATGTTGACTAAACTTATTGTGATAATCATTTCATGATGTACAAAAGTCAAATCATTATGTTGTACACTTAAACTTATACAGTGCTATATGTCAATTATATCTCAATAAAACTGGAAGAAAAACAAACAAAAAAAAGAATTACCTATGGAACTCAACCACCGCTGAGCCCCACACTAAACCAATAATAAATCAAAATCTCTCAGGGTGAGACCACATTGGTAATTTTAAAAAGCTCCCCAAGTGATTCTAAAGAGCAGCCAGGGTGGAAAACCAATGTTATAGGTCAAAAAAATAAGGAGACAGAGCTGCCTCTCCCTACTTTAAATTATTTCTGTAAAAATTTATACATAGATTACAACCAGGGTTCTCATCAAAAGAGAAATTTTATGGCTGAGTAATATTCCATTGTACATATGTGCCACATCTTTACCCATTCATCTGTCGATGGACACTTAGGTTGCTTCCATGTCCTGGCTATTGTAAATAGTGCTGCAATGAACATTGTTGTACATGTCTCTTTTTGAATTACAGTTTTCTCAGGGTATATGCCCAGTAGTGGGATTGCTGGGTTATATGGTAGTTCTATTTTTAGTTTTTTAAGGACCCTCCATACTATTCTCCACAGTGGCTATATCATACAGCGTGAAGTAAGTCAGAAAGAGAAAAAAATACCATATGCTAACACATATATACAGAATCTAAAAAAAAAAAAAATGGTTCTGATGAACCTAGGGGCAGGACAGGAATAAAGACACAGACATAGAGAATGGACTTGAGGACATTGGGAGGGGCAAGGGTAAGCTGGGATGAAGTGAGAGAGTGGCACTGACATATATACACTACCAAATGTAAAAGAGACAGCCAGTGGGAAGCAGCCTCATAGCAAAGGGAGATCAGCTCGGTACTGTGTGACCACCTAGAGGGGTGGGATAGGGAAGGTGGGAGGGAGACACAAGAGAGAGGGGATATATGTATACATATAGCTGATTCTCTTTGTTATACAGCAGAAACTAACACACTGTAAAGCAATTATACTCCAATAAAGATGTTAAAAGAAAAAAAAAAAGAGAAACTTTTTGTTTTGAGTATCAAGGGACGAAACAAATGTTATATTTTTGTTTCCTAATCAGAGAGTTTTAAGATTGAAGAAATATACCCTTTAAAAGTATCATGGTTTAGGGACTTCCCTGGTGGTCCAGTGGGTGAGACTCCGTGCTTCCTCTGAGTTCGATCCCTGGTCAGGGAACTAGATCCCACATGCACGGCACAACTAAAAAGAAGTCCACATGCCTCAACTAAGAGCCGGTGCAGCCAAAATAAATAAATATATTAAAAAATTTTTTTTTAAATAAAGTAACTAAAACAAAAGCCATGGTTTAACATTCAGATGGTAGACTTTAATTTCTAAATGATTTTGCTTGGAATCAATACTGAAGAATTCTTTCCGCAAAGTACAGGATAATAGCTGAGTACCCATGTTTTGTAACAACTAACAGAACCAGGAAATTGTATTGCCTTGATCATTTTAGAGACAGGCATGCACCTACACTTTATGCATGATTCTTCATATTAATTGAGACACAAAATAATTATTCATAAGTTTTTCATAGGAGGCTTGAATCTGACTACTGAAAACAGAAGAAAACAATTGTTATCTTTAGTCACTAAGAATAACACCTCACTAATATAATTATTAATGAATCCTAAGGAGAAAAATGAAATAATAACTCAACATTTTTAAAAGGCAATTTTCTGGAGATCTATTCTTACATACTTTTTTAAACACGTGTCCTTTACATGTATCTGGTGGGGCTTTTTTGTAAGCTACAATGACACCAGCATTCTCCAATCAGAAAGCCTCATGATCAGGTTCCCATAGACATATCCACTAGATAGTACTACAGTGTGGCTATTCAAGGAATTATGAGGCTGGCCTTCTCTTTTCTAGACATAGCTATTACTGCTATCACTGATGGAATGTAAATAAAGAGTAAATTCAAAAAAAAAAAAAAAGAGTAAATTCAGATGAACACTTTCATTACAGTGTAAGGACATCAGAAGAGCACAAACTATATACAGATAAGTTAGACACCTGTAATGCCATTCAGTTAGTGAATCTTATGTTGAAAACATACCTGATTTCTTTCTGTTTCTCTTCTCTTTTGCCTAGGAGATGATACTTCCTCTTTCACTTTTCCTTCCTGTTAGATCATTCTACTTCTGATCCTAGGCCACATAACTTTCAACTCTGTATATTTTCTCTTAACTCTGGGTTTCAAGCCCACAAATACATTCTCAGGTCTAAGCTATTCTCCTTGCCTTCACCTGAGTGTTCTTTCAGTGAAGATCCCTGCATTCTCCTAACAGGCATCCCCAACTAGACTTTCCTGTGTTTTTAGCCACCTAGCACCTTCCTCAGGTTCCCTAAGGCTAAGCTTACTCCCATCTTAACTTGCCTTACCTAGACACCCACCCCAGCTACCTCTCAGCTCTTCCCTTCCTTTGTTTCCTGGAACCTACAGGACTTGGATAGACTCCCAGGTGGCTCATAATCCTGACTTCTGCTTCGAAAACCTTCTTAAGTGGAATATTATTCACATCAACATATTAGACTTAGTGTATAAAGAAATCTTATTCTGTAATATTGTAATTTTTGTAATAATATTCATATACTTAAAATACCACACGCATATACTTTTAAACACATATTTTTGAACAGTTTGAAGCCTCCCCATAACCATTCCCCAATGGTTTCAGTATGAAAAGCAATTTTCACTTCCACAAAGTATTTTGAAGAGCTAGCTATTTCCTGTGTAATAGATCAACATCAGTATTTACCATAGGTGAAGCCACTTTAAAAGTTCTCCTTTCTAAAAAGCATGGCTTGTGAGGTTCACACGAATACTAGAACACTTCAAATAATTTTGTCAATGACTAACTTTTAGAGTAGACATACTTGAATAATGCCACTTAGAAAGAACACTAAAGTTTCATTTGTTAGTTTTCAAATGTGCCTCTAGAAAAGGAGAGAATAATATCAGATTTTAATGAATTTCTCTGTCTTTAATACATTTAGAAAACTTCTCATGTAGGTAGACTTCAGCTTTCAGAAGGCAGTAAAAATTAACTCCTTTTGAACTGATGATCAAAAATCACTAATCAAAAACATAAGGAATACAGAAATGAAAGATAATTAATTCTAAATAAATAAGGCTAACAAATCAAAATAAAATTTGTGTTTCAACTGATTAAAAATGTTGCAAAAATCCCTCAAAGCATCATTTTATTCTCCTCATACAAGGATTCTTCGTGGGAGTCACATGGCAATTAGATCTGTTAAGAATCTCAGAACATTTCTTTTCAATGTATTATATGACACAAAGGTTCTTATTCACTGAAAGATTTAATACCTTTTGACTTTCAACTTTTCTGCCTTTATATAAATGCCTATCACTGTAATGGTTATTCAGTATAACAGAGGAAAAGACCATTTTGAGAATCTGCCTGCCAATGCAGGGGACATGGGTTCTAGCCCTGGTCAGGGAAGATCCCACATGCCGTGGAGCAACTAAGCCTGTGCACCACAACTACTGAGCCTGTGCTCTAGAGCCCGCGCGTCACAACTACTGAAGCCTGTGCACCTAGAGCCCATGCTCCGCAACAATGAGAAGCCCGCGCGTGGCAACGAAGAGTAGCCCCTGCTTGCTGCAACTAGAGAAAGCCCGCGTGCAGCAATGAAGACCCAATGCAGCCAAAAATAAATAAATTCTTTTTTTAAAAAAAGAAGAGCTTCAAATTTTCTATCTCAAAAATAAAGATTTTTCTTTTAATAGTTCAAAGGAATAGGTACATAAAGATTCAAATTTTAATTATAATTCAGGCTAAGTCCTTGTTTACAACAGGCTTCCTGAATTCAAGTGCAAGTACACTTCCAGATCTAAACAATACGGGCCCCCTGAGACATGTGAATTCCAGACTAGCCTCCCATCAGTCAAAATTCTTATCTGTAAAACATCAAATTACCACAGCAACAATAACAGATCTGGAAATCATTTTCTCACCATCTGTTTATATCAGAAACAAATTATCAAACTGAGGATGTTAAGACACAAGGCCCTAGACAAGAGAATTATGATGACAAGATTAAACATATAAATATATATATATATATGATATAGATATATATCAAAATCACCCTTTGAAATTATATTGTCTCCACTGAGTACAATGTCATTTCCTTTAATCAAAATGGCAAGTCAGTTCTTATAAAAGTTAATTAAAGCAAATAGATTGTATCACTTTTTAAAACATAATATACAGATACAGTTTAGAATCAGCAAAAAGAAACTGGCCTCAGAGTTCTAACTGTGTAACTTTGACATGGTCAATTAATCTATCTGCATCACTTACTTTAGCTGGCTACCTACCTTACAGCGAAGTTGAGGCAGCAAACAAGATAACATGCATGAAAACCCTTCCTAAATTGCTCTTTTATAAACGTTAGTAATCAATCCAAAAGCTACAAGTTTTATTTCCAATAGGTGGTAAGTTTTCACATGGGTAAAGGAAAAAAAATCAAATAAATTCAACTTATTTAGGCTATAAGAAGAGTACACAGAAAAAGTATCAAATACTACATTAAAAATTTAAGACTTTTTAAAAATAAAAATTTCTAATCAATGTTAGAAAGGAATGGCTACTAAGACATATCACAAGTAGAGAGTAAAAATATGTGTATGTGAAGTGTATATGCAAAAATCCACATGAGATTATTACAGTCATGAAAAAATAGCTTTTTCAAGACCTGCTAGGCCTGTCCATGAGTGCAATGAAATGTGACAGAACAAACTTCTTGTCTCATTCCACAAACACTTCCTGAACACCTATCATGGGAAAAACACTATGATGGGTGCTGAGAAAGAGTAAGATGAGTCAGAGGAAATTCTCCTGCACTCCTCATGGAAAGGCTGTATCACCATGGCATGCCTAGCCTTAACATAAGAATAAGGTAACTTGACTGGTTTTGCCAAAGAGTAATCAAATTCTTCCTGTTCTGTAAAGTAGTACATTTCAAATAATAGTACAGCTCATCAACATTTTCTTTTGGGATAGGGTATTTGTTGGGTTTAGTTCATCTGTTCATTAGCAAATATTCATTGAGCCTCTAATAATTACAACGAATGTGTCTCAAAAGAAATCTTAACTCTAAAACTATACAACGTGGACATAATGCACAACTAAAGTATCTGGTGTTTTCTTTTGAGTTCCTTTTTCAGTAAGAAGAAGAAAATTAAAAAAAAATAGTGGCAACATTATTCTTCAATATTGAAATCTAGCTACAACTGGTAGACTGAAAAGAGTGAACTAATGCCACATCTATCCTGCCTGTCCATCTCTCATCCATCTATGGCGATTGTCCCATTTCTACACAATAGACCACACTAATAAAGCAGTGAGTGAACACAGGATGGCTTTCAGGATGAAATAACTGAAGCGTAAGCTCTTAGATTCTGATTGCAGACAGCCCCAGGTACACACAAAGCAGGTTTTTGCCAAGAAATACAGTGCAAGCTGTTGACACTCTGTTTCCTTCAATATGAAAACCTCCCCAACAACTCAAGGTCACAACCAATCACCTACTATTTAGAGTTCAAACTACAGCATTATTTAGAATATAGTCCAAGTAGGTTCCAGGAGATTAAATAACATAGCCACGATAAGAGAAGAGGAGCAAGGAATAAAATAAGGGTATGTAACCATCTTCATACAGAGTTCTTATAAAATGGATAAGCAGAAATCTATCATACAGAAACACTGAGAAAGCAGAATAAACCAAAGTGCTGGACTGGTTTTAAAACAAACTATTCTAAGACTGTTTAAACAGCTATAAGTTACAATATAGTCCATGTGAGCTCAATGCACTACACAAAGGTTAATAGGAAATGGAGTTCTCTAAGAATCTCATACTGAAACAGCTCAAAATCAAAGGGACCTTTTTTCTTTTTCTTTTTCTTTTTTTTTTTTCCCAATCAAGCTGACCTAAGCAGAATAAGACACTGAGTTTGGATATAAGAGGTCTTATTTCAAATGCCAGGAAGTCCATATGAGCAAGATAGTTTAAGACTCATTACTTTCGGACAAAACATTTGACCCTTCTAGAAGTTAGTTTCCTCATACGTAAAATGAGAAGGGTAAATAGTTCACTGGTCTTCAAATTTTATTTTCAGGAGTACCAGACTGCTTCAGGGTTAGGTGGAAACCAAGCCAGCTCCAAACCTCACTTAAATGAGAGCAGATGAAGTTTTAACTAGTTTCTATATTGGAGTCCTGTGTAGAATTTCATTTGGAAAAAAAGGGGGGAGAGTTCTGCTGCTGAAAAGAATTACTCAGAAAACAACAAAAATAAATAAACTCAGATCACATTTACTTAAAATCATGATTGCAATAAACACTTTTATTGAAAACAGAAAGTGTTCTACCCTTGCCATAATGCCCTCTCACCATAAACAACTAGAAAATTGGAAAAAAGATTTTTTTGGACACTAAAAAGATATTTTTTTGGAGACAGACAATAGGCAACCCAGGACTTATGACCCGTGAATGAAGAAAAACAGACAGTGAAACTCTTCTTCCAAGAGGCACTTTCCACAACAGAGTGCAGGGAGGGGAACCTCCTGAAAGGAGATCATGAAAGTCTCACTGAGTTGAAGAGACAGAAGTAAGATTTAGGGGAGACAAAAAAGGCTGGAGTTTGTGGAGCAGAAAATCAGAGTTGGGAGGTTGGCAGAGGAAAAGCTCCAGAACCTGCACAGAGGTCCTTTGAGTCTATGGCTGACTATTAAACTACGCTTATGTATGGAGAAAACTCCATGAGTTTTGGCAAACCATCTGGGAGCTGTAAGCTAAATAATTCCGAGTGGCCTCACTGGGCTGGGAGAACGAGTTCTGATGGACATGAGTGTAGAGAAACTGACAACCCCAGACACTGAGTGCAGAGGGTCATACCTTAGTAGGCCTAAAGCAGCCTACATAAAAGTGTCACTAGACCCACCCCAACAAAGTTTTGAAAAAAGTCTCAAAAAAAATCAAGCTGAAGCACAGTAACTTAGCCACCACCTGAAACAAATTTCAAAAAATTTAAAGGAACACAATAAAATCTAAACACTTAACAGCATAATAGTCATACTATCCAACACCCAATCAAAAAATTCTAGGTGTTAACGGTAAAAAGATAAAAGTGAGATCCATAAATGGGTGCAGAAAAAAAGAGAGAACAAAACAGACCCCAAGATGCAAAAAATAATAAACGAGGGAACTTTAAAACAGTTTATATGAATAGGCTCAAATGTTTAAAACAAAATATGATAAAAAGGAAAATGGAGGGACTTCCCTGGCGGCACAGTGGTTAAGAATCTGCCTGCCAATGCAGGGGACATGGGTTCAAGCCCCGGTCCAGGAAGATCCCACATGCCGTGGAGCAACTAAGCCCGTGCGCCACAACTACTGAGTCTGCGCTCTAGAGCCCATAAGCCACAACTACTGAGCCCGCGAACCACGACTATGAGCCCGCAAGCCACAACTACTGAAGCCTGTGCGCCTAGAGCCCATGCTCCACAAGACAAGCCACCACGATGAGAAGCCTGTGCACCGCAACAAAGCGTAGCCCCCACTCGCCACAACTAGAGAAAGCCCACACACAGCAACAAAGACTCAATGCAGCCAAAAATAAATAAATAGATAAATTTATTTTTTAAAAAAAAAGGAAAATGGAAGGGATAAAAATGGAACTTAGGGAGATGAAAAACACAATACCCAAAATGAAAAGCTCAGTAAATTTAAAAACACAGGAACTAACAAAAGTAGGAGAAATTTTTAAAGGACTGCAAAAATGAATAGATCCTAAGTAACCTGTGGGACAATATTAAACAGTCTGATATATGCACAACTAGAATCAAGAAGGAAAGAAAAAAGGTCAGAAAAAGAATCTGAGGAAATAATGGCCAATAATCTTCCAGATTTTTATAAAAATAATAAACTCACAGATAGTAGGAGCTCAGGTAGGATATATACAATGAAAACCACACCATATTATTTAAATCACATTACTGGAAATCGGTGATAAAGAGAAAATCTTAAAGCAGCTGTACTTTAAATAGTCTACATAAGAGTCTTTTATCAGATATTGTAGGGCAAATACTTCGTCCTAGCATGCCTACTCATTTTTTAACAGTGTCTTTTGATGAGAAGATTACAGTTTTTATCATGTCCAATTTATCAGTTTTTCTTTTACGTTTAGTGCTTTCTATGTCCTGTATAATAAATCATTTCCTACCTTCAGGCCATGAAAATATTCTCCTATGAGCTCCTATGATCTATCACAAATTAATGTTTATATATATCATGAACTAGAGCTCAAGGTACATTTGTTTCCCAAATATATACCCAGTTGTTCCAGCCAGACTGGAAAACACCATAATTTATGGGGCATTGCATAGAGTACTCAGAAGGGCCTTGCCTCACTAGTGAAGAATAATGAGCCATGGACTAAATGCTGCTCTTGCCCTGCCTAACAAATATTTAAAAGCAAGATCCAAAAGAATCAAATTGTTTCCAAGTAACTTAACTGCATCTTAGGAAAAAAGCTCAAAAATATTAGTAGGAATACAAAAATGTTTAGTACCCAATAATGTCTGGCATCCAATCAAAGATTCTAAGAAATTCAAAGAAGCAGGAAAACTTGAACCATGACATGGAGAAAAATCAATCAATTGAAGCTAACCTAGAACTGACACAAATTTTAGAAATGGTAGATAAGGACATGAAACCATCACTTTAACTGTACCGAATGGTCAAAAAGTTAAGTAGAAATATGAAATATTTAGGGATAAAGCTGGCAAACAAAAATGTGCAAGAATGTACACTGAAAACTACAAAACTGCTCAGAGCAATTAAAAAAGACCTATATAAATGGAGAGCTACATCTTGTTCATGAAAATTCAATACTGTTGTGATGTCAGTTCTCCCCAAACTGATATATAGATTCAAATCAAAATACCAGCAGGTTCTTTTGTAGAAATTGACAAGCTAATTCTAAAATTCATATGGAAATACAAAGTACCTAGAAGACCCAAACAACTTTGGAAAAGAAGAACATAATTGGAAGGCTAACTCATTCTGATTTTAAGACTTATTATAAAGCTACAGTGATCAACACAATGTGGTATTGGCAGTGTCCAGAAATAGACCCACACGTATGACAACTGATTTTTAGCAAAGGAAATTCAGTAGAAAAAGACAGTCTTTTCAACAAAAGGTACAGGAACCTCTAGATATCCATATGAAAAAAATAAAGAATACTGATCCATATCTCACAGCATATATAAAATTAACTCAAAATGTTATGCACTAAAAAGTAAAATCGAAAACTATAAAAATCTAGAAGGAAACATAGGAGAATATTTTTGGGGCCTTGCATTAACCAAAGACTTCTTAGATATGATACCAAAAGATGATTCATAAAAGAAAAAACTACAAAACTGGACTTCAAAGTTAAAAGATTCTTCTATCCAAAAGACATTGTTAAGAGAATAAAGGGACAAGCCAAACACTGGGAGAAAGTATTTGCAAATGCATGTATCTGACAAAGGCCTTGTATCTAGAATATATAACAAACTTTTAAAACTCAACAATAAGAAAATAAACAACTTAATTTTAAAAACTGGGAAAATATTTTATCAGAAATTCACAAAATAAGATATATGGATGGCAAAAAAATATCACAATAAAAGATGCTTGATATCACTAGTCATTAGGGAAATTCAAATTGAAACCAAAGTAACATTCTCCTACACACCTATTAGAATGACTAAAATTAAAGACTGAGCACATCAAGCCGATGCGGAAGCAAAGGAACCAGCACTCTCACACACTGTTAGTGGGAGTGTAAAGTGGTACAACCATTTTGGAAAACAGTTTGGCAGTTTCTTAAAAAGTTAAATGTACACCTACCATGTGATCTAATCAACCCACCCCTACATGTTTACCCAAAAGAAAAGTGTATGTTTATACAAAAACTTGTATACATACCTTTCACAGCAACCCTATTTGTAATATCTAAAATGTAAACAATCCCTATGTCCAACATCAGGTAAATGGATAAACAAATTGTGGTACAACATAAAATAGAAGCCTACTCAGCAATAAAAAGAAATGAAGAATTGATATGTGCACAGCATGAATAATTATACTGAACAAAAAGCCAGACGAAAAAAAAAGTACATACTGGATTATTCTATGTATACAAAATTCTAGAAGATGCAAACTAGGTAATAATGACAGAAAGTATCTCAGTAGTTGTCTGGAGTGGAAGGGGGGATTACAGAGGGACTCAAAGAAACTTTTGTATATGATGACATGTTCATTATCTTCATTGCTGTGATAATCTCGTAAGTGTATACACTATGTCCAAACTTACCAAACAGAATACTTTAAATATGTGCAGTTTATTGGACGTTGACTGTATCTCAATAAAGCTATTTTAAAAGAAGAAACCATAACCAATCAGGCTTTGAAAAGCAAAGGGGGAAACAAGAAAGCGAAATGGTGAACAACAGCAATTTAGCACACACTGAAAGTAAGATTTCCACCGTGCAACAGCCGAAGTATTATACGCTGTTAGTGCTTAGGAAGACCATGACTCTCATTTGGCTCTATCATCCCAATTTTGTATGAGAAAACAGTGGTCCAAATGCAAGCGCCTGTCATCACAAGAGCCTTGCTGCAGTTATCTTTATGTTCCCACCACCACTGTGAATTACAAATTCTATAACTTACTAGCTACAAAAGGGAAATGAACCATGCCTGACCTCCTAATATTAGTGCTCTTTACATTATACTGGTTGGCCTCTTAATATACTGGGTCCTTTTAAAAACTATGAGAGGACTTCCCTGGTGGCACAGTGGTTAAGAATCCGTCTGCCAATGCAGGGGACACAGGTTCGATCCCTGGTCCAGGAAGATCCCACATGCCGCGGAGCAACTAAGCCTGTGCACTACAACTACTGAACCTGAGCTCTAGAGCCTCCAAGCCACAACTACTGAGCCCACGCATCGCAACTACTGAGCCCACATGCTGTAACTACTGAAGCCCATGCACTCTAGGGACCCCGTGCCACAACTATTGAGCCCGCATGCTGCAACTACTGAAGTCCACGCACCTAGAGCCCGTGCTCTGCAACAAGAGAAGCCACGGCAATGAGAAGCTCGCACACTGAAGAGTAGCCCCTGCTCACCGCGACGAGAGAGAAAGCTCACATGCAGCGACAAAGACACAGTGAGGCCAAAAAAAAAACCAAAACACTACGAGAAACATTTTATCATGTGTACAAAGATTAAGATATACCCTAATAAAAGATCTTCAATTAAAATTTTTAATATTTTGATTAATCTGATGCTTTATGAAGCACATTTTTAAATGGATCAAACCAGAGCCTTTTTCTAATTATGTTCAAAAACTTCACAACTATTTTATTACCTAAATGCATATTAATTCCTCTACAGTCAATAGGTTAAATTTTTCAACTAATGGGAGCAACCTGACCTAGGTTTTTCGAATAATAAATTGGCTACATACACAATAATTTGTATGACGGCAGAAAACACGTGATTTAATAAAAACGTGTTATAGATGCAATAAATTCTTACCCTGTTAACATTAAAATTGCTTCTCAAACTTCAGAGTGCATCAGAATCACATGGATGCTTTGCTAAAAAGGAGATAACTACCTTTAAGAGCAAGTTCTACAGTAAATAACTGTAAGGAAACTGGGAATGAGAAAAAAGAAGACAGTGTGCTGCAGTGGGAAAATATGGACTTTGTAGTACACACCCTTCCTTGTTATCCGATGCTAGTCTTATCTTTGACCACTCAAAGTAAGCTGTAAATAACTGATTATCATAGATAACCAAGAGCAATGCAAATAATTCTCATCTATAGACAATCCATCCAGTGGAGGTTCAGTGAGTCCCTGAAATGGAAAAGGCCAATTTCCTGACCACTTATAAATTCATTTCAGTATTTCCTACACTGTACAAATTTGTATTTCTTTGACTCTACTTTGAACTGGTTACAACATATAGCTGGTTCCCTCGTTAATAATGATTTAAATAATGATTCATCATGTGTACAGTATTTATAAAACTCCTTGTATATCTCTGAGAGTGATGATTTTACCTTTTTTTTGAAACTTTAAGAATGAGTTGCAGAGTATACATGCTAAAGGAGTGGGGGTTTTTTTCAGTGTGGTCCCCATACGAGCAGCATCAGCATCACCTGAAAACTTATCAGAAATGCACGTTCTCAGGTCACATTCAGACCTGCTAAATGAAAAAATGTGGGGATAAGGGCCAGCAATCCTGTCTAACAAGCCTTCCAGGTGATTCTGATGCAATCTAAAATTTAAAACCTCTAGGCTAAAAGATTCCTTAAAATTGAGATAACCATTGTTTGGGGGCTAATTACATTTTCCTTGTGTTTTTTTCCCCCTTGTCAAAGGGACCACCATATTTAATCCTTAGTTTTATAAAGAAGTAAATAACCGAAAAGATGTAATGAGAACTTAAAAGTACTGAACAGCTAAGCACTGAAAAAATCTGGAGAAAGCAGGAGTTATGCAATGTAAGAAATACAGGTTAATACACCACCACCGCCACCTAAGGGGATGGAGGTGGAGAGGCAGGGGATCAATCACTCCAAAATGTTAGGATAAGGAAAAGTACATGGATTTGAGTTACAGGTATTCTACTTCACACCTAAAGAATGGTCTCCTCTCAACATATCTTTTGATTCATAATTTCTTATTTTCACTTTTAAAGACTTTTTTCTAAGACCAGTTTCAAGTTTACAACAAAACTGGGAGGAAGGTACAAAGATCTCCCATATACTCCCTGCCCCCGCACAAGCACAGACTCCCCAATTATCAACATCTTTCACCAAAACAGTACATGTTTTACGAAGGATGAACCTACATTGACACATAATGATCACTCAAAGTCCACAGTTTACCTTAGGGTTTACTCTTGCTGTACATTCTATAGATTAACACATATATCCATATAATATCATAGAGTATTTTCACTGCCCTAAAAATCCTCTGTGTTCTGCCTGTTCACCTCTCCCCTCTCCCCCTCATTTTTCATAAAGTACTGTAGTAGAAGTTTCTCATTTTACTTTTCCGCTGTTTTCAACAAAGGTTAAGAAAATGTAACAGAAATAATTACCTACATAATTCAAATAATCAAGTCCTGTTTTTATATTCAGTAGAAATTATTTAGCCTGGCTTTCTAATCTAATCAGATCTGCTGGAAATTGACTCATCTTTCCAATTCACTAATTACTTAAATACACAGTATTACCATTTGGAAACATTAAGAAAAAAAAGCTTACAAAACTGCTGTGCTGGCCTTTTATCCAGCAAATTTTTTAAAACTGGATAGGTCTGTTCTTAAATAGTTAAATTACAAATGTCTAAAATAAATAGTAGAATATGAGAAGCTATGAAAGTTCTATCATTAAATTATAAAGGTGTTTTAATATACTTGATTTTTTGTTTGTTTTAACTGAGCTATTTCCTCCAGAGTTGCATTTGGGTTATGTCTACATACTCCCAACATCTGCTGCTAACAAAATTTTCTAGTATTTTAGTTGTAATGAAGACCAAATATCAGAAGGTAAGAGTTTCCCATCTGGAAACACAGATGACAAATTCCTAGGCTTTTTGCCCACAAGTGTCCAGGGTAATGAACCTCTGACCCAATAGCAAGTATTCATTGTGTTACCTATTTTTTAAATCCAACAAACCAAAACTTATACACAGAAACATGTTTTTTCTCACTTTTGAGCTATGCTATTAAATCATTTAGAATACAAGAGAGCTGCACTTCAAATGACAATATTTTACAAGAATAAACCTAGAAATCTGAATAACAACATAAATGTATGTAATCGGATAAGGAGCAATTGGTAGAAAAGTAAGTTACCAAATAAGTCAGAAGGGAAAAAAAATTATCCTGAACATGTTGTCAAAAGGTAAGGGCATTTTTTGAGAATTAAAAAAATGGCTCATACATAAGTGGTACAAATTTAATTGTGTAAAACATTTTTACATGACCCCTGTTGCTATAATAATTCCATATATCCCTTTTAGTAAAAGATTGGGTACTATAGCATTCCAGGAAGATACCTAAAATTTTACACTTTAAGATAAGGATACACACACACATGAGTAAGGATATATATGTTCACTAGTATAAATAATGCTATAAAGAACATTTCCCTCCTTTTGGATTATTTATATAATATACAGTATGAGAAGTAGGCCTACTAACTCAAAGGATGTAACATGTCTTGACTGATTTTACTGGAGAAACTACCTCTTCTCCTACTGTCTCATACTTAATGCAAAAGGAGTATAACTTTTTCAATATCTAAGATACTGTTTTCTTAATAAGATTTAATTTCCAAATATTCACTTATTTTTATAGTTTCACTGAAACTACATTTTTTTCCATGCTTCCAATGCAGGGGGCATGGGTTTGATTCCTGTTTGGAATCAATCAATCAAAATCCCACATGCCATGCCACGTGGCCAAAAAAAAAAAAAAAAAAAAGAACCCAAAACACAAAAAGTTATTTTTATGTACACTGTCGTAGTAAAACATTCCATAGTTACAGGGCACCCTGGAGATCAGCTAGGCCAAGATCATGCACATAGCCAGTCATTAGACAGTAATGTGTTTTGAAATCAATTTAGTTCATGTACAATAGTTTTTTAATTAATTAGAATAGAAAAACATTCTAATGTACCACATGACGTAAAGGTAAGTATTATTTCATGAAACTTTTACATATATATCACATATTACATATTATAACTAATTATTAACACATACATGGACATACAAATATATGCACATAAATGTGTAGAACTGTACACTGGGTTAGAGTGTAGAATGAATTCTTACTATGAGTTATGCGTTAAATTTCTTGGAAAAACACTGATCTAGACAATTACACCAATGGTTCTTCACAAATATGAATTTTCAGATCTGGTATTGCAATCTGCAGAGGTAAATTCTAAAAGGTATTCCAAAGCCAAAAGATAATGATTTTTACATTGCCAACCAGTATGAGTTATACACAACTCTTTTCCTCCTCTTATTAGACAATTGAGAGCTATGTCTATATAACACCTAGCTAAAACTGGCTTCCACTACGTTTAATAACTGGCCATAGGATATAGAAGATAGCTGCATAGTTACCATTCAAAACAAAAACTGAGGAATGAGCCTTCTTCTTCCACCCAAGTCGCCGCAGAATTTGATATCTCCTCTGCGGAAAATTGAGAGGTAATAACTATACATGGTTCAATGAGTATTCAGAGATCTTCTGTGGTGTGACTTTGATAATAACAGATTACAAGTATCTGCAAGTCAACTGACAACAGCTTTCTAAAAAAAAATTTTTAAGTCCACATTTTCTAGAAGTAACCTAAAATTACTGTCAAACCTTTGCATCCATTTGCTAAACAGCATTTAACATTAGTGCTTATTATCTTCCATAAAAATATAAGGGCAATACACACAAACCACACATCCCATTGAGAGATCTCCAACCAATTTCACATAAGATAGCACTGATTCATGGCTGTACCGTCCTACAAAGACTCACTGATGGAGAGGTGGAATACGCCTGGCCATTATTAAACCGAAATTAATGCAAGTTATGACTGAAAAACTAAAAATTTGATCAGGAATTACAAATACATGACAGATCTGACTTACAAAACAGTAGGAGTTTGTTCCAACAATCAAATTTTAACAGCAAAAATTTCTAGAAACACAGAAAAGTTGAAACAGGTTTTAGAATACTTACACTGGGTCATGATTTCATTCTAAATAAGACTGGTGTTTATTTCAGAGAAAAGCACAAGACAAAAATCTGCTGAATGAAAATGAGTACAACCCCATAAAGAAAGACCAAGACAGAAAAAACAGTGAGGAATGACATGGCAATGTGGAATTTTTAGGCAACCTCTGAGAAAAAAAGTAAATGTATAGGAAAAATACTATTCACAGCTAAAATTATTTATCAGGCCTTCAGAAATTTATTTAAAGGAGAACCTGTAACATTTACTCATTTTTTTCAAGCATTTATTCTTTCAATAGCCATTTACATGTCATATAAAAATTTACTCTATTTTGTAATAATAACTCGATTAAAAACATAAGCTCTATATTTACTAGATAGCCATGGTTTGGCTTCTTAGTACAATTCGATCTCAGGTAAACTGCAGCGACTTACTTTCCTAGATTATTCCTTGGGAAAATGTTCTGTAAGAAACTATTGGCCAAAAATCAAGGCTGCAACCTAGAGCTCTAGGTGACCTTGGCCAGACACCCACCCTTTCCTATCCCTCCACTTTCACCGGCTTTGCATCACAATCCACTTTGAAGACTATTAGGGCTAAACACATCACGTCCCTCAGCCCACTTCCTGTCAGTCACAAGATGCCCAAGGAGCCCAAAAACCCTTCAATGCCTGCTCTCTAGTCCCCATAACACTCTCTATATCCAGATTTGGTCTTATCTCCCATCCTTCCTCACCTTCTGAAACGCTGCCACTGCGCCCTCTGGAACTCCCTGCTTGTCAACTGACTGTATACCTGGCTTTCATTTCTCTCCTTTAAATTCTCTCCTGAAATTGAGGCTTTTGTTTCCACCTCCCAAGAAAATGACTTGTCAGAAGTCAGCAATGTCCTCAATGTTGTTCAATCAATGGTCAATTCTCCTATTAGCTGAACTACAAACAACATTGAACAGAATTATCATTCCCTTTTTCTTGAAACACTTTTTTTTTTTTAACATCTTTATTGGAGTATAATTGCTTTACAATGGTGTGTTAGCTTCTGCTTTATAACAAAGTGAATCAGCTATATATATACATACATCCGACCCCTCTAGGTGGTCACAAAGAGGGTGGGAGGGAGACGCAAGAGGGAGGAGATATGGGGATATATGTATATGTATTTTTTTAATATTTTTTTTGACGTGGACTATTTTTAAAGTCTTTATTGAATTTGTTACAATATTGCTTCTGTTTTATGTTTTGGTTTTTTGGCCGCACGGCATGTGGGATCTTAGCACCCTGACCAGGGATCAAACCTGCACCCCCTGCCTTGGAAGGCAAAGTCTTAACCGCTGGACCACCGGGGAAGTCCCGAAACACTTTTTAACTTGGCACCAACCGTCTTGGTTCTTCCAGAAGTTCACTGCTCTTGTCTCCTTTGCCTGTTTGTTATCTCCCCAACCCCTCAATTTTGGAGTGCTCCAGGGCTAATACTTTGGACCTCTCCTTTTTATATATCCACTGTCTAGTAACAATTGACAAATTTCTATCTTCAACCCAGACTTCTTCCCTGAATTGCCTATTAAATATCTCAATTTAAATGCCTAACAGGTACCTCAAATTTAATACATAAAACCATATTCTTGACCCACCCCAGTGACTCCAAGCCCCCATCTCCTGCAGTCTTCCTCATACTAAGAAAAGGCAGTTACGTGCTTCTAACTACTTACGCCCAAATCTCCACTGATATCCTTGACTCTCATACACGACAGCCAATCTGTTAGCCAAGTGGGATCTACCTTCACAGTATATCCAGACACACTATATGCTTACTTACGCAGTTACTGTTATTCTCTGTACTCCCAACAAGAATATAAGCTACAAATGGGAAGGGACCTTGTCTGTTTTGGTCATCGTAGCATCCCCAATACTTAGACTAGAGCCTGACACGTAACAGACATTCAATAAATATATGTGGAATGAATAATTAAATGAATGAATGAGAGGTTCCAGATCCTCAATTCCACTCAAAACAATAGTAAATCTCATTAAGGTAAAACATTCCTTATGGTTGAACTTAAAACAGCCTTAATCATTCTTTCACAGCACTCCTTTCATTTAATGAATATATGTTCACCAACGATGACTAGTCAAAATGAAATATGGGAGCTTCCCTGGTGGCGCAGGGGTTGAGAGTACGCCTGCCGATGCAGGGGACACGGCTTCGTGCCCCGGTCCGGGAAGATCCCACATGCCGCGGAGCGGCTGGGCCCGTGAACCATGGCCGCTGAGCCTGCGCGTCCGGAGCCCGTGCTCCGCAACGAGAGAGGCCACAAGAGTGAGAGGCCCGCGTACCGCCAAAAACAAAAAAGAAATATGGATTAAGAACATAATATGTTAATTATAATAGAGATAATTTACTATGCACGGCTCACCAAAGTTCAAAGCATTAAGATGTAACAGGCAGTGTTATAATAATATTTCATATAATTTTATGTTGTTGATAATTTAGTAAGTATTTCAGTATTTTGCCCTGGACAACACCAATCATCACCATCCTTGCCAGATAACATATAATTTCCCAAATAAGCTTTACATCCTAAGCCCTCACCAGTCCCATTTAAGACAGAAAGTGATTAACCTTATTAATTGATGCTGGTTATGAAGTACAGGAGCACTAGACATTTTATAGCCAAATCTGTTGTTACAGGCAACCCCTGATTTATGAACGTGCACTTAATAATGGCCCACATTTGGGGAGGGAAGAGGAGAAAGGAGAGAAAGTAAAGAAAGAAGAGTGAGAAATGGAGGCCATCTTTCTGAAACAGGAATTACCTGGGGAGTGAATAACCTAGAAATGTTCCGTTATAATGGGGAGAAGATAGCTATTTACAAATGTACAAGTTAGTAAATTACTGGTTCCCAGCTTGACAGTGACACCTTCTGAGAAGACCCCTATCCCAGCTAAGCAAAGATAACCCATTTCTTTCAAACTGATTTGGGATATATTTTCCCACAGAAACAAAAATATCACCCTTAATGAAGTGAAACTGTACAGTTAAAATTTAGGGTACATTTTGGGTTAAAAAAAGATTTGTGAGCTGGCCTGGGAACATAGCCAATATTTTTTATACTGTTTCAGTAAGAGGGAAAAAAATGTGTTCTGAGTTCCAAACAGCTGCCTTACACATAAACTTTAGAAACACAACTGGCTATGCTGGAAACTATCTGTATACAGGTTAGGTTTCATGGGATTCAATTTGGCCTATGGCATTTCTGAATATGTTTAAGAATAAGTCACTTTATATTAGGTCTCTTCCACTCAGATGGTGCAGTTAGAAAGACCTCCAGCTTGTCCAGAGGTGAATAAGCTTGCTTAACATTTTATAAAATATACAGCAGAGCCAAAAGAAGGGCTTCAAGCTACCAGGCTACTTTTCTTCCTTTATGAATGGACTAAACTTCCTTTATCACAATGAGTCACATCAATCTGGGAGCTGAAGTAGAATGCCACTACTTATTTGATTTAGAGACCAGAGCAATTTATATATACCCAGACTCTTCTAAACAGTGCAACATAGTATTTGTTTTCCAAATTAAGAGAAATTAGAATTAATTTTTGAGAACTTCAAAATACTAGCTAAAATTATCTGCAGAGCTTTCTGGGAATCCTGAAAAATATGAATTAAGAATCACTTATAAATGGGGTTATCTCAGATACTATTAACATAATAATGATGCCAGTGCCTACATTGGAAGAGGTAAGTTATTGACATATCGTCACAGATTAGTGCTATAATTATTAACAGTGCTTTATTCGTTTATGAATTATTTCAATGTGCCTCAACTGAATAGCTCAAACAGCTGTCTACAGTGGCTGAGAAGCTATGTCAAGACCAGCTAGACTCCACCAAAGACATTTATGTACATTTCCCAAGAGTTGAGAAAATAAAACAGGAAATGTCAGTGTTCTTTTAGAAGGAAAATAAGAAAGCCGTGTTGAGATGACTTAAGAGATCCAGCAGTGCCTGGTGTTTCTGAGGTAAATTAATCAGAAAAAGGTCAAACTCTGCTCTTTGTCCAACACCCTTCTTCCTGATACATTATCCACTCTCACAGCCAGACAGATGTGCTCCATCCAATGCAAAGACCTATTTTGACAGGACAGCTCTTTCCACTTGGACGTCCTGCCATCAAACTCACCGTAGCCAATAAAGATCACACTCAGCTTGTCCAAAACCAAACTTACCATTTGCCTCACAGATTTACTCCCCTGATTTCCATTTCTTCATCTGTGATTATCCCAGTATGTTTGGCTGGAAACTTTTGTTTACTGCTTATTCAGAATTACCTAGAGTACCTTTGAAAAATGTAGATTTCTGTCCTTTCCCCATCCTTTCAAAATCAGAGCCTCAGAGGGTGTTATCTGGGAATCTCTTTACCAGCTCTTCAGGTGATTCTAATGCACATACAAGCTTAAGGACTTCTACCTTAGATTCATCCTTTACTCACTCAATTCATCTAATATCACATCCTTCCCCCACAAATCCTATTGCTACCAGAGTCCAAGACCCTAAAACCACAATCAATTTCCTAAATGATGTCAACAATTCCTCAAATTAAAATTTCTAAAAACATCATTTTTGTTTTCCTGCTCTGTAACTTGTCTTGACTTACATACCATAATTTTAAAAACTCATCTTGCTAATTTTTGAGACTCTCTACAACCTGATCCCAAGCTATCTCTCTTGTCCCCCATGAACCCTCTAGTCCAGTCACAAATCAAATCATTCAAATTCCTACTTCAGTTTGACTGTACTCTGTCTGACACACTCTACCACAGACAACTCACTCCCCCAAATCTATAGTGTCTGCTCCTCTCTTATCTATGTATCAGTCCCTCAGGGGAAAGCTTAAGTCCCAAACTCCCTTCTTGGCTCTTTACACATCACATTATTACGACTGCTTTCAGACATCATCTAGCCTTCCATTTGCTCCATATCTCTTAAACAACAATGCTACCAAAGCACTTTTTAAAACTCCTTCTCTTACTCAACAGTAGCCAGTACTGGTCTTTATTACCCCTTCAACGATGTCCAAATCCCAGGGCTAGCATACAAGGCCCCATCAACTATACTATATCTACTAACTCCAGCTGTCCCCAGAACTTGATTTTATTTGTACTCTTCTTATCTAGAAAGATCTTCTCCTTCCACCCTACCAATCCAAAATCTTTTCTTTCTTTCTGAGTATAAGACTCAGCATCAATTGATTAAAAAATATTTTGGTCCTTTCAACTGTAGGAATTTATAATCTAAGGTAGAAAATACCTTACTGAACAATAATAACTAAAATACACAAAGACATATATTATTTTTATGATGCCGTGGATGTATTTTTTACTTTACATTTTGTGGAGATCCCTTGCTTTCACAGCATTTAAGAAAAGGGACAAAAATCTCATAAAGCAAAAAAGTGAAGGAAGTAAAATCTCAGCATTCTTTTAAAGAACTGGAACATTCAAGAAATCTAGTAAGTCATTTCTACTTCTGTGGGGTTTCTTCTAATTATTCAGTCCAGAAAATGGTTATTTTCTCACCAATAAAAATCTATTCATTTCATTGGTCTTCGTATACTACAGTGGAATGAAAAGTGCATGGAATTTAGAGTCAGAAAGTGTATATTAAATCCAGCATGGGACAACTTTTGGGCAAGTGCCTCTGTCTCTCTAAGATTCAGTCTCTTAGTAATGGGGTAGCTACCTGTCTCCATGACTTGGCAAAAGTTTACATTTAGATCATCAAAAGCCTAAAGTATTCTATGTGCTCTCAACCTGTCTTCAGATTAATCTTCCTCAGGGCCAAGCCAGTACAAACCCATTACAAATCTATTTAACTGACCATTCATTTTCTTCTTACTCAGAAAGCCCAGTTCCTGAGAAGAAAAACCTAATCCAGGAAACACAGCTGGAACAAGTTAGTATCCTAGCCACTCTGCTAATGCTAGAAAAATCATAAATCTATTATTCATAAGATAATGCTTAGCTTCTTGTGACAAGTTGAAGGTTGAGAAAATATTTGCACAAAGAGCCACCATACCAGCTGAGTCAGGGCCAAGGTAGAGGTCACCGCCAGAGAATGAGCAGCCTGCCACATTTGTAGTGAAAAAAAAAGTCTGAACAGCATAAGTTAAGAATGCATTGCTTCATCTAAGAAAGGTTGTTTCCCTTCTCTCTGTTCTATGTTTCATTTGCGTCAGCGTAATAAATCATGAAAGCTGAGGTCAGTATGAATCTTTCCCACTTATAGATCTGGAACCAAAACTCAGAAGAGACAAACTGCCTAATTAAAATAACAAGACCCTGAAATAATACGAATAGTACAAAACCAAAGATGTATGAAAAAACAGATAACTGCATTCATGAATTAAAATTAACTGTTATCATTCATGTCCTGCAGTCACCTTTTGTGTGTGCCTCGGTCATCATGGCCAGGGCAGAAATATCTCCGTAATTTTATTTTAAATCAATCCATTAGGAGAATACAAACTAGGTAATAAATTACATATCAGTATTCAAGAAAATAAGATAAGGGGAGTTTTTAATGATGGAAGGCTTTCTTTAAAGGAAGCTTTAAATCAGGTTTTAAAGGAAATGATGGTTATAAAAGACAGGGAAGAATTTGGGAGGGGAAGAAAGAATTCTTATATCTTGATTAAAAAATCCTGGAAATTCCAATTTATGAACAAAGTTAATTGTATTTTTCGTTTTAATAGCACCAAAGAGTTTTTTTAATACTTCAACTAGATTTTTGATTCTACAAGTTAGAACAATTCTCAGCACACCTTTTTTGGTTGTTGTTTTGTTTGTTTCTCCAGTGACCCACAATCATTTACAAACACTCCTATGGGAACACCACCACGATTACTACAGATTACCACACAGAGAGGATTCCGAAGTTACATACCCTTCACCTGCTGGCTACAAAACGAATAGAAAACTGTGAATTCTCTCAAAAGCAAAAATCAACAAGTGGGACTACATCAAACTAAAAAGCTTCTGCACAGCAGAAGAAACAATCAACAGAATGAAAAGGCATCCCATGGAACGGGAGAAAACACTTGCAAACCATCTATCTAATAAGTGTTAACATCCAAAATATACAAAGAACTCGTACAACTCAATAACAAAAAAACAAACAACCCAATTTAAAAATGGGCAGAGGAACTGAATAGACATTTCTCTAAAGAAGTCATACAAATGGACAATGGGTACATGAAAAGATGCTCAATATCACTAATCATCAGGGAAATGCAAATCAAAACTACAATGAGACATCACTTCATACCTGTTAGGATGGCTTTCACCAAAAAGACAAGAGATAACAAGTGTTGGTGAGGATGTAGAGAAAAGGGAAGCCTCGTGCACTGTAGGTGGGAATGTAAATTGATGCAGCTACTATGGGAAATATTATGGAGGTTCCTCGAAAAATTAAAACTAGAACTACCATATGATCTAGTAATTCCACGTTTGGATATATACCCAAAGGAGTTGAAAACAGGATATCAAAGAGATATACACACTGCCATGTTTTTTGCAGCATTATTCACAATAACCAACATGTGGAAACCACCTACGTGTCCATCAATGGATGAATGGATAAAGAAGATATATATATATGTATATATATATGTGTGTGTGTGTGTTTGTATACACACACACACAAACACACACACTAGAATATGATACAGCCATGAGAAAGAAGGAAATGTTGCCATTTGTGACATGAATAGACCTTGAGGACATAATGCTAAGTGAGGTAAGTCAGACAGAGAAAGACAAGTAATGTATGCTATCACTTTTAAGTGGAATCTACAAAAGTCAAATTTAAAGAAAAAAGAGAGTAGATGGTGGTTACTAGGGACAGAGAGGTGAGAGATTATGGATATATTGGTCAAAAGGTACAAACTTCCAGTGAGAAGATGGATAACTGGAATACATCTGGAGAGCTACTGCACAGCATTGTGACTATAGTTAACAATGCTGTATTATATTCCTCAGAGTTGCTAAGAGACAAATCTTAAATGTTCTCACAACAAGAAAGAAATGGTAATTATGCAACACGATGAAGGTGTTAGCTAACACCACAGTGGTAATCATATTGTAATATATAAACATATCAAATCAACATGTTGTGCACCTTAAACTTTTACCATATTATACCTCAATAAAAAAGAAAGAGAGAGAGAGAGGAAGGAAGGAGGGAAGGAAAGAAGGAAAGAGGAAGGGAGGGAAGGAAAGGAGGAAAAAAGAGAAGAAGGGAGGGAGAAGTGGGTGAGTCCAAGAGCCTCAAAAGTAACCCCCCCCCCAAAAAAAAAGACTTTACCTGTCAGTTCTCATGGAAGTAAATTACCCTCCACATAGGTGGTGCTCAGCCACTGCACTGCAGTCTCTGAAGGGAGTTGCAGTCAAGACTCAGGCCTCACAATTACCATTTCACCCATTCCCAGGTTGAAGCTGGCCATACTTATACAGAGATCTACATTCCTAGCCCAAATAACTCCATTCTGAGGCTTTCACAACTAGAGACCCTCAGCCAAGGCCATTCCTACATTTCCTTGTGAGGAAATATGTAACTACTAAAAAATTAAATGATTATTCAACAAAGTTTAATTTCTTCTTAAGAAAAAGAAAACTGAATTTTCCCATGATGATCGCCAACAGTTTCGAAGGTGACTAAAATAGTTCAAGTAAGAGTTCAAGTGAGAGTTAAGAGTTATTTTAAGCTTAATCAGCTTGTTTTACATTCTTTTGCAATGAGAAAAATAACTATGAAGTCTGGCAATGAATAGTAAAAAAAAAAAAAAAGTGTTGCTGTTTTTTCTTGCTTGGTCAATTTCAACAATTCATTCACCCAAAATTTTAAGTGTGAAATAATCATCAAGTAGCTTCTGTTATAAAATGCCATTTACCCATTCATCCACTTGGCTGACTTCCTGACGGTTGCTTAAGCATCATTTCCACGAAGAGATTTCCCCAGACCTCCTTGCACCCACACCCACAGTGGGTGAGTTACCACCCCTCAGTGGTCCAGCAGCGTTCAGTGATTTCCACCCTCCTCTGGGCATGCACAACACTGGCTTCTAACTGTTGACTATGAGCTCTGCTTTTTCTGTCCCTCTCGCCACCTGCCTACTAGCCTCTAAGCTCCCCCGAAGACTCACTATCCCCAAATCCTTGCACAAATCTGTCAGAGTAGATACTTAACAGATGTTTGGTGAATGAGAAAACATACACACACACACACACACACACACACACACAGAAAGAGCTTAAAAGTTTAAATGGATCTTCCAATTCAACTCTTACTTGCCATATAAGGAATCAGAGGTACAAAAGGTTTAAATACTAGAGCCAGGATTAAAAATACACATTTCCACTACTCAAAGATGTTGCCTTATGTTAGTTCATTTATACAGAACATTATTTACTTTTAACAATGTAAAATTAATGTTTTCAATTACTAACTATACACTTCTAGATATACATCCAAAAGATACGAAAACCTATGTCCCTACAAAAACGTACATATGAATATTCATAACAGCCAAGAAGGGGAAAGAATCCTAAATGTCCATCAACTGATGAATGGATAAATAAATATGGTATATCCATATAATGGAATATTATTTGGCCATAAAAAGGAATAAAGTATTGACACATAGTACAACATGGATGAACCCTGTAAACACTTTGTTAAGTGAAAGAAGCCAGACACAAAAGACCATATACTGTATGATTCTGTTTATACAAAATGTGCAGAACAGGAAGAAATAAATTAGCTGTTGCCTAGGGCTGGGGTGAGAGAGGTATAGGGAATGACTTGGTACAGGGTTCCTTTTAGGGCTGATGAAAATATCTAAAAATGACTGTGGTGATGATTGAGTAACTCTGTGGATATACTGAAAACAATTTATGGTATATGAATTATAACCCAATAAAGCCATTATAAAAACTAGTAACTATAGTTGAAAACTGATTTATCTGGCATATTAGAATTCAGAAATTCTCATTCACAAACTTTCATTCCATGCTTCACCAATACAGGTTAAGTGCTGCTTAATTGGTAACCCAAAGTTCATTTTAAATGTCTAAAATGCCATGTTTAAGTCATAAAAAACACTACTTATATCCAAAGGAGTTTTGATATTAAATATAATTTTAATATTTTGAGAATTGGTTGTCCGTGTAAAGATTATGTGGTTACATAAAACTGAATGCTTGATTCTTCAAGCATCTTAATATAGAGAGATTTTTGCTGTATTTAAATAATTCCTATTTGGAATGTTAAATGCTGTGACTTCATGTATTCAAAAGTAAATTGTTTCACTGATTAAGCATATATGAAGAGGAAGCAAGTCCAGGAAAGGAAATTTATTTCTCTAAGAGCTACTACTTATTATCCTGTATTATTATTATCCTGTATTATTCTGTAGCAAGTCTTCTGCCTACACTGAAACCCACAGATACAGAAATTCAAAGGGACCTGTGTTAATAATACTAGCTTGATTACAGTGGGAATATACTTAGTCCTTTTGTGCTGAAGTCAATGACACTGTAGTAACTCAGACTTCCAAGATCAAGCCTAAAATTAAGGTGAGTTTCACTGCACTTAAGGTATATTTATTTTTTAGATTCCACACACATCATTTCAATGTATTTTCTAATGCAAGGTGATTTTGCTAGCTAGTTATCTGAACTGTCAACATGAGGTGATTTTTTTTTTTTACTTGAATACTATCCGCTTATAAATAGAACTCTAGATTTTCTCCTTACAAGGAATAAATTCTACATTTCTTTAAACAGAAAAGGTTTTCTTATGGGGAAGAGGTTAAAGTAATCTAATTTAGGGTCATATGTCATAACCCAATATAGGGGGGGAAAACTTTTGAGCATTTGTAAAAATATTCAGTAGAATTTTTTTAACCCACTAGTTTCAACTGACAACCAATATAATAATATCTCACAATCCTGCTTTATCAGGAAGTTCTTTAAAACTCTAAGAACACTTAAGCCACTAGAGTTGACAGTATATACTTTAAAAATTAATTAATAACTGATATCTGAGCAGTAGCACATTTTTATGGCTTACAAATTTTAGGAACAGTAAACTGCACAGAAATATAGCATGAGCTAATCTGAGAGTGAATTAGGCATTCACTAATATTTTTTAAAACCCATTCTTTATTAAAGGATGGATTCCCAGGTGGACTGCACCAAAAAAAATAAAATTAAATAAATTAAAAAATAAACTAACTGATTCTAGGAGAATGAGATCTGATACTCCTGATAGTTGATAAGATTTAAATTAGGACTAGAGGATTAGTCCATCTGCAGTGAATCCCAGGAAATTCATTTGAATCTAAAGTAAGTTTCCATCCAAAAGCCCACTGAAGATTCAAAAAGTAAATTCAATATATCTTTCACAAGATACAGACAAGTCATATAATGATCATTCAGATATTTCTATAATAATTGACAATATTCATAAATTAAGGCAAAATGAGCATCCTCTGACATACTGACCCTCAGGCTGTGTTCAAATACATTGGCTGTACCAATAAACATCTGTTCTAGGATATGTGCTCAAATCACAAGTAAAACAAGAGTGTGTTAAAGGACAAGAGGCAAACATTTTCCAAATGCTTTAACTCAAACTTTAAATAGTAATTTGCTGCCTAAGAGACATTTTACATCCAAATTTGGCACTATTTGCTACCACAGTGGGTACAGATATTTCCAAATAGTTTTTGCAAAGGGGGTACCAGTCATTTCTAAAATTAACCTTAACCTACATGCTCCAACTTCCTATAAATAACCATCTAGAATTCCTAAATCTATCTAATTTTATATTTACAAGGAACCTCATAGTCTTCCCTTTTGTTTAAAAAGATTATAGATTTTCTACTCTGAGTTAGCCTGAGGTAAGTGATTCAGGTTATTCATTTTCTTATTTACTTACTAAAGAAATAGGAATAATTCCTGTCCTATCCAACCCACGTGGCTATTAGAATAATATACTGATTGTTAGCCTTGATACCATTTTGAAAAGCATAAATATTTGATACAGCCAAAAGATACCCCAGTTATAGGAAAAAATGAACTACCTTGTAAGGTTCAAGTTTCCCTTTTAGATGTCAAGGAAAAAAGCTTTTCCTCTACTCTCTTAGGTTCAGTAATGGTGAGCCTTCAAATTACACTAACAAAAGATAGGTTAACAGGAGAAGAGCCATACATTTTTTATTAATATTTTAGGTGCATGGGAGGTCACAGAAAAGAAGTGAAACTCAAAGAAGTGGTTAGACTCAAGGGCTTATATACCGTTTTAACAAAAGAAAGGAGGTTTAGACTTCAAGGGACGATAAACTGTGGGTAAGTGACTTGGAAATATATGGGGGAACCAATGGAAGATCAGCTATTTTAATAAGATTTATTTATGCAGACTCATCTCGGTGCCGACTCTCCAAATCCAGTGATAAGAGTTGCTTTCCTCTTCCTGGTATAGGAGAGGGGATACCTTCACACGGGAAATTTATGCCCTGCTTTTACGCAGATAAGAGGAGGGCAGAGAACTCTTCCTACGTTTGTTGACTTTTATTTCCTTCAGCTCAAGATAATACTTATGCCAAAATGGCATATTTTGGGGTAGCTTATCCTGATCCCGTTCAAGGGCAAATGTGTCACTTTATTGGCCAGCTTTGTTTCCTTCCTATGAAGCAGAGGGAGGAGAACAGAACAAGCCAGAGTCGGGAAGGTAGTGAACTCGGGAGCTTCCCTTCCGGACTAGGAGCATCATATCATTATTCAGTTCTTCCCTTTACCTAATCAAGCTCATTTACATAGAGTAAATGAGTGGATGCCAGCTCCACAGAACTTGTTAGAACTTCCAACAAGTGAGTCTACAAAACCAATAGTGGTAATTTAGGAAATGCACTGAACTTTAGCTTTTCTACTAAATATATTAGCAGGGGAAATAGGCAAATGTGAGGAAGAAACATATTTTTTTAATGAACACATCTCCAATTTATTTTAATTTATCTCCTGCCATGACAGGCAAAGAGGTCTGGATATGAACAGATCTAGATTCAAATTCTGGCTCCATCACTTAACAGTTTTATGAACTCTAGAAAGTTTTTAACCTTGCTGACCCCCTATTTCTTTATCTATAAACAAAGACACTTTATGAGGAAATAATAATACTTGCCTGGCAGCTATATGGTTAAGAATGAAATGAATTTAAATCAGATAATATATGTAAAACACCTGGCACAGTGTAGGGCTTAGTGTTGTTTCCTTTATTGTCCCCTACTTTCTAAAAGGATTTGAGTTCTCTCTTCACTTTATGTTGACCCAAACTAAAAGGAACAGAGGCTATCATTTATAATATAAAGATAGCATAGGATTAGCATCAGTGTACCTTTTAAGAGTACTTTCTTTTTTTCACCCCTAGTAACAGGACATTTACAAACCCTTGAAGAAGGGTTAAGAGACTAACAAAGTTCACTGTTCACTTTTACTTAATATCAGTGGAATGACCTTGAAAGTTGTAACTGAACAAAGTCTTGAGAGAATGCCAGCATTCAATCAGATATTTTTAATATCAGTAAGATTTTTGTGCTCCAGCCAGGAAGAACATTGCAAAAAAATTCCACTAACTTCAAAAGTCGTTAAACTTTGGTGAAAAGACATTTAATTATTTAACGAGCCAAAGAAATACAAAGTCCAATCAGATACTACAGACAACATTGTATACATGACTAGAATAGGATTATGGGCATATGGTTAAGAAGGGAATAACTTAATACGTCCTTGTCATCTATAAATAAATTTTAATGTGTCTGTGACAAGAACCGACAAGAATCTGATAAGCATCCAGCTCAAATTCCTCATGCAGTGTCAAATGGTTGAGAAAATTGCTTGGAATGGTATAACCCTGAGGAGATTTAAATTAAATGTAAAAATATTTAGAAGAATCAAACACATATCATTACCATTTTATGATAAGTTCAAGTATATTTTAAGTATTTGTGACTTTTAAGATAACCTGACCTATTAGAGTGATAGGTCAGCCTTGTAATTCCAATTAAAATACAAAATTGAGTAACTGATTTAGACCAATGATTATAAGTAGGAACCTCACTAGCTTGATACATGGTGTTGACATATTATGGGAACTTTTAGAGTCACCATATTTATAAGTTTAATTTGTGAGATGTATAAGAATTATGTTGGTTTTCTGAAAAGCACTTAAATCAAATATAATAAATTTTATATGAATAGTTTTAAATGGTTTAAGGTGTTTAAGTTCGTAAATGTGACTAAATATCATTCAAAATTTTTACCAATTTGATATAATAAGAATAATATAATTTATATGCTAGACTTATAAAACAAAGGTAAAGCTAGGAATTTGAATCTGTAATTTTAAATATTAATTTTTAAAGTCAATATAATCCCTGGATAATTTTTTTCTGTACACAACTACTATGCTCAGGAGTATCATATCGAGTAAAGTAAATTTAATGACAGGCTCTAAAAGTGGCTACTTTTTCTACAGAATGTGAATTCACAGACTCCCTTAACTACATATAGGTGGTTACTAAATACTAAGGCATAAGTAAATACTTCTTTCCAAAAGTAAAATTAAATACTTACTATTCTTGTGTCTTTTGATTTATATCCAAACTAAATCTAGAGTGCCCTTTCACTATCATTTTAGATTTGATTTGGATATAAATGAAAACTTTTATTCTACTTTCTAGTAGTTGTTCATTAACTATTTTCATTAGCTTTGTCCTAGTCATTTATTAACTATTTTCCCAACTCTGTAATCTGTAAAAATATGTAACTATATTCATCCTTGGAATTTTAAGCCATACTGTTGTAAAAGCCCTAAAGGGAATTTGGGCAGCAATACACAAAATGTCTCTTTTGTTTGAAAATAACCAAGTCAATTGAAAAAAGAAATTGATTATATAATCTGGGATTTTAGCCAGTTGCAATTTTTGTGAATGGAAATAAATGTATAATCAATATAATAAGAAAGCAAATACAACAGCAAAGCTTAATTTAATATTGCTGATGACTTAATGAAACTACATTGACCTGAGAGCCCTAATTTGATATGGCCATTCATTATATTTTAGGGCTCCACTATGATTTATTCCCATAATAACTTACACAGTGCCATCATACCAAATAACAATGATCAAAAAAATCTGAATGAGAAAATGTACACATTCAGTTAGGGAACATTTTTGAGCACCTGTCTTATACCAGGTACTGGCCTAGTCCCTGGGGATAAAGAGGTGAATGAGAGAGACAATGTCTCTGCTTGTCCGGGGACAAAAATTCTAAAAGGAGAGAAATAACTGAAGAAGAAAACATCAGGTATTGATAAGTGCTATTGTGGAAACAAAAAGTGTGATATGATAGAGCCTAAGAGGCTAATTTAAACTGGAGAACACGGAAGACCTCTAAGGAGGTGACATTTAGGCACAGTGACCTGGATATCAAGAACCAGCCATGCTAATATCTGGAAGAAGGGACATTCAGCCCAGACACATGCCTAGTTCAAGGCCAGAAGCCAGTGCAAGCATGAAAGCCACAGTACCTGGAGCCAAATTCATAAACTCCTTATGGCACATCATTCACAAAATTTACCTAGTTTCTACTATGTTCCTGGCAAGGGCTAAATCTACTGAAACCAGCAACCACATCATAGGCTTTTTGCAAACAAAGTACACATTATGCCTTTCTTCAGGTGGGCACTTATAATTCACACTTGTCGCTGATTAACGATTAATAAAGAATAAGGGTCTAACAGCAACATCTCACCCGCTGAGCTACTTTCTAATCTAGAAGAGAATATTACCTACTTGTAAAATTTCTACCCAGAAATCATGACAACAGGCCTATCAAATCTACAGGTGCTTTTTCATAACTACTTGGTTAAACAGAGAGAGAAAAAATTATAATTGCTTTACTTAATATGGCTTACCTCCTACTATTACTGTTGTTCTATAAACAGAGGTGTGATGAGGGGTTTCAGCAAAGCAGGCTAAGTATGATATCCCAGGTGCCAATTTTTAACTGTTCCAAAGCTAATCACTACAGGCCTCTTTGAAAGCAACTATATTTTATGCTTCAGCTATGATGCAGTGCCAAGAATAAGTCCACTATTAACAGATAAAGTTTGCTGCAGTATAGATTTAAAACAAAAAAGAATATAAGAAACCAAATTTTCTATTTTTTCCAAAATAAGAGATAAAACTTAAGAACTTCGTGATTCCATAAGTCTCATATATGCTAAAAGAAATAAAGTGTATAACGATAATTAAATTCTGAAAGATATATTTAAACATGATACAAACCACATTGATGTTTATTTAACACCTTACTTGTGAAAAGGTGATCATGTATACCGATATCTGGATATAAAGAACTGCAGGAAAGTGGTTATCTTACAATCATCTACATCTTTGCAAATACTGACAAATGAAAATTCGGAATCTAAACTTTAATGCTAGCTTATCTGATTGACTTCTATTCAAACACTGATTGAAGCCCTGCTATGCACTGTGGGCAAGCATTGAGCCAGGACTGTGAAATAAAACAAGGTAAGATTTGCTTTCAGTGGGCTGACAATCTATATATCCATATACACTTTTTTACCTTAAGTAAAAAGTGGATATTCACCAAGAAAGTGAACGTAAGCGAAAGACATGTGGATTCAGAAGGAAAAAAAATTACTTAAAGATACCAGTTTGATGACATTTGAGAAAAGAAATCTAATGCATTTACCACTCTCATTTACCATAATATACTCCAAAGTATAGCTCACAGGGACAAAAATGCATGTTCTGGAAAAAACTTTTTACCACTGCTGTATCAATTTATAAAATTGCCACTGCTAAATTTTAACCAGTCCCACTACAGTGAAACTTGCACTAACTTACAAAAATTAATCACTGGGTAGCAACTAAAAATGAAAGAAATCAGGTAATATTTCAGTACTGTAAAAAATAATCCATTTGTTTAGTCAAGTTAAATATGAAAAAATAATATGAAATGCAAAATACAGAATGGGGCTTCCCTGGTGGCACAGTGGTTAAGAATCTGCCTGCCAATACAAAGGACACGGGTTCAAACCCTGGTCCGGGAAGATCCCACATGCCGCAGAGCAACTAAGCCCATGCACCACAACTACTGAGCCTGCGCTCTAAAGCCTGCAAGCCACAAATGCTGAGCCCCCATGCCACAACAACTGAAGCCCACGCGCCTGCAGCCCGTGCTTTGCAACAAGAGAAGCCACGACAATGAGAAGCCTGCACACCGCAACGAAGAATAGCCCCCACGCACCTCAACGAAGAGTAGCCCCCGCTCACCGCAACTAGAGTAAGCCTGCACACAGCAGTGAAGGCCCAACACAGCCAAAAACAAACAAACAAAAAACCCAAATAAATATATAAATAAATTTTTTTAAAAATAAAGAAAGAATGAAAGTAAGAAATCTATCTTTATATATAAAATAAGCAATTTAAAATTCTACTGTTATGGCACACAGGTGGTAGTTATATTTTTGTTTGAAAATAAACTAAAACCAGACAAAGAATATTAATATTAACACTCAATATGTTTTCAATAAAAAGGTTTCTTACTTGCAGCTAATTTTCTCCTGAAAGCTTGTGGAACAAACCAACTTTGTCCTTTCCTAAATGCCAACTGCTACATTAGAACAGTGGTTCAGATACCAACAAAATGGGCTGTCCTGGGAAATCAGACATGCCTACTGAAATGACGGGCTTCAAAGTTTATCCAGCAGCATTCACTAATGGAAGGAATCCAACCAACCTGTGGGCCAGCAGTAACTGGAGAACACAGCATCAGGCAACAGGATAGAGTGAGCAACGCTGTGACAGGTATAGGCTGGCAGGTAGGCAGGCAGGCCTGGCAGCAGATAGCGAGATCCTAGCTAAGGTTGCCAAGGTACCATGAAGGCAGATAACCAAACACGGAAAGCAAGACAGGGGCTCCCATCCTATAACAGGGGCACAGAAAATCTCATCTTCCCCACCTTGAAACAATACTGGCCCCAAAGCCTAAGTAAGTTAGGAAAGTGGGGCAAGCTTATGGGAGATTGATAGAATTAGAGACACTTAGTCATGCAGCTTATCACAATGTCCAAACTACAAAAACACAAATGAAGAAATTTTAAGTCCAATTTCTCCCTCAAATAAGCACTGATTTTTAAAACCATAAGAAACAACACACTTGCAATAAATGAGAACGTACTGATAACAGCTATTCCCTCCCCTTTTATGAGGAAATTCAGTGCCCAGACAATTAAACGAAGTAAAGAAAATTAACACAAGTCAAGTTAAGATATTTTTATAGACCAGCAATTAGAGCAAAAAAGAAAGTACTCTCCAGTGGGAATCAAAAGAAATAGGAGAACTATTTTTGGGCCAATTTTGTAATAGGAAAAAAGACTATGAATCTCCTACAAGTTATTCTTGATTATCCATGCCACAGAAAGAGTATAAGAGTATGGATAATACAAAGCAATAGCTGTTACAAAAATCATTACACTTTCATATACATTTTAAGAAGTAATATTTTTACACTAAATTTGTTTTACTACAATAGGAATCAGATAGTGTGCTATTTAAGGTTGCTTAAAAATAAGTGTAAAATTTCAGATAAAAAATATGAGAGGGCTAATACCAATAATCTGTTATTAAAGGAGGTACCCTTCAGGAAAAAGAAAACTAATCCAGAGGAAAATCTGGAATACATGAATAAACAATGAAAAAAGAAAATGAAAAACAGGTATATAAATCATATTAAATAAACAGTAATTGTGTTAATAATAATTGTCTAATTCAATAAGTTTTTAAAAAGACCTAAAATATGGACAATTTTGTAAACACAGGAAGAGTGGTAATAAAAGTTACTTTCTAGTTCAGGAACAGAGTAAAAATATTGAATAACTTTAGACTTTGCTAAGATATTACATATATATACACATACATACATATTATACACAGAAAAACATACAGTTGACCTTTGAATAACATGGGATTAATTCACATATAACTTATAGTCAGTCCTCCATATCCCGAGTTCCTGGCATTTGTGGATCCAAGCAACCATGGACCTTATAGTACTGTAGTATTTACTATCAAAAAATATCTGCATATACGTGGACCTGAGCAGTTCAAACCTGCTGTTGTTCAAGGGTCAACTATAGTTCTAGAATAACCAGTTAAAAAGGAGACTCTATATCTTCGAAACTAGTGGAGAGTACAAAACAAGCCAAAAGGAAAAACTCAAAAACTCACAAAAAAAGAGAAAAAAAGAGACAAACAGTAAAAGTGTGAATGCATATTAAAAAATGCTCAAAATAAACATAAATCTATTAGTAATCATAATAAATCTAAGTAGGCCAAGCCCTCTGTTTAAAGGAAAAGTCTGAGTTTTTAAAAATCCAATGCTATGTTTTTCATAAAAAATGCCTAAAAAGCATAAGGACAAAAAAAGTCTGCAAGTAAAAAGATAAAACAAGATTACTAGGTCTACAAAAGAAAGCTGATATAGCTATAAATTTATATCAGAGATAGAATACCTTAAGCAGAAATAACAAAATGACATATAATGATACATAAAGACTGATTTAAAAATTATAAAGTGTAATAACTCTGAACTTGTATATATTTAAAACTAGCTTCAAAATACGTAAACTAAAAAACTGTCAATGAGAAAACACAATTCTCTCATATTAATACATAGAGCTAACAAAACGCTTAGCAAAGATATATAATTCAACAACATAAGTATCAAACTTGAGTTAATGTGCATATATAGAAAACTTGTCATGAAATGGAGGCCTTTCAAGCACACAGGAAATGGCTACAAAAACTGATCATAACTCTTGAAGCCACTCTTAATTTAAAAAAAAAAAAATCTGTATCATATAGACCATACTGTATGATCATAACACAAGTTAAGTTCAAAATAAATAATAAAAACATAAGTGGAAGGCATGCATTAGGAAATTTCAAAACACACTTTTAAATAAATCGTAGATAAAAGAGTAATCACTATAGGAATCAGAAAATACTTTAAAATGAATAAGGAAAACATATGAATATAAAAATTTGTTAGATTTAGCTAAAGCAGTACACAAAGTAAAATTTAGTCTTAAAATCTTGTATTCGAAAGAAAGGCTGAAAATTAATGAGCTAAACATCAAACTAAGAATTTACAAAAAGACCACCCAAAAAAAGGAAAATGGAAGAAAAAAACTAGAAATTAATAAAACAAAAAGTTAACAGAATATCAACAGAAACAAAAGTTGGTTCTTTTAAAAAGATTAAAAATGGCATACTTCTGTAATAAATTAATAAGATATGTTAACAATATTAGGAACTATAGATAGAGCAGAAATGTAAAAAAAAGAGAGAGAATATTATAAACAACATTATGGTAGTAATTTTGAAAACTAGGACAAAATGGGCAATTCCCTAAAAAAATATAACCTACCAAAATTGACTCAAAAATGGCATTAAACATGAGTGCTATAATCTTTAAAGATACTGAATGAAAATTTTAAATCTTCTCACAAACAAAAGAAAATGCCTATATGGTCTTACAAAAAACTGAATCAAACACTGAAGGAAGAGATCAATCCAGCATTACACAAACCATTTCAGAAAACAGCAGAGGAACCACTCCCCAGGTCGTGTGTGAGACTGGTACACTCTTATTACCAAAACCGAGCAAGGGCAGTAGAAGGAAGGAAAATTATGAGTCCTATCTCACTCACACTGATGCAAACCTCCTGAATAAAATATTAGCAAATAAAATTAATCAGTGAATAAAAAATATAAAATACAACAAAGTTAAATTTATCCCAAATTTATCCCAGAGATTCAAGAGTGGTTTAACACCAAAAACACCTATTAATATAATAAAAGAAGTCCTATATGATCATGCAAACAGATACAGAAAAAAAGAAATCAATGAAATTCAATATCCATTCAAGATTTAAAAAGCAAAATGCCAAATAAATGGCAATTGAACAAAGCTTTCTTAACCTGATAAATGATATCAAAAAATTATAATAAACAGTATATGTAATAATAAAATATTAAAATAACTTCCATTAAAATCAGGAACAAGACAAAAAAGTCCACTACCACCACCTCTGGTCAATATTTGAAGCGGGTCCAAGTAAGACAAAAAAAGACAAAGGTATAGGCTTAGAAAAGAAGAAATAAACTATCATTATTAAGCTATTATATGATCATCTTTTTAGAAAACCCAAATAATCTATAAGCAAATTTTTATAATTAATAATAATTGAGAAGGTCACCAGACATTAAGAACAATACTAAAAAATCAACTGCCTTTCAATTTATAGACAAAAAAAATACCATTTACAATAGCAACAAAAAATTTTAAATGAAAGTCACACAATAACCTACAAAGATATTAAAGAAGACCCAAAGAAACAGAAAGGTATAGCCATATACCTTTCCCTAGCCACACTAGAAAATACAAAAATCTCCATAGACAGACTAGAAAATACAAAAATTCTCTCAAACCTGATGTACAGATTCAACAAAATTTCAATCAAAATGGAAAAAAGATTTTTGAGGAATTTCACAAGCTGCTTCTAAAATTATACAGACTAGCAAAGGGCTAAGATGAGCAAAGCCACTCTTAAGAAACAACAAGGTAGGGGAACTTGAATATCTGATATCAAAACGTACAGAATGTGACAAAATGAGTTTGTGATTGATGTAGAAATAAAGACAAATCAATCATTAGATCAGAAAAGAGACTCAGAAACAGAACTCTACTTACATAGAAATGAACATCAGAAAGCTGGCCTAGTCCATTATCCCTGGGTTGGCCATCCAGCTCTCTGAATACACTAAACTATATGAAATGTAAAACTTCCAATATCCACTATTCATGCTCCAAAAATGACAATAGAAACCTCACTCAGTCTATTTTCTTAAGTCAAATTTGATATATTTTTTAAAAGGTATAAATGATTGGAGATAAGTGAACAAAGGCAAAACAGTAGAGACAAATACTTTTCATAGAAACTTAATTCATTGTACAATAGATATGATCCACCCAGACAAAAACATTTTGGGGTTTTCAATAACTTTTGTGTAAAGAAGTCTTAACACCAAAATGTTTGAGAATTCCTGAATTTAAAAAAACGTGGGGGGGGGTGGGCACCTCTTAAAAGAATAGGAATTTTGACTGAGGAGAGGCAACACATGTCATTTTGAAGCATGAACCATAATAATCTCAGTAGAGAAGTACCCCAGTGGAGAGAGGAGCAAATGACCCCAAAATGATACCCAGTGGTTTACCTTGTTTCCCCCATCACCACCCCACCAGTCCCGAGATGAGGCTCCTGCCCTATTAGGAAACTACTTCTGTCATTATAGACATCAGCACACTTCAATGAATTCCCACCACTGTCTAAGCCACTAACTGGCCTAACAGACACCTCAAAGTCCCTAAAATAAGTCATAGTTACCTTTTATTTTGGGTAAATCCCATTCTCATTCTATTTGAGAGCCACAGCATTCACCGCTATTCTGAAGACCTTCCTTGAGCTAACCTGCAAGGTGTCCCATTCCCGGCTTCATACTTCCAACCAGAGTCAGAACTAGCAAGAATCTGAATACTACTACCCTTCTTAATATAACCACTGAACCAAATGGGCCTCATGAAATTCACCCTTTATTGCTCCCTGTCCTTCTTGTATCAGTGGGTGAATGGTGAAAGTTTGTGGCAGGGGTAGAAGCAAAAGAACAATTGAGAATTTCAGGAGAATTAGACACAAACTACCAAAGGTAAACGCTAGCCCTTGAATTTGTCCCATCTAAATTGAGCAAAGCTCTCAAACAGGCCCAAGCCCTTTGTGCTGGTTCTGCTCACTCTAATCAAAACTGGAAATAGATGGGTAAACCTTGTAATATGTTTCTCTCTTTTAAAAAATATTTTTTTACCATTCTCCCTTAGTATTTAAGGATTTAAGGCCAGTGTTTTCTAAGGATCATTAAGGTGTAAGTTACCCAGGGTATTCCCAGAGAGCTTTAGAGTGCTAGTTCTAGAGGGGAAAAGAAGCTTTCAGAACTTTGCTATAGTGCAGGTATCACTTTAGTTTGAGAAGAGTCTCAATACATCTTTTTCATGTGGAATTTTTAACTTTTTTAAGAATCTCTCTACCTTCTTAGCATCGTATTAGATTTCTGATGACTGCAAGTTCCCAGAATTAATGCTATGGAAGCCACTAATCTAGTAAAATAATTTAAAATTAAAATTCAGACTAATGAAACAAAATCCAAAAACTAAATTCTGTATTCATGCAAACCTCTTTGTCAACAAGTTCTTTCACTTCTATTTATACTGCTTTGTGCATGTCAAGCAGATTACTAAGAAAATATTTAACAGATGTAAACTGTTTTAACAAAACATATTTACATCTTTGCTAATTCTTTTCCTCCAACATTTCCAAATTTCAAAACATATGTTCATAAATTTTTTAGCCTATTTCAATTGATATACTTGAATAGAACGTAATCGTCTTCTCACTGTGACTAAACAGCAAGAGGATGTTTGTGAACTGGGCATAAATATGAAGTGACTAAAATGGCAGTTTTATGCCAATTTCATACAAAACAAAATAAAAAATTGGCAATTTATCAGTGAACAGGAACAAGTACAATGAATCAATTTAAATTTAGACACCCTCCCTGAAATATGTCCCTCCACCCCCTTAAAATTATCCAGATTACCCTCACTACGTTCATTTCACCTTAAGAATCCCTGCTTTTTATATATGTCATGAAAATAAGCCTCACAATCTCCACTTCAGAAGGTATAATCATCGTCATTTTGTAAGAGGAAAGAAAAGCACAAGAGGTTAAGTAACTTACAACAGGTTACTTAAGCTTGCAAAGAGCTGGGGGACCTGACCTAAACGCTTTTACTACCATCCTACTCTGATTTTTCAACATACATGTGTATCTTATGAAAGTGAAGACATCATAGACCATCCTCTAAAACCCACTGGGTGGAGAATCTAGACTTAGAATCCAAAATGTGATTCAGAATTTCAACTTTTTGACTCCTTGGAATCTAATTAGCCATACATCTGAAAAGCCTTATCCCCAATGCCCTGAAATAACAGAATTCAATTAAAATTCTACAGTTGCTCTCAAAATCCTCTTCAGATGTAACTAGAATACAAAATCCAGTCAATCTGCTGTTTTGAGAAAAAGAATCAGAGCCCAACAAAGTATACAAAAAAGTGGCGACTAAAGAAACTGCTCTGGAAAGGGATTGGGATTTCTACAAACGAACAAATCTATCAAAAAAATGTCTTTGATCACAAGGTCATCACTCTGGTTTTAGTCAAAGTTTAACTACAACTGCAAGTTTAGGAAACGGGGGGCCCTCTTCCCCCTTGAGTAAAAATTAGCTGATCTAAAGAACCATAAATCAACTCCAAGGAACAGTAGTAATAATCTTTTTTTTTTAATGGAGCACATTTCTACTATAGTCACAAACTACTTCACTAATTATATGTTAAATGTTTAGTAAGTGTGTAAAGGACACAATGTTGATAACACCCAACATTATTTCATTTAAACGTCAAAGAGAGATATAAAGGGGCAGGTGATCAAAGAGGGATATGTGTTGGGTGGGAGGGCAGGGAAGCCTGAACTGGTTTAATGAAGAAGTGTTGTTGGAAACAGACTTGGAATACAGGCCAGACACTCATAGAGATGACTGGATGGAGGTAAGCATTTTAGCAACAAAGGGAACAAACTCATAAATAAGCAAACTGACCACATTTAAGAAACAAATATTCCAGTTTTGCAAAAATACAAGTCACAATTTAGCCTTCCCTGATTCTGTAATAATCATATCCCACTGCAAGAGATCTGAATTCTCAACACATGACTCTAACCTCTTTTTTAAGCTGTCACTATCTACCATGCATACAAATGATGATAATTCATGGACCTATCTTTTAAAATGTCAATATGGACAAGGGCCTACCTTTGGGTCTAAAACATACTCGATATATTTTATCTCCACCCCACTTCTACTCCCTAGGGTCTACCACACTGCCTTGTACCATGACAGTTCAAAATACATTATTAGATAAAGCAGATACAGACAAAACCTTTACTTCCAAAAGCAGATGTCTAGATAATAGAAATAAAAATGCTTATGAAACTATTTTAATCAGCAGTTTATTAAGTTTAAGTAACCGGGAAACAAGTGTACAGATGTTTTGGGAAAAAACATGAATTATTAATAATAAAAACTACGGGACTTCCCTGGTGGTCCAGTGGTAAAGAATCCGCTTTACAATGCAGGGGACGTGGGTTCGATACCTGGTCACGAACTAAGATCTCACATGCCGCAGAGCAACTAAGCCCACATGCCACAACTACTGAGCTTGCGTGCCTCACTAGAGCCCACGTGCAGCAAAATACAAAGCCCATGTGCCCTGGAGCATGCGCGCCACAACTAGAGAAGAGAAAAACCGCACCCCACAATTACAGAAAAGCCTGCGCGCTACAAAGAAACATCCCGCATGCCTCAATGAAGATCCCGCATGCTACAACTAAGACCCCAAGAGGCCAAAAATAAATTTTAAAAATAAATAACAAGTAAATCTTTAAAAAATAATATTAATAAAAACTACATGTTCTACCCAAAACACCTAATTAGTCTAAGAATAGTGAAATAATGAGATCTATGAATTCTAGATGACATTTTAGTTCACCCAGACTCAGTGTAGCAAACTCTCAGAAGTTATGAGATCGTTTTTTTAATGAGAAAATTAACAGTTATTCAAACATGAATATTTCAAACAAAGTTTGTCAGGAAACATTCACCTAAAGAAACTATCACGGAGGTGCCCGCGAGCAGTTGGAGGAGATCTGGACCGCTGATGGGGCTTTGTGATCAACTTCCTGGGTGCTAAGGGACTGCTAGGCTGGGGCCAAGGTGGGCAGCAGCCCTCAGAGACGGCACACAGAGGTGCTTCTGCCAGGAAAAGGCTCCCATGGTGATGGAGGTAGCCGGGCCATGTGGCTGACAGGGTCTTGTGTTCCGGCCAGGTGTCAGGCCTGAGCCTCTGAGGTGGGAGAGCCAAGTTCAGGACATTGGTCCACCAGAGATCTGCTAGCCTCACACAATATCAATCAGTGAGAGCTCTCCCAGAGATCTCCATCTCAATGCAAAGACCCAGCTCCACTCCAGGACCAGCAAGCTCCAACGCTGGACACCCCACGCTAAACAACTAGCAAGACAGGAACACAACACCACCCATTAGCAGAGAGGGTGCCTAAAATCATACTAAGTTCACAGATACCCCAAAACACACCACCTGACGCAGTCCTGCCCGCCAGAAAGACAAGATCCAGCCTCATCCACCATAACACAGGCACCAGTCCCCTCCGCCAGGAAGCCTACACAACCCACTGAACCAAACTTGCCCACTGGGCACAGACACCAAAAACAACAGGAACTACGAACCGGTAGCCGGAGAAAAGGAGACCCCAAACATAGTAAGTTAAGAAAAATGAGAAGACAGAGAAATACACAGCAGATGAAGTAGCAAAGAAAAAGCCCACCAGACCAAACAAATAAAGAGGAAATAGGCAGTCTACCTCAAAAAGAATTCAGAGTAATGATAGTAAAGATGATCCAAAACCTTGGAAATAGAATGGAGAAAATACAAGCAACATTTAACAAGGACCTAGAAGAACTAAAGAGCAAACAAAAAATCATGAACAATGCAATAAATGAAATGAAAAATTCTCTAGAAGGAATCAATAGTACCCAGGGAGGAGAGGGAGAAGAATGGATAACTGACCAGTAAGATAAAATAGTGGAAATAACTACTGCAGAGCAGAATAAAGAAAAAACAATAAAATGAATTGAGGACAGTCTCAGAGACTTCTGGGACAATTAAATGCACCAACATTCGAATTATAGGGGTCCCAGAAGAAGAGGAGAAAAAAAAGGTCTGAGAAATTTTTGAAAAGATTATAGTTGAAAACTTCCCTAATATGGGAAAGGAAATCATCGATCAAGACCAGGAAGCACAGAGAGTCCCATACAGGATAAATCCAAGGAGAAACATGCCAAAACACATATTAATCAAACTATGAAAAATTAGATACAAAGAAAAAATATTAAAAGCAGCAAGGGAAAAGCAACAAATCACATACAAGGGGATCCCCATAAGGTTAACGCTGATCTTTCAGCAGAAACTCTGCAGACCAGAAGGGAGTGGCAGAACATATTTAAAGTGATGAAAGGGAAAAACCTACAACCAAGATTACTCTACCCAGCAAGGATCTCATTCAGATTCGACGGAGAAATTAAAGCCTTTACAGACAAGCAAAAGCTAAGAGAATTCAGCACCACCAAACCAGCTTTACAACAAATGCTAAAGGAACTTCTCTAGGCAGGAGACACAGAGAAGGAAAAGACCTACAGTAACAAACCCAGAACAATTAAGAAAATGGTAATAGGAACATAAATATCGATAATTACCTTAAACGTAAATGGATTAAATGCTCCAACCAAAACACATAGACTGGCTGAATGGATACAAAAACAAAACCCATATATACGCTGTCCACAAGAGACCCAACTCAGACCTAGGGACACAAACAGACTGAAAGTAAGGGGATAGAAAAAGATATTCCATGCAAATGGTTATCAAAAGAAAGCTGGAGTAGCAATTCTCATATCAGACAGGATAGACTTTAAAATAAAGACTATTACAAGAGACAAAGAAGGACACTACATAATGATCACTCCAAGAAGAAGATGTAACAATTGTGAATATTTATGCACCCAATGTAGCAGCACCTCAATACATAAGGCAAATGTTAACAGCCATAAAAGGGGAAATCGACAGTAACACAATCAGAGTAGGGGACTTTAACATCCCACTTTCACCAATGGACAGATCATCCAAAATGGAAATAAACAAGGAAATGCAAACTTCAAATGATACATTAAACAAGATGGACTTAATTGATATTTACAGGACATTCCATCCAAAAACAACAGAATACACTTTCTTCTCAACTGCTCATGGAACATTCCCCAGGATAGATCATATCTTGGGTCACAAATCAAGCCTTGCTAAATTTACGAAAATTGAAATCATATCAAGTATGTTTTCTGACCACAACGCTATGAGACTAGACATCAATTACAGAGAAAAAAACTGTAAAAAATACAAACACGTGGAGGCTTAACAATATGCTACTAAATAAGCAAAAGTTCACTGAAGAAATCAAACAGGAAACCAAAAAATACCTAGAAACAAATGACAATGAAAACACGATGACCCAAAATCTATGGGATGCAGCAACAGCAGTTCTAAGAGGGAAGTTTATAGCAATACAATCCTACCTCAAGAAACAAGAAACATCTCAAATAAATAACCTAACTTTATACCTAAACCAAGTAGAGAAAGAAGAACAAAAAAACCCTAAAGTTAGCAGAAGGGAAGAAATCATAAAGATCAGATCAGAAATAAACAAAAAAGAAATGAAGGAAACGACACCAAAGATCAATAAAACTAAAAGCTGGTTCTTTGAGAAGATAAACAAAATTGATAACCATTAGCCAGACTCATCAAGAAAAAAAGGGAGAAGACACCAATCAATAGAATTAGAAATGAAAATGGAGAAGTAACAACTGACACTACAGAAATACAAAGGATCATGAGAGATTACTACAAGCAACTATATGCCAATAAAATGGACAACCTGGGAGAAACGGACAAATTCTTAAAGAAGCACAACCTTCTGAAGCCAACCAGGAAGAAATAGAAAATATAAACAGACCAATCACAAGTACTGAAATTGAAACTGTGGTTAAAATCTTCCAACAAACAAATGCCCAGGACCAGACGGCTTCACAGGCGAATTCTATCAAACATTTAGAGAAGAGCTAACACCTATATTTCTCAAACTCTTCCAAAATATAGCAGAGGGAGGAACACTCCCAAACTCATTCTATGAGGCCACCATCACCCTGATACAAAAACCAAACAAAGATATCACAAAAAAAAGAAAACTACAGGCCAATATCACTGATGAACATAGACGCAAAAATCCTCAACAAAATACTAGCAAACAAAATCCAACAGCACATTAAAAGGATCATACACCATGATCAAGTGGGGTTTATCCCAGGAATGCAAGGATTCTTCAATATATGCAAATCAATCAATGTGATACACCATATTAACAACCTGAAGGACAAAAACCATATGATACTCTCAAAAGATGCAGAAAGAGACGTTGACAAAAGTCAACACCCATTTACGATAAAAACTCTCCAGAAAGTAGGCATAAAGGGAAGCTACATCAACGTCATAAAGGCCATATATGACAAACCCACAGCCAACATCATTCTCAATGGTGACAAACTGAAACCATTTCCTCTAAGATCAGGAACAAGACAAGGTTGCCCATTCTCATCACTAGCCACAGCAATCAGAGAAGAAAAAGAAATAAAAGGAATAGAAATTGGAACAGAAGAAGTAAAGCTGTCACTGTTTGCAGATGACATGATACTATACATAGAGAATACTAAAGATGCCACCAGAAAACTACTAGAGCTAATCAATGAATGTGGTAAAGTTTCAGGATACAAAATTAATGCCCAGAAATCTCTTGCATTCTTACACACTAATGATGAAAAATCTGAAAGAGAAATTAAGGAAACACTCCCATTTACCACTGCAACAAAAAGAATAAAATCCCTAGGAATAAACCTACCTAAGGAGACAAAAGACCTGTATGCAGAAAACTATAAGACACTGATGAAAGAAATTAAAGATGATACCAACAGATGGAGAGATATATCATGTTTTGGATTGGAAGAATCAATATTGTGAAAATGACTATACTACCCAAAGCAATCTAAAGATTCAATGAAATTCCTATCAAATTACCAATGGCATTTTTTAAGGAACTAGAACAAAAAATCTTAAAATTTGTATGGAAACACAAAAGACCTTGAATAGCCAAAGCAGTCTTGAGGGGAAAAAACGGAGCTGGAGGAATCAGGCTCCCTGACTTCAGACTATACTACAAAGCTACAGTAATCAAGACAATATGGTACGGGCACAAAAACAAAAACAAAACCAATGGAACAAGATAGAAAGCCCAGAGATAAACCCACACACCTATGGTCAACTAATCTATGACAAAGGAGGCAAGGATATACAATGGAGACAAGACAGTCTCTTCAATAAGTGGTGCTAGGAAAACTGGACAGCTACATGTAAAAGAATGAAATTAGAACACTCCTTAACACCATACACAAAAATAAACTCAAAATGGATTAGAGACCTAAATGTAAGACTGGATACTATAAAACTCTTAGAGGAAAACATAGGCAGAATACCCTTTGACATAAATCACAGCAAGATCTTTTTTGATCCACCTCCTAGAGTAATGGAAATAAAAACAAAAATAAACAAATGGGACCTAATGAAATTTCAAAGCTTTTGCACAGCAAAGGAAACCATAAACAAGACCAAAAAACAACCCTTAGAATGGGAGAAAATATTTGCAAGTGAAGCAACTGACAAACGATTAATCTCCAAAGTATACAAGCAGCTCATGCAGCTCAATATTATAAAAACAAAAAACCCAATTCAAAAATGGGCAGAAGACCTAAATAGACATTTCTCCAAAGAAGATATACAGATTGCCAACAAACACATGAAAGGATGCTCAACATCACTAATCATTAGAGAAATGCAAATCAAAACTACAATGAGGTATCACCTCACACCGGTAAGAATGGCCATCATCAAAAAATCCACAAACAATAAATGCTGGAGAGGTTGTGGAGAAAAAGGAACCCTCTTGCACTGTTGGTAGGAATGTAACTTGATACAGCCACTATGGAGAACAGTATGGAGGTTCCTTAAAAAACTAGAACTACCATATGACTCAGCAATCCCACTACTGGGCATATACCCTGAGAAAACCATAATTCAAAAAGAGTCATGTACCACAATGTTCACTGCAGCAGCATTTACAACAGCCAGGACATGGAAGCAACCTAAGCGTCCATCGACAGATGAATCAATATAGAAGATGTGGCACATACATACAATGGACTATTACTCAACCATAAAAAGAAGTGAAATTGAGTTATTTGTAGTGAGGTGGATGGACCTAGAGTCTGTCACACAGAGTGAAGTAAGTCAGAAAGAGAAAAACAAATACCGTATGCTAACACATATATATGGAATCTAAGAAAAAAAAAAACGGTTCTGAATAAACTAGGGACAGGACAGGAATAAAGACGCAGACATAGAGAATGGCCTTAGGACACGGGGAGGGGGAAGGGTAAGATGAGAGAAGTGAGAGAGTAGCGTTGACATATATACACTACCAAATGTCAAACAGATAGCTAGTGGGAAGCAGCCGCATAGCACAGGGAGATCAGCTTGGTGCTTTTTGACCACCTGGGGGGGGTAGGGAGGGTGGGAGGGAGATGCAAGAGGGAGGGCATATGGGGATATATGTATACGTATAGCTGATTCACTTCGTTATAGAGCAGCAACTAACACAACAATGTAAAGCAATTATACTCCAATGAAGATGTTAAAAAAAAAACTTAAAAAAAAAGAAGAAAGAAAGAAACTATCACAATCTTCTAAGACAGCGATTGGCAAATTTATTTTGGGAAAAAAAGCAGATAATAAATATTTTAGAGTTTGCTGGCTATACAATCTCTTTTGCAACTACTCATTCTGCCTTTAAAGTGTAAAAACGGTCATAGACAACACTTTAAAAAATAGGCGTGGCTGTGCTCTATAAAACTTTATTTATAAAAACAGAGGTCTAGATTTGGCCCAGGGGTCATAGTTCACCAGTCTCTGTTCTGAACTATTCAATTATGATGACTGCCTTCTAACTGAAATTGTTAACTTATTCCTAGATAGGTTCATACTCTTTTCGTGCTCCCACCCAAGTCAAGAAAGTGCCCGTTTCCTAATGTAGAATACAGAAGGAAAACTAATTTGAAGTTCAAATTAAACTCCTAGGGAAGTCTATAACCTAGGGAAAGTGACTTTTGTGCTATTATGGCTTCTGAGTGATTGGTTCAGGGATTAAGAATCAGAGAGAAATATTCTAGCTTACTGAAAAGAAGACAGAAGTGGGGAAAATAATATTTATTGAGTGAATCTATGTATCACACCCAAACTAGGCCATTTATATACATTTCATGTAACGTAGAAAGCCATATGAGGCAGAAATTATTCCTATTTTCAGGTGAGGAAACTGAGGATCAAAGAAAATAACTTCAGTCCAAGATCACAACAGGGATGTGAAAACTGAAACTTACATAACCAATTCGATGCTCTCTCCAATGAACTATACTGTCTTGCTAAAAAGTTCAATGATTTTGTTTTCTCATTTCCTTGACTACTTTAAAAATAAAGATAGCACCCCAACTTTTATCAAGATAATTTTAAAAAGATTTTAACGATGTATAGATATTAAAACTTAATTGTGCAAAAATCAAGATTTAAATCGAAAATTAGATTCCCACACCTGCCAGCCCACAAAACTTATCAGACCCCCCAAATACGAGTGGCTTTTAATTCCGGGAAGTTGGTCAGCCTAGGACAAAAAGGTGGGGGGGGGTAAGTTGCCAATTAACTGCGGCTTGACCATTAGGTATCAAATTGTATTTCTGGAACCTTCAGCTAAACTCCTTTCTGAAATATGCAAACACACTTCCATGCCGTCTTAAAAAGAGCGCACTGACGAGGTTCAAATTACCAATAAATCATACTGTCGCATATGCGGGGGTACAGACGCTACTTTCAAGGGCTAAAAATCCACATAAAGATAATTCCAATGTCCACATCTTCTCTAAGGTTTAGGTGACCTACACTGGCTCACACACACTCCGTCTCACTACCCACACACACTCTCATCACTGCCACCTGTTCATGGCAAAACCCATCTTTGCTTCGTCCCTTAGTTACTACCTCTAAGTGTCTGTCCCATCTGATCTCTGCAATAGCTTCTAAATGCCGCTGCCTTTTTTTTAAAACCTTTTACTTTCTCTACTTCCATTTTATTTTTGTCCTTATATGTTACTGCCTGTCCTGCTATCTCTCAATTTTTAAAAAATGTTGGTCTTTCACATAGACAACATCAAATCAAGTAGAAGATACTTATCTTTCATGCTTTCTGGCAAAATGAAGAACCACAGTGACAGTGTGCATAATGAATCTTCAATTTTTCAGTTCTCAGATTTCACTGCTGCTGGAAGAGGTATGTTCTTCATTGGGAAAGACTTTCTATGGCTTACAGAAAGATGGGAGCTGGGCAAGGTGCTCTGGGCAGAGTTAATACTCTAAAACTTCCAGTTTCCTAACTTATTTTTTTAAGTTTTCTTAAAAGATTTTCCCCAAACTAAAAAATAAAATAAGCCCATTTCCAATCTTCAAATTCTATGAATCTACCAAAAATCTTGTATATGATGATTCATTTTTTGATCTTGCATTCTGGTCATGAAAAGAAGCTGGTTTCAGTAGAGAAAGATAATAAAGTAGATGAAGACATTTGGATGGATTCAGACTGGACTTTTAATTATTTTCAAGAACTCTAGAGGCTAACAGAACTGGTTCATTTTACTTTATAACTTGAAGCTTTCCTCTTCCTTTATTACAAAGATAATATTAATCCCAATCTCATGTTTGTGAGCTATGATTAGCATCATCTTTGGCTCATGGACCAAGAGAGGGAGAGACTCTTCAGAGTAAGTAGGAATGAGTTAGAAGGGAATGGAAATAGTATTAAGGAGGATACTGCACATCTGGCTGAAATAAGCTAAGCTCAAGTTAACTCAGCAGAAGTGAGAAGAAAAGAAAAAGCAAAGGTTATGCTATACTTGATCCTCCTGAGTGGGAGAAAGGAAGAAATAGGAGATAGCTACAAGACATCAGGCAAATTATCTAACCCCTCTAAGATGCCAATCCTCCATACATAAAATGTGAACAGTAACAGTAGCCTCCTCAAGGTATAAGGAGAGGATGAAATGAGTTACTGCCTGTAAATCACTCAGCATTTACGTGACACATTGTAGGGTTTAATTAAGGTGAGCCACTGTGACGGTTATGGCTCAAGTTCTTTCCTGAACAAACACTGCCAAATCAGGACCTTCATCTAGTCATCACTCAACAATACTTACTGAGCAGCTGTTATGTCCTAGGCACCATATCAAGTACTTGTGGTACAGGAGTGAGTGACACACACCCCTGCACTTGTGGAGCTTGCAGTCAGCAACCAGGACAGGTCAAGGACCACATAAGGTAGGAAGTAAAGAGACAGAGTATATCTAGCAGGCTGTAGGGTTGGGTTAGCTCATCTTGTCCCTTCTGCAACACTATATAATTCCCTGGGATTGAACACATGATAGGCTCCAATCAATGTTTACCTAAATGATTAAATACTCAGTACATAGTGTATATTCAATAAATAGCTATTTCTTATGTAAACTGTTTAACAACATAAATAATTTGTATCCTCAATCTGTTTTGTTGACTGAAGTGCTGTATAGTCCAATGGAATATTGAGTAGTCCTTCATTATAATTATTATTAAAATCATATCTCTGCCAAATATCTGTGTTTTAGAAGGTAAATATTTCTTTTCTGGACTTGGAACATACAGAAGGAATAAAATAAAAATGGATAACCTAAATGTTTATGTTAAGAAGGAAACTGTTCCAGCTTAATTTTCCCCTGGCTCATTTATTTAGCAAGTATTTAATATACGCCCACTATCTACCAGCACTGCAGTAGATGCTGGCATAGTAACAGTCCAACTTATCAATGTAGATAAAATTTTTAAGTTTAGAAAGTGCTTTCACATATTCTCTTATTTAGTTCCCAAAACAACACTATGAAAAAGTATTATCCCTTTTCTAGATGAAGAAAGTGAGACTGGGAAGAGATGTACACAAAGTTACATGACTATCAAGTTCCAGAGCTGAATCCCAAACTTGATCTTCTCCCTCCAAATCCATCATCCTAGCTACTTTACCTCAAGGCTTTCTCAGTGATTCATCTACATCACACACAATGAATTCTGGCTTAGCATCCCTATACCGGCAAAAAAATAATAAAACATTTGCTCATATGGGCTTCCCTGGTGGCGCAGTGGTTAAGAATCCACCTGCCAATGCAGAAGACATGGGTTCGAGCCCTGGTCCAGGAAGATCCCACAAGCTGCGGAGCAGCTAAGCCCGTGCGCCACAACTACTGAGCTCTAGAGGCCGTGAGCCACAACTACTCAGCCCATGTGCCACAACTACAGAAGCCCGCACGCCTACAGCCCATGCTCCACAACAAGAGAAGCCACCGCAATGAGAAGCCTGCACACTGCAACGAAGAGTAGCTCTCGCTCGCCACAACTAGAGAAAGCCCACGTGCAGCAACGAAGACCCAACAGAGCCAAAAATAAATAAATATAATTTTTTTAAAAGTGTGTTTTTTAAATTTGCTCATAAAATTCATATACTTTTTTTCACAGTGTGGAGGGAAAATCACCATTTTTCTCTCCCTTAAAAAAAAGGGGGGGCTTAGTGTATTCACATCATGATACTTGTCTGAGGTTATACAAAAAAATACTGTCAGAACCTTTTTTTTTTTTTTTTTTGCGGTACGCAGGCCTCTCACTGCTGTGGCCTCTCCTGTTGCGGAGCACAGGCTGCGGACGCGGAGGCTCAGCAGCCATGGCTCACGGGCCTAGCAGCTCCGCGGCATGTGGGATCTTCCCGGACCGGGGCACGAACCCATGTTCCCTGCATCGGCAGGCGGACTCTCAACCACTGCGCCACCAGGAAAGCCCAGGTGCAAGCATTTTTAAAGAGGACATGTTGGGGAAGATCTGCCAGTACTGATAAACACTGTATTTGCAGGTTGGCACCCAAGCGTCACTGATTCAGGCACCACCATTATCACTTTCTTTTTCAATCCATCCCATTTATAATTTCTGGGATCAATTTCCAGCTCAACCACCAATATCTTAGAGAATTTTCCTTCCCTCTCTTTAAAAAAAATTAAGACATTTGCCTAATTCCTTGCTTCTGGCCCCACTCTCATGGATCATGTCTTCCTCCAAGGTCTGTCAGCAGGTTGTCCATCCCGTTTGCAAGCCAGAGACTGTTCTCCCTGGCAAGGAAGCCAGTGGCAGCTGGGAGAGGGATTGTGCCTCTTTTTTTTTTTTTTTTTTTCCCGGTACGCGGGCCTCTCAGTGTTGCGGCCTCTCCCGTTGCTGAGCACAGGCTGCGGACGCGCAGGCTCAGCGGCCATGGCTCACGGGCCCAGCCGCTCCGCGGCATGTGGGATCTTCCCGGACCGGGGCACAAACCCGCGTCCCCTGCATCGGCCGACGGACTCTCAACCACTGCGCCACCAGGGAAGCCCGTCAGAACTCTTTTAATCCCCAGAACTACATACAGCATGGCATATTTCACTTTTGGGCCCCCAAAAGAACTTACTTAGAGAAGAATCAACCAATTCTATCTCTACTAGTTTACACTCTTGAAACTAGTTTTACTGTTTATTCACAAACTGGTCTGATGAAACTTACAGATTAGTTTAAAAATGAGTTTGAATGTATAACATTCACTTTGCTGTATACCTGAAACTAACACAATGTTGTAAATTAACTATACTCTAATAAAAAAAATTTTTTTATGGTTTTAATCAAGAATGATGAGAACCAGGACCATTTCTGATATTTTGACAAATGTAATCTAACTCACTTGGAAACAGGACCAGTCAATGAAATTTTTCAAATAAACCTCATTAAGCAGGATGACAGAGAAGAAAGACATAATGGTAGTAAACGCCTGGTGATGACAGCAACACTACAGTCAACACATTCATACCAAGAAAAAACATTGGGGGAAGTACCGTATATGTCTGAACGGCCAAAAAAAAAAAAGACAGTAATTGTCTAAAATCTCTGATACGTCTCACACTTATAACAATCTTCTACTCTACCAGAGTATCCCAGGGTATTAAAAACTATGGTGGATGTGCTGTCGGGTCCGTTCCCCTGAAGGCTGGAAACTCTGAAGGTGCCTGGGAAGGGAACTAACATTTCCCTAGTGCCTATCATATCTAAGGCCCATGTTAGACATTTCACACTTAAGACCTCCTTTAATCCTTCCAACACCCTACCTTATTTTTTTATATCTATATATTTTGAATAAAAGGAATGTTTACTTCTTTTTGTACAAGCATCTTCAGGTCTTTCCAATTTTATAGTTTATATTCATACCTACAAGTCTAGATGATTAAGAAAGGAATCCATTTTTATAGGTTGAAGAGGTTACGCTATCTTAATACATAATACTATCTTCCTTTTACAGATGAGGAAACAGGGTCTCACAGAGATCAATAAACTTGCCCTAAGCAAATAACTATAGTGTGCCACAGAGAAGATGCTTGCAAACATCTGATGCCCAAACCTGTATTCTATTCACTCTACCACAATGCATATTACATAAGGCTTCTCATGCCTTGATTTCTAATTAGGAGAATTATCTCAAGAGACTTGTAAAACATTTCATTCTGTAAGAAACCACGCCTGTGTAACTGGGTCATGCCAAGCTTCTGAAACCTAAGTTGCAAAGAACAGGGGAGCTTCTCTTTATGATGATGGCTACATATATCAGGAGAGCTATGTTGTCATGACCCAAATGCAATGGAAAGAAATTACTGGAGAGTTAAAGAAGTCTGTAAGAGACACGTCAAGACTTTAAAATAAAGGAGTTGGATACTGATTTCGAGTTTCAAGTTAAGCTCAAATTTATTTTTAAATACTGTGTGCCCAGTGCTAGGGACACAACAATAAATAAATCACAACCTCTATCCGCTGAGAGTATCTAGTGAAGGGAACAGCCTCATACTTACAATAAAATATGGTCCAGCACTGTGCTAGAGGGATGCACAGGGAGCTTGAGGCACCTAGGAGAGATAGGCATAACCCAGATTGGAGGACAAGAAAGGACTCTGAGTAACACTACTTCTAGGAATCTGTCCCACAACAACGCTCACATGTGCACAAAATACATCAAGATGTTAACTGGGCATTACTCATAGAAGCAAAGAGAAAAACTGGAAATAATCAAATATCCATCAATAGGGGACAAAAAATAAATTATAACCTCTATACTAAGGAGCTATTAGAAATGATGATACACAGGCATGTAATGACATTATAACGGCTTTAACTATCATACTATTAATTGAAAAAAGAAACATGAAGACAAAAAAAATGTGGTCTTATGTTTACTTTTCTATGTATAAATTTATTCAGATAAGTCTAAGTATATATATGAACTGAGGAGTCTCAGAACTGGAGAAATGATTTTCCCAAAGTCAAGGAAGCAACTATGGGCTGGTCATTCATTAAACTGAACATATTAAAGAATTAATGTTTGGTGATATTTCCCCTCAGTAATTTTAGAATTCTTAATTATTTTGAGTTGCTAGGTTATCCTCTGAAATAAATAAATATATGTGTATGTATATATTTTTTCCATTCCCTTTGTACTTAGTTTATTATTTTATTAATATTAAACACTTTTAATATTATTTCAGGCTAAAGTACTTTCAAAGATTTTTTTTCATATGATCTTTGCTCAGGTTTCCCTGTTTATAAGCCTTCATAAATACGTCCTACACAAATAAGATGGTTCTATTCAAATCCACAGAAAAAAGAAGATAATGCATGAAATAAGATAGAAAATAATAGGATGAAAACAGAGTATCCTTTTTTCCTGGACCTCCAGTATTATTAGAAACAAAAAGTGTTATTGGTCTAAGACTGATATGGTATTAAAAGCTTTTCCAGGCAAAAAAAGGAATAAGAACTGAAATTTTTGTTTAGATATGGAATTAAAGGAAAATGAGTTTAGGAGCTGGAAGAGTCTTAAAAAGATCATCTAATAAGACTTCCATTTCCAGAAGAGGAAACTGAGGTTCTTAATAAAAAGATCACTCATAGCTAATGATTACCAATAGGAGAATATAGCCGGGAAAGTGTAAAAGTATCCTCACTCTAAGTCCATTGCCTTCTCTGGTACCCATACAGCAACACTTAAACCTAGTTATTGAAGAAAACTACTTTAATTTAGGCTCAATTATCTAAATGGTCTCACTCTAGGGGAAGAGATTACTACTCAAATCTCCTTTTCCAGATGTAAACAGAGCCTGAAGTATTTACTTCACTCTTTTCAACTATGTAAACAATAAGAAAACAGAATGTTTTTAATTTTCTTGTATTTTATGGCAATATAGTTATCATGAGACAGAAAATATAGCATGCTATAATCCAGACTGATTCAGTAATTAAAAGAAAATTTAAAATCCAAAATCCCTGGTTTCTAAAATGAAATAGCAACAAGCTTTACTGAAAATTGAAACTACTTCATCATAGCAGTACTTTCATTAATTGAAACCACTTTATGATAACCCAACATCCATTATTATTAAATTTCAGATTTCTGGGATAATCACTGGGGGAGTGCAATAAGAGCAACTGAACCTTTGAAATGCAATTTAAAAGAAAAATTCTGTTTTAAAAACTGTACAACAGGGACTTCCCTGGTGGCACAGTGGTTAAAAATCCTCCTGCCAATGCAGGGGACACGGGTTCGAGCCCTGGTCTGGGAAGATCCCACATGCCACGGAGCAACTAAGCCCGTGTGCCACAACTACTGAGCCTGTGCTCTAGAGTCCGCAAGCCACAACTACTGAGCCCACGTGCCACAACTACTGAAGCCCACGTGCCTAGAGCCCGTGCTCCGCAACAACAGAAGCCACTGCACTGAGAAGCCCACACACCGCAACGAAGAGCAGCCCCCACTCACCGCAACTAGAGAAAGCCTGCGTGCAGCAAGGAAGACCCAATGCAGCCAAAAATAAATAAATTTTTTTAAAAATAAAATAAAAACTGTACAACCATTTTTCCCAAAGTGTGTTCCACAGTCATGGAATGCTACATGATACCATGAAATGCTAAATGAAAAAGAATAAGATGTGAAGAGATTCTTTTCAAAAATGTGACAGTCTCCTTGAAGCCTTGAACAGGCGGATAGTCTTGTGATTCTCTAAGAAGGAACTACGATGTAAAGTTTTCCGAACATATTTAACCACAAAACCATTTTTTCGCCGTGCTCCCTAAAGAATTAATATCCAGTAACACACATCTTTGGGATATGCCACCACATCTTGTTATTGACCTCTAGACTGTACAAAGCCCTTGCTCACTAGTGTTCTAAGAAGGGCTATGGAAAGGAATAATGTAGCTCAGCCTTATCATCCTCTCATACCTTGGCAGAGAGAAGAGAACTGAAGATGACTAATTTCAGGCAATGAAAATGACCCTTCCATAATGTATGAAAACACAAAGTACATTATTTATGAGCATGCAGTCTACACGTCGTAAAGCTCAAACCACTGCATTTATTATTCTCACACTTTATTACATGATATTCTGTTCGAATTGCTGCTGACCCAAAAATTATATTCACTACTCCAAAACATAAACGTATTTTAGGTTGCAGGTATGGAGCTGAGATTTGTGACATGGTTCACCAATGTGCATCCTGGGGAATGCTAGTTTGACAAGCTGTTAATAGATGTTTGTCAAAACATAAACATATTTTAAAAAGATAACCTACAGAATAAAACACGGGCCCCCAAATGACAAAGTTTCAGAAAATAGGCTAAACAGAATACAAACGTACTGTGAACTGCTGGCTGTACTCATTTTGCAGTATTTTCTTAACCCTTCACTGAATCTGTTCTGAATTCACCGGCCAGATTTTTTTGACCAAAAAATAATACTAATTTATAAACATGAGAGGTAACACTCGGATGATAAAAATCAGGATAGATCTCAGCAGTTAATGCTGAGAAGCTCTCAAATTTATACCACTTGTTAGAGATCTTGAAAGGTCACATAAGAGGAGATTAAACAAAGGTCTATACGTTCAAAGCAAGTGTTTGATGTCTAAATTGTTAAGGGTGTGCTGCTGTGACTCAATTATACTTACAGAGCTGTCAGTAAGTCTGGTACAGGAAAGACACATGAATGATCGATGGTCTGATGCTCTACTCTGGACATAAAATGCACATCCAGTAAAAGGCCAAAATGTTGCTCAAACAGAATTCTACATCCAAATTACTCCTGGGTCATCTCTCAATTTACCTTGATCTTATGGACCTAACTCTGCCTCTGGTTCCCCATCTGTTAAATATGAACTTCTTCACAGAAATTTTTCAAAGACTAGTCAATAAATTAACAAAGAAAAACACAATGTTAGAGTTTTATTTGTCTCAAATTGAGAACCTGAATTTACTTTGATTATGCTATGCGATGGCAGTCAGTTCTAAACTCAGTTAAAAGCATTAATAGAAAAACTATTTTCCAAATAGGATTAAAAAATAGAAAGAAGGGGACTTCCCTGGTGGCACAGTGGTTAAGAATCCTCCTGCCAATGCAGGGAACACGGGTTCAAGCCCTGGTCTGGGAAGATCCCACATGCCAAGGAGCAACTAAGCCTGTGCGCCACAACTACTGAGCCCGTGCACCACAACTACTGAGCCTGAGTGCCACAGCTACTGAAGCCCACCTGCCTAGAGCCCGTGCTCTGCAACAAGAGAAGCCACCACAATGAGAAGCCCGCACACTGCAACGAAGAGTAGCCCCAGCTCGACGCAACTAGAGAAAGCATGCGCGGAGCAACGAAGACCCAACACAACCAAAAATAAATAAATAAATAAAATTGATTCTTTAAAAAAAAAAAAAGAAAGAAAGAAAGAAGACAGCTTATCATGAAGGGCCCATTCTAAAGGCCCTTCACTAGTAACGCGCATAGTCTCCAGGGCAAGACCACCTTGACCACTAGGCTCCATGCTCAAGCGTGCTGTTTCTGGGCTTCCACTGCTGTAAAGTGACTGGCTATCCTAAGGACTAAATGAATTAACACAGATAAAACCCTATAAGTAGTGCTTTTGCGTGGTAAATGTTAGGTATTTCTATTATCATCGTCATTATAGTGTCCCGTGTAAAAACTTTTTCTTTATAAACAAAAGTTTTGTTGCTTCTGAGGTTAAAAATGCTGCTAGTCCTTAATATCAGAAACATGTAACTGAGTATACCTCCTTTCCACTATGGTTTATAGGATGTTCAAGATCACATGTGAAGCACAAGCAGAGCAACCAATTCTGCTGATTTACAATCTCCACATTTGGGCTCCTCTTTGCTTTATTCCTGATTCTCTATTTTTATTCGGGTTTTTGTCTTCTTGTAAATCACTTGGAATCCTCTGCGTAATACCATGTACAAAGTTACCAAAAAAAAAAAAAAAAAGACTTCTAAAATACTTCTTTTTCAAGTAAGAAACCAATGTGTTTATGTAAGCAAAATAAAATGAAATGGAAAACAGCAGAAAATGTTACTAGAATAGGGATCTAATGAAAAAGAGTATAGACAGAAAACCCTAGAATTGAGGACAAAAAGTTTGCATATTAAGCGATGGCAATGTGGGGAATTCTATGAAGAGACTTATGGGTGAAAGCAGCCTTAACATGGCAATTTAATAACAAAATGACACATATCAACTAGGGAGTCTGAATCTCACAAAAATTATAACCAAATTACATCTGAAATAAAACCAGATTTAAATTTCTGTTGCTGAAACAGAATCACAAACTTAGTTATGTTAAAAGAAAAAATTATTTGATTGTATCAACTCCAACCATACGATGTTTATGCATAACAAAAGACAAAGACAGCAGATTCAAGGGCTCCAATTACTTTCTCACAGGGGAAAAATTACACCTTATAAAAGGAAAACGCTGAAAATATAAATGCATTGGGAAAAAAACAAATAAAAGTTACACATAAAATAGTTATGACGATATAAAATCTAAGCAATATATTTCACAATCAATACTTTAAATAAAAAGCATAATCCAGATGAATAAGAAATTTAAACACCACTTCTGTGCACACCCTGACTTCTACAAGGGTACAGTAAGAAGATGCTTGAAATTCAAAGCACCTCCTCCACTCGCTAACAAGTTACATACGCCGTTTAAACAAATAACACCTCAAATATCTGCTCCCCTCCCATAAGCACTGTCATCATTTTGCTGGGATAATGGCAAGGGAAGAACAAATCCCTCCGTGAGCATATGGAGAGATGTCTAAAATATCACCATGCCCAAAGCAAACACTCAACAAATAAGTATATGCAATATTACAACCTATAAAAGAAAACTAATTCTCAAAGTTACTGTAAATTAAACAAAGAAATGAGATGGCTTGGCAATCTATCCAAAATGCTATACCAATTTACAGGTAAGACAAATATCCATCATCAGGGCCACGTTACCCAATGGTCTGGTTGAGGAACCAGGCCATTAGATATCTTGAATATCTTCATCTCCTCAAAAGTCAGACAGAAAATGGGACTTCCCTGGTGGTACAGTGGATAAGACTCTGCACTCCCAATGCAGGGGGTGGCTTCGATCCCTCGTCAGGGAACTACATCCCACATGCATGCCACAACTAAGAGTTTGCATGCCACAACTAAGGAGCCCACAAGCCACAACTAAGAAGCCCACCTGCCACAACTAAGACCCAGCGCAAACAAATAAATTTTTTTTTAAAGTCAGGTAGATAAAAAGAAAAAAGAAGATATTGTTATTTCTCTAATTTTCTATAAAAAGCAGTTCATATGAGAGGCATATAGTTCTTTATGAAACCAAACCACTAACGCCATATACTTGTAATTCTAATTAATATCTAAGAACTCTGGAAATCATGACATATGTTCTTGGAACTAAATTATGGGAAGATGGCTATAAAGTTTCACTCATTCGAAATTAATGAACACCTAATTTGTACCATAGGCAGTGGGGACAAAAAGTTACAAAGACACAGAGCTACCCACCCTTAAGGAGTTCCTAGTCACATAGATTATTGGTTGAAGCACAGTAACAAAAGGATCTTTAAAAGAAGGTTGTGAGACGGAATACAAATGAATATCCTAGAGATTTAAGGGGTTAGGCTGAGCAAGCACTCAAACACTTGTTTGATTGTTGATCCACTGGTAATGCACAGCATACTTATACTCAAGAACCTACAGAGGCTAGGAATAAAAAATGTTTCCTCAAGTGGTAAGGAATATTCCTTCAATTATGAAGAAATCCCTAGGTGGTTACAGAATAGAGACAAAGTAATGAAACTAAATTTTACTCAGGTGACTTTACCTGGGGGCTGCGAGTACCCTAATCTCACTATACCTCACTGCTTTGCCCTATGATGCTACTCTTCAGCTCATCGGAGTTCCTCGGGGTAGAGGACCTGAGCACACTGATTTTCAAATATAAGCACACAGCATGAGCCACACTGGCACTGTGTGCAATACAGCTGAGAGAAGGGAGGAGAATGACTCCCACTTCACGTTCTATTCTGATCTCTCTGCCTGTCTACCTAAATTCAGTGATGACTTAAGCACTTTGATACTTTACATGCTTCAGCGGCATTTCTGCAAATGGTTCAGAATATTTTAACTTCACCTTGGAGCAGCCTGCAGTTAAAACCTGAACCATAATAAACTTCTCTCTGTTAATATCCTTGTCAATTTGCACATTTCCACAGTGTAATCATGGCAAACTATGTTCCCAGAGAATTTCTTTCAGTTTTGAAGTTTGATAATGTAACTATTCTTAATAATTAAAGCACTGAAATTTTCCTACATGATGACAGGACACTATATATGCTATATACATACATATGCATAGAGATGTGGATGTATGTATATAGCCAAAGACAATCTGTGTGTGTGTGTTTTATAGTCAAAGTTAATTCTTTCACGATTAATCATATAGTCACATATTCCGTCACTTAGTGCTATTCTATAGATGTATACTGCATTCCTGACCGTCTGTTTCACAGTTATGTGATACCAGTCACACAGGAGATCAAATCATAAAATGTATACGAATCAAAACCCTATTACAAAGCATATGTCCCAGGTAGATCAGAATCTCTGTCTCCATCTTTGTAAATGAATAGCAGCATAAAAAAAGATGTATCATAATTATCACTGGTAGAGTAGGTGGTTAATTTAATTCATGAACTGTCATGATGAGTCCTACCATCCCCCTTTCCCTTCCTCTCAAACACTCCTACCTATAATTCCAAGGTCAAATGCTATGAATACATATTCTGTCAATTTTAACATAGGACTAAATTTAACCTCTAGAATTAGCTCTACAAAACTCTGCCTCAGTTCTAATGAGCTTAATAAACACTAAATTCACACCTCAAAACAACATTTACCAAAGTAAAAGGTCTGACTATTTACATAGCAAATTAAGAATTATATAATAAAGGCTTGAAATTTTATAGCTACAAGGGACTTCTAGATATAAAGATCATCTAGTCCAGCATCTTCATTTCAGAGAATTCAAGTGTGGAGTTGGTACCAATCCAATCTTGTTGACATAACTTACAACGTCATAAGGCAAAAAGAACGATACAAAATCCAAAGCGCCTTTAGGCTGGTAAATACTGCTTTGTTTAAAAATAATCATAATCATAATCCATTCTTTCTAAAGAACGGCAAGTAGCGCTATCTCTAGCCACTCCTGAGATAGAAAGGCTCAAGCACAAGCATTTGCCAACTTATTTTATACAACAGCAAAGAAAACTAAACTTGTCCTTAAACCTGGCTATGCCCAGCCCAACACCCACCTCAAACGAAGTAAATGCCAAGAGCCAGGTCAGTGTAGGTTCAACAGCAAAAACTCCCTGAAGAAGAAACAGTCATGGAAACAGCCACTCCTATCCAAATACCTTAGGAGGCAAACATTCGTACACATAGAAGTGGTATTTTAAGAACCCACAGTCAGTCTAATTCATGCAGAAAAATCCCTTAAAAGGAACATTTATATTATTACGGTGTTGGTTAATATACCTAATATTTGCATAAACTTACATTGTGTGTTCTCTCTATTCATTTTCATGACTAATTTTAGTATTTTTATAAGGTGACATCTGTTTCCAGGAATAAAATCTCCTAAATCATTAGAATCACCTAAATCAGTAGAAATCACCTAAAACATTAGACCAACAGGAAAAAGATTTTAATTTACAATGACCTGTCAAAAGGTTATTCTTCAAATCAACTAGAGAATCAACTCTGGAGTATATTAGGAGTTACACCAGAATACCACCCGAACCTCACCATGCCTTCAGAAAAGAAAACAAACACAACATCTTACTGATGAGCACTTATTTTTGCAATGTAAATGAAGATTGAAAGAAATACTAATTCTGTCTACTGCTTAGAATGATATTCATGTACATTACTCTGGAGGCTTTGTTTGGGATCATTACAGATTCAATATACCAGAGGGCAAAATACTACAGCTAGAAAAATCTGCAAAGGAAAAAAAAAAAAACTTCCAGCTGAGCATGCAAAGTAATTCTACAGAAGGTAACAGCAGTCTGCATACTTGACTATCTTGGATAGATATATTAATAATCTAGGCTTAACTTGCAATATTCTGACAGCTAGGCATGGCACTGGTTCTTTTAGACCCTGAAATCTGATTCCAAATCTGCCACCAACCTTATACACAGCTGTGACTTACTATTACATATTTTAAATGGTACAATAATACTAACCTACTTTATCAGAAATAAATACTTGTCAATATCCTTACATTTCTGTACCTCTCTTACCTTCCCTGATTAGAAGAGCTCTGCCCCAGTCTCAATCCATAAATACCACCAGCTTTCCTCAGAATTACTCAGTTTGGTACTTCATCTACCAACCCACCAGGAAGGTTGTTAAACCTTTACACTTCTTAAAATCTTTCTAATCTCGTTGGAGATTTCTCCAAAGCACTATTTCTCAAACTCTCTTCCTCCAAAATGTGGGCTTGCCCCATCATGCTGCCTCCCACCACTCATCAGGTCTAACCCCTTATTCTTTTTTTTTTTTAATTTATTTTATTTGTTTATTTTTGGCTGCATTGGGTCTTTGTTGCTGCGTGCGCACTTTCTCTAGTTGTGGTGAACCGGGGCTACTCTTTGTTGCGGTGTGTGGGCTTCTCATTGCGGTGGCTTCTCTTGTTGCAGAACACATGCTCTAGGCATGCGGGCTCAGTAGTTGTGGCTTGCAGGCTCTAGAGGGCAGCCTCAGTAGTTGTGGCGCACGGGCTTAGTTGCTCCACAGCATGTGGGATCTTCCCAGACCAGGGCTTGAACCCATGTCCCCTGCATTGGCAGGCGGATTCTTAACCACTGTGCCACCAGGGAAGTCCCACCCCTTATTCTTATCTCTCCTCACAGTACCCCAATGATGTAGATATCTAGATCAAACCCTCAGATCCACAGCCTTTGCTCAAAGGACCCCATTAGTTCATCCACCCTATTTTGCAGCTGTTGGATCAAACATAATCAACTCCCTCTTGATGTCCAGCTAATTCCTTCACTATCTCTCATTTGCTGAGTACCTGCGTATAAACCAAGCACGAGGCAAGGGAAAGACAAGTAGATAGATGAGGGACTTCCCTGGTAGTCCAGTGGTAAAGAATCCGCCTTCCAATGCAGGGGACACGGGTTCGATCCCTGGTCCGGGAACTAAAATCCCGCATGCCGCGGGGCAACTCCAGCTTGCCCTTTGGCTGTCTTAACCCCTATCCTTACAAACACTCTTATCCCTGCTCGTGTGGACTCCTGCATACCCATCCCACCCCCATCTCCACACCTGCTCCTTCAATCCACCTTCCTTCCTCTATCAGAGTGGTCTTTCTAACATACAAATTCAACCTTCCATTGCAGGCTCAAAACCCCTTCCCGTGACTGGTGAGTTTTCAGAAAAGCATGCAGAGTCCTAAGTCCAGCAGCAGAAAGACCCCTTCCTGATCTGCCCCTGCCTTACCTTGTACCAACAATATTAAACTACTTTAAGATCCACAAAAAAGAGCATGCTTTTCTCTGTGTCTTCCTGCTACCTTGCACACCTGCACCTTTCTCTGCAAAACACTTACTAAACCTTCAAAACTTAGCTAGAGCTCATCTCCTCCTAGAATCTTCCCCTAACTAGCACCCAGAACCCAGGCACCCTTCCTCTACACCCAGAGTATCCTGTGCACACCTCTATCAAACTGCTTCTCTCACAACATCTCTCCCACTGGAATGCAGGCTCCTTGAGAGAGGACACTTTCTAATACATAATTTAGGTGATTAGCTTAGTCCCTAGCCAAGAGCAGACAGTCTCTACAAGAAGATGTGCTCTTAGCCAAAGCAAACTAGATTATGAATTTGTCAACTAATTGAAAAAGGCAGTTAAGTGGGAAATCATAAAAACTGATACATATTTTACCATGTCTATATTAATGTAAGATACCTAAAAGTGCATTCATTCACCAATCTCTGGATATCAGGCCAGGGCCTTCCCTTTGAGTTTAGGTCTGCAGATTAACCATCAGCATTATCTTTCTGCATAATGCACTGGCTATTGACGGCCAGTTTGGCTTTCTTAAAGTGTACCAAAAACTTAAAAACACGTGAAAAATAATTGGAGTAGTCAATCTTTTTAGATTATTTGTTCAGTTTTATTCATCCATATCGCCCTCATTTAATTCAACAGCAAGATTTTTAAGTGATCCCTTTATCAAATCTTTCCAAAGAATTCAATTTACATTTTTATTTTTATCATCTCACACCAGTCAGAATGGCCATCATCAAAAAATCTAGAAACAATATATGCTGGAGAGGGTGTGGAGAAAAGGGAACCCTCTTGCACTGTTGGTGGGAATGTAAATTGATACAGCCACTGTGGAGAACAGTATGGAGGTTCCTTAAAAAAACTACAAATAGAACTACATATGACCCAGCAATCCCACTACTGGGCATATACCCTGAGAAAACCATAATTCAAAAAGAGTCATGTACCAAAATGTTCATTGCAGCTCTATTTACAATAGCCTGGAGATGGAAACAACCTAAGTGTCCATCATCGGATGAATGGATAAAGAAGATGTGGCACATATATACAATGGAATATTACTCAGCCATAAAAAGAAACAAAATTGAGCTATTTGTAATGAGGTGGATAGACCTAGAGTCTGTCATACAGAGCGAAGTAAGTCAGAAAGAGAGAGACAAATACCGTATGCTAACACATATATATGGAATTTAAGAAAAAAGAAAATGTCATGAAGAGCCTAGGGGTAAAACAGGAATAAAGACACAGACCTACTAGAGAATGGACTTGAGGATATGGGGAGGGGGAAGGGTAAGCCGTGACAAAGCGAGAGAGAGGCATGGACATATATACACTACCAAACGTGAAATAGATAGCTAGTGGGAAGCAGCCGCATAGCACAGGGAGATCAGCTCGGTGCTTTGTGACCGCCTGGAGGGGTGGGATAGGGAGGATGGGAGGGAGGAAGACGCAAGAGGGAAGAGATATGGGAACATATGTATATATATAGCTGATTCATTTTGCTGTAAAGCAGAAACTAACACACCAAAAAAAATAAGAAGAAGAAGAACCAAGACAAAAAAAAAACTTTCTTTCACACTCATATTTCATCAATTTACATAATATTCAATTAAATACACATTTAGAAAGACAAGAAGTCAGCAAAAAAAACAGGTTTAGAAATGTACATAACCACTCACAGTTAGCCTACAACTCAATATGGCAGGATGATGGTGGAGGCATTCTAAAGAATAGTCTTTGAACCAGAATCACTCAGATGGTCATTAGTCAGCACAGTTTGTCCAGCAAATGGAAAACATCAGTTAGCCCAGAAAGTAGGTTAAATAGAAGTTGGCTGAAAGCTTCTTAGATAAATGTTTACTGAAAGAACATAAGGAATGAAAGAGAAAGCATGGAGAACCAATGAATTTCCTCCAACCTTCCATAACCACTCATGGGAGTGAAGCACTACAGCAAAATGATGAGGTCATCCATCCCTCAAAGTTCTTCAGTGACTCCCCATAGTTTGCATTTAATTTCCAACGCCTTAGTATACAAACACTACCTGCCCACAATCTTACCCTACACACACACACACACACACACACACACACACCCCTACTGTTCCTCCAGTTGTTCTGATTTATTTGCAGTTATCTCAAACATGCTTTTCCCTGGACTTAGGATGTCCCACTTCTCTACCTAATTCTTAGTCATCTTTAAAGTTTCACGTGTCACTTCCTCTAAAAATCTCTCCCTTATGATACCCCTCCTCCTAAAGAAGGTGGACACCGTTGCTCGGGAGCACCTCTGCACCCTGTTATATGTAGGTGACAATGTGAACTGGCTGCCTTGGGTCAGTCGTAGGTTATGCCTGTTGTCTCAGCATAAATATTGGCAGCACTCATTTCACTATTAAAAAGAGTCCCAGTCTGATAATAACAACTAAATGGGCACCCTAGACATTGTACAATACAAAGAAGATTAAGCAATGGTCTATGCTCTTATTTAAAAAAAACAAACAAACAAAACACATACACTCAGACTATCCCATTTCTCAAATATGTGTAATTATTATTCACGCCGTTTTTATCCTGAAAAGCGTCACATTTGGACAATAAATGATAAATGGTTGCCTTCTGTATACACCTATATACATTACAATACCATTCAATGTTTTCTTCTCTATCTCCTTCACAAGACTATAAATGTCTCGAGGAGCAAGGGCTTATTTCTCACAATATCCACACAGCAGAGCCCAAGCTCAGTACATATGAAGTATACTCATTAATGTTTGTTGACTGTTACCAATCAATTCAGAATGTAATCCTTCTCTAAGTAGCTGCAGCATAACCCGTTATTTATAAACAGCTGACTAAGTGATTTATTAACCTTGACTTATGCCCATACAGTAGTTATAGAATGTTACAATCATATTGTCTCAAAACAAAGAGTATCATCACCAGTAATAACATAACATTTGACATACTGACTCAATTCATTCACATAACATGATGAACTCTCATATTATCATATATTCTTAACAACATCACTAGCATTAAAAGGTAATTTTTACAGAACACTTTTTTGTGTCTCCAGAAATGCACATAAACCCTAAAAAGTAGTTATTGTATTTTTATTTAAAAAGAAAAATGCAGAAAACAGCTTAGCAATTCTCTTTCTTAGAGTGCCATTAAAAGCTACTTCTGCCTGGGGAAAATGATATACATTTTGTACGTAAACAAATTTACAAGAACAAGGAAAGCCATTCCATATTTTAGTCTAATAACAGCTGTTAGACATCTTCCACGTAACATAATTCATGGAGAAAACATACAAGCAACATACAGGCAAAAAATATGATTTGAAGACCTTGGATTATTTGTTCCCATGTAGTTTATTACTAATTACTTAAAAGCACCAAGAAAAATGGAAAACTGTTTTTCTGGATAAGTAAAAGTCATACTCAGCAAGAGCTTGATCAGAAAATGAGACAACTGGCTACCAAAATACGTATAAAATTATGACTTAGGTCTGGAATTAAAACCAAGGACATTTCTAAAATCAGTATCAAGGGGGTGGGGGTAGAAGTGATCCAAAAAGGTAATTCCTCTCTAATCACTGAAAAGAACAAAAGAAACCACATTTTAATAAACAGATCAGGAAATAAAAGGTGGGGAAGAGACTAAACTGTAAGAAATAATTCAACTGCCTTCTTTAATTAAATTTTCAATAATTTTCATGAAAGAATATAGATATATGCACAGACTCAAGTTACCAAAGACGTGGCAAATTACTGCAATTTCTAAATAAGTAGCTTTACAACTTTCATATGGAGCCCAATTTTTATATTATCTTGCAACTAATTACAAGCTTGGGCAACCACTCAAAGCAGAAATAAAGTTAAAGCAAAATGAATACTCTCCCTCTTCAACTTTCACAGCCATATCTCATGCAACCATACTTTAATAACTGTTTCTGGTTACTTAGAAACTGTCATTATCTTACCAGGCAATAGACTGAGATTTTCCAAATGAAAGAGAGCACAACAGCTTCAGCAAGCCAGAGCAGGGGCCAGAAAAGATGACAATCTGTAATGGAATCACTCAGCTTTCATTTATAACTGCTAACTTGAAGGGTTTTACCTATAAATAAATTATGCAATCATTATACATGTACAAATATTATCCCATCAACCCAACTTGGACCTTGAGATGTGGGGAGAGTGAACAGGAAAGGGGAAGGAGCATGGGTGACGGACATCAAAGATTACTAACACAATGGGCTTCCCTGGTGGCACAGTGGTTGAGAGCCCGCTTGCCAATGCAGGGGACACGGGTTCGAGCCCTGGTCCAGGCTTATCCCACATGTCGCGGAGCAACTAAGCCCGTGTGCCACAACTACTGAGCCTGCGCTCTAGAGCTCGCACGCCTAGAGCCTGTGCTCCACAACAAGAGAAGCCACCACAATGAGAAGCCTGCGCACCGCAGCGAAGAGTAGCCCCCGCTCGCCGCAACTAGAGAAAAGCCTGTGCACAGCAACAAAGACCCAACACAGCCATAAATTAATTAATTAATTTAAAAAAAGATTACTAACACTGATTATGTGCCAGGCAGTGTGACAGTCCTGGAGACACAACCATAAAACAAAGTCCCTGCCTTTAAAGTTTAAACAAACTTTGTTAAGAAGATCATATGTCAGCAGGATCTGAATCCAGGTCTGATTCCAAACCATGTGGTCTTTTTTCTACTACTACTCCTACTACTACTACATCCTGTCCCAAAAGAAAGAACCTGTTTGGCAGGTTTTCTAAGAATGACAGGGGCAGAACAACTCTTCCACTAAGGTGTGTGGGGAAATTGAGGGTTTTTTTCCCCTGAAACAGCTTCAGAGGGTACAACCAAATAACAAAACCTGATTGTGATAGATAATTTTATGTGTCAACTTGGCTGGGCCATGGTGCCCAGATACTTGGTCAAACATTATTCTGGATATTTCTGCAAGGATATATTTTTTAAATTATTTATTTATTTATTTATTTTTGGCTGCATTGGATCTTCGTTGCTGTGCACATGGGCTTTCTCTAGTTGCAGCAAGCGGGGGCTACTCTTCGTTGTGGTGCACGGGCTTCTCAATGCGGTGGCTTCTCTTGTTGCGGAGCATGGGCTCTAGGCATGTGAGCTTCAAGAGTTGTGGCACACAGGCTCAGTAGTTGTGGCTCACGGGCTCTAGAGCACAGGCTCAGTAGTTGTGGCACATGGGCTTAGTTGCTCTGTGGCACGTGGGATCTTCCCAGACCGGGGCTCGAACCCGTGTCCCCTGCATTGGCAGGCAGATTCTAAACCACTGCACCACCAGGGAAGTCCCTGCAAGGATATTTTTGATTGAGATTAACATTTAAACTGGTTGACTTTAAGTAAAGCAGCTTGCCCTCCATAATGTGGGTGGGCCTCATCCAATCAGTTGAAGGCCTGAATAGAACAAGACTGACTTCCCCTAAGCAAAAAGAAATTCTCCAGCAGACAGCGTCTGAACTTACACCCTGAGCCTCTAGCCTGGGTCCTTCCCTAGGTCTCCACTTTGATAGCTTTTAGACTTAAACTGCAACATCAGTTCTTCCCTGGGTCTCCAGCCCACCAGCCCACCCTGCAGATCTTGGACTTGCCAGCCTCCATAATCACGTGAGCCAAATCCTTAAACATCTCTATTTCTTTCTCTTTTTCTCTCTCTCCCTCTCTCTCTCGATATCTATCTATACACACACATACACAAATACACACATACACACATCGTATTGGTTCTGTTTCTCTGGAGAACACTGACTAATATATTACTTAAACATTAAATACATGACATGGAAAAAAGACAACTAAAAAAGTATTTTGTGTCAATATTTACAGCTTATTTCCACCATCCTCCAGTGACAGGGATCAACTACTCAGTCAATGATTCATTTCTAGATTAAGGGTAAGAATTTCACAAAACAATAAGTGCCAAACCCAAGTAACTTCAAACTAAAACTTCTAATTGCTACTTCTACAAGTGGAGCAATCTACTGAGAGCTCTCTAGTTCCTTAAATATATTACTCACAGAACTCATTATTCAGAGAAGGAACCAGCAACATAAAAATTCCACAAGCATCACAGTCCCCAATGGAAAAACACAAGTCTCATCTCAAACTTGGTTGAGTACCTAATAATGTTGCCCTCTTTCCTTTAAATACTACTTACAATTATGTATGTAGTACTTATCTAAGTAGTACTATTATAAATTCAGTATTCAATAAAGTACAAATAGAATTTATTAGCCATATCACAGTAAGGTTTAAGTATACTTAATGAAAAATGATAATGCAGCACCAGATTATATAGTAAGGCAGTTTAAAGGACTTCACCAGAACTTATAAAATGCTGGAATTGCTTGAAACTGTAAGATTTATCAGCTGATCTAATTAGGCCAAAAGCAACACTTTAACATTCTGATTTCAGAAAACTCTGCCACCCCAAAAAATATTTTTCTTATCATTTATATACTACCAAAACTTTTCATAGGTACAACACTATCCAGTGCATGAGGGTAACTGACCCTTTGATGCTAACTAAAAATATTATATACTACCATATACTCTAATCATATATCAAATCAATCTTTTCAGCTAAAACTTTTGTTAAGAATAACAACAGGAAACTACATATTGCCTGGTGTTTTAGAAAACATATTCAAAAGGATGCTGTGGAGACCTAGGACACAAAATCCCATTTTTAACTGAGTGCATGCAAGTGTTTTCATAGGATTACATACAGGCAAGATACTAAACTTGACATCTCTACTCTCAGCTTCTGAAAGACAAAGCCTGTTAAGGCTCAATAATTTAATAGACCCAAAAGAAAGATGTGATCTCACAAGGGAGAATTCTTAGGCTTTCTTTCAACAAATATGTATTATTTTGAGTAAGACTATGCATTAACATGTTTTTTACTTCAGATCCAGAATATATGCCCAGTTTTTAAAAGCACATTTTAAGTAACACGTTAGGATATCATACAGACAACAGCAATTCAAAGAAAATATCTAACACCTATGCAAGTATTATCATCATAATTTAAAATTCATTAGAAAGTCCTACCCCACATAATACTTACAAGCTTAGCCACAAATATGGGATCAATTTTACCAAGGATTAGAAAGTATGCGCTTAAGGAATTCAACTGTCAAAAGTCCACTCATTTTCTTAAACCAACACCTTCTTCAGTATTCCATAAATTTATACCCCAAAATTTTTCTCTGTGACCTCCAAAGAAAATTACATTAAAAATTAATTATTAGAATCACAGGCAGTATTTTTTTAAGTTTTTGTCAATTTTAGAGTTGTTAGGGACTTCCCTGGCGGTCCAGTGGTTAAGACTCTGCGCTTCCACTGCAGGGGACGTGGGTTTCATCCCTGGTCAGAGGAACTAAGATCCTGCATGCCACGTGGCACAGCCAAAAAATTAAAAATAAATAAAATAAACAAACAAAAAAATAGAGTTGGTATTGCTGATTGTTCCAAATGTGTCCCCCATTTCTTTTTCTTTATAATTAAAGTAATATATCATCATTGTAGAAAATTTAGTAAATCTAGAAAAATTAAAATAATTTTATAAACATCACCTTTATTCTCTGCATCCAGAAATTACCAGAGGTAACATTTTGCTATATGCACTTTCAGTCTTTGCTCAGTCTTTTAGTTTTAAAACTAAAATTGTGATAAAAATGCATACTAAATATTTAACCAGTCTTTTTATTCTATAGTATATTGCAAAATATTTCTCATATTTAAAAATTTTAGAAAACTTGATTTATAACAGCTTTATATTATTACACTATATGTATGTATATATATATCATAATGAATTTAACCATTCCCCTATTATTGAATATGTGAGTTCTTTTAACTTTCTACGGAGGCAAATAACACTTTGATATACTCCTTACTAACAATCATTGACAAAAAAAGGCAGTAAACACCACCCAAAATTCATATCCAAAAATTGCCTGTAAACACAAGAAAACATTCAACCTCACCAATAAATCAACATAATACACAGAAATTATGAGAAACCTAATAAGCTGAAAACTATAAAGCATATATATAATACCAAGTGCTAGTACAGGGATTGTGAGAAAACCATTCCAGTGCAATGCTAATTATAAACTGATAAAATCTGTTGGAATAATAATTCAGGCTATGTGTATCAAAGGCTTTAAAATATTTTAGGAATCTATTCTAAATAAATAATCATAGATAATTCTAGATGCTGACCAAGAAATATAGGGTTAATTCCCTTTCGACGTTAATTTAACATTGAAACAAAACATAATGTGTTTTGCACATGTATCAAAAATCAATGAAGGGCTTCCCTGGTGGCGCAGTGGTTGAAAGTCCGCCTGCCAATGCAGGGGACATGGGTTCGTGCCCCGGTCCGGGAAGATCCCACATGCCGCGGAGCGGCTGGGCCCGTGAGCCATGGCCGCTGAGCCTGCGCGTCTGGAGCCTGTGCTCCGCAGCGGGAGAGGCCACAACAGTGAAAGGCCCGCGTACCGCAAAAAAAAAAAAAAAAAAAAAAAAAGTCAATGAAGACCTGAACTATATATTAACATTCTTGTATTCTGCTTTCCCTATTGTATCACAGATTTTCATTTCTGGTTCAGCTTCTATGTTTCATAAGATTTGTGTGTTTGTTTGTTTGTTTGTTTTTCGGTACGCGGGCCTCACTGCCGTGGCCTCTCCCGTTGCGGAGCACAGGCTCCTCAGCGGCCATGGCTCACGGGCCCAGCCGCTCCGCGGCTTGTGGGATCTTCCCGGACCGGGGCACGAACCCGTGTCCCCTGCATTGACAGACGGACTCTCAACCACTGCGCCACCAGGGAAGCCCTGTGTGTTTGTTTTAATGTTCACTGCTCAGTCTTAAAATTTCTAAGAGGAAATGTATGCTTTGGGCATTCATATGTTAAAACCGATGCACTGGGAATTTCCTGGCGGTCCAGTGGTTAGAATTCCATGCTTCCACCGCAGGGGGCATGGGCTTGATCCCTGGTTGGGGAGCTAAGATCCTGCAAGCCGTGCAGCCCGGCCAAAAAATAATAATAATAATTACGTTTTACATATTGGTGCACAAGATGACAGTCAAACACCCTATAGTAAGTTTTGCCTTTCCTCTGAGGAATGGTTTCTTTTCTTTTAATTTTTTTATTGAAGTATAGTTCATTTACACTATTACATTAGTTTCACGTGTAAAACATAGTGATTCAATATTTTTATAGATTCTGCTCCATTTAAAGTTATTACAAAATAATGGCTATATTTCTCTGTGCTGTACAATGTAACTTCCTTCTTTACTTATTTTATACATAAATAAGTTTGTATCTCTAGGAATGGGTTCTTTAAAAAAAATACAATAGTTGATTCATAATGAAAAGTGTGAATTTATGTCTGTTTCTTTCTTACAAAACAACTTTGCACATCCATTTTATCTGAAACAAGTGCTTAGTAAAAAGAACCCATCAATACAGCACTGACTCACAAGTAGACCTTAAAAACCAACCAATAAACCTGTTTTTCTCCCTCCTCTATTGAGGTCGCTTACAGTGAAGGAAAACCCTTCAAAAGCCTGAATAGGCAACTTTCACTTTGAGTACTATTTAAAATCCTTGTATCAAGATTAGACAAATTTTGCAGTATGAATGTACCCTCCACGAAGCTCTATCCTGACATATGTTCTGACAGAAGAGAAGTAAAAAGCAACTTTTGGAGAAGAGATCTGAAGTGGAAGAAAGGGAAAGGTCCCCCTCACTGGACCGTGACAGACTCAAGGCACAAAGCCATACAGTTTCTCAGGATCACACCAGTCTAAAAGCATCAAGGGAGAAACACCAAATACCTACTCTCGAAGCCTCTCACCTGGACTCTCCCAGGTCACCATTCTGTTTATCTTTCTGACCCTTGTTAACCACTATGTGTCCCAACCTAGCCCACTGTATTTCATCTGGCACAGAAAATAATGTGGAAGATTAGCTTTCCCCAGAACAAAACTCATTCATTATCTGACTTAAAAAAAGAGAGAAAGAGGATAACATGTCTGTGAGCCGGTCCATTTAAAACCACTTTTCTTCACACATAAATATATATGGAATAGTTTGACTGTACAAACTCTTTTTTTAGTCCCTCTGAAATATATTAAATAAGCAACAAGACTTTGGTCCTCCTAAAATATAAAATTTCCAAATATCTTTATATACTCTGCCTATTTCATTGTCCTTTTTGTAAGGATAGGGGCCTGAGAAAGAGAGAGCAAGTTTGGCTAAAAAATTGGGAATCGTGCAAAAGGTTATCGATATCTCAATCATGTTGAACAGTGCTGTGAAGCTATTTCCAGAACAACAGTGAGTGAAGCAATTAATATGTCAGCAACTATATTACAAAACATTTCTTTCTTTATTCGTAGGTTCCTCAGCAAGGTATTTCAATATATAGTTCAAGCCACACTTTCAAAAGTCGAGTTGCTCTAAAAGCCACTTTATCAAAATGTACTCCGTTGGATTTAACCTTTTAATCATCTTAAAGTTTCTACTATAATCTATAGCATATATAACATTCCCAAGAGCAATTTAATATAACTTCTTCATTTTGAAATTTCAACAAAAGATGTTCAAATTTTTCCCTTTGAAATAACAGCACAAATATTTATGATAATGGTACTGTACAAATATGTTAAGAGATAATGAAGATAACAAGAGGTTAAAGCTCAGAAGAGGTCTTAGTGATAAACTAAAAGTAAGAGAGCCTCAATTACGAATAAGAAAACCAAAGCCTCAAGACGTAGATTTGTCCAAGTTTACAGAATATCAAGAAACTTTTGGTGTTACTTTCATTATCAATTAATAATATTTAACAGTGGTGTATATAATATACTTTAGTTGACAATGTGCAATAAATTAAATAAGTGCCTGCCCAAAATGACTTATCTCATACATGGTTATAGTACAGATAATAGCAAGTATGGCATATAAAATCTATATTGAAGTACTGAAGGAAGAGGAGAATTTTTAAAATAAAGAGTGAAGTCTGTCCATGAACAATTCCAATCAACGTAAAAGAATAATGAAAGCAAGAACTTAAGAGCAGTAGGATGGAAATAAGCATCAGGTCATTACAAAAGGGCAAGGGTCTCCGCATGCTAGAAAAGACCAATGTAAAGATGAAAATTGGCATTAGCGCTTTTGTGCCTTTAAAGATACACTATGCTGAAGCAATCACTTAGCTTCATCAACAGCAATTTCAGATTATGTGAAGAAAAGTGCAGTGTCCCAAGGTAGGGAGTGATTCTAACCATCCTCTTTGCCCCGTACACTAGTCTTCTTCAGTTAACAAATATGCTCATCCCTTTCTGGATCCTGCTGTTACTTCAGCTTCCTGTCTTCTTTCTCTCCATGAACTGCATTAACAGGCAGGCAGCATTTGTTGTCCCCACATTGCCACTTCATCTTAAGACCATGTCACCATCCCAAAATTCCTTTATCCTTGCTCTCTAGACCTTCCTAAGGTCTGCTGCCCTCATGGTATCTTAAATTTTAACATATCTCACGCCATACTCATTGCGTCTCCTACACTCCCTTTAAAAAGCATGCCCCGGATCCCATTTATATGAACTGTCCAGAAAAGGCAAATCCACAGAGACAGAAACTAGATTAGTGCTTGCCAGAAAACGTGGGAAGAAGGGGAATTAGGAGTGACTGCTAACAGGCACAGGGTTTCTTTCTAGGGTGATGGAAATATTCTAGAATTAGATAATAGTGCTGGTTGCACAACATAGTGAATATACTGAAAACCGCTGAATTGTACACTTGAAGATGGTGAATTTTATGTTACTTGAATTTTATCTTAATAGAAAATTGCAAATTAAAAACAAATAAAAAAAGAAAAAGAGAAAAAATAAAATTAAAAAATAAAAACAAATGAAAATAAACAAATATAAGAGCACGCACGCACATACACACACACACACACATGTCCCTACTTCTTTCCTTTTGCCTTGAAAAATAATAAACTCCCCATAAGTGGAATTATTCAAGCAGAAGCTGAATGATCATCTGTCAGCAATATGCTATTGAAGGGCTAACTGAAGTGAGTGGGGCAATTACACTAAATTACCCTTAAGTATTTTTCATCTTTAAGTTTCTATGTCACAAACCAAGAGGAAGAGATTAGAACCAGGGAAATTTTTTAAAGTGACCAGAAAGAAAAAATATGAAGCATTACTTGAAAAGTATTCTCCTATTCAAAATGAAAACTGTAGAATATAATGAAGCAAAAGAACAAAAATGAAATAGATCCAAAAAGGAAGAGCATAGGAAATTAAGAAAAAATAGTAAATAAATTAGATAACAGCACAAAAATCAATAAATGATATTCAGAGTTTAACATAACAATATTTGTTTTGTTTATACAGAATTTATCCTGTATATAAATGTGTTTTTCTATAGAAATTCTGAAGCCTTTTTCTTTTTGAGTGGTGAAGAAGATGTTAGAAAAAAGTCTAATGCAGACGAGATTTAAATCAAATTACTGCTGACCGGCATGTGACTGGATTAATAAAGTAAACAATGTATGGATGACATAATAGAAAGTTATTTTCCCCCAAATTCAGCCTCTTGTCTTTAAAGTCCATTACCCCAACACTAGCATCCTTTGTGAGGAAATTTAGAGGGGAATAAAAAATATTGTTGATGACACAAAAAGCAAGAAACTTTAAATCTTTCTACTACAAATAAATGCCGGCAAACATCTATAATAGTCTGCTGTAGAAAAGAATCTCTTTTAAATACTAAATGACCAATGTTCAGTGAAAAAAAAAAAAGAGGTAGACCCACGCGGCATTAGAAAAGGGGTCATTCAATAACTATTCATTATTTGATTTTACACAGTACATTAAAATATTTGACTTATTTACCTGGTTATAAACCATAATTTATAAACCGTCAAATTTTAAAAGGAAGTTCAATTTAAATGTTATCCAAATAAAAGCAAGCTATATAAGATGATGATGCTTATACTCTCTCTAGAAGTTTTTAAATTTAGGCTTCCAAAAGAATGAGAGAGATGGAATTTCTGAGGCTATCAAGAACTTCCTACTCCTGTCCTTTTATAAGTAAAAACTTAGACCACTGTGCTTCCCTGGTGTGCAGTGGATAAGAATCTGCCTGCTAATGCAGGGGACACAGGTTCAATCCCTGGTCCGGGAAGATCCCACGTGCCGCGGATCAACTAAGCCCATGCGCCACCACTACTGAGCCTGCGCTCTAGAGCTCACAAGCTACAACTACTAAGCCCCCATGCCACAACTACTGAAGTCCACGGACCTAGAGCCCGTGCTCCACAACAAGAGAAGCCACTGCAATGAGAGGCCCACGCACCGCAACGAAGAGTAGTCCCTGCCTGCCACAACTCGAGAAAAGCCCACGCAGCAATGAAGACCCAACGCAGTCAAAAATAAATAAATAAATAATTAATTAAAAAAAAAAAAAAACCACTTAGACCACACAAAGAGTCCAAGATATGACTTTTTAATGACCCAAACTCCTTATGAATTTAGGGCTCATAATCCACTTTGGTATCCAGAAACAGAGCGCTTCATGCACTTTACAAATTTACACCTGTTTCATCTTCAAAGAATATTATCCCATACAACCAGCTACAGCAGACCCATCTGTAAAGCAAATCTGTTAAGTGAGCTTCCCCAACATTTTGTTACAAGCCCCTTTCAGAAGCCAGAAGATTATACTTCAAAATCATACTCCAAATAGTGACCAGCAGCATCAGCACCAACTTGACAGCTTGTTAGAAATGCAAAATCTCACCCCAGACCTACTGTTTGAGAGTTTGCTATATTCCTTGAGAATATCAAATTCTGTTATAAAGGTCAAGAAAACAAATGGAATGGATGAAACTCTAAGAAGTGATAATCACTGATGGTAAGTGAGCTAATACTCAGAGACTCAGTTAAGTATAGATAATGAGAGCTTGTAAGGCCAAGACAAAAGTTACAAGATATGTTAAAAATACATAAGTTAGTAACCTGTAAGACATTCCAAAGTAGAAAATATTGTGGAACAAACAAGAGATTTACTTGTAGACAGAAAGGGCTGGAAAGACCAAGTCATTACCATATCATCTCTGGTCTGACAGGTATGCCATCTCCATATCGCCACCCAGTATGATCCTATTCTGGACCCACAGGTGCTCTAACCAAGAAATGCAAATAATGCCCATGGCTCATCAGCAGGCAAACTGGCAAAGCTACAGCTGTATCTAAGTGTACTTGTCCCCACTCTCTTCCATACAGCAAGTATGTATCCCAGGAAGTACGATGCTAAGGGCATCATGAGTCTGTGGAGTTCTTGCTCAAATATCAACTCTAGCCCTCATAACCACACCATCAATGGGAAAGGCTGATACAAAAGAGAGAGGGACAGGACACATGAATTTTGTGTACCCAGGACTCAGGTAGTGAGTCCAATCTCTTTTGCACCTTAAGTGTGTTAACTTACCCCCCACTGCTTTCCTCTTGCTTCTGGCTGTGTGTTTTAAACTAATTTGATAAATCGTGTGATTCAAGCATTTAAATTTGGTTGCTGAGCCTATCTATTCCATACCTCCAGGATAGCTGGGAGTGTACTTGGAGGCTAACCATTGCATCAAGGTAATTTCCTACAAAACAACTACTGAATAAGAAATATGCATTTTAAAAGGTCCCCAGGTGATTGATATGCAAATTCAAGTTTAGAAGCACTGAGCAGGACTGTTAGAAAGAGAACGCTGCACAAAGACAGAAATTTGGATTTCAGAACTATGCTCAGAACACCATCCTGAATAAAAGGCCTTGTGTACCCCCTGACAATAACTCAGAGCCCCAAAAGAGGGAGAGAATGCTAAGAAACCCATTTTCAACAACTATCATGTAAGTCTCAGAGAAGCATTGCTGCCCTTGGTGACTCTCCTTTGAACACCAGCTCTGTAAAGCTCGAGGCAACTTGAGAAAACACACAGAAGAGTATAGCATTAAGTATCCCAACATTAACCCAGCAATTTCATCTTGCTGGGAATTAGGAAAATAACCTTTTTCAGATATGCTATGTTTCAAGAACACCAATCCAAAGGACATAAGGCTACCAAAAACAGAAAAAGAGTCATGACTTCCTTAACAAGATTGCAGTGATGATCTTAGAAAGATCATCCAAGAACAGAGTTGAGCAGAATGACCGAAGAAGCGAACTTAATGGGCTGTACACCTCCCACTGACCACCGGTTCCTGACTTGATCAGCTCCAGTCATTTTATGTATTTATTACATTTGCATTGTTCCTGACACATAGTAAGGGCTCAATAAATGTTCTGAATTAATAGAAAAAATAATTTTAAATGTCACCCTTTCTATCTTTGATTTATCTAAGACAAATTTAATTCAATTCCTTGGTTCTGAGAAATTCCTGAGAATGAAGGTATAATTCCACATCTCAAATTAGCATCTTCCTAACACTCCCTCATTCCATATCTCGAAGTTGGATTTTACATTTTCTATTATTAATTCCATTCTAACTTTCCATGACACTATGAAACACATTAACCTATCCATTAAGAAACGATCTGACCATTTCTAAAAGTCACCAACAATTATACATAAGGGATATACTACACAGGAAAGATCAGCTATTATTTTGATATTTTTCTAGGTTCAGATTTAAGACATCTTAGGGAAATATCTATTTAAAACATCTATAGAAGAACTGAAATAGAAACTGAGGACATTGTCTCACACACACAAGATCTAAAACAAAAGACCAAAAGTGTTGAGAATGTTTAACTCTAGTGAAGAATAAGATGAGACTATCGGAAAAAGAATGTAAAAGTTCTAAAAATCATTTCTGTAAGGAATATGCTCCCTGTTACTTCTAAAATAGGGAATGTGTTTCAGTTTCAAAGGAAAAGATTTAAGTTGGAAATCATAACTTCCATTCCATAAATATATATTTATAAAAAGAATAAGGAAACACATATAGGGAATGGCTGAGTGTATTCCCTTCCAAATGATCTACCAAATCCTGTTCACTCCATGCATTTAGTATAGCCAAGAACAGTTAAAGTACTCATAGGACATTAGACATTTCAGCACAGGTTTTCACACTGTGTTTCATGGGTTTTAAATACCATGTGTTTAAGAATTGACTCTACAAGCTCACAGAGGAAAGAGGGAACCTTATAGATTTTTGTGTCCTCTGCAGCTAACAGCATGAGAATAGACATATGATAAGCCTTCAATAAACACTTACTGAATTTAATTATTACCACTCTCTGAGGCAAAAATCTTAACTGGAGAATAATCTGAACACTACCATCATCACCAGTAGAAAAGTAGCGCTCAAAATTTCCAAGTGAATCCACTTACATGTTAAACAATGGGAACAAGAAAGAGTGTCTTATTCATTACAAAGGGCTAAAAATGAATCTTCTGTTTGCAAACTTAATCCACTCCAACTAGTACTGTTAACTGCCCACTAAAACGCAGCACATTATCTTTCACAAATCTGATGCTTGATCCATATTCTTAATGAAATGTGTTGAACTTAAATGTATGTAATCTAGTTCATTCCTGGTTACGTGAAATACACAATCTATTACGTGAAAATTCAGAGACAAAATGCTTATTGTTATAAATGGCAGGAAAAAAAAAATCACTTCAATTTCAAAGTATCACACCCAAAACCTGGTTTGTTCACAAAAGAGCATCCAAATTTCAATGACAAATCCTTTAAAATCCATTAAACCTATTACTATGCATTTACATATTGTGCATCATAGGACCCAAATACAAGGCTGGTGCCCCATTTGGTTGCCAAATTTTCATAAACTGCTATCCCCCATTAGGGAGTCAGCCACTGGTTTTAACAAACTCCCTGAAGAGTTCATTTCAGTTATTCCTGCCTTGCTCAATGCGTAACAATTTAATCTTATTGCTTTCTTCCTCAGGGGTAAAAAGATGATGTTCCAAGGGGAGCACCTGCAAAGCGGATGTAAAAGATGAAATTTAGAAGCTGCTGGATAGGCCTGAGGGAAAGGCAACTCTAAAGAGAGTACCTACCATTGGGGGGTAGGGGAGAGAATGACAAAGGAAGGTGGGAAAGGGCAGCGGAGAAACTTAGCTTACTTAGAAACTAGATTCACAACTCCAGTAGTTATTTCAAACATAGTTTAATTTGACATGGCCCATTCTGACCCAGAACTTTTGCTTTACACTATGAAAGAAAACTTTGCCTGCTAACACCAGTAAATAATTTCATAGATTATTAGTTTATTTCATAGTTACAGAAAGGTCATATTTATCTTTGCTAGGTAAATTATGTATCTTAAAGCCTTATATGAAAGTTTCATAAGATGGAAATAACAATAGACAGTGACTTTAGATTTTGAGGAGAAAATTTAAGAAGATACCAGATCTAATTCCAAATCTATCATATATACACACTGTGTAAGCTAAAAGCCCCTAGAAAGTGGTTTCAAACTACATATTCTGCCACCACAAGCCCCCAGATTCCCCTAGGAGGGCATGCCAGCATCTTGGGGCTGAGCCGATGGACAAGTACACTTTGAAAAAGCACTCCAGGAGATTCTGATACTCAACCAAACACCTCCTGTCCCACTGCCATTATCAGCTAATAATGTTTCACCACCCGCTGCGGATGTACTTTGTGCTATTCTTCTATTCCAAATGTTAACTAAGTGAAGTCATTAGAATAGAGCGTCTGAATTCAATTGGCATTTATCCAGATTTTAAGAGGTAAAAATAAATCCATGAATGGCAAATCAATTTAACATCCTTTCACACAATTTCATTTTAAAGCCATATAACAAATTCTGAACTCAAAGCTATTTAGAGTCATAGCTTTCCAATTAAAGTATTTAAGTCCGCTAACATATTTCCACGAATCCAACATTCACTACCAAGTAGCAGTACAAAAAAAAAAGTTCCAACATTCCTCACAATCCACTTACACTTAAGTAAGGGATAACTCGGATTTTTTAAGCAAGTAAATAAAGAATATTATTTCAAGGTTATCATAACTCTCCCTTTGTACATTATACCTCATATCCTACAGTGTTTCGATTCAGATAATTTTATTATTCATGGGTAATTTCAAGTAAAACTAGTTAAAGAAGTAATTCTATTTCAAACTAACACTCCTGGTTTTCAGTGTTCATATTATTCATACACCCGTCCATTGGAATGTCTCTCAAAATCCCCAAACTTCTTCAACTTCAGTATTACTCAGTACTGGTTTATACAACTATAAAGCACATCAGGAAATAATATCTCTCAAACTCCAAACTTTTAAAATCACCTGATAACATGTGTATATCAACAACCTTGAATTCTTTATAGCTGTCAAAGCTAGTCTACATACAGTCAGGCCCAAATACTAAAAAACAAACAAACAAACAAACAAAAAACTTAGAAAAAACTTCAAAAACAAACTGAGAAAATATACTTACCTTAATTGGAGCACTACTAAACTTAATTTTCCTATTTGCCGGGATGTCTTCTTCTTCTGGCAACCCAACGATTTCTGAGTATTCCATATCAGGTTGATAGTAATTGTTTTCATCACTATCTTCCTGCTCATCCTGTTCAGTGCCTGTTTCTCCCCAGTCTGAATTATACCTGGATCTCACCCTATATATATTATAGTCACTGTGCATGTAAACATGGGAGCTCCCAAAATTATTTGAATCTTCGAATACTTCCCTTCCACAACTGAATCTAGACGCATCAGCAGAGGTAAAATCACCACCTGCAAGTTCTTTCTTCTGTTGCATTGCTGCCTCACTCCCAACCAAATGAGCTTCTGCGTCTTCGTTTTGTGGTGAAGGGATTTCAGGCTCTGTAACTGCCTTGTTTTCAGCACAAGGTTCTTCAGGAATGTCTCTGTCAATTCTGTCAGGAGTCTCTTGGTTAGATGTGGAGTCCTCGGCTTCCTTGCTCTGCTGTGCCTCTTCACTGGGCACTGAAGCTAGAGAGGTACTTTTCGAAGCCACTTCTAGTACTGGAGTTGTATTACTCTTCTGAGCATCCTCTGCATCGTCACTGTGTTTGCTTGGAGGAGACCAAGAATTAGAATCCTTAAGCTGCCCAAAGGTGTCAAGATTTGTAACAGTAACCGATGGTAAATTCAGGGGATAATGCCCAGTCACTGAGTATGCACTGTTCTCAGCCTTCTCAGAAATGATGGCACTGGGGGAATCGGTGTTCTCCAATACTGCACTCAGTTGACTCACAGTCGGGGAGACGGCCTCCGTCCGGGAGCTAAGGCTGTCCAAGGAATCAGTACTGCCTCTGTTGGACTTAGAACCACCCCATTCATCCTGAGGTTCACTCCCTCCAGTTTTCTCCTTCTTTGGGGAATAGCGGTTGTTCTGTCCTGATTCATGCACACTTCTCTCAAACATCTTGCGAGTTTCTGTGAACTTAGAATATGAAGGGCCATCGTACATTGTGTCAAATCTACTAATTCGTTCTGAAACAGAGGACTCCAACTTAACAACTGAGCCATCTGTTTTTTCCAGAAATTCTTTGGGCTTCATTCGCCTCTGAGGGGATGAAGATCCACCTTTCCCCCTTGTTTTGGCAATGACTGCAGCATTCTCACTGGGTTCCATACCCATCTGCATAAATAGATTTTTAATTCTGTTGACATTGGAGCCATATTTCCTTCCCCTGCTCTGCTGGGATCCCTCACCTTCTTTTGTTTTTTGTTCCCCATCTGACTTGGGTTTGTCAAAGGTACTTTTCAGTGCCTGGAACTCAGTTCTATATGCATTCCTGTGAGGAGAGGCACTTCTGAGAGTGGTACGTTCACCTGAAGACTCGGTTTTCAACATTTTTACTTCAGGGGTGAAAAGCCAATGTTCATAATGATCAGGAAAAAAAAACAAAAAAAACCACAAAACACCTCTCTTCTCTAATCACCAGTATCTGGTCAAGAAAAAGTACCTCTCAAATGGCATACTGTGTCAGTGATCCTCCCAACAGGTGTATTAGGAAATTATGCAGTCAAGAGTTACACAAAATGGCTTTTTCAAAGCAAGACTAGAGGTTCATCTGTAATAGAAAAGAACGAATTTCTGAATTCATTTACTTATCTGAATTTATGTTCAGTCAACTATTATACATTTTTTTTCCAAAGTGGCTTGGCCACATGTCAAATAAGAAGAAATTACATATTGAAATGGGAATTTCAAAGCCAAGAATTTAAAAGTTATAACTCTGATTGGTCTTTGGTAACAAAGCTGTTTCAAACATAACTTGAGACCCCTACCAAAATCACACACATACACACATACAAGTGACACATAAGTACACTTCAAAGCAATACTTTAGCCCAAGTTTTGGTTGGTTTTGTGAATGACCTTAAAAGAAACCAGCAGTTCCTAGATCTTTAAGAAATCATCAAACTGTCCAGAAAAATGAAATTCACTTGAGATTCTCCACATCAGGTAGAACTTATTCTTTCTATACAAGCACAATTGAAAGTTCAGAATCTATGTTTACAAACTCCAAAACGTGTCTACAGAGGCTTATTTCACTCCTTCTGGTCCAATATTCTCATCTACAGCATCCCCAAAACAACACTAGTGCAATTTCAGACCAAAACAAACAGAAGAAAGTTCTTAAATGGCAGTAAGTTTCACTGTAAGTTCAGAACCACATCAAATATTTGGAAGTTTCCTAAGAGTGAACATTATTAATTATACAGTGGGATACAGGATATCATGGGAATAAATGTATGAGAACGTGAGGATCAGAAAATTAAGGACCATGAAACCTCTTTTCATAGCCCTGATTTGTTTATTACACTTGCCTCTAACTTACTACAAGCTCAGAATACAACGCAATACGTGCTGGCTGGTCTCCTCTAGCCCACAGCTGTATTTCACATCAATATGCCAGCAAGCAAATACTTCAAGATCCGCTGAGGAGCAGATGTTGTAGTTCTAAAGATTTTTCATTTTGTTTTTGTTTTGTTTTTTAATGTTAGGCGGAGCCCTATCACCCTCACGCACCATCAGACGAGGAAGCACACACTTTCACTTAAACCGTCTCCAGACTCGGTTCCTGGCCCAGCACGCATGCATGGCCCATGCAGACAAACAAGAAAGGCTTCAGAGTGTGGTGCCTGTTTTTTTTGTCAAGCTTCGACAATCTCCTTCTACCCTGACATTTGTTTAAGCCATACACACCCTCCCCTCCCCCCAACACCCCCCCCACTCCCTCCCCCGCCAATTCGAACCCGAAGGGGCGGGGGGCGGGGGCGCTGGGGCCGCCGGGGTATTCAAAACCTGCCCTCACAAAAGACAAACATAAATAACACCAACTTGAGAGACAGCCGATTCCCGAGCCTGGTTCGGGACGCAATCCCTCGGCCCCGGGCAGGGGCAGGGCCGGGAGAGCAGGTGACGCCAAGCGCTATGGTAGGAGGTCGCTGTCTAGCTTTGTGCCAAGAAGCACCTGAAGTCCTAACACATTGGCTGCGGCTCCCGGCGGCTGCCAGGCGGATCCCAGTGTGGCATGGGGAGAGCCGAGCTCCCCGTCCACATTAAAAAAAGAAGAAGAAAAAAAATTACAGGGTAATACTAATAAATCCCTTTGTTTTTCCTCCCAGTGTGCCAGGAAACAATAGATCCCACCGATACTGCCTCCGATCCTCAACCTAACGCTCCCCAACCGCAGCCCACCCCCACCCTCAGCCTGCAACTCAGCCTTTGTACATCCCGATTTTTTCCTCCTCATCTCCACCCTCCCCAGCTCCTCGCCCCGCGCACATCCTCCCCCTTACCCGAGCGGGAGCCGCCGCCGGTGGGGAGGGTCGGGCGGCCGCGGCTCCCACCCCCGCCTCCGAGGCGCCCCCCGCCCCACGGTGGCCGCGGCTCGGCTCGGCGCCGACCCGCTCGCTGCCCCTCCACCCGCTCCTCCCGGCGCAGCGCGATGGGCGGCTGCGGCGGCCGCTTCCACGCGCGCCGCGGCCCCCCACGCGCGCCCGGCCCGCGGCGGGCGGCCCCGGGAGGCGCGCTGCGCTCCCTAACGCCATTGCGGGCGGGCGGCGGCCCGGGCCCCGACGCACTCGCACACTCGGGCCGACCTGGGGAGGGGGTCCCAGCCCGGGCAGGGGCTTCGCCCACGTGCGGCCGCCCGCGCCGGGCCGTTTGGCTGGCGGCGTAGCGGGGGTGTAACGGGGGAGAGGCCGCGGGGGTGAGGAAGGCCCGGGGTAACAGGTGCCTCACCTCGGCTGATGGGATTAACTCTAGGGCCGCAGAGAGAGGGAGCCCGGCAGCAAAATCCCAGGAGAGGGAGAGAGAGGGAGCCTCTGGCGGCCAACGGAGGGCGAAAAGCACCGGCCCGAGGCGAGGCCGCCCCACCCCCTCGGCCGTGGGCGAGGGGCCCCTCGGGCCTGGGGCAAATCCTGCCCTTCAGCTCGGGTCCTGGTTTCGCGAGAACTGGGTTCTTGGGCTGTCTGTTGCTAGGGCCCCACGAAGTCTGCAGTTAACTCCGTGACCCCAGGGCATCCAAAACCCTGGGCCACGCTCCTGGCAGGGAAGGCCGGCACCTAGGCCCAGATCCACAGTGGCTTCCACTCCTCCGCTTAGGCCACTGTGCTTCGCCTAATACCCACCTTAACCTTCCGCTGCTAAAAGGAAAGAGGTGAGGAAATCTTCTGACTTCCTTATCAGGAAAGAGCTTTTCAGACTCCCCTTTTATAAATGCTCAGTTACCCCCTCCTTTCCCCATCAAAAATTTCGGAAGTGTTACAGCCTTACTGCAAAATATAAAACCAATCATAACCGTCAATATAGACCTTTAAACCAACTCTCAAAAAAACTGTGGAGTAGAAACTTTTAAGGATAATTTTTCAAGAAGGTAAAAATATACTCTAACAGAAATGTAAAATGAAGCTGTGTCAAAAATGTTACTTGACTCATCAGTTAGGGAGGGAACACCAAAATATTGCAACCCATCCAAATGAGAATGTGAAGAGCAAAGCTTTATGGAAAATCAGAAAAGAGGCAAAACTGGTTAATAAGGCACTAAAATGTAATATTTTGAATTATCTCCTATACAGGGCAGTGATAACTGTATCTCTAAGGAACAAAATAATTTTGCATATGTATAGATATAGAATTTTGCATATGTATAGATAAGAACCATTTACAGTATTGTTAAGTTTCTAAGGCTTATAGAGTCCTAAAAAGTCAAAGGCAGGCAAAGGTGCAAACTACTGTAGAACCATGAAACTCCAGAGTCCTTTAGATAACATCCAGCATTCCACTGAAAGGACACTCAATAATCTTTTGCCCATTTCAAAGTCTTACAGAAGTTTTTCCAACAGAGCTATTATTATCTACATTTTACAGATGGGAAAACTGAGGTTTAGGTTTTGTAACTTACCTACAGCTTTATCGCTAGTAAATGATTATGGCTGCATATGAACTCCGGCAAGTCTATACACAGAATTTATACTCTGGAAGCAAAATCTTTTCTTGCTTAATTTCAAAAGAGTTTTGTAGCTGCTCAATTCTATGTATCTCTTACTTTGAACAGTGGAATTTTTTCTTCAAGCCTCACCAAATTCTGGGTGCTTTCCCAAGAAATTGGTATTCCCTGTCTACGACGTGGATGTCACTTCTATGAGCATAAACAGATGTAACAGGCAATGTGAGGGGGCTTGTGGTTCCAGTCTCCACTTTTGGAAAGAACATTTGTGTTGTCTGGGGTAATTAGGTGGAAAAGTTCCTGTCATTTATTTGCAGTATGGAAACCATGTTTTTTAGGAGAATAACCTAAATAAATGCAGGAACCTAATCACTACAGTTCTATCTGTAGAAGAGGGGGCAGAGTTGGCAACAAAACCAGTCTTACACCTCTTTACAAAAAGATGATTCATACAGAAAAGCAGCCTAAAGAATTTGGTTGGTTTAGGTCTCACTTTTTTTTTAATGTGAACCTTCTGGAAAAATTCATACTGAAGGGATGAATGACAGAGGTGTTTTTTTTAACTGTTTTTTTAAATTTATTTAATTTATTTTATTTTTGGCTGCATTGGGTCCTCATTGCTGCCCGCGGGCTTTCTCTAGTTGCTGTGAGCGGGAGCAACTCTTGGTTTTGGCTCGCGGACTTCTCATTGCGGTGGCTTCTCTTGTTGCGGAGCACGGGCTCTAGGCGCGCGGGCTTCAGTAGTTGCGGCACGCAGGCTTAGTGTTGTGGCTCGCGGGCTCTAGAGCACAGGCTCAGTAATTGAGGCGCACGGGCTTAGTTGCTCCGTGGCATGTGGGATCTTCCCGGTCCAGGGCTCGAACCCATGTCCCCTGCATTGGCAGGCAGATTCTTAACCACTGTGTCACCAGGGAAGTCCAATGACAGAGTTTTAAAAACATAATTTTTCATAATTTCAGATTCCTGGATTGTCCATAACCTACCTTCCATTTCTAACACTTACCTGAGTGTTTGAAGGGACTGCTAGACCAGTAGTAATTAACCCAATACATGTGGTTATTTAATTTTAACTCAAATACAATTTTAAATTAAGTTCCTTAGTCCCACTAGCCACATTCAAAAGACTCAGTAGCTACCTACTGAACAGTGTAGATACAGAATATTTTCATCACAGAAATTTCTATTGTCAGTGCTGTCTTAGACAACATTTGCACTTCCATAAATTAGGAAAGGTATTTTAACTTTATAAGGATCAAAACTTAGTTCAATAGATCATTAATGTACTGAGGATAAGAGGTCATAAATTTTGCCTGTTCTAATCAAAAAGGGACTGGGGCAGTGTTAGGTGAAGTTTAGTACTGACATGCAAGGCATCCAAAATGCAATGTATTATATTTGGGAAAGAGGGGGATTTTGATTTTCATATGTGATTTATTTTATAAATCATGTAAAATATTGTGGGCTGTTACTCTTATTTCCTTTGTAACCAAGAATGGACCATAAGATTAGTCAATAAAAAGTACAAAATGTATTCTACATTGTCTTAGGGGTTTTCTCAATATATTTTTTCAGTTTTCATAATGGATATTCTGAGTATCTATTCAAATAATTAAATTATTCATATGTGAAAGTGAAATGTTGGGTGTAGTTGTGAAATTAAGCCTAAATCAATCCCAAATAAAATTTTAAGACTAGAGAAAATTGACTAAGCTGAGCCTGAAAACTGCCTATCACTCCTTGATTTATAGCATGAAAGCACCTGGTTGATTGCATGTTAACAAGTTCATAAGGGGAGAGAAAAAAATAGAATGAACTTGGAGGTCTCTAGAATAATTTCTTTATGGAATAGGTGAAGTAATGGAAGATCAATTCCTATAGGTAGTTTTACCCATAACTTTAGCTTAAAAGGATATTTTACTCATACTACTGTTTCTGTACCAGTAGTAATAAGACAAGTGTGTTGACAGTAATGAGGCACTTGTTTACCAAAAGTTTAGTTATAACTGCTTATTTTACGTTTGTAAATATCAGAGTGCTTTGTCATCTTTAGATGTGAATGTTGATATTCTGGCATCTTAAAGGTCCATCTTTTAAAGTAACCATCCCTATTTAAGGGTAAAAAATTAAGTATGTATTTTTTAGTCTTACAATATTTCACACACACTTCATTGTAGAGGTAAAATATACTTCTGTAAAATAGTGATAGAGTCCTCAGGCTTACATTCAGAATACATCAGAGATATCTATGAACAGTCTGATTTTGTGATGCTAGTTATAAAATTAAGCTTAAATGGATTTTGTAATCTAGAAGGTATAATTTTTGCCTAAATAAATTGATAATGATTCAGCATGACTTTCTACCTACATTCATGGCTAGGGCGTGCCATTGAAAATTTATACCATCATTTTGGTTCATTTCGCATTCTACAATACAGCCAGTATCTTGGCTTTTCAGCCTGAAGTAGGTTCATGATAGGTTTGAATATTTACTTTTAGTTGCTACAAGTAATAAACTATAGAACTTCTTGGGATTTCTTAAAGTCATTTTTAAGTTATTATTAATACATTAGCTCTACAAATAAACCACAGTAGATTTACACAGCACATTTAGGCCAAGGTGATACATCTTCTCTCTTTTCTCTATTTTTACTTTATTTGGTTGCCCACACAAAATACAGAAAACCAAGAGTTTTATTGCACCGACCTGTGTGTGATGTTTTTATTACTGTCACTACTTCTCAGGTTGAAACAATACCTGCTATACCAATTCTTTTTGGTTTTCAGTTTTATAGTGGTGCAAATTGCATGTTGAAAAACAAGTGTTAGGTATTTATCTGTCTCTACAGAAACCCATTTTACTTTCAGCAGATTAGCCCCTCTGGCAGAAGGATTCTAGGAGTGGTACACAACCTGCCAATCCTCTACCCACAAGGTGCACCTGAACTCTGGCATCCTTGCAATTGGCAGGTTGTCTACTCTGCTTCAGAATAATTTATTATTTCAAGACTGAAACAAATAAGAGAGACACAGCGACCCTTCACTGAGAGAACAGTTAGCAAAGTGTCAAAATGAGATTCAAATCGAAAACCTTTTACTGAAATTCATATTCAGTACTTTTTTTACCGTAGAGATGCTAAGCCTAGTTATTGAGCTATATAATAGCGTAGCTCTCTTTTGCACACAGCTGTTGGGGGAAATAGTTGTCCAAAACAGTCTTAATTGTGAAAATATGGGGAAAAAAAAATCAAAGAATAACAAAGGTATCTCAGTAGCTCCTCCATTCCATGGCATTAGCCTTGCTGAATTAATTATTAAAGTAAGTAAATAAACATCCCTGTTTGTCTCCAATTAAACAGGAGGTTTCTGTGATTTTATGTCCATTTCCAGTCTAGTTCTAGTAATAAAACCTCCTTGAGGTCCATTACAGTCCCGCTTTACACAAAATTCAAATTATAACACACTGCATTTTAAGAAAGCTCTAGTATTTAATTTGTAGATGTGGTCATCTGCTTTTAGAAATAATAAAAAATTTGCTCTGAAGTTGTTAGTACATTTTCTATAGGTTCCTAGCCATAATCCTGATGTCCAGCATAGAATCTTGTCAATTACCATTAACACAATAGTTTCAAATAAAGTTTGAAAATATAGATGAATGACTTACATGTTTATACACTATTAAACTTTTGAATTGGGTGAATAATGAACAAGAACTTATCCTAATCAGCGGGCAGATCTTGAGCAACCAACCCTCTTGTTCTTGTCCTAGAACGGTTCCCAACGCTGTGATTGTATTTGGAGATGTTGCTGGCTTTAGAGCTAGTTTCTTCTTGATTAAGCCACTACAAAGTTCTTTACTTAACTAGCATCTTTGATTAGATTCTACATGTATATATGGATCACATACTTTCTCAGGGTTGTTTTTTTTTTGTATTGTTTTTAGAAGAAAAAAGCTTTAAAACTAAAATTATAAGGTGTTAGTTTTCTAAAAATGTATTTATATAAGCTGAAATAAAGCGACCAGTTAGTCTAGAAAATCTTGTGTCTGAATCCTGCTCTTGATTTTTGTTTAGTTGAGCAAAGCACTGTTAAATTCCACATTAATAATTATCTGGCCTACAAGCTAAGTTTTGTTCCTTCATATCATATTACTTTTAAAAGAAAGCCATGGGCACCAACATGGTACATGTCTATGGAAAAAATCAGAATACTACTTATCTCCTTATTGAAGTGTGACAAAACTTGAACAATAATCTAAGCCTCTTCTTTATTTTGTGAATACAGTAACAATAGAGTGAACAGTTGAAAATAGTTTAATACCTAGCTGGGTCCTCAAAGGAAATGGAATTCATATTTATGATTCTGAGAATAGAAACAAACACATTAATGAGAGATGAAATTGAGCTTTATTAATGAAAATTTTAGAAGGGAGTTAAATAGTATAGTTTCAAAAACGAAAACAAGATATTATCTTTGCTAGAAATGTAAATTTGACCTGACGTAGCTTTAAAGGGAAGGAAACTGAATTTTGTGGATTTTTAAAAAATTTTTGCTTTGTTCTAGAAGCTAACAATTTAGTCTGACATTATTTTGTGAAGCCTGAAAACTTTCTTATAATAAATTACATGTATTTGATTACAGTGTGCTATAATATTATTTATGCAAAGTGTATACATTTTGCAAATTCATAAGTTGAGCCCACCTCAAGAGCCTCAGAAAGTAAGCAAGACCAGCAACATAGAACCAAATGATAGACTACCACATACTCGGCCGAAGGAGAGTTGGCTCAAGGCCAAATGAAGCATTTAGATGCATAGTCATTTATTATGTGATGTAGTTTTACTTTCTGAAAAGCACATGCACCTTCAAAAGTCTAACACTAGGCATAAAACTGACACTGAGATACCCTCGCATGAGTGCCAACCCAGAAACTTACATATAGGCACATTTTCCAAAATATCTGTACATCATCATCACCTCATTAAAACTGTTTGATCACTTATGTGGGATTTTCGAATCACAAAGTCAATGTATACTATAATGATTTTAATTTTGCTTTAAATGAAATTGTCTCCAGCTATGGAAAATACAACTTCTCTGAAAGATCCTAGCCATATGTTTGGGTATATAAAACCTAAGAAATATAAGGAACAAAGAATTCATAACTGAGGAATTAATAAAAATACAAAATGTTTCTAATATATTACTATCTTGTAGGTTCGCCATGTAGAAATCAAATACACAATTGATTTTGAAAGAGTTATCGGTAGAATTTGACATTATAAAAAGGAAACTGACTTATATATTACTTAAGTTCAAAAGAAACCAATTATGGTGGCCTATGGAATCATTATTAAATAAGTTAAGACTCTGTGATGTTCCTTGCTCATAGAAAGTTTGATTTAATTCAAAATATTTCTCTTTGTTAGTATCATATCCACTGACTTCAAACCTTGTGTGAAAATGAGAGTCACCTAGAGTGTTCGATCAGATTCAAATTCCTGGGTTCTATGTCAGCCTTCCTGAATAGGAATCTCTGCGATGGAATCTAGTAAACTCCAAAATGTTCCAAAGGTGATTCTGTTGTACAGCTGGACAGTGGATGGATATTTGGGAAGCACTAACTAGATGATGTAATGGATACTAGAATCTAGTGAGTTGCTCATGTCTAGCATATACCTGAAGTTCTCACTCCTGAATCACCGTTTGGTGAACCCTGTATAGCAGGGTTGTCATATATGTGGGGAAGCTTCTGAGACCATGAATAGGAAGTATCAGAAACCATGATGGCCCCATCTTCCCTATTACATTTTTGGTTACGGAGGTCTACTCCTGGCTTTTTGGTTAAGATGATAGTGACAGCCATGGCTTTATAGTTGCTATCCTTATTAGCTCTCTACAATGATCCAAGTAGGCTAGAAAAACTTATAAATGTGGTACTCACATATCCACGAATTGAAAAGTCTTCTTGAGTTCTTCTGCTCAAAACTTTCCTGTAACTTCAAGACTATCCAGAAAAATACTCTCTTAGAATGTACTTAAATTTGACAGTACAGTGATATGTTAGCTACCTTTGTTGAGATTTCAGAAATTTCTCGACCAACTGGTGGATACTTCTCAGAGCCACTGAAATTCTAATTCCGCCAGAAAATGGAGAAGTTTTGGAGGCAGCCAAGTATCGAGCATGTTGTTAAAAGACCATTTTCCAAAAAGGCGAAATCATGACTCCCATACAGATTTAAAAATGAAAATGTGTTAATGATTTTATTTAATTCATTAATAACAAAACTAATAAGCTATTACAACCAGTTCAAGGGAGATTATTTTTTTAGACACATATTTATAGATAAGAAATATTGAAATTAATGTCTAAATGAAAGTAAAACTGGCCTCTTCCTCAGTTGGGGAGGGAAGGCGAGTAAACCTCCACCTGTCAGAATTTATTGGTCTATAGAGAGGAATTATTTTACTTTGCTATCAGCTGTCTACACATAGGGAGCTGTTCAAAGATGAAGGAAGACCAGAATCAGATAGCTGGAAGAATGTGATCTAAACAATGCACAGCTTTCCTTGAAGCATAATGTCCTTCTCACAATGCCAGACATCAGGACCTCCACAAGGGTTCTCTTCTTTATTTCCAAACACTTACATTAACAGTCTTTGACTATAAACAGGAATGTTCATACCAGCATTATTAATAATAGTTCAGATGGGAAAGCAACAAAAATATCCATCAAATGCTAAATAAATAAAGTGTAATGTACCAATACAGTGTAATATATTTGGCAATGAAAAGAAATGAAGTAGTGATACATGCTACAAAATGGATAAAGCTTGAAAACATAGTAAATGAAAGAGGTTAATCACAAAAGGCCACATATTGTATGATTCCATTTACACAAAATATCCAGAATACGCAAATCCATAGAGAGAGAAAGTAGACTGATGCTTACTTAAGGCTGGGTCTGGGGGGTTGATGCTGGGGAGTGACAGCTGATGGGTGTGGAGTATCTTTTTGAAGAACAGGAAAATGTTTTAGAGTTATATGGTGGTAGTGGTTGCACAACCCTGTGAATATACCAAAACACACTGAATTGTACTCTTTAAAGGGGTCGGCTGTATGACATGTGAATTATCTCAATAAAGCTGTAAAGAAAAAAAAAAACAACTTTGACTAATCTATAAAGAAGTCCACAGCCCCATAACCGGTTGCCTAGTCAAGTATGATTCTCATATTTTAAATCAAGTTAACTTCATTCATTAACCTGTAGTCTGTCACTGAATGGTCCTATATATACAGACCAATGGAACAAAATAGAGAACACAGAAATAAACCCTTACATATATGGCCAAATGATTGTCAACAAAGGTGCCAAAGATATACAAAGTGGAAAGGCTAATCTCTTGAACAAATGGTGCTGGAAAAACAGAATATAAAGCTGCAAAAGAATTAAGTTGGACCCTTATGTTACACCATATATAAAAATTAACTCACAATGGGTTAAAGACATGAAAATAAGACCCAAATCTATAAAACCCCTATAAGAACACATAGGAAGAGCTTCATGATGTTGGATTTGGCAATGATTTCTTGAATACGACACTAAAAGCACAGGCAACAAAAGCAAAAGTAGACAAATGGGACAATAGTAACTTAAAATGTCTGTGGAGCAAAGGAAACAATCAATAGGGTGAGAAAACCTACGGTATGGGAGAAAATACTTGCAAACCATATATCTGATAAGAGGTCAATATCCAGAATACATAAGGAACTCCTACAACTAAAAAAAGAAAAAAGTCCTATTTAAAAATGAGCTAAGAACTTGAGTAGACATACCTCCAAAGAAGATACACAAATGGCCAATATATGGCCAACAAGTATATGAAAAGATGCTCAATATCAGTAATCATCAGAGAAATGCACAATGAGATATTACCTCACACCCATTAGAATGGACACTATCAAAAAAACCAAAAAAAAAAACACAAGAAAATAATGATTATTAGTGAGAATGTAGAGAAATTGAAACTCTCGTGCACTGTTGGTGGGAATATAAAATGGTACAGCTGGTATTGAAAACAGTATGGAGTTTCCTCACACATTTAAACATAGAATTACTATACCCAGTAATCCCAAAAGAGTTGAAAATCAGATCTTGAAGAGTTATTTGCACATCCACATTCACTGCAACATTATTCACAATAGCCAAGATTTGGAAGCAACCTAATTGTCCATCAGCAGAAGAATGAACAAAGAAAATGTAGTATATGCATACAATGGAATATTGTTCAGTCTTTAAAAATGAAGAAAAACATGTCATATGCTACAACATAGATGAAGCTAGTCACCAAAAGACAAATACATCATATTTCCACTTATATGAAATATCTAAAACAGTCAGATTCTTAGAAACAGAAAATAGAATGCTGATTGCCAGGGGCAGGGGGAGGAGGGGGAAAAAGAGAAGTTGTTCAATAGATACGGAGTTTCAGTTTTGCAAGACAAAAAGTTCTAGAGATCTGTTGCACAATGTGTATACAGTTAATGCTACTATCTTAACTACTGTACACTTTTGAAAAGTCAGTAGCAAGTTTTATGTTATGTGTTTTTGACCACAATAGAAAAAAGTGTTTTTCGTTGCTGCAAGGTGAACCTATAACACAGAAAATCAATTTTACATGTGTAATAATCCCTGGAGAACCATCGAAATCAAGGTGAATTGGCAGGAGAAGGTAATCCATACACAAGTGTACTTTCCCAGGTTTCACATTTTTGACTTCACAGATGCCTCGGAAGGTATGAAAATTGCTTCCTTATTTTTCAGGCACTTTATTACTTAACTGTGTTATAAAATCCAAGTGCCATATACTTTGAAAGTAAATAAATGCTTAAGTTCTTTTAGACCTGACTCTTGTATTTGTAATGGCAGGTCTGACTTCTTACTTTACTGATGCACAACAAAAAGTCAGACAACCGTTTCCTCATGAATCCTGATGTCATCTTGGTTCTTCCCATCTGATAAGGAATGATTTTAGCTGTTCCAGACTAACTCAGATTCATCTTTATTCTGATTAATTGGGTGCTGTCAGTTCTCTGGGCCTTCTGCTATGAAGTTAATCCCCTGAACTTGAGCCAGAGAAGACTCCAATTGCTATTTGAACTCTGGAGTTCCCATATCATTAGGCCTCACCCTTCCCCACTTTGAATTCTCTCTCTCTCTCTCTCTCTCTCTCTCTCTCATCATTCTCACCAGCCAAGTGGAAGCTGTATACCTAGTTAGCCATGAACATCTATAAATAGCAAATACATTTTCATTTCACTTATTCCACTTTAGCCTAAGAAATCAAGTTGAATTTCTTGATTCACTTAAAAAGCAAATTAACAGTACATTTTATTGGTCTAATAAAAAATCAAGCAGCTTGGTTATTGGTCTGAAACTTTATATTTGGTTTCATTAAATGTTTGACAAATTTTAACATATTTATTGTAAATTAGGCTGAAATTCCAAACATGTTAAAACCTTTCCTATTGATTTAGATGTATACTAGTTTATAAAACAAGTGTAAGAAAACCAGTGGTGTGCTGATAAATGTTTAACATCTGGCTCTCCACAGGGATTAGGGAAGCCCTAATTTTCAGTATTTGCCAATTGCCATGGTATAATGACTCCAACCATGGCCAGTTTCAAACTACCAACATACAATTCCTGAAAATTTAATGGTCAGTTCTCATAGGCCAATAAGACCCAGCTCCAACTCACCACTGAAGAAAACCCACATATTATTAAAAAGAATACATTGACAGGTAATTAGTTACAATAAAATAATTATAGATTTTCTTTAAGAAAATGTTTTATAGTAAGTTTTTGAGCAAAAAATTATATATACAGTAAAATTTGATCAATATATTATTGCTCAAAGTAAAATATGAGATTAAAAGTGTTTGCTACTATATTTCTATTGTGTAAATTCATAAAAGGCACATTTTTTGACAATAGTGAGTTATGTCATTAGCAACAACTTCACATTTATCTAAAAAATACTTTTTTATTCTAAAATACTAAAACACAGTTGGCTGGCATAAGAGAAAAAGATTATCCAGTAAAAGCAAGTCACTGAGAGATTCAAATAGTTAGATTTGAGCCTTAGCTAAATTTTTAATGCTGGTCTGCTCCAAAGGTGTTTCTAATTGTAGGTTTCATTATTATTCAGGTTTGGTGAACCAAGACATCAGGAGATGATTTCTGTTGCAAAGATAGCTTGTTTCTCACAGTTCCCAGGAGGAGGGGCACACCACACCACGCAGGGCCGTGCAGGGAAGTACCACAGTCAGTCAGGAGGCGGAGGGAATGGAAGAAACATTTAAGAGCCTCTGTTGAGTTTTCTATTGGAAGAAACAGGTGAAGCAGGATAAGTGGGTTTATGATTGCCTAGTTTGAATAATTTCAACAGGCTCTGGGGTGTAAGGGCTGTTTCTAGTCTGGCACATGGCCCTTGGATGTTTAGGGCTAGGAAACAGTGACCCTGAGTGTGAGAATTCTGTGAGAGCCCAATAAAATGGAGGTTTCAGGGTATGGGCCCCCGGATTGGTGGGTTTGCATTTGAAAGGCACTCTCACAGGTGCCTAGGAATTAGCTAGCCTTGGGAGGGGCAGTTCCTCCAGGATCAGCAAGGCCCCAGATGTCAAAGCATCAAAACTACCGAAAATAAAAAAGCTTGATTAATACAAACGGAGAAATATACGTAAAATACTTCTATTAATCTTCTAATAATTTTTCCCCTACAGGGGTTATAAGAATTGAGCAATAAGCAATCTAGGACACACTCTTTGGTAGGAGTTTGGAATTAACATATGCTATTTTCCCAAATAAAGACAGATTGATATGCTCTGACAATCAACTAATTGTCAAAGTAGGAAGGTTCCTTCTTATAAAAATGAAGGCTGCCGAGGAGGCACATGTTTGGATAGAAAGCCAGACTGCTTCCAACAGAGATGAGCCAAGGGCCTATTTTTAGACAAAGCCAAGATTTTCTTCCAAAAGTAACTCTGTATCTTAGCATATAGATAAATGGATAAAGGAGACCTCAGTGTCCTACTTTATAGAGCGACAGTACGTTGCCATAATTATTTTTGCTTGGGGAGTATCTACAGGAGATGATGCATAAAAGAATTTGATAAAACACCCGTAAAATATCTAATTTTTAAAAATGTAATATTCTAGTAACCTTCCAAGATGCACTAGTTACAAAATACATCCCTAGGGATATTGACTTGATCTCTTATATAGGGTCATTAGATATAAGTTTATCAAATATTGGCAAATATCTGCCCAAAATAATAACTTACATTTCATACTGGTTGCTTAAGCCATTCTTTCTGGGAACGATTTGGGATAACAATTAGTTCATTAACAACAAAAATATTTTATCAGGACCTACAGTACTCACATTCATGTCCCATCAATCAAAAATTATTTACTGAACATTTACCATATGGGGGCACTGTGTGAAACACTGGGAACTGTTATCCATAAATTGTACCAAGTTATTCATCAATCTATTAATTAATTAATATCCTTCCTCTGACCTTTGTGATATATGTATTATCAACATACAAATTTTAATTTAGCTCTATTTTCTGGGAATTTATGTTTATTGCATAAAGCAAAGTATACCATAAATGAGTATAATAAACACATGTGACCAAATACACAAATATAAATACATATATGTATGTGCACAATTTTAGCTTTGGTTTTCTTGGTCGGTCAGTGCAGTAGCTTCTCAAGTTTAAGGATGGTCAGCAGAAGGGGTGGGAAGCAGCCAAAGGCCAGCCCAGATGGCAAACTGTATCTTGGATTCATCTGTGTAGAGTCTCTAGCCTCTCTGGACCCCATTGTTCCAGTCTGTCAAATGTGGAGGTTGGACTACCTTTGTGACTGACTTCAATGTATTCTGTCATTTACAATTAATTAGGTTCTTTTTGATAACTATGTGTAGCCACCAGTATTTAGAGGTAAAGTTTGGCACGACCTGGCTGTTAGGTGGGACGTATTACAATGAAGGAAATCTTAGACAAAATTCCATCACACATGCACACACATTAGCAAGCAGACACAAGCTGTTCTGTAAACTCAGAAAAGTCCCAATTATTTGTTCTGTTCTTTTTGGCACCCAAACAAGCTCTTTGTATGAAAGCTTCATTTGGGGATACTGTACAATATTATAGCAGCAGGATTCAGCTAACCTTCTTTTAGGAGTCAGAGGGCAAAATTTTAAGTTACAGAATTGAATATAGGGCCAGAAAAATATTGTCTAGAGTGCCATTTATTGCACTTCAAACTTTAATGTACACACAAATCTTGTTCAAGTACAGATCTCGTTAAAAACACAAATCTGGTTTAGTAAGGCTGGAATGGGGCCTGAGATTCTGCATTTGAAACAAAATCCTTCCTTCCTGTTACTGGTGCTGCTAGGCTAGAGCACACTTTGAATATCAAGGATATAGACCATTGATCTTGATAAATCCTAATACCCTGTTCATGCAGGGGCTGGAGGACCTATACAGTCTTCCCAGCCAACCACATATCTTAAAGAGCAATGAAAATTTTCTGACATTTCTTATGGTATTTTAAAACACACCTGGTGTTGATAACAGTAAGAATAGCCACCTCTCTGAAGCCTAGAGTATAGAATTGCTTAATCTTTCAAGTAGAAACAACCTACCCCGGGACTGTGCATTGCTTAATCTTTCAAGTAGAAACAACCTACCCCGGGACTGTGCATTGCTTAATCTTTCAAGTAGAAACAACCTACCCCCAGACTGTGCATTCAGGACTAGGATATTTGAACTGTTAACTCACTTCTATATTACAGTGCCTATGCTGGATCATTTGCAATAAACTAGCCTCTTTCCTGCTCTGAAACTCTAAACCCTATCCTCCACTTTCCCCTTCTCTCTTCTCTGTTTCAAATCTGAAAGTAAGTAAACCTGGGTAACTCCAAGAACAATTAAATGAGACTCTCTGGGAATGGATCTCCAAGTAGCCGTCTTTTGTACACCCTCCCTAGGTCATTCTAATATGCAGCCAGGGTTGAGAATCATGACTCTGGTACACTGATTCTTTTTTTTTTTGAATTTCATTTAATTTTTTTTTATACAGCAGGTCCTTATTAGTCATCAGTTTTATACACATCAGTGTATACATGTCAATCCCAATCGCCCAGTTCAGCACACCACCACCACCACCCCCTTGTAGTACACTGATTCTTAAATGTGTCTACATGCTGTAATCCTCTGGTGAGCTTTTGAAAAATGTTTGGGTCCCACCCCAACAGGTCCTGTCTTCATTGTTCTGGAGTGTGGCCTGTGATTCAGGATTTTTAAGAGCTCTCCAGGGAATACTAACATGTCTCAAAATAGAACCCAACTTGGTTCTGTTTATAACACCAACTTCCAGGACTGGTCAAAGTAAACTAGCAGGATGCCTAGCAATCTCTTTTACACTAGGGAAAAGGATTCCATTTACTTTTGTTACTGAAAGCTCGGCCTGTCTCTCTGTGCACTGGTGCCGAATCAAGTCCCGGAGACAGAGTTTTGGGTGAAGTAGAAAAGGATAGCTTTATCGCTTTGGCAGGCAAAGGGCTTCTGCCTCGAACCCCAGAGGATATGATGAAGGGTTCTTTTTGTTGTTTTTGTTTTTTGTTTTTGGCTGTGTTGGCTCTTTTTTGCTGTGTGGGCTTTCTCTAGTTGCAGAGAGCGCAGGAGCTACTCTTCCACGCGGTGCACGGGCTTCTCATTGCAGTGGCTTCTTTTGTGGCAGAGCACAGGCCCTAGGTGCGCAGGCTTCAGTAGTTGTGGCGCATGGGCTTAGTTGCTCCATGGCATGTGGACCAGGGCTCGAACCCGTGTCCCCTCCATTGGCAGGGGTATTCGTAACCACTGCGCCACCAAGGAAGTCCTGATGGAGGGTTTTATAATACTGGTTCCAGGGTGGGGTCTCTGACAAGATTAGGGTGTGAGCAGGGCTTGCCCTCCCTGAATCTCAGGTGGTCTTGATGAGCTTCTCTGGTCCCTTTAATCTGGCCTCAGGTGGTTTCTTGGCTGCTCCTCCTGTTGAGCAACTGTTGGAATCTACCCTTTGGAACTCAGGGAAGGTCATGGAGGCTGGAGTCTTGCCTATAAGAAGTGGTGGACAAAAGAACACTGTTGCTTGTTTCATTATATGTACACGCCAAAGGTACACTAGTGGAGTTCTCAATTTTTGAATCACATAACAGTCACCTGGAATGCTTGTTGACAATGCAGATCAAAATCTCCAGAGATAGGCTGGAAAGAGGACTTATCAGTCTGCATTTTTAAGAAGATCCACAGGGCTTCCCTGGTGGCTCAGTGGTTGAGAGTTCGCCTGCCAATGCAGGGGACACGGCTTCGTGCCCCGGTCCGGGAAGATCCCACATGCCACGGATGCGGCTGGGCCCGTGAGCGGTGGCCGCTGGGCCTGCGCGTCCGTAGTCTGTGCTCCGCAACGAGAGAGGCCACAGCAGTGAGAGGCCCGCGTACCGCAAAAAAAAAAAAAAAAAGATCCACAGTTGATACATTTATGAGATTATGGTGAGCATACCATGAAAGTAGATCTAAGTACACGCTTGGGTAGCCATCTAACTGTGTATATGGTTGTATGAGGTTGAAGAAGATCAGGATATGCCACCCCAAAATATGTCATTTTGACGGAAGGATTGTTTTGAGCTGAAGGCAATTGACAATCAGCAGATGTAGAAGAGTTCTCCAGCCTCCTCTTATCTGCCTAAAGGCTGGCATAAATTTCCCATTGTGAAGGTGTTTCTTCCCCTTCCTATTACCCCCTCCCCTACTCTCTACCAGGAAGCAACTCATCACCAGGGATGGAGAGTCTACACCCACCTAGATAAGTTTTCATAAACAAACCTTACTAAAATACACCTTATCTCCTGTTAGTTACCTAACTTATTTCCTAGTCACTTCTCTAGGATTTATCATCACTGGAAGCCCAAATCCTCATTCTTTTGTTAAAATGGTATATAAGCCCCCAGGTATAACCACTTCTTTGAGTTTCACTTCTTTTCTGTGAACTCCCATGCACGTAAATATTAATAAGAATTGTGTGCCTTTCCTCCTGTTAATCCGTCTTTTATTTTTTTAATTCACAGGCCCCTAGTACTGAACCTAAGATAATAGAGGAAAAGTTTTTCCTCCCTGACAAGGTTCACATGTAGGGCTACCCTATCCACCAATACCTCATTACTGGACTGGCTATGGTGATTATAATTTCTACTCTGGACTTATATAGTCAGGCCACTCAAGATGGTTGTCCTCTTACTGCTACACCTACACCGTACTCACGTGCTGCCCTTCCTAAAAACTTGCCCCAGGCCCCACCTAATGATTGTTCTAACTGTAAATGGGAACATCTCCACCTGATAGCTGATCAAAGGGGAGGTGAGGGGCGTGCCCTCTGCTATTTTCCCTGGTAACCAATGAGCCCACCTGACCTCAATTCCCCCTATAACTGCTAACCTGCCCCTCCCCCTGGGAGTGAAGACTGCCGCCCTGGTTCTTCCTGCCTTCTGCCTCAGACGGTGGGGTGTTGCTCCAGTATCTTGCTTCAGACCATGTATGCTCCCCCTGTCCATGAAACCATTGTCGTTGACTCCAGGCTCTTTCTTTGGTCTTGAAGCTGGGCAGGTCTAGGGCTTATAGGCCTGCGGGGTGCAGCCCAACAATTGGCAGAGCAGCCAGGAGACTCAAAAAACTCCCCTGAGCCCGGAGATGTCAGGAGGTAAGGACGGGTGAATGGAAGGTTGCAGGCGTCACCCACTAGCCTATGCGGCCCAAACGTTGCAGGGGTAATCCGGAAAGTCGCGGGGGTGATCCCAGGGTGGCTGCCCACTCGTATGTGGGGCCCTCTGGTGACTGTCCTGGGTTAACGGGGGCCGCCAGCAGAGTTCTGAGAACTCACAGACACCCCCAAGGCTGTTGCGGAGATACTGGCCGTCATTCCGGTGGGAAAAAAGTGTTAGAGACAATAAGGCGGTGGCCGCAGCTGTGGGCTGGCTGTTGCTTTTTATTTTAAGAAAGGCTGCAGAGGCTGAGCTAACAGCTGAGGTAAAGGTTACCTTGAATGCTGATTCCTGTTCCTCTGAAATTGAGGCATGCGAATGTGAGCGAATGATATGTATTATTGTTTATTACTGTTACTTCTTTAAACTGAATTAGCTATGTTGAAACGGAGAAAAAAATCCCTGAAAATGGCCAAGACGGGAATCTTTTGACATTCTAAAACTGGCTTTTGCATACGCCATCAGAGGAAGTTAGCTTTCTAGAAGGAATTGGTATTTCTGTTTTGGGGCTTTTGAGATGTAAATGATCTACTTGGACTCTCAGGATCTTTCATTTAATCCTACGTGGTCTCTAAGAGTGAAGGAAAAAAAAGAAGGTCTTTTCAAACTGTATAGGAATAATTATGTTTTGGGAATGTCTGTGTAAAACAGTCTCTCCGTATTATGGTAAACTAAGTTAAATGAAGAGAATTCATTGACTATCTGGATAGTCATTTCAAATAGGATAAAATACTGGAGCATTAATTGCTAGGCGGGTCTAAATTTATCTGCCTTGGCCTTCTTAGGAGAGGAAGACTCAAGCGTAGTTTTCCTGCTGGTATGACAAATAGTTCACAATCACTTGCTTCTTGCTACAGATTAAGGTTTTTAAGGGTTAAGATGATAATCAGTCATAATTCTAGGTATTGTAACCAAGTTTATCGATTACATCAGAATCAGGTGTTTAACTGTGCATTTTAGTCTTTTATCATTTATAGATAGGTATTGTACTCTGATTCTTTTGCAAAAGTGCTTCATCTTCAAGAAGATTCATAGGAAGGACTTTTTTTTTTTATTTATCTATTTTGCGGTACGCGGGCCTCTCACTGTTGTGGCCCCTCCCATTGCAGAGCACAGGCTGCGTGCAGGCTCAGCGGCCATGGCTCACGGGGCCCAGCCACTCTGCAGCATGTGGGATCTTCCCGGACCGGGGCACGAACCCGTGTCCCCTGCATTAGCAGGCAGACTCTCAACCACTGTGCCACCAGGGAAGCCCGGAAGGACTTTTTTTTAACTGAAGTATGGTTGATTTACAATGTTGTGTTAATTTCTGCTGTGCAGCAAAGTGATTCAGTTATACATATATATGTGTGTATATATATATATGTACATATATATATGCATTCTTTTTTATATTCTTTTTCATTATGGTTTATCACAGGATATTGAATATAGTTGCCTATGATATATAGTAGGACCTTGTTGTTTATCCATTCTATATATAATAGTTTGCATCTGCTAACCCCAAACTCCACTCCATCTCTCCTCCACACCCCTCATCCTTGGCAACCACAAGTCTGTTCTTTATGAGTCTGTTTCCGTTTTGCAGATAAATTTGTTTGTGTCATATTTTAGAATCCACATATAAGTGATATCATATGGTATTTGTCTTTTTCTTTCTGACTTCACTTAGTATAGTAATCTCTAGGTCCGTCCATGTGGCTGAAATTGGCATTATTTCATTCTTCTTTATGGCTGAGTAGTATTCCATTGTGTGTATTCCAAGTAGTAGTCACATCTTTATCCATTTATCTGTTGGGCATTTAGATTGTTTCCATGTCTTGGCTATTGTGGATAGTGCTGCTATGAACATAGGGGTTCATTTATCTTTTTGAATTAGAGTTTTCTCTGGATATATGCCCAGGAGTGGGATTGCTGGATCATATGGCAACTTCATTTTTAGTTTAGTTTTTTGTTTGTTTGTTTTTTTGTGGTACGCGGGCCTCTCACTGTTGTGGCCTCTCCCGTTGCCGAGCACAGGCTGCGGGCACGCAGGCTCAGTGGCCATGGCTCACGGGGCCCAGCCGCTCCGCGGCATGTGGGATCTTCCCGGACCGGGGCATGAACCCGTGTCGCCTGCATCGGCAGGCAGACTCTCAACCACTGCGCCACCAGGGAAGCCCATTTTTAGTTTTTTGAGAATCTCCTTACTGCTTTTTATAGTGGCTGCACCAATTTACATTCCCACCAACAGTGTAGGAGGGTTCCCTTTTCTGCACACCCTCTCCAGCATTTGTTATTTGTAGACTGTTTAATGATGGCCGTTCTGACTGGTGTGAAATGGTATCTCATTGTAGTTTTGATTTACATTTCTCTAATAATTAGAGATGTTGAGCATCTTTTCATGTGCCTTTTGGCCATCTGTATGTCTTTGGAGAAATGTCTATTAGGTCTTCTGCCCAATTTTCATTTGGGTTGTTTGTTTTGCTGTTGTTGAGTTGTGTGAGCTGTTTGTGTATTTTGGAAATTAAGCCCTTGTTGGGCACATTATTTGCAAATATTTTCTCCCAGTCCATAGGTTGTCTTTTCATTTTGTTTTCCTTTGCTGTGCAAAAGCTTATGAGTGTGATTAGGTTCCATTTGTTTATTTTTGCTTTTATTTCTATTGCCTTGGGAGACTGACCTAAGAAAGCATTGGTACGATTTATGTCAGAGAATGTTTTGCCTATGTTCTCTACCAGGAGTTTTAGGGTGTCATGTCTTATATTTAAGTCTTTAAGCCATTTTGAGGGTTTTTTTGTGTGTATGGTGTGAGGGTGTATTCTAACTTCATTGATTTGCATGTGGCTGTCCAAATTTCCCAACACCACTTGCTGAAGAGACTGTCTTTTTCCTGTTGTATATTCTTGTCTCTCTTCTTGTTAAAAATTAATTGACCATAGGTCAGTTTTAGCAGGAAGCCTTTCAGCTTTTTGCCATTGAGTATTATATTGGCTATGAGTTTGTCATAAATAGCTTTTATTAGGTTGAGATATGTTCCCTCTATACTCACTGTGGTAAGAGTTTTTATCATGAATTGATGTTGAATTTTATGAAAATGCTTTTTCCGCATCTGTGGAGATGATCATGTGGTTTTTGTCTATTGTTGATGTGGTGTATCACATTGATTGATTTGGGTATGTTGAACCATCTTTGTGAACTTGGGATAAATCCAACTTGGTCATGGTGTATGATCTTTTTAATATGTTGTTGGGTTTGGTTTGCTAACATTTTGTTGAGAATTTTTGCATCTATATTCATGAAATATCTTGGCCTGTAATTTTCTTTTTTAGTGACATCTTTGTCTGGTTTTGGTATCAGGGTGATGGTGGCTTCCTAGAATGTCTTTGGAGATAGGTAGGACTTTTGACAAATAAAGGTCTCTGATAAATTTCAGATGATGGTGCTGAACTGGGTAAGACAGTAAAGAATCCTAATGGAAAGCTTGATGGTTTTGTAAAAAGTTAACAAAAGGATTGGTTACTGAATGAACTGGTGAATAATTATGATTTTATTGTTTTTGTCTAGAATATTACTGGCTTTGATCTGTGTTTTACAGATATAGGGAAGCCTTTCTCAAGTTAGTTATGACTTACAGCAATTGAGTAAACTATACCTGTGGGTAGAATTGAAACGTTTCTCTTTTCTCTCTGCCTGGACTCTCCAGAAATTAAGAGACTTGGGTTCCCAGCAGCCTTATTAGGCAAGTGGGAAAAACTGTCTCCTGGCATGTGCAGGAATCTCGATATTTTGAGAACCTCTAGAAGAGAGAAATCCACTGAGGTGGAGTCTGATGGCTTTCCTGGCCTTGAGAGGCCTTTTTTGAATTCAGCCTGAGGCTTCATCTGAGGAGTTCCATGAGAGCCAGTTTGGAGTAACCTATGTGGTCAATTGACTAGACTTATTTTGTGAACAAATTAGTCTTGATTTAGCTGTGTTTCGTGGAGATGAGGGTAACTTTAGAGAGAAAAAATGTTATGTTTCAGTGGATAGTAACTTCTTGTTCTGCTGAGGTCTGTATTTGTGAAAGTGATTGTGTTAGCCATACTTTTGCCCTGAGATTCAGGATGGAAAGAGAATTCTCTCATGAAGTTGACAGAGAATTACTACTCTGAGATGATATATCATGAGATGATATATAACACTACTTACTTTAAGTCTATTCCTAAAAGCACATGTACAATATTTGTGTAACAATTGGGTATAATTGATAAAATGTATAGCCTCTAAAATGTTCCCCCACTGACATACCTCTGAGCTTGTGTGATCAGTTTTCTCCTTATGTGGATAACTAGGCAAATATGAAGAAGGCCTAGCACTGAGGCACATGATCTGGACATGATCTGGTCCCAGGACAAATACTTTGGTCTATCAAAAGATTTGCAATCAAAAGGGGAAACGATGGAAAAATTTTCACATGTGGAAGTCATTCTGGCTTATACATCATTTAACTTAAAGTTTACTGACCTCAGTGGCCTGTGGAACACGCATTGTGCATCTGCTTTGGCCGTTGTGGAGGGGAATGCATTTAAAAGTCAAAATGGGGTAGCTGTGGTTCAGACATCCAAGGTAAAATGAGGTGGCCATTGTAAATGGGATTTTGGACATGTTCCTGTGTGACTGAAAACTTGAGTTTTCTGAACTGTATTGCAGACCAGGACAGAAACCACAGGCAGGTGTGGTATTTTGCTTAATGGTCATGATCTCCCCTGTGTTGTGCCTGTTAAATGTCTTACATTTCTTCCTTAGCTTGAGCGGAGGAAACCTATTTGAGGTTTGAGCAGCAGCAATGGCCTCACTGCAAAATAAGTCTAATTGCTGGGTCTACAGCGAGATGCTCTTGTCGTCCTCCTCTGGACTTCCATGATAAATTGACCCAACTAATGTGACCATGTGGGGATGACTGACAATGGGGGAAAAATCTCTTACCATCTTCCTGTCCCACATATTAATATGTCAGAAGGAACCCTGTTGGTAAACGTTACTGTATAACATGTCATACACTTTGCCAGGGTGACTGCCCATCAGCCCCCCTGGGCTACATGGTGTGGAGTGGAATAGTCTGGCTTCTGGACATACAAGTCCAATTAGTGGGATTAACTGTCTTTTTTTGGATAAACCTAATAGGTTTACCCCTAATGGCACCCAACATAACATGGGGTGGACACCTAAAGGACAATGCAATCAGACTTTTAATGTAACTGCTGACTCCTGGCTAGGCCAGTAGAATGTCTCCTTTAAAGCCAGAGCCTTCCCCTCCCCATGGGACTCTCTGGGTTTGTGAAAACCAGGGGCGGCTTTACCTTTCTTATAACCGGACAGGGCATGGCCACCATTGACTCCCTCTCCATTAACCTGGTAAGTGCTTGGCTCCAAAAGTTGCCCACATCCTGGTGAATGACTGGTTTTAGCATACCTAGGTATCTTAACTCTTGATAACTTTGGCTGCTGGTGTCTGTATTGCATGTGTGGTATCTGGTTGCAGTGCCCCTCTCCATACCTGACCCCAGGGATATGGTAGAAGAGCAGTGGACCAAGATTGTAAGGGTTCTGCAGGGTATGTAGGGATGGAGCGTATGGTCCAGCCACTCAAGATGGCTGTTCTCTTGCTCTCTGTACATCCCCTGCCCGACCAGGGCCTGCTTCACCTACACCCTATGCACATGACTGACCTTCCTACATACTTGCCCCAGGCCCCAGCTAATGACTGTTCTAGCTTTAGATCAGAACTTTCCACTATGCTCATCAAAGGAGCAGTGAGGGGCACATCCCTCTGCTGGTTTCCCCTGGTAACCAATGAGCCAACCTGATGTCAGTTCCTCCTATACTGGTAAGCTCCCCTTCCCCGGGGAGAGAAGACTGACACCATGTTCTGCCCACCATCCACTGCACGTGGTGGGGTGTCACTCCAGGACCTTGCTTCAGATGTGTAAGCTCCCCCATCCATTAAACCATTCATGTCTCTGTCACTGACTCCAGTCTCTTTGATTTTGCAGCTGGGCAAGTACAGGCCTTGTAGGCCTGTGAGGTGCAGCTTAACAGGACTTACTGCTAAGATACGGGGTCTTTCTCCCAACAGGGAAAAAATGCCAGTATGTTACTTGGAAGTAAGGCATTGTCACTATTATTCACCACTGTCAGTTCTTGTATTCCCTATAAAACACATAGGATATGGAAATAAAGAAATGGAATCCAAATAAAAGATATATTTTGATAACAATAGAGTCAGGATGTTCTGAAAAAAATAGCACACAAACAGGAAGAGCAAGGCCAGGGATGGAAATACTGGACTCAGTCGGACAGCTGGGGAAAGGGATGGGTGTGGAGGTTACTGGGGTAGGAGAATGGGCAGAGAGGGAAGCACCTGTTCCAGTTTGGAGGAAAACGGTAAAAAGGATTTAGGAGGGAGTGAGGGCAGAAAGACACGCACATTCACCTATATCAATGTTTGGCCTCTTGCTAAATAGTAACAGCTTTTATTTATTAAGGGCAACGTGTATGCTAGGCACTGTACTAAGCCTGTTACATTGACTCTGATATCAGTTCCTGCAGTATCTCTATTAGGTATGCTCCCGGGAGGGGGCAACCCTCTAAAACTCGGGAACATTGCATAATCTCCCTAAAGCTATTAATAAAGACCAGGGTTGGAGTATGAACCAGCCTAGTACAATTCCAAAGCCCTCTCTCCTCCCTAATATCTTCCATTAAAAAGAAAAAGGCAAATTAAAGTTTTGTGGATGAAGAAGAAAAACTAGCAGAATCTAAGCTCCATTTGTTTTAACCGTGGTGATTGGATTAACTCATCAACATTTGCTGAGAATTCATGAATTGTTAATGGGTTTGTGGAAGTACTATCACCTTTGCTGTTGTCTGCTTCAATAGAGCTCCTTATTTAACTGCAGGGTATTTAAATTGTTTGGCTTCTCAGAAGCTTTTAATAGGCCTTGACCTGGAAATTGGCCAAGAGCTCTTGATAATAGAGTGGCCACTACGCCGAGAAAGCTTATTTCTTGTACTAGTGAGAAGCAGAGAAAAAGGGAAAACTGTCACCAATATTGCTTTATTGGTCCAGATTATGTGTCCTGTAGATTTTAATGGTGGGCACATATTACCATGAAAGTAGACAACAGCACAAAAATGTTCTCATTTGAGAAGTAAAGTAGCTTTTCAGACGGCACAAGACTATAGAAGTCAGGTGCTCCGACTTCTTCCTCTGTACTAGCCCTTTTTAAAAAACACTAATGGACCCAAACAGCTCAAGGGCATTATAAAAAAGCAAATGAGGCTCATACTCTAATTAGAAACAGTTTGAACCAAAGAATACACACGGTGGCCTAGACTGCTTCATGAAATTGAATAAAAACATAATGACTTGTACGTATAGGGACACATGAATACCTACCAGTGATACTGGTAAAGTAGGAATTATGCAAAGTTGCATTTTTAGTGTCCCAGAGAAAATATGAATGAATAAGAGAAAGAAGAGGAGAAAATATGAAAAGGAAGATCTGTTAACATTGAATACCCAGGGCAAAATAAGTTCATTGTGCCAAGCAGAGGACAAGAAGAGATCTTAATTATTATATTTAATTAGTTAATTATTTAATTTAATTATTTAGTTTAGTTAAAAAAGTAATCTCAAAGATGATGCATTAATCTTCCTCGGGTAATTATGCTAACTCACATGTAGTATTTCTTTTTCTTTGACAATCTATACTAACACCCAGAAAAACCAGCTGGAATTCTAATGGATTCCTAGGCTTTTGTAATCAGCATTTTAGATATTTAGATGACCTCACAGGTCATCTAGTCCAGTGTTTACTAGTAGAGTAGTCTAGAGACTACCTGAGTCAGAATTGGTCAGAACGATTAATAAAAATGCATATTCCCAGAAATCACACCAAACATACTAAATCAAAATCTCTCATAGAAAAGAGTCCTAGCAGCTTAGTAACTTTGCGTGTATACAACGTTTTCTTTATTTACAGATATCATGGGAGACTTAAAGAGGAATACCCAGGCCCTGCCTTCTCCCATCCTTTCCTCAATTTCAGAGGACTTGTTTAAAATACCTACTGTTAAGGACTGAATGCTGGTGTCCCCCCAGAATTCATGTATTGAAGCCCTAAGGAAATGTGATGGTGCTAGGAAGTGAGGTCTTTGGGAGGTAATTAGGTTTAGGTGAGGGCATGAGGGTGGAGTCATCATGATGGGATTTGTGTCATAAGAAGAGGAAGATAGACCAGAGCTTCCTGTTTCTGTCATCACCTGAGGATACAGCAAGAAGGTGGCCATCTATAAGGCAGGAAGAGGGCCTTCACCAAGAACAGAATCTGTTGGCACCTTGATCTCAGACTTCCCAGGTTGCAGAACTGTAAGTAGTAAATGTCTGTTGTCTGTTTAAGCCTCCCAGTCTACGGTATTTTATTAGGGCAGCCCCAGCTAATACCCTCATTCTGAGCTTGCCTTCTGTGTGATTTTCTGTAACTAGGACATAGTTTTGCCCTTCTTCTTATATCTGGCATCCATAAAATGATTATCATAAAATGAATTTTTGTTGCACCTATTCCTATTATCAGTGGGACGATGTCCGAATTATGTTGGAGTAAGACATGTAGGCATTTGGAATTTGTAAGTCCTGTGCCTGTCAGATTTTAAGTTTTATAAAGTTCATACATATGAAAGTTAATCGTGTGTGATCTTTTAAACCCGGCAAGGGGCACAGACAGAATTTAAACTCAGTTCTGGTTCAGTACTTCTTTTTCACCTGTATAATGCCGTTTTTAACAATTGTGAATCTATTATATAATGTATGCCAAATAAAGATAGTGTTAGGGTATTTGAATTAAGGGCCAACTGCTACTGTGAAGGTCCATTAAGCTGTTGTTGCTGTTTTTAATTCAAGTGAAAAAAATTATAAAAATGATTTGTTTCAACACTTCAATAGAGGATTACAGAAGGGAAAGGTTCTTAAACATAATAAAATATGGCCTCCTTATTTTACAGGTGAGGAGAAAGCAGATTAATAATCTGATGCTTAGTCATGAAAAGTGTTGACACCTTAGTTGCCATAAAAGACTAATGAAAAAGATGGGGGATGAATTATTATTTATTTTTGGCTAATAAAACATATCAAAAGGCTATTAATAAAAAAAAAACCCATTCCATTGTCAAAGATAAGTGTGACATCTATATAGAAAATACGTAATGTTTTTACAAAGAAGACCTAGATGTGTTGGAATAAAGAACATGATGCTTACTTGCAGAGGAAAACCACTGCATTGATGGCTGTAAGGAAAAAAAATTCATTAGTAGGTGGATTTGAGCACCATGTATTCCTTATTAACAAAGAGCAATGTTCACAAAAACTAGGTCTTCCTTCAGCAAGCATTTGTTTAATACCTACCATGAGTCAGAATGTGCAAGAACACTTGAAATTCAGATTGGAAAGAGATAGGTTCCTAGCCTCTAAAAACATGCCGGAAAAATGATAAACTAGAATCCCATGTAAATATTTCTTAAAGAAACTCAAGAGTGGGACAGTACTAATAATTAGTACCTATTAACTATGTTACCTTTCAAAGACCGTTTTTGTACGTTAGCTTGTTACTGCCCCCCCCCCGTGAGAAAAATACATCTTGAATTCCTTTTAACCGACAACAAGAAAAATGAGGCCAAGAAATTATGTGATTTACTTACAGCAACCAGGAGGATAAACTAGTGTTAAAAATTTTTTTATCCAAAACTTGAAAATGGGGCGTGGAGCATTATTACCTTCCAATGTAATAAAGGCCATTGGATCAAAGGCCAACCAAGGACTATTTAATTCTCTGAGAGAGTGTACTTGTGCTTGAGTTTGCTATTTTACTATTTGATTAGAGTACAGATACTGTAAATGGCATGTTAACTTATAGATTTTTATTTGGTAGAGATGATAACAACAAAGATTATTGTTTAATTGTCCTGTTGGAAATTAACTACTTTGTATTTAATATTCTCCCTCCTACTATTCCCAAAATGCCTGTAAGTAACCAGTTTCTCAGAGTGGTCTTTGAACAAGCTTTACCATCTTAATGGCTCCAACATTAATGACTTAATATATCTATGACAAATATTTATTCTGTATTTGTATGAGAGTCACTTTTGCTTTTTGATAATTATACTTTGACACTATACAAATGATTCAGAAATTTATTGAATTCCATAATTATGACAATTAAAAATGACATTATTACTCTGAATTTAAAAAATAAATTATTCTCTAGTTCAGCAACCAATAATTAAATATTTGTATTCTTATAGCATTGTCTGTGACCCTCATTGTATATTCAATATGGATCAGTGACTTTTTCTGTGTACAATTTCTCACCCTAACCAGATTTTAGACTATCCCTCTTGTTTGCATCCCTCAGGCCAGAGGGAAATATGTAACATTAATGTGCACAAGGCCAATATGTCCAAATTGGTATTTACAGTGGAAGTTTAGACAGTTCAAACAAAATAGAACTGGAACTGGCTGTTAGAAAGCTGAAAGAGAGAAATGGTAAGATTTACATGTTTCATATATCTTTAAGTCTATATGTCCAGACTAGTTTGAAGAATAATTTAAGATTACAAGGACCAAAAAAAAAAAAGCAAAAACAAAAACTTCCACCTATAGCAATGTAGCACATATTCAAAGCTGAGTAGAATAACAAAGAAAAGAAAGTGAGAACTTCAATCAAGATTGGAAAAACAGGCTCAGAATGACAGATATTGACAGATATAACCAGGGTTCCAAGTTAAAAACTGATCAGAGTAAAAGACTTCCTAGGTTTGCTGTGGCTATGTAGAGAAATAAGGGAAAAAAGGCAGCAGAACTAATGACTTCTTGACTTTCAATATCATTATATTGCTGTTAGAACATAAACAGTCTATTTAGCCTTTTTCTTTCCTCTGTCCTTCTAAGTCCTGTATTAGTATAAGCAGTATTATACAATCAAGATATATAGTTAAATTACCAAGTTTTTGCAATATCAGTCCAAAAAGTTCGTGGAGATCTCATTTTTTTCCTTTAAAATGGTTTAGAAGGATAGAGGTGACTGGAACATTTGGTAAATTGTCAAATAGTTCTGGCAATAAAATTAGTCACTCCAAAACAGTCAAAATTATCTTCCAAGCTTTATTTTCAGAATATGCAGTACAGAGCTCTCAGATATGAAACATTCTCAGCCCTAAGACATAGAAGATAACATGCAACCCAAGATATCAAGCATAGTTAATTAAACAGCCTTCATGAAAAATGCAAGTAAACAATTGTTTTAGAGCTAGCAAACAGCCTTGTATAGTTTTACTCATTTCACATTTGATTATTTCACAAAGACATGGTTTTTCTTGTGATTTGTTATAATGCCAGATTGCATGCTGGGAACACTCATAACAGTTTTCCAATTTAGCTAAATATTTGTACAGTTTTATTACAATGTTTATTTTTGTGAATTTATTGATTAAATATCTCCCCTGCAGCCTTTGCTTAGTTTCTCCTTTTATTTCACAAATGTAGTCAATTCACATTATCTACACTAATGCTAAAGAAAAATAACACTGATATCTTAGAACAAAGAGGATCCAGGAGTGACTAAGAGTATCATTTACTGTCATGTCAACCCCTAAACATACACATAGCATCCATCTTTACCCAGCCTTAAAGCTTTTCTGATTTTGCCTTATAGGACCATATGGAGGAAATGTCTGAGGAAATGGTGAAATGAAAGAGATAATTTGTGAACTTGGCTGAAAGGTAGGAGGACGATAGTGTGTATATGTGTGTTTGTATTCATATATATTAACAGTACACTTGCCTAGAACATGATGAACCAGGATTACATCATAGAGGGTACAAATGAATGTAGTGTTCTGGATTCTGGTTAGGGAAGTAAGATAAAAACAGGAAAAATTGAAAACCACTTGATTTAATCACTTGATTTGAATCCCACCAGGAACCCTAGAGAAATCTCCCTGCTGTTATAAGTATCTGCATTGATACCAGTGTTCTGTTATCAATGACCTCTTTTGTAAGCCCATTGCCCACAAAGTTTAAGTGAAGTTTTTATTATTCCAGTGTTTTGGCCACAGAGTAAGAAATCTTCAGTGTGTTCAGGAGCATGTCTCACTTAACCAGCTGAAATGACCTGCTGCCCAGGACCCTTTGATTTCATGGAAATATCCCATCTCCACTGTCTCACCCTGGTGACAGTCATTGTAGGGCTCCTGTTGGCTCTACTGTCCTCTGCTGGTGCAGCCCAACATTTTCTTGTCATGCCTTCTCTTAGGCATCCAGGTCATCCACAGTCCTTGGAAATTTATTTAAAAAATTTTTAATAAACATTGGTCTTTCACAGGCATTGATGCTAGCCACTAGCCACCTTAGATATCTTCAAGGGAAACTTCCAGGAGTTTTTAATCTGGCTGATGTTCTCAGCAATTCCAGCTTACCCTGCAATTCTAGCCTCAGGGTTCCAGATCTACTGGGAGGTGCTCCTTAGACTAACCCCTTGTTTTATAACTCAACCCAGTCTGCAAACACAGGACACTGTAGTGGGGTCACTATGACTCTGAACATCACTTACCTCTTACTCATTCTAAATCTTAGAATGATGTATAAATAATAGAAAAAGCAAAATCAAAAGCTTTTTTTGAAGAGAGCAATAAAATTTATAAAATACTATTCATAGTATCTGAAAAGAAAAAGAAGATAAAAATTGCCAACTATCTGTACATCCTATAGATACAGAAGGTAATAGGGGGATTTTATGAACAACTTTATACCAATACATTCAACAGCTTATATTAAAAGGGCAGGTTCCTCAAAAGACATAAAATGCCAAATCTGACTTGAGAAAAAAATAGAAAATCTGATTGCTTTTATCTTTTAAGTATAGTTGTCCCTTGAACAATGTCGGGGTTAGGGTTCCTAACCCCCCTCACATTAGAAAATTCACGTATAAATTTTGACTTCCTCAAAACTTAACTATCAATAGCCTACTGTTGACCAGAAGCCCTACCGATAACATGGTTGTTTAACACATATTTTGTGTGTTATATGTATTATATACTCCATTCTCACAATAAGCTAGAGAAAAGAAAATGTTATTAAGGAAAGCACTTTTATAGTACTGTACTGTATTTATTGACACCATTAAGTTTTTGTCTGCTTACAGGTTGTCTGTCAGTATCTACATCAATACTGCCTTATATGATACAAAACAATGTAGATGTTGTATGTATTACTAACATTTGACATCAAAAATGAAAAGATAATGTGAAAGAAATTCATATTTATTTGCAGCTATAATGATTCATGCATTGCTAACAAGCAGCAATATGATTGTTTTATGATAGCCTAGTGTAATTGATATGAATGCTTCATGGTAACCTAGCCTATATGCTAATGAATGTATCGTTATAAAATTTTATGGTATACAGTATTACAGTTATAGTCATAATAAAATATTGGAAACATTGTTAAATTTTTTTTAAAAAAGACTTATCTATGATGATAGGCTGATATGTAGTTTTTCCAATTACAAGAAAGAGGCATACTATACAGTAGTGTAATTCTTTAAAAGCAAACTTACAAAACAGTAAGAAAAGTCACACATTATTAACTTTATATTAAATATCACTTGCCCTGTGCCTACGCAAGGACAGACTGTTCACTTCAATACAAGTCTTGCACACGTCGTTCAACAAGACGAACACTCTAGTGACGTTGATGATGACACAAAAACCCCTTGCTGTCTCAGGGGTGGCAGAGGCAGAAGTGGTGGAGGAGATGGAAGGAGAGGCAGGCACACTGAGGGTAACTTTATGAAAATACACTGTAATTTCTCTAAAAATGCTTCTGATTTTTCATTTCTCTAAAAATGTTTTTATATGGTACCAAGGCTTCTTCCACTGTTTGCTTTAGTTTCAGTCCCCATATCATGTTGTAAAAGAAGTCAAAAGCAGTCTTGTATAATTGGAACCCTTCTGCCAGATTGTCTAATGTCAGTTTGTTTTCTGGCACTGTTTCTTCTGTATCTTCTTCCTCATCACGGAGCACTGGTTTGAAAACACTCATCTCCATCAGGTCGTCTTCTGCTAATTCATCTGGTGTGGTGTACATTAGTTCTTGAATTTCTCCACAATCTGTATCTTGAAACCCTTCATACAACCCCTCTCTTTTTTGCCATAACCACAATATCTTTCATGATTACCTGACTGGCTCTTTTGCAAATCTTCTGAAGTCACACACAACATCTGGACACAGTTTTCTCCAGCAGAAATTTATTGTTTTGGGCTTGATGGCTTTCATGGCTTTTTCTATAACAACGATGGGATCTTCAGTGGTGTAATCCTTCCAGACTTTTCATGATATTGTCTCTATCACGAAAGCGTTCTCTTCATCGCATTGACAAACTTTTTTACAGAGTACTGTGTATCATGAGACTTAAAGGTCCTTATGACCCGCTGATTTAGAAGCTCAGTTAAGGACACTGTGTTTGGATGCTAGTAGACTACTTCAGTGCCTTTGGTGTTGAACCCATGGGGTTCTGGGTGGCCAGGGGCATAGTCCAATATGGAAAGAACTTTAAAAGGCAGTCCCTTACTGGCAAGGTATTTCTTGACTTCAGGGACAAAGCAGCCATAAAACCAGTCCAGAAAATGGGTTCTTGTTGTCCAGGGCTGCTTGCTGTACAACGAAAAGACTGGCAGTTGGTGTTTAATCTTTTCCCTTCAGGGCTCAGGGGTTAACAGCTTTGTAGATAAGGGCAGTCCTGATCATAAACCGGATTGCATTTGCACAAATGATTAGAGTTAGCTTATCTTTTCCTGCCTTAAATCCTGGTACTTACTTCTCTGCTTTACTAATAAATGTCTTTCATGGCTCCCCCCCCCCCACGAATGGAACACCTTTTTCTGCATTAAAAACCTATTCAAGCAGATAACCTTTCTCCTCAGTGATTTTCCTAATGGTATCTAGGAACTTGTCTGCTGCCTCTTGATGGGGAGAAGTTGCTTCTCTTGTTATTTTGACATATTTTTAAGCCAAACCTTTTTGTAGAATTACCAGACTGTCCTTCGCTGGCATTAATTCTCCAGCTTTAGATTCTTCACCTTTCTTTTGCATTAAGTTGTCATATAATGACTTCACTTTTTCTCAAATCATATTAGAGTCTATAGGTATCTATAGGTATGCCTTTCTTATAGCAATCCTGCACCCACATAAATCTTCATTTTCAATATGAGATAAAAAAGATATTTTGCAAAAAGTGCAAGGTTTTCACACCTGCTGGCATAGCTGCAGCAGCAGCTTCACAAATTTCCTTTTCTCTTTCTTTCTTTCTTTTTTTTTTTTAAACAGTGTTCTTCACACTGGATTCATTTATCTTGAGATGGTGGACAACTGTAGCTGCAGACCTCAATCTATGGTACATATCAAGCAATTCAACTTTTTCTTATAATGTCATGATTTTTTGCTGCTTCCTGGGAGTACTTTCAGCATCATTAGTGGTGGTACTTCATATGGGTCTCATGGTGTCATTCAAGGTTTATGGTATTGCACCAAACACGATGAAAAATATAGGAAAATCATGAGAGCGGACTTTTTACTGTGATACACAATTTACTAGAGAGATGAACTGCTCACATGGAGATGGTTAGCCACACACTGTGTTTTAAGTGGATACTCACAACACTTGGCTCACCACAATAGCAACAGGAGGTAGCTACAAACTTACTACAGTAGTACAGTATGTACTATAGTTAATTTTATGAAGTTATGATTTAATACTATATATTTACATTTCTTTGTTTTTCTCAGTGGTGAATAGCTTGATATAGTTTTGTATAAGTTTTGATAAATTTTAACTTTTTATAACAGATTTATTTTTTTATAGTAATAAATGATAAAATAGATGAGTATGTACATATATTTTATGTATTCACCACATGCCTTTTTTTCTCAATTTTTTGTGATATTTCTAGGCTATGCAATTCTTCCTCAAGTTTTTTCAAATTGTCACAAATCTAAAAAAATAAATTCCAATATGTTCACTGGAAAGAATTCACATATAAGTGGACCATGCAGTTCAAACCTGTGTTATTCAAGGGTCAACTGTGTAAAGAAAACTCCAGGCTCAAAGTGGATCAACGGTAAGTTTAATAAACATTTAAGAGTAAAATAATCCTAATTCTATACATCTCTCAGAAAACAGAGGAGGAAACTTTCTTCAACTCATTTCATGAGGCTGTTACAAGAAAAGGAAACTATGGAACAGTATCCTTCATAAGCATAGCCACAAATGTCCTTAACAAATATTGAGCCCTCTTTTGGTTGGATGAGGTTATTTAAGTAGATTTGGCCAGTGATTATGAGAATATATGTATCTCACTTCTCTGTTGAAGCATTTATTGCTGATATGAAACTCTCCAAAACTATTTTGTTCCCTCTGCTACACTCCAGAAGCAACTTTTGAGATAGTAGTTGTTGGAGGACAGAGGAAATAAAAAGTACCCACTGAACTGAGAAAGGTATCTTGAGAACAGAAAGACAAGGCAGGCAGCTCCATGTAATCAATGCATCAGTTTGTTTTTTTTAACATCTTTATTGGAGTATAATTGCTTTACAATGGTGTGTTAGTTTCTGCTGTATAACAAAGTGAATCAGCTATACGTATACATATATCCCCATATCCCCTCCCTCTTGCATCTTCCTCCCACCCTCCCTATCCCACCCCTCTAGGTGGTCACAAAGCACCGAGCTGATCTCCCTGTGCTATGCGGCTGCTTCCCACTAGCTATCTATTTTACATTTGGTAATGTATACATGTCAGTGCCACTTTCTCACTTCATCCCAGCTTACCCTTCCCCCTACCCGTGTCCTCAAGTCCATTCTCTACGTCTGTGTCTTTATTCCTGTCCTGCCCCTCGGTTCATCAGAACCTTTTTATTTTTTTAGATTCCTTGTATATGTGTTAGCATATGGTATTTGTTTTTCTCTTTCTGACTGACTTTACTCTGTATGATAGACACCTCGCTACAAATAACTCAATTTCATTTCTTTTTATGGCTGAGTACTATTCCATTGTATATATGTGCCACAAACTAGTGGTTATCAGTGAGGAAAGGGAAGGTGGGGGCAAGATAGGGGTAGGAGATTGAGAGGTACAAACTACTATGTTTAACATAAGCTACAAGGATATATTGTACAACACAGGGAATATAGCCAAGATTTTATAATAACTATAAATTGATCATAACCTTTAAAAATTGTGAATTACTATGTTGTACACCTGAAATTTGCATAATGTACATCAAATATACCTCAATTAAAAATAAATAAAAGCAATTGGAAAGGAAAAAAAGAAAAGAAAACACTTAGAAGGGAGCAAAAGAGATGAGTTTAAGTTTTTAGTTGATTCTGGGAGACTATACAATCCATTTTACATCCTTATTATTTCTTTCAGTGATATCTCCTGTTCTTATTGCTCTGTGTAACCAATGCCCAAAGGTCCAGTTTTGCTTTATTATTCTTACTTTCATTTCTGCCTTGGTATTTTCTACATATTTCCTGCTATATCTACCTAGATAGCTTCCAAATCAATTACCCAATAAGGGACATTATTCCTAAATTTGAGAATTGAAGAAAGATGTATGGGTCTTACAGCCTCCTAGTTACACTCAGTCCTCGTTATTCATGGATTCCATATTTGCAAATTTGTCTACTCACTAAAATTTATTTGTGACCCCCAAATCAATACTTGCATCACTTCTGTGGTCATTCATGGACATGCATAGAGTGGTGAAAATTTTGAGTTGTCTGACATGAATTTTCCCAGATGAGGTCAAACAAGGTGTTGCTGTGCCCTCTTCTTTCAGCTCTTGTTTCTGCAGTCTATTTAATGCCACATCTTATGCTCTTTTGTGTGTGTGTGTAGGGGTGGGGAGGGGGCTTGGTGATTTTGCTGTTCTAAATGGCCCCTAAGCATAGTGCTGAAGTGTGGTCAACTGTTCCTAAGCAGAAGAAGGTTGTGATGTGCCTTATGAAGAATGTATATGTTCTAGATAAGTTTTGTTCAGGCATGAGTTATAGTGTTGTTGGCTGCAAGTTCAATGTTAATGAATCAACAACATATATTAAATAAGGTGTCTTTAAGCAGCAGTCTGCATAAAACAAGGTTATATATTGATCAGCTGACAAAAATACGACCAGATGTTAGCAGGAACCTAATCTTGTATTTCTCCTAGGAGCAATGGTTCAGTGTCTGCTAATGCAATGCTCATGAGGATTTTTTAGAACATTACCATGAATAAAGAGAAACAACTGTATTTCCTTCTGAGAATCCCCTTGTGTCTCACACAAAACATGCTCAAAAAAGCTCATATACTTCTCAACAAATAAAAATACTCCTCATTTTTTACATGTCACTTGTAATATATACTCAAAAATGTTCAAAAGTTCACTAATTTTAAAGGCAGAGTTAAATGATTTTTTAATATACGCATACACTTGAGAAACTACCAACTATAGCAAGATATAAAGTTCCCTCATATCCCTTCTCAGTCAGTGTCCCCAACCTGAGGTAAGCATTCTTCTAACATCTATTACCGTCTGTTTCATCTGTTTTTTGAATTGCATGTAAATGGAATCACACTGTATGTACACTTTTGTGTCCAGCATATTTTTTATCAACGTAAAGTCTATGTTAGCAGTTGTATTTATTAGTAATGCGTTCATTATGTATTACTGTGTAGTATTCCATTGTATGAATTAATCAAAATATATGTATCCATTCCCCAGTTGATAGACATTTGGGTTACTTCTAGTTTGAGGCTATGATGAACAAAATTGCTTTGAACATTCTTGTGCATGTATTTTGATGGATGTATGGACTTATTTTTCATAAATAGATACCTAGGACTGGAACTGTTGTATGTTCCTCCCTCATAAGATAGATGTAGGTTTAGCTTTACTAGACATTGATAGTTTTCTTAAATGGTTAAATAGTTTTCCTTCCATCAGCAACGTATGAGACTTCCAGTTACTCCACATTCACCAACATTTGCTCTACAGATTTTTTAAAGAACATTTTAACCATTACAATGAGTATGAGATATTCTCTCACTGTGGTTTTAATTTGCATTTCCCTGAAGACTAATAATAATATTGGTCACTTAATATTTATTAGTTTAATTAATTTACTGGGTTTTGTGTTCTGTTTAAGAAATATTGCTTATTCCGATGTCATGAAAGTATTCTGTGTTATATTCTGGAAGCATTACTGTTTTATCTTTTAAATTTAGGGCTTTCCAATATGGATATCCAATTGGTCCAGCACCATTTACAGGAGAGACAGTCTTTTCACTTTTGAAATTTAAATGAAATGAATCTATTTGTCTTAAATCAGTTGCTCATGTATGTATGGTGTGTTTCTGTACACTTTTCTATTCCATTTGATTCTTTGTGTATCCCTTTCATTAATATAACATTTCTTAATTGTTACAATTTTCTAGTAAGTCTTAAAATCTATTACTGTATGCCTTACATCTTTGTTGTTTTCAAAATTTTCTTGAGTATTCTAGATCTTTATGGGTTTCCATGCATTTTAAAATCAGCTTTTCAATTTCCTGTGGAAATTTTCTTCTGAAATATTTATTGGAATTATATTGAATTGAGTTCAATTGAATTGAATACTTAGATAATTTTGCTAATAACTAAGGTCTTAAAAATATTGTCTATAGATAGTAAGATATCTAAAAATTTTTATTTGAGTAGTATTGACAAAGCTATGGAGAACTTTTTTCTTTCTTTGTTTTCCTTTTCTTTCCTTTTTCTTTCTTTCTTTTTTTTATTTTATTTTATTTTTTAAATTTTTATTTATTTTTTTGCGTAGTTAGGGCTTTCTGAGGCAAAGAAAACTGAAACCTGGCTAAAATATAAGCCTTAGAAATGAAATGATAACCAAACAGATAGTGAGAACTTAAGAGATTTACTTTCACAGAGGTATGTTTTTATTTCAAGGGGATGCATCCTGGAGCCAGGGAGATTAAATCTTGATTATAAACTCAAAGATGCTTGTCTTATCTTCCCCTAAAGACATTTATTTACATTCTAAAATGTAATAGCCCAGAATCATTCCCTTTCTCCTCTCAAGGACTGTTTACAATAGGGAACTGTGTCTTCTCTACTCTCTCAGAAGGAAAGCTATCCCTCTCCTATTTAAACTTCCATATTCGTATTTTTATGGTTCTTTAGCCTACAGGACAGACTTCAGTACTGGTAGGGTGACATCTAATCTGTTTCTTTTCCAGAAGAGAAAAGAATTGGGGCAAATGGGAATTGATATGGTTAGTGCTATAGGTATATAATCTATTCCTGCCCTAGAAAGCTCATGCTTATTTTCAGACAATACAAATAAATATAGATACTAAAAACTTGTCAGTATTTCATACTTTTTAGTGAAGAAGCTTTTCATATCTTCAATAGGTTATATCTGAGTAGTTGGTGTTTTAAAAATCCTAATATAAGTGATATCTGCAAATTTCTTTTTTCCACTAATTTGTTGCTATTATATAGAAATCCAAAAGTTTGTCAGTAGCATATAGATATCCAGCTGATTTTTGTAGATTTGTATATATTTTGTATATGAATTGTATCCATCAGCCTTGCTAAATTCACTTATTCATTTAACAGTTTCTTGTAGAGTATTTGTTTTCATCTTTTTTCTCCCCTTGCCCCCGTCTTTTTTTTGGGGGGGTGGTTCTTGCAGTAGTGACTAATACCTCCATCACAATATTGAATAGAATTGTGCTTATATTCAGTTTGTCTCATTCTGGATTTTGGGGAAAAAGTATTCTCTGTATCTCCATTTAGTATAATGATAGAGATGGGTTTTTCTAGATACCCTTTTTCAGATTAAGGAAGTTCTGTTCCTACCTTCCTGAGAGGAATAATTATGACATGAATGGAAGTTTAATTTTTTTTAAGTTGTTTTTTCCATCTATTGAAATGGTGATGTGATTTTTAAAATTTATTTCGGTAATGTGGCAAATTATATTATTTACTTTTCAAATGTTAAACTAATGTTGCATTCCTGAAATAAAAATCAGTTGTAATGTAAAACAACTATATATGTATATATGTATATATATAGTGGTTATATATAATTCATATATATTCATACATATTCACTGCTAGACTTATTTGGTAATATTTTGCTCAGCATTTCAAAATTCATGTTCATGAGAGATATTGCCTATAGTATTACTTTCTTGTGATGCCCTTGTAAGAATTTGGTAATTTGCTATCAGAATTATGCTAGATTCATAGAAGAGATTGTGAAGTCTTTCATTTTCCTCCATTGTGTCAAAGAATGGGCATAAGATTCATAGTATTTTTTCCCTTAAATGTTTGGAATAATTTGCCTTTGAAATAATTTGCCTTTGAAATAATCTTGGCCTGGAGTTTTCACTGTGGGAAGGTTTCAGTTACATTAATAGGAAAACTAAGATTACTCAGATTTTCTATTTCCTTTTTTTAAAAATTTATTTATTTTATTTATTTATTTTTGGCTGTGTTGGGTCTTCGTTGCTGTGTGCGGGCTTTCTCTAGTTGCAACGAGCCGGGGCTACTCTTTGTTGCAGTGAGCGAGCTTCTCATTGCAGTGGCCTCTCCTGTCGCGGAGCACGGGCTCTAGGTGCGCAGGCTCAGTAGTTGTGGTGCACGGGCTTAGTTGCTCCATGGCATGTGCGATCTTCCTGGACCGGGGCTCGAACCCATGTCCCTGGCATTGGCAGGTGGATTTTTAACCACTGCGCCACCAGGGAAGCCCCTCTATTTCCTTTTATATTAGTTTTTTAAAGTTACATTTTAAAGGAATTTTTTTCATTTTATCTAATATGCTAAATTTACAATATCCTCTGATTTTAAAAAATGCATATAAAATATCTCCCTCCCTTTCAGTAGTGATATCACCCTTTCCATTCTTGATAGTGTAATTTGTGTCTTCTCATTTTTTAATAATTTCAGGATCAGTCTTCCAAGGGCTTATCAATTTTTAAAATATTTTCAAAAAACTAACTTTAATTTCTACTGATTATCCCTATTGTATGTCTGCTTTCTATTTAATTTTCTTATATTCTTTTATTACCTTTTAATATTTTTTGGTTTAATTTATTCTTCTCTTTCTACCTTCTTGAGATGCAAATTTCATTTTTCATTTTTCTAATATATGAATTTAAAGCAAGCAGTTTCTCTCTATGCCCTTAACTGTATTCCTCAAATATTTTCATATGTCATTATATTTAGTTCAAAATATTTTCTAATTTTCATTGTGATTTTCTTCTTACCTATTGAGATGTTTAGAAAGGTGTTAATACATACATTAGGGGATTTTCTGTTCCTATTTCTGCTGTCAATTTCAAATATGTTACTCCAAAATTTCAATCCTTTGTAATTTTTTGGAGACATACTTTATGGTCCAGTATGTGGTCTATTTTTGGTAAAGTTTCTTATGCACTTAAAAAGAATGTATTCTGCAATTCTAGTATGTAGTAATCCAAACATGTCATTTAGGTCAAATTGGTTAATAGTATTGTTCAGATTTTTCATATCCTTATGATGTTTTTGTCTGCTTGTTCTAACAATTGCTAAGAGAATTGTCTTAAGTATCTTCTACTCTGATTAAGGATTAGTCTGTTTGTCCACTTTGGTTTTGTCAATTTTTATTTTATATATCTTGTTACCATAATTAGATGGAAATAAAATTAGTATTTTTGTGTTTAGTGAATTGACTCTTTTATCATCAGATGTCCACCTTTAATGCTAGTAATACTACTTGTGTCAAAGTTTACTTTGTCCTATATAACATAGCCACATCAGCTTTCTCCTGGTTAACATTTCCATGGTACCTATTTTTTCATTCTTTTTCTTTTATTCTATCAATTTTCATATTTTTAAGTGTGTCTATTGTGAATAGAGTATATTGAGCCATTTAAAAAATCTGCCTCACTGTCTTCTCTTAATTTTAGTATTTCATCACTATTGCATTCAGTATAATTACTGGTATAGTTGGATTTAAGTCTGTCATCTTGCTATTTGTTTTCAGTTTTTGTTCCATTTATTTTTGCTCTAATTTGGTTCTTTTCGGTTTTGTTGTATTAAACAAGTATTTTAAAAATTATTCCATTTTATCTCTTCTAACATTTTAGATATACCCTTTGTGTTAATATTTAAGTGGTTATGTTGCCCGTTATAGGTCATCCTTGAACTTATTTCAGACTGTCATATTAGTAATTTTACCATTTTATGAATAATTCAGAAACCTTTCAATAGTTTAACTATATTTAACAATCTTCTGCCCTCATGTGATTACAAACATATATTTCACTTCTGTATTTGTTATAAATTCTGGAAGACATTGATGTTATTCATGATTTAAACAGATAATATTCTTTTGTATTCACCCAGATACTTACCTTTTCAGATACTTTTCATTCCTTTCTGAAGTTCTGTGCTTCCATCTGACATCAGTTTATTTCAGCCTGAATAATTTATTTTAGCATTTCTTGTACTGTGGTGTGTTGACAAGTATGTCAGCTTTTGTTGTCAATAAGCACGTTTATTTCACTTTCATTTTGAATGGTATTTTTGCTGAATATAAAATTGTAAATTATTAGGTTTTTTTTCTTTCAGCACTTCAGAGTTATCCGTTATCTTCTTCCAATATTTCTTTTGCAAAGTTATCTGTCGGCTTTATTTCTATTACTGCAATGCAAAAGGTCTTTTTCCCTGGCTGATTTTATGAGATTCTCCTCATTTTTGTTTTCAGCAGTTTCACTATAATGTGTGGTTTCCTTTTTTTATCCTGCTTGGAGTTTCCTGAGGTTCTTGTATCTGGTGTTTATATATTTCATTAGTTTATGAAAATTCCTGGATATCACTTCCAATATTGTTTCTGCCTCATTTTCCCTCTCCCTCTCTTTTCCATCTGGGTCCTCATTTACTTGTAATTAACTATTTGAGTCCTTTTTCACTTGGTTATTTATTTTTCAGATATTTCATTGTTCGTGTATAGAAACACAACTGATTTCTGTATGTTGATTTTGTATCCTACAACTTTACTGAATTCATTCATTAGTTCTAACAGTTTTTTGATTGTCTTTAGGATTTTCTATATATAAAATCCTATCATCTGCAAATAAAGAAAAATTTACTTCTTCCCTTCTGATCTGGATAATTTTTATTCTTTTATCTTATCTGATTTCTCAAGCTAAGACTTCTAGTACTTTGTTGAATAAGGATGGTGAGAGTGGGTACCCTTGTCTTATTCCTGATCTCAGAGGAAAAGCTTTCAAAATTTCACCATTGAGTATGAAGTGTGTGGCTTTTCCCATAGGGCTTTTATTATGTTGAGGTATGTTCCTTCCATACTCAATTTGTTGAGGGTTTTATCATGAAAGGATGCTGCGTTTTGTCAAATGCTTTTTCTGCATCTGTTGAGATGGTCATGTGATTTTTATCTTTCTTTCTTTTAATGTGGATATCATGTTTAATGTGGTTTATGTATGTCAAACCATCCTTTCATCCCAAGCATAAATCCCACTTGATCATGATGTATGATCCTTTTAATGTGCTGTTGAATTCAACTTGCTAATATTTTTTTTTCAAAGGAGACATACAGCTGGCCAACAGATACATAAAATGGTGTTCAATATCACTAATCATCACGGAAATGCAAATCAAAACCACAATGAGATATTACCTCACACTTGTTAGAATGACTGTCATCAAAAAGACAAGAGATAATAAGTGTTGGCAAAGATGTGGAGAAAAGAGAATACTTGTGTACTGTTGGTAAGAATGTAAATTGGTACAGCCACTATGGAAAACAGAATGGAGATTCCTTAAAAACATTAAAAGTAGAATTACCACATGATTCAGCAATCCTTCTGGGTATATATTGAAGGGAAATGAAAATAGGATATTGAAAAGATATCTGCGCTCCCGTGTTCATTGCAGCATTACTCACAACAGTCAAGATAAGGAAACAACTTGTCTGTCAATGGATGAATGGATATAGACATATATAATGGAATATTACTCAGCCATGAGAAAGAAGGAAATCCTGCCTTTTGAGTCAAGATGGATGGACCTTGAGGGCATTGTGCTAAGTGAGCTAAGTCAGAGAAAGACAAATACTATATGACTTATCTGTGTAGAATGGTGTTTAACAGGGACAGAGGAATTAGGGAGTTAATGGTCAAAGGGTACAAACTTCCAGGTAGAAGATGAATAAGTTTGGGAAATGTACTGTACAAAATTGTGATTATAGTCAACATTATTTTTATTCCTCGAAGTTGCTAAGAGACTAGATCTTAAATGTTCTCACAACAAAAGAGAAATGGTAATTATGTAATGGAGGCACTGGCTAATGCTACAGTGGCAATCATATTGCCATATATAGATTATCAAATCAACACATTGTACACCTTAAACTTACACAACATTATGTTAATTATATCTCAATAAAGCTGGGAAAAAATCGGATGTTCATCTTTAGGAGTTTAGAATCTAGTCAAAGTTACAGAACCCACACATTAATAACTGTCGGGCATACTTACAAAGCGACAACAAAATGGGTGCTAACTGGTGGAAAATGTTAAAGCAAATGAGAGATTGATTAAGCTGAGCAGAGCTCAATCCAGGAGATTTGGACCAGATAACTAGGTAGAGGAAGTCCTTGTAGTGGCAGCAGGAGTGAAGAAGTTATTTCAAATTGGAAGAAGAGCTTGAACTGACAGAGAAAATAGGAGGTAGATATAGTCTCATGTTGTGATTTAGAGGAACAAGCAGACATAGAAAGGTCATGCTGTTCTCCTGGGAAGCTATAGTCTCTGCACTCAACACTTATAAGTGCTCTCCATTTCATGAACAGCATGTCTTGGTCCTGGTTTGAAAAAAAAAATCATTACTATTATTCCTGCAAATTTAATTGCTGTTGTCAACTTCTACCCACCCACCTCACATTCTGTTGCTAATCAGTTTTACTTCAAGCTTTGCTTATGTGTTTTCTCTTTCAATTTAGTTATGGATGCTCTGCTTGCAGCCGCCTTAATTCTGTACAACATACAAACACCATTTAGTAATATTCCCCTCATTTGGTCTCACACATGTCCTGGCCAGCTGACTTCTGGTGCTGTGAATTCAGCTTTTCAGTGTGAGCAGACTGGCTGCGTTTCAAGACCCCAACGTAGTTCTTTTTTTTTTCTTTTAATTTTAATTAATTAATTTATTTATTTTTGGCTGCTGTTGGGTCTTTGTTGCTGTGCGCGGGCTTTCTCTAGTTGCAGCAAGCGGGGGCTACTCTTCATTGCGGTGTGCAGGCTTCTCATTGTGGTGGCTTCTCTTGTTGTGGAGCACAGGCTGTAGGCATGCTGGCTCAGTAGTTGTGGCTCGCGGGCTCTAGAGTGCAGGCTCAGTAGTTGTGGCACGTGGGCTCAGTAGTTGTGGCTCGTGGGCTCTAGAGCGCAGGCTCGGTAGTTGTGGCGCACGGGCTTAGTTGCTCCGCAGCATGTGGGATCTTCCCAGACCGGGGCTGGAACCCGTGTCCCCTGCATTGGCAGACGGATTCTTAACCACTGCGCCACCAGGGAAGCCCCCAATGTAGTTCTTGACAATGAAGATGAAGGACTTTGGGTGGGCTTCAGTCTAGGAGAAGACCACTTCAGCTGCATGGTTCTGCACTGACTCTACCTTTAGGACTCTGTGATGTAATGAATTTGTCTCTGTGTAACTTACTCAGCTGGGCTGGACTGGGTCTTCTTAACTTCATCTATTCCTAACTTGGCCTTATACCAACAGTGCAGCCACCAGCCAGCACCTCACAAGTTCTTCATAGAATGATCAGGAGAAATTGGTCTTACACAATTGTTTTATTTTTATTCTTAGTTATTGTGATTCATATGGTTTGAAAGCTGAGTGCTGGAAGCAAATCTAAAAGTCTATTTGTCTATTTTTGAATTTGTTTATGGGTTTTATATAAAACAATTTTTGAAATGTAAAGGTAAGCGCAACTGTAGGTGTTATTGGATACATTTTAGTCACGCTAATAAAAGCATGTGTACTAACACATTATGCAAATTAACAAATTTATTTAGCACAATAATTCTGAAGCACTGAGGCATTTTTTTTAAAAGCACAGCCCTTGCTAACAAAGCCTCAGAAGTCATGTAGCATCTTTCCTGGCACATTCTATTCATGGACAAAGGCTCCCCAGGGTCAGGTGGAGGAATCATAGCCTCTTCTTCATGGGAGAAGTCAAAGAATTAGTTTGTGTCAAAGAATTTTTGTAAATGTTTAAAAATCACCGTAATCACTGACTCTATCCAAAATCGAGGTATGATTTTGGTAAATTGCGTTATTTGTCCAATTCTTCACCTATCCCTTTAATAACAACCTGTCTCAGCTTGGGCTGCTGTAACAAAATACTAAAGACTGTGGTTTAAACAACAGACATTTATTTCTCACAATTCTGGAGGCTGGAAAGTCCAAGGTGCTAGCAGATTCGGTTCTTGTGAAGGCTCTCTTTCCGGCAGGAAGGAGGCTGCCTTTTTGCTGTGGTGGAGAGATGAAGCTTTGATGTCTCTTCCTCTTCTTATAAGGGCACAAATTCCATCATGGGATCTCCACCCTCATGATCATATCTAAATCTAATTCCCTCCCTAATCCCCACATCCTCATCCCCATGCCATTACATTGGGAGTTAGGGCTTCAACATAGGAATTTGGGGGTTGTGGGCACATCCAGTCCATAACACAACCTTTCCAAGTGACTTTGCAGTCCCTTCTTCTTCTCCATAGGAGAAGTACTTTTTCCTGCCCTTTGACTTTGGCCATGAACATGAAGACTTGCTTTGGCTAAAGGTACATTAGCAGAAGTAACATAAGCAGAATTAGAAATCCTCTTGAGTCATGAAACTGCCTTTACCACTAGTATTAGGAGAACATTATCCATCTGTTAGGGTCCAAACAGGAGGATAGAGATGTGTAGAGCGGATCCATCCCAGTTGCTACAACATAAAGTACCCTAGCCAGTCTGAAGAATTATAGGGAGAAGAAGAGCTGCCCAGGCAAGCTCCTCCCAGGCCAGCTAAACCCCAGCAAATCTACAAATAAGTAAATATTTTAAGCCACCTAGTTTTGGAGTGGTTTGTTATATAGCACCAGTCAACCAAGACAGTCATATTATTCAAGCATATCTTGTGTTCCACAGCGGAATTACAAAATATTTTTTATATGTGTCCTTTACATTTCCTTTCAAGTGTAGTCCTGAGTGTTTTTGCTTATGTGTTGTTACTTTGAATGGAATATTCACCATCACATTTTATTTTATTTATTTTTTATAAATTTGTTTATTTTTGGCTGCGTTGGGTCTTCGTTGCTGTGTGTGGGCTTTCTCTAGTTGCTGCGAGAAGGGGCTACTCTTCATCGTGGCGCACGGGCTTCTCATTGCAGTGGCTTCTCTTGCTGCGGAGCGTGGGCTCTAGGCGCACGGGCTTCAGTAGTTGTGGCACACGGGCTCAGTAGTTGAGGCGCACGGGCTTAGTTGCTCTGCGGCATGTGGGATCTTCCCGGACCAGGGCTCCAACCCGTGTCCGCTGCATTGGCAGGCAGATTCTTAACCACTGCACCACCAGGGAAGCCCAGCAGGTAGATTCTTAACCACTGTGCCATCGGGGAAGCCCCACCATTACATTTTAAAACTGTAAATAGCAAAACAATTAAGATTTAAATATTAATTTTGTGTCCAACTACCTTACTGAATTGTCTTATAATTACTAATACCTTTTCAACATTGATGATAAAAACTGCATTCTATTTTGTATAGAATCTAGTATAATCATCTGTACTAGGTGATTATATATAAATATATGTTTCACTGTATTCAAATCTAACACCACATTTTTTCGTTCACAATGTCTTACCTGTAAGTTTGTTATTTCAAGTTATCTTTTATGTAACTGTACTATATTCTCAATAAACTCTATGTAGGCATAATTTATATGCAATAAAATACACAAATTTTAAGTGTACAGTTTAATGAGTTTTGACAAATGTATACAACTGGGTAAACACCCCTATAATCAAGATGCAGAATGTTTCAATTACTCTAAAAGGATCCTTTGAGCTCTTTGAAGTCAAACTCTATCCTGAACCCCAAAGCATCCACTGATCTCTTTTTTGTCACTATAGATTAATTCTGTCTCTTCTAGAAATTAGTTAAATTGGAATCATACAGTGTGTGCTCTTTGGTATCAGGTTTCTTTTGTTCAACATAATATTTCTTCAATTCATCCATGTTGTTGCATATATTGGTAGAACTGGTATTATTATTTTTTAAACTGCCAAGTAGTATTCCAGTGTATGATTATATCACAGTTTACTCATTTACTAGTCAGTGGACATTTGGGATGTTTCCAGATTTGGGCTTGTATTATAATTATTTATGTATTTTTTACAAGTATTATTCTTATATATGTCTTTTTTTGGACATGTGTATTCTTTTAGCTACATACCTAACAATAAAACTGCTGGGTCATGGGGTAGGTGTATTTTTAATATTACTAGAAGTTGCCAAACACATTTACAAAATGAGTATACTATTATACACCCCCACCGGCAGTATATGAGTGTTCTGGTTGCTCCACATACTTGTCAACGTTTGGTAATATTAGTGCTTTCAACTTTAGCCTTTCTAATGGATATGTAGTAGTATCAAATTGTGGATTTAATTTACATGACTAAGGATGTTGAACATCTTTTCATATACTTAATGGCCATTCAGATATCTTTTGTGAAATATCTACTTAAATCTTTTGCTTATTTTTTAAATTGGGTTATTTGTATTTTTAATCAGTTAGCAGAAGTTATTTATATATTCTGTGTCACATATATGTGTTATAAATATTTTCTTGTCTGTGCCTTTCCTTTTTTCATGTACTTAAGAACAGTTTGGGGAGACACTTCTTCATAGGTTTCTCATGTTTATTGTGAGCAAGTTACTACTGAACTTTTTTCTGGACTATCTTTAATGGGTGTTTGTACAGCAAGTAGCTTTGGAAGAAAGAGATGATATCTCCTTCCAGAGCAAAAGGCAGGCATGTCAACTGTCCAGTACAATAAACATAATGTCTCCTCCTGGAGCAAAGGGCAGCCATTGCATACTGCACATCATAAAAGATTAGAGTTCCCTCCTCTATAATGCAACTAGCTGCATGTTCAAACATCCATCTGGGCCCATCTGCCTCACCCCTGTGAGATCTGAGGACAAAGAAAATTGGTGGAAATATGCTAATAGTCATGCTACTTGCTGTGCCATGAGTAATAAAGCTTTGACCCAGGAGTCTTGGATGACAGCATCTATGAAACTATGGCAGGCTAAAACTTTAGTCTGCAAGTTGGGTAAAATGTCAGATCCTTCACAGTTACTGGCAAGCAGACATACTGATATCAGTAATCTGAGTTATCTTTCTTTAGTTATTGTTCAGTTCAGCTAGCATTTTAACAATTTTATTACCCTTCAGAGAACATCTTTCTGTTTTATTAATTTTCTCTGTTTTTTGTTTTTTATTTTACTGATTTCTGCTCTTACTATTATCATTTTTAACCTACATTAGGTTTAATATTGCTCCTTTTTTTTTTTAATAGCTTCTTAATGGAGAATCCTGGATAATAGATTTTAGACTTTTCTTTTTTTCCTCATGTAAGGATTTAAAGCTATAAATTTTCCTCTAAATAATTGCTTTAGTTGCATCCCACAAATTTTATTATGTTCTCTTTTCATTTTCCTTAGTTCACATTTTTAATTTCCGTTGTGATTTTTTTGGACCCGTGTTTATTTCATCAATGTTTTCTAGTTTTCAGAATATAAATCTTTCACTTCCTTAGGTTTATTCCTAAGTATTTTATTTTTTGGTGCTATTGTAAATGATATTGTTTTCCTAATTTCCTTTTCAGATAGTTCATTGTTAGTGTATAGAAACACAACTGATTTTTGTAACGTTGATTTTTGTATTCTGCAACATTATTGAATTTATTCATTCTAACAGTGTTTTGATGAAGCCTTTGGATTTTCTACATATAAGATCATGTTGTCTGCAAACAAGGACAATTTTATTTCTGCCTTTCCAATTTTGATACCTTTTCTTCTTTCCTTCCTTCCTTCCTTCCTTCCCTCCTTCCTTCCCTCCTTCCTTCCTTCCCTCCTTCCTTCCTTCCTCTCTTTCTTTCTTTCTCTCTTTCTTGCTTTCTCTCTTTCTCTCTTTCTCTTTCTTTCTCCTTTCCTTCCTTCCTCCCTCCCTCTTTTTCTTTCTTTCTTTCTTTCCTTCTTTCCTTCTTTCTTTTTTTCTTTCCTTCTTTCCTCTTCCTTCCTTCCTAATTGCACTGACTAGGACTTCTGGTACTATGTTGAATAAAAGTAGCAAGAGTGGGCATCCTTGCCTTCTTCCTGTTATTAGAGGAAAAGCTTTAAATTTTTCACCATTGATTAAAATGTCAGCTGTGGGTTTTTCACATGTGCCTTTCTTTTGTTGATGTACTTCCCAAGTTTGTTGCGAGTTTTTATCATGAAAGGGCACAGGATTTTGTCAAATGCTTTTTCTGCATTTATTGAGATGGACATGTGATTTTACACTTTATTCTGTTCATGTAGCATATCACATTAATTGATTTTCATAAGTTGAATCATCCTTGCATCCCAGGGCTAAGCCTGCTTGATCATAGTGTATGGTGCTCTTAATGTGCTGTTAAATTTGGTTTGCTAGTATTTTGTTGAGGATTTTGGCATCTATATTCCTCAGGGGTTTTAACCTGTAGTTTTCTTTTCTTGCAGTATCTTTTTCTGGCTTTGGCATCAGGGTAATGCTAACCTCAAACAATGAGTATGGAAGTGTTCCCTCTCCTTTAATTTTTCAGAAGAGTTTGATAAGGATTGGTGTTAATTCTTTACATATTTGGTAGAATTCACCAGTGAAGCCATCTAGTCTCAAACTTTTCTTTGTTGGGAGGTTTTTAATTATTGATTCCATTTCCACAGTACTTATAGTCTCTTCAGACTAACTATTTTTTCATGATTCAATCTTGGTAGGTTGTATATTTCTAGGAAGTATCCATTTCTTCCAAGTTGTCCTGTTTGTTGGTATATCATTGGTGATACTAATCTCATGATTCTTTTTACTTCTGTGGCATCAGTTGTAATGTCTCTTCTTTCATTTCTGATTAAGTTTGCATAAGCTTCCTTTTAGTTCACATATTTAGTTTCTTTTTAAAATGATACTTCATTTGTTTGTAACTTCAATGAATTTTTGTTGAAACCATTGTATTTTATACATTGATGATGCAGATAAGAAAAGAATCAGATGAGATCTCTCCCTTTATGGATCTTGGAATTTATTGGTATGGTTATGCTAATGCTTATGTCTTCTGGAATAATATGAACCTATGTCAATGTTAAATATTTTTAAAATTTCTTTTTCAGTGCTAAATTAAATTCTCTTTATTTTCCTTGTTCAAATCCAAACTCATAAAGCCCAGATAAATTTCCTCTCCTTCCGTATTGCTTTCCTCCTCTGCCCAATGCGTATCTCCCTTCTTCTCAGATATTATATTATTATCTGTACCAATGTGCAGGCTTTATATCACACACTCTCAATTTAATTAATCAAAGTACTATCATAGCATATTTATTCTGTATTATATTGTCATTTTGGAATATATTTATTTTTCACGCTAGAATATTTTCTTTAGACCTATCAAAGATAAAGCCAAACATTAGTTAAAGTTGGTAAAAACAGAGTCTATTCAGTAACTACTAACAGTAGGCAAAGAGCTGAGCTCCATTCCAATTTGTGCAGAGGTGACTGAGTATTTTAAAGGGATAATGAGGGATTAGGGAAGGGGAGTGCTCAAGCAGTATCAAGGGAGTGGAAAATTAAGAAAAGTGGGTAAGAGGGTCAGTTGGTATACATGCAGTTAGGCCAGCTGTATCTCCTGGCTAGCAATGATTGAAGTTAGGATTATATCCTCCCACAGAGATTGGGAGACAGAGGTCCTATCCTTTCTAATGTTTACATTTTGAAGGAATGGCTTTCAGTCCTTGAGAAGGACACTCCATGGTGATAGGAGCTACACACGCATATATCTCAAAGAGATGGATGAAGGATTTATGATTGCAAACTTTCTTTTTTTGTTTTTTTTTTTTAGTAAATGTTCTAAGAAGGGGAGGTAACAGGGGCCTAATGTCGGGTGTTGGCTGGAACAAACATTGAATTCTTTTGAGAGCCTTGAACTGTTTTAGGTAGGAACTCAAAAGGAGGGCTGGGTAGTCCCAGGGAAGTGGCCTTAGGCTGCCAAAAGCCATGATTGGTTTGGTAAAGTCTCTTAGTGCAGAGGTTTGAAGGATTCATTAGTGCTGAGAGTTCTTTTGCAGTTCTTAGCTCCCATCTTTGTATTCCTTACACAGTCTTCATGGCACATAGTAGGTTCTTAAAATGTGGGACAAATTAGTTTAAATACTAGTAGTCCTTTATTTTTTTGTAGTCCTTTTAGATAATATTTATTTTGATAAATGCATAATATTTTAAATTTAACTTTAGAGGAAAGTTATGGTTATATGACATTGCATGGATCACAAAGAATAGGGTTGAAAACTAATCCTATTTCCCTAAAAAATAGTTTCTCAAAATTATTGTAGTTTTTAAAATTTTTTTAATTTTCATTTTACGTTGGAGTATAGTTGATTAACAATGTTGTGTGCAAAGTGATTCAGTTATACATATATAATACATGTATCTATTATTTTTCAAGTTCTTTTCCCATTTAGGTTATTAAAGAATATTGAGCAGTTCCCTGTTGGCTATCCATTTTAAATATAGCAGTGTGTATGTGTCAATCCCAAACTCCCAATCTCTCCCCTGCTCCCACCCCTTCCCCCCATGGTAACTATCAGTTTGTTCTCTAAGTCTGTGAGTCTGTTTCTCTTTTGTAAATAAGTTCATTTGTATCATTTTTTTTTAGATTCTGCATATAAGCGATATCATATGATATTTGTCCTTTAACGATAACAGTCCTTTAGGAATCAGATTCCAATTACTGTTTTCTGTTGGTATTGATTGGCCTGTTCTGCTCATCACTGCATACTCAAGATCCAAAGCAAGGGCTGTCTCATACAGTTGTGCAGTTTATATACTGCACAAATATGTCTGGATGAAGACGTGAGGGAGACCTTAAATCAAGCTTGTGTTTTACATGCTGTGAGTCCCAGCAGCAGCACTCATATCTTCTAAATCACACAAATATTCATGTGGGCTACTGGCTATCTTGCCAATTACAGTGCCTGGATCACAGGGTTCTAAATGATACCAGATGGACATGTTCTAACTTTTTGTTCTGAAGAGTTGAGGTAAAAGCAGTTTGACGCCAAAACTTTCAATAATTACCTTGATTTTTGCCTTTGCTTTGCAGCAAGAGAAGTTTCATTTGCTAAGGTTCAGGTGTCTGAACACTGGGAGCCCAAGTTAGTACATTATAAGAATCTGGTTTATTTAGATTCCACTGAAGATCTTCAGGAGAATGGATTTTTAGCCAGGGGCCTCTCAAATATAATCACTACCTTGGTAACTAGTGTCACAACCAAGAGAAACACAGATTCCTCTCTAGGGAGCTGACTGCCTTTTTGTTAATTTTGGTTTGGGATTGGGATAGATTTATCTGCTTTTATTATCTTTTTCTATACAAGTTTATGCAGAGATACTTTCAAGTAGGGTCATGATTTGTTCTTGAGTAATACCAATTTTCTTTTTTACATTCAGGGGGATTTTTTTAGACTTTGAAAGGTTGTACCTGTTTTTCAACTCAGTAGTTTGCAAGTGTTTCATTCCTTCACATACTGACTTATGCATTCCCATTAATCCATCCCAAATTTTACTCTACCGAGAAAAGCCCCAAAACATAAAAAATTAGAGACCGATTTTGATTTTTTGTAGTGTCACAACTTAGCATTTTATATGCCATAGGAAGTAATTAATTAAAAATCAACGAGAATGGAAAGTGATATATTTGCTTGGATTAAGAAAATTAGTTTTTAAAGATACACTGATGTGTATAAAATTGATGACTAATAAGAACCTGCTGTATAAAAAAAAATTTTAAATAAATAAATAATTTACCTTGAAGGGAAACATAAGCTGATCAAATTAATTATGTGCACAGATAGTAAAGCTTTCTGAACAATATGTCTTATATTAAAAAAAAGACAATTAGTTTTTAAAGTTCTTCATGGTAGTATAAGATATTTAATTTTTTTTGGAAAAAATATCACGGAAAGGCTAAAAGAGCTGGGATGTATATCAGTATCCTATACTGACCTCAACTTTACTGACATCTGCCTTTTAAACTTTGTGTAATTGACAGAACTGGCTTTTTTCCAGCTTTTGTCTCAAACCAAAATAGATTCCGGTGTCTCCCATTAAGCATCAGAGAAGTAAATTGCTGCCCACTTGTAGGAAGCAAAGATGCTTACTTGTCTGTTTCAAGACTTATCAGAGCGCATTCTTCAGTTACCATGGAAACTATCTCTAGCTAAATTTGAGAGGGTCTCTGGGCAGAACTGAAATGAACACTAATAGAAAGAACCATGTTTTAATTCTTTGCTTTTATTTGTTTATTTATTTTGCCTTATGTGAAGTGACAAAGTATTTAGTCAGACCACATTGACTTGACTTGGCTATTAATGATTCTGAAGATAATACTTAAGTGGGAAATTTTTTTTGATAGGAAAAGAAGAATTAGAGAGTTGGAAAACAAAAGCTGATAGAATTCACACTGACAAACAAATTTTTGGTTTTCAAAGTTGGGCATTTCAGTTATCTAGGTTTTACTATTGATTTCATCAGTCATACTCAAAAGTGAATGCTAGAATAATTCATGCTGGTCTGTATTTTTATGTTCTCAGATAATTAAGTGGCAGTCTGTGAGATTTTTTTTTAAGTTTTTCATAATCTTTAACATTTAATATAGTTACATTTTTTTGGTCAATATATCAAAAATACTGCAGGATGTCCAAGTTTAAGTGATATTTACAGTTTTGTCTTACTTGGCACCATTACAGGTATTGTTACAATAAATTGAACATTTTGCCTGTAACAAAAATTCATAGTTGGATTATAAAGGACATTTTAGCTTTTTAGATAAAGTGTAAAAGAAAAACTATTTTCTTTTTTTCCCCCATGGTAGAAATATCTATTTAAGTTTTAGATGCTTGTTTATGTTTTAATAAACATAAGAATTTTATTTGGAATTTATTTTTCATGATGGAAAAATTTAGAGAAGACAATGAATTATGAAACGGAAGAGGAAGAACTTAGGCATTTTCTAGAAGTCAGCCTAGCCCTCTGATTTTCCATTGGAGGAAAAAAGTCCCAGGTGATTTCCTAATTACATCATGTCACAACTGTAGTATGAACACTATTGGAACCTGAGGCTCTTAGTCCCTAATCTAGTGTGGTTAGCCTTTCCACTTGACTTATTTATGTCACCTTTGTATTTGAAGACTATCCAAATGGTAGTGCTATGTATGTCTATTAAAGTAGTTGAAAAACCCAAAAGCTTACTAGATTTCTTGGCTTTTTGGTCACAAGTATAATTTGAAGTACAGTACTTCAGTAAAAGAATAATACACCCTCAAGTTTTCTGAATATTTGTGTTTCAGAAACCCCAGTATGTGTGGCCCTAACTAAATATTTTGAACAGAAAATATGTGGGAAACAATTAGACGTTGACTACATGGTGTTTGTCATGAAACATGTAAATGTGAATGGATGTGGAAACACATTGACCTCTTTGCAGGTGGAACCGATCTCTATTTCAAGTGGTACACTAGTTATGATGTTTTCATTTTTTCATGCTAATGCTCTTTATTGGCATGGGTTATCAGAATTTACTATACATGCATACATCCTGTTCCTGTGGAGTGAAACCTTGAAAATATTGTTTCCCATGCTGAAATACAGAACAAGGTTTTAATAAACCCTGATTTGAAATAATGTAAAGTCAGAATGTACAGAATATGGATACTATCATCTTTTGGTGACAGCACTGGGTGTAGAGTTAAAAGTCTTACATTCAAATTCAACCACGCCACTTATTGGCTCTTGTAAATTACAGATTTAGTAAGAACCGTGACAAGTGACTATAAGCAGGAGAATCAAGGGCTTTTCACTCAGACAGGTTTTTGTACTTCTATGACCATTTATTTGTAAAATGCTGACTGTATTATATAAAGGTCTAACAATTGGGGCCTTTCTCATCATCAATTCTGGTTACACTAGCATGAATACTTTGCTGATATTTATTTTGTCCCAGAAGATACATACAGGAGTTTCAAGGATGACCGTCATTTTTAAAAAAATTTATTTTTTGGAGTATAGTTGATTTACAATGTAGTGTTAATTCCTACTGTACAGCAAAGTGATTCAGTTATACATATACATTCTTTTTCATATTCTTTTCCATTGTGTTTTATCACAGGATATTGAATATAGTTCCCTGTGCTATACAGTAGGACCTTGTTGTTTATCCATTCTATATATAATAGTTTGCCTCTGCTAATCCCAAACTCCCAATCCATCCCTCCCCCACCCCACCTCCCCCTTGTCAACCACAAGTCTGTTCTCTGTGTTTATGAATCTGTTTCTGTTTTGTAGATAAGTTCATTTGCGTCATATTTTAGATTCCACATGTAAGTGATATCATATGGTATTTCTCGTTCTCTTTCTGATTTACTTCACTTAGTGTGATAATCTCTAGGAAGGGCAACTGTCATTTTGTGGAGCTTTATTCATAGGCTGACTGAGTAACCAGATGATTTGTTGTTTATTAATTTGTCTACATGATTATTTAATGAAATTTAGCATAGTAGTTATTCCACCCTTGTTTTATGTATTTCAAGTATCTATGTAATGTACTTAGATCCTGTGGTGACTCTATCACAAAAGAGACAATTTATAAAATTGACTACTTAATAAATTATGTCTCCCTGGTAGAAAAGATAACAAATTGTTATTATAATGTTCATTGATTATATTGTTTCCCCTCATATAACCCACAGATTGAAATCTATTTTATTCCCTTGAGGATAATATTTAATGAGAGACGATTAAATATGATTGAATATTGATTTTCATTAATGAAGTAGCTTTTTTTTAAAAAAAAGTGTAAAGTGTTTAACAAAAGCATGTTCTGCAACTGATATCTGCTTAAGAGGTCTGCAAGCTTATGGTACATTCAACTCGTTCATCTATCACACAGTCAAACTGTTCAACTTTGCAAAAGTTAAGCCATCTATGTCCTGTCACCACTGATAGTAGCTCACAAATTCTGCCTTGAGCCACAGTCATAAATAGATGAGGACATATGTAACAGTAGGGAAGAGGTGAACACTAGTGGTAGTAATGTAGCCCTCAACCAACAAATTTATGCATAAGTCTTTCAGTGACCTGTTTTAGAGGGTTGAAAAATGTATGTGGAAGTTCTCACCTGGAAAAGTAAAAGTAAATAATTTGAATCATTTTATTATAGCATGCTTCATACAAATGTAGAATAAACATGTGTCAAAGATGTCTTTGACTTAATAAGGGTGCCAGTAGAATGGTTAAACTGGTTCAAAGAACATTTGAAATATACATGTATGTGTATATATGTATGTGTGTGTATATATACATACATATATGTATGTGTATATATATGGAGAGAGAGAGAGAGTAAGATTGATTTATAATAAGTTAGTCAGGAAAAAAGACTTGCTGAAATAAGTTTACTCAGTGAGAGATAAAACTGCTTAGGGCTTCCCTGGTGGCGCAGTGGTTGAGAGTCCACCTGCTGATGCAGGGGACACGGGTTCGTGCCCCAGTCCGGGAAGATCCCACATGCCGAGGAGCGGCTGGGCCCGTGAGCCATGGCCGCTGGGCCTGCGCGTCCGGAGCCTGTTCTCCGCAACGGGAGAGGCCACAACAGTGAGAGGCCCGCGTACAGCAAACAAACAAACAACAAAAAAAAAACTGCTTAATATCCTCCAGGGCAATAAAACTATAACCTTTTGTATTATCTTTTCTACCAGAGAGAAATCATTTGCACCTCTACTGGAAAAAAAAAATCCATACCATTGACATATAATTCACAGAATCTGGGTCTTAATCAAAGGTAACTAGTAAGTCAAACAACTGTTCATTCCCTAGAGAATTAGGTAATCCTTGGGTGGTCCCCTCAGACAATGTTCAGTAGGATATTGAAAGGACATACAGTCATACTTTTGTCCTGTTTCGAATAGGTATAATTTTCTTTAGCGGTACCAGTTTCTTTCCCCAATATCTAAAGGTGTTTTCTGTACTTGTAGCATCATCATGCTCTAGTAAAACCCCCCTAGTTTGAACTGAATTCTCCCCCTTAGCATCGCAGAATATGCAGTCTTGCACAAAGGGAAAAACAACTTTCTTTCTGGAATTTTTCTGGGGTTGTGCAGAATTTTAATATCAGGGAAGAGTCTTTGATCTTAATAAATATTCTCCAAAACAGAGGAAAAGGAATTGACTCTACATTTATATAAATATGGCAAATAGGCCCCCACATATATTCCTATGCTATATTGAGAAATCGTGAAAAAAGTGAAGACCTTCATTATTTGAATGTTCTTTCTAATATTTATAAATATTTTCAATTTATGATGTGCTTTGAGTTGTTTTTTAGATTTTGTTTTGCTTATTTATGTTCTTTTTGCCCTGGCTGCCATTATTTAGTCATTGTTGGAATAACCTGTGCAATCCTATACTTGAAGTTTCTCATTTCAGGGTCACTTTCAGCCCTCAAAATCCACAATTTTCACATATTGCACTGTATTTTGTTTATCTCACAAGGCACATTTTCCTTTTCAGAGCAAAAGTAATATACGTGAGATCCGTATTTTAAATGCAAGATTTATTTGAACCTACAACAGGAAGAACAAATGTCCTTCACTCAATAAAATTGAAAACCCAACTCCAACTCCACAATGTATTGTTTCTGAAAGGAATTTTTATTAAAAGAATATTGCAATAAGAGGTTACAGAATAGCATATTGAAGAGCATATAGGGAAGTTTTCGCCTGAGGGAGTGAAAGTAAATAACTTTGAATCACTTTATCAAAAGAATACGGTTAACATTGCAAACCAAGGAAAGAATAATAAATAATAACTCAATACAATTGACCTTTAGGCTGCTAAGAGTTTATATATACAATCCCAAACAAAGGGGACTTATTATACTTCAACATATACTTTAAAAAATATAAACATTATTTTTTAAGAACAGTTATAGATTTACAGAAAAAGTGAGGTGATAATACAGAGCTCCATTACACCTCACACTCAGTTCCCCTTATTGACATATCAGTATGATACATTTGTCACAATTAATGAACTCATATTATTATTATTTAAAGTCTATATATTATTCAGATTTCCTTAGTTTTAACCTGATGTCCTTCTCTTGCTGCAGGATTTCATCCAGGATACCATGTTACTTTTAGTCATCATGTCTCCTTACATTCCTCTTGCCTGTGATAGTTTCTCAGACTCCTAAGTTTTGATGGCCTTGACAGTTTTGGGGAGTACTTGTAGAAGTCTCTTCTATTGGGATTTGTCTGATATTTTTCTCATTGTTAGACTCGGGTTACAGATTTTTGGAAGGAAGACAGAGGTAGACTGCCATTTCCATCACTTTCCATCAAGTGTACATACTATTAACATGACTTATTGTTCATACTAACCTTGATCAACTGGCTGAGGTAGTGTTTGCCAGGTTCCTCCACTGTAAACTTACTTTCCCCGCTTCTTTCCATATTGTGTACTTTGGAAGCAAGTTACTGTGCACAGTCCACATTAAAGGAGTGGGGTTATGCCCCCATTTCTTGACAGCAGAGTACATACACAAATTATTTGGAACTCTGCACAAGAAATTTGTCTCTTCTGTTCTTTATTCAATCATTTTGTTCTATAAGTATAGACTGATAGATATTTATTTTATACTTTGTGTTATAACTTAACACTGCTTTTTTGTTGTTGTTGTAGTTAGTTTTTTTATTTTTTCTAGTTGCCCAAACTGTTGCAAGTTTGATCACTGGGAAATCTTCCAGTTTGCTTGCATCTCCGTTTGACATGTCCCCATCATATGGGTTTTTTTGTTTTTGTTTTTGCACTTTCACTCTTCAAGCACTATAAGATGCTCCAGGGTTATCTTATTTCCTGCCCCTGCACTACAGTCAGCCATTTCTCTACGGAGCCCTGGTTTCTTCTTGGAGAATGGTATTAGAAACCAAGATCTAGGTGTTAGGTATGCTCATTGCTACTGGGGTGTCACTGCTTCAAGCTCTCTCAGCTGACAGAGCAAGCAAGGAAATATATATGTGCTTACTAACCACTGAGTAAACAAACATACATATTTATATATATGTAACCATCTGTATTTTATTTTTTTATTTTAATTTTTTAACATCTTTATTAGAGTATAATTGCTTTACAACAGTGTGTTAGTTTCTGCTTTATAACAAAGTGAATCAGCTATACATATACATCTATCCTTACATCTCTTCCCTCTTGCATCTCCCTCTCTCCCACCCTCCCTATCCCACCCCTCTAGGTGGTCACATAGCACCAAGCTGATCTCCCTGTGCTATGTGGCTGCTTCCCACTAGCTATCAGTTTTACATTTGGTAGTGTATATACGTCATGCCACTCTTTCACATCATCCCAGCCTACCCTTCCTGCTCCCCGTGTCCTCAAGTCCATTCTCTAGCAGGTCTGCATCTTTATTCCCGTTCTGCCCCTAGGTTCTTCATAACCATTTTTTTTTAGATTCCATATATATGTGTTAGCATACGGTATTTGTTTTTCTCTTTCTGACCTACTTCACTCTGTATGACAGACTCTAGGTCCATCCACCTCACTACAAATAACTCAATTTTGTTTCTTTTTATGGCTGAGTAATATTCCATTGTATATATGTACCACATCTTCTTTATCCATTCATCTGTCGATGGACACTTAGGTTGCTTCCATGTCCTGGCTATTGTAAATAGAGCTGCAATGAACATTGTGGTACATGACTCTTTTTGAATTATGGTTTTCTCAGGGTATATGCTCAGTAGTGGGATTGCTGGGTTGTATGGTAGTTCTATTTTTAGTTTTTTAAGGAACTTCCATGCTGTTCTCCATAGTGGCTCTATCAAGTTACATTCCCACCAACAGTGCAAGAGGGTTCCCTTTTCTCCACAACCCCTCTAGCGTTTATTGTTTGTAAATTTTTTCATGATGGCAATTATGACTGGTGGGAGGTGATATCTCATTGTAGTTTTGATTTGCATTTCTCTAATGATTAATGATGTTGAGAATTCTTTCATGTATTTGTTGGCAATCTGTATATCTTCTTTGGAGAAATGTCTATTTATGTCTTCTGCCCATTTTTGGATTAGGTTGTTTGTATTTTTGATATTGAGCTGCATGAGCTGCTTGTAAATTTTGGAGATTCTTTGTCAGTTGCTTCATTTGCAAATACTTTCTCCCATTCTGAGGGTTGTCTTTTGGTCTTGTTTATGGTTTCCTTTGCTGTGCAAAAGCTTTGAAGTTTCATTAGGTCCCATTTGTTTATTTTTGTTTTTATCTCCATTTCTCTAGGAGGTGGGTCAGAAAGGATCTTGCTGTGATTTATGTCATAGAGTGTTCTGCCTATGTTCTCCTCTAAGAGTTTTGTAGTGTCTGGCCTTACATTTAGGTCTTTAATCCACTTGGAGTTTATTGTTGTGCATGGTGTTAGGGAGTGTTCTAATTTCATTCTTTTACATGTAGCTGTCCAGTTTTCCCAGCACCACTTATTGAAGAGGCTGTCTTTTCTCCATTGTATATTCTTGCCTCCTTTATCTAAGATAAGGTGACCATATGTGTGTGAGTTTATCTCTGGGCTTTCTAGCCTTTTCCATTGATCTGTATTTCTATTTTTATGCCAGTACCATATTGTCTTGATTACTATAGCCTTGTACTATAGTCTGAAGTCAGGGAGCCTGATTCCTCCACCTCCATTTTTCTTTCTCAAGATTGCTTTGGCTATTCAGGGTCTTTTGCGTTTCCATACAAATTGGGAAATTTTTTGTTGTAGTTCTGTGAAAAATGCCAGTGGTAGTTTGATAGGGATTGCATTGAACCTGTAGATTGCTTTGGCTAGTAGAGTCATTTTCACAAGGTTGGTTCTTCCAATCCAAGAACATGGTATATCTCTCCATCTATTTGTATTATCTTTAACTTCTTTCCTCAGTGTCTTATAGTTTTTTGCATACAGGTCTTTTGTCTCCTTAGGTAGGTTTATTCCTCGGTATTTTATTCTTTTTGTTGCAGTGGTAAATGGGAATGTTTCCTTAATTTCTCTTTCAGATTTTTCATCATTAGTGTATAAGAATGCAAGAGATTTCTGGGCATTAATTTTGTATCCTGCTACTTTACCAAAATCAGTGATTAGCTTTAGTAGTTTTCTGGTAGCATCTTTAGGATTCTGTATGTATAGTATCATGTCATCTGCAAACAGTGACAACTTTACTTCTTCTTTTCTGATTTGGATTCCTTTTATTTATTTTTCTTCTCTGATTTCTGTGACTAAAACTTCCAAAACTATGTAAAATAATAGTGGTGAGAGTGGACAACCTTGTCGTGTTCCTGATCTTAGAGGAAATGGTTTCAATTTTTCACCATTGAGAATGATGTTGGCTGTGGGTTTGTCATATATGGCCTTTATTTTGTTGAGGTAAGTTCCCTCTATGCCGTATTCTGGAGGGTTTTTATCATAAATGGGTGTTGAATTTTGTCAAAAGCTTTTTCTGCATCTATTGAGATGATCATATGGTTTTTATTCTTCAATTTGTTAATATGGTGTATCACATTGATTGATTTGTGTATATTGAAGAATCCTTGCATACCTGGCATAAACCCCACTTGATTGTGGTGTATGATCCTTTTAATGTGCTGTTGGATTCTGTTTGCTAGTATTTTCTTGAGGATTTTTTGGATTCTGTTTGCTAGTGTCTTCTTGAGGATTTTTGCATCTATGTTCCTCAGTGATATGGGCCTGCAGTTTTCCTTTTTTGTGACATCTTTGTCTGGTTTTGGTATCAGGGTGATGGTGGCCTCACAGAATGAGTTTGGGAGCGTTCCTCCCTCTGCTATATTTTGGAAGAGTTTGAGAAGGATAGGTGTTAGGTCTTCTCTAAATGTTTGATAGATTTCGCCTGTGAAGCCATCTGGTCCTGGGCTTTTGTTTGCTGGAAGATTTTTAATCACAGTCTCAATTTCAGTACTTGTGATTGGTCTGTTTATATTTTCTATTTCTTCCTAGTTCAGTGTCAGAAGGTTTGTGCTTTTCTAAGAATTTGTCTGTATCTTCCAGGTTGTCCATATTAGTAATTTAGTAATCTGTCATTTAGTAATCTGTCCTGATCCTTTGTATTTCTGCAGTGTCAGCTGTTACTTCCCCTTTTTCATTTTTAAATCTATAGATTTGAGTCTTCTCCCTTTTTCTTTCTTGATGAGTTTGGCTAATAGCTTATCAATTTTTTTTATCTTCTCAAAGACCCAGCTTTTAGTTTTATTGATCTTTGCTTTTGTTTCCTTCATTTCTTTTTCATTTATTTCTGATCTCATCTTTATGATTTCTTCTGCTAACTTTGGGTTTTGTTCTTCTTTCTCTAGTTCCTTTAGGTGTAAGTTTAGATTGTTTATTTGATATTTTTCTTGTTTCTTGAGGTAGGATTGTATTGCTATAAACTTCCGTCTTGGAACTCCTTTTGCTGCATCCCATAGGTTTTGGGTTGTCGTGTTTTCATTGTCATGTTTCTAGGTAATTTTTGAGTTCCTCTTTGATTTCTTCAGTGATCTCTTGGTTATTAAGTAGTGTATTGTTTAGCCTCCATGTGTTTGTATTTTTTACAGATTTTTTTCCTGTAATTAATATCTAGCCTCATAGCATTGTGGTCAGAAAAGGTACTTGATACGATTTCAATTTTCGTAAATTTAGCAAGGCTTGATTTGTGACCCAAGATATGATCTGCCCTGGAGAATATTCCATGAGCACTTAAGAAGAATGTGTATTTGTATTTATTTTAAACTAAACATGAGTTTATACTGAAATCTCTAACCATTACCACAACAAATACTTTTTGTGAAGAAGAGGAATTTTCTTTTTCATGTAATGGAGTTACTCAATTTGAACCATCTTTAAGTTACAATTTTGAGTTTGATTTTATTACCCTCTGTTTTACTTTTTAAAAAAATTATTAAAATCAACTCATTTAAACATATCTCTCTGATATTATTTGGTTGATTCAAGTTGAATACCTTTTATTCTTATAGGTATAAAATTTTATTACTTAGCAATATCTTGGTATAATCATCGAGTTGTGTCTTTCAGTTTGATTACTCAGGGAAAAGAGAAATTCCAAAGAGGTAGCTTGGCCTGATAATAAGTTCATTCTCTCATTAAGGCATTTATTAAAAAGTTTTTTGGTTAGTGAGAAATGAATATTGGAAAAATCATAGCAAACAAACAAACCAAACCAGATAGTCAGTGGGTTAATAGAAAAATCAGAAATATGCAAAATTAGAATGGGTTATATCAACAATATTTCCTTCCCTGGATTTTTACTAGTTTGAAGATCACTAACAAGTGATTTTGTTCAAGGGATTTAAGTATCAGATGGAAAGTGACATTAGACTTATGTAAGAGCTTAATTTAGAGATTCAGTGATTTTGTGATAGTAGGTCTTTATATGGCCATCCTAATCCAAAGAAATATATTATGTAAAAAGATCTATATCTTACTATAGTTTGAATAGTTTGAAATCAGGACGTGTGATGCCTCCAGCTTTGTTCATTTTTCTCAAGTTTGCTTTAGCTGTTCATGTCTTTTGTGGTTCTATACAAATTATTAGATTTTTTTCTCTTTATATAAAAAATGTCATTGGAATTTAGATGGGGATTGCATTGAATCTGTGGATCACTTTGGGTAGTATGGACATTTTAATTATATTAATTATCCCAATCCCTGATAATGGAATATCTTTCCATTTATTTGTATCTTCTTCAATTTCTTTCATTAATGTTAAGTTACAGTTTTCAGTGTATAGGTCTTTCACCTTCTTAGTTAAATTTATTCTTAAGCATTTTATTCTTTTTGATGCTATTTTAAATGGTACTTTTTTTCTTAATTCCTTTTTCTGGTAGTTTGTTGTTAGTGTACAGAAACACAGGTAATTTTTTGTGTAGTGATTTTCTATTCTGCAACTTTGTTGAATTCATTTTATAATTCTAAAGAGTTTTTGGTGAAGTCCTTTAGGGTTTTTGTTTTTTTTTTTTTTTTTGCGGTATGTGGGCCTCTCGCTGCTGCGGCCTCTGCCATTGTGGAGCACAGGCTCCGGATGCGCAGGCCCAGCGGCCATGGCCTACGGGCCCAGCCGCTCCGTAGCATGTGGGATCCTCCCGGACCGGAGTCCCCCTCATTGGCAGGCAGACTCTCAACCACTGCGCCACCAGGAAAGCCCCCTTTAGGGTTTTTATATGTAATATCATGTCATCTGCAAATATAGACAGCTTTACTTCTTCCTTTCCTGTTTTGATGCCTTTTATTTCTTTTTTTGCCTAACTGCTCTGGCTAGGATGTCTGATACTATGTTGAATAAAAGTGACAAGAGTGGACATTTTTGTCTTGTTCTCGATCTCAGAGGAAAAGCTTTCAGCTTGTCACCATGTGTGGGTTTGTCATATATGGGCTTTATTATGTTGAGGTACACCCACTTTGAGAGTTTTTATCATGAATGGATGTTGAGTTTTGTCAAGTGCTTTTCCTGCATCTGTTGAGGTGATCATATGATTTTTATCCATCATTTTGTTAACGTGGTGTATCACATTGATTTTTTGTGTATATTGAACCATTCTGGCAACTCTGGAACAAATCTCACTTGACCCATGGTGTATGCTGCTTTTAATTTTACTGTTGAATTCAGTTTGCTAATATTTTGTTGAGCATTTTTGCATCTACATTCATTAGGAATATTGGCCTGTAATTGTCTTTTCTTGTAGTGTCCTTGTCTGGCTTTGGTATCAGGGTAATGCTGGCCTCATAAAATGAGTTTGGAAGTGTTCCCTTTTCTATTTTTCAGAAGAGTTGTGGATTAATTCTTCTTTAAACGTTAGAATTTCCCAGTGGAACTGTCTCGTCAAGGATTTTTCTTTGCTGGGAGGTTTTTGATTACTGTTTCAATCTCCTTATTAGTAATTGGTCTGTTCAGATTTTCTATTTATGATTCAGTCTTGGTAGGTTTTATAGTTCGAGGAATTTATCCATTTCTTCTAGGTTGTCTAATTTGTTGCTGTATAATTATTCATAGTAGTCGTTTATGATCTTTTGTATTTGCTTTATATCCATTATGTCTCCTCTTTATAATTTTATTCATTTCAATTTTCTCACTTTTTTTCTTGGTAAGTCTAGCTGATGGTTTGTGTGTTTTATTTATGTTTTCAAAAACCCAGCTCTTAGTTTCATTGATTTTTTTTTCTATTGTCTTTTTAGTTTCTATTTCATTTATTTCCACTCTAATCTTTATTTCTTTCCCCCTACTGATTTTGGATTGCATTTGTTCTTCTTTTTTTAGTTCTGAGTTGTAAAGAAAAGCTATTTGAGATCTTTCTTATTTCTTAATATAGGAGCTTATCATTATAAACTACCTTTTTAGAATTGCTTTGCTTCATCCAGTAAGTTTTGGTGTGTTGTGTTTCCAGTTTCATTCATCTCAAGATATGTTTTGATTTCTCTTTTGATTTCTTCTTTGACCCATTGGTTGTTCAGTAACATGTTGTTAAATCTCCACTTATTTGTGAATTTTCCAGTTTTCTTTTTGTAATTGATTTCTAGTTTCATATCATTGTGGTCAGAAAAGATGCTTGATATGATTCCAATCTTCTTGAATTTATTAAGACGTTTTGTGGCTTAACATTTGATCTATCCTAGAGAATGTTCTATGTGCAGCTGAGAAGAATGTGTATTCTACTGCTGCTGTATGGAATGTTTTAGAAGTGTCTGTTAGGTGTATCTGATCTAATGTGTATTTTAAATACAATGTTTCCTTATTGATTTTCTGTCTTCATGATTGCAAGTGGAGTTTTGAAGTCCCCTAATATTATTATAATGTCTATTTCTCCGTTCAGCTCTGTTAGCATTTGCTTCATATATTTAGATATTTCTGTTTTGGATGTATAAATATTTACTAATATTACATCTTCTTGAGGAATTTACCCCTTCATCATTATAAAATGACCTTCTTTGTCTTTTGTTACAGTCTTTGGCTTAAGTTCAGTTTTGCCTGATATAAGTATAGCTACTCCTACTTTCTTTTGGTTTCCATTTGCATGGAATATCTTTTTCCACCCCTTCACTTTCAGTCTATGTGCATTCTTAAAGCTGAAATGAGTCTCTTGTAGGCAATATATAGATGGATCTTTTTTTTTTGATTTTGTGTTTTTTTTTAAATCCATTTAGCCACTCTTTGTCTTTTAATTGGAGAATTTATTCCTTTTATTTTTAAAATAATTACTGAGGAACTTCCCTGGTGGTCCAGTAGTTAAGACTTTGCCTTTTAATGCAAGGGGTGTGGGTTCGATCCCTGGTTGGGGAGCTAAGATCCCACATGCCTCATGGCCAAAAAACCAAAACATAAAACAGAAGCAATATTCTAACAAATTCAATAAAACCTTTTAAAAAATTAATTATTGAGAGGTATGGATTTATAATTGCCATTTTATTATTATTTTTGATTGTTTTTTAATCCCTTATTCCTTTGTCCCTCTTTGCTCTCTTCCTTTGTGATTTAATGATGTTCTCTAGTGGTATGCTTTGATTCCTTTCTCTTTATCTTTTGTGTATTTATTATAGGTTTTGCTGTATGGTTACCATGAGACTTGCATAAAACATCTTACATTTATAACAGTCTATTTTAAGTGGATAGCAATTTAGCTTTTTCTAAAACTTTTTATTTTATACTGGAGTACAGTTGATTAACAATGTTGTGTTAGTTTCGGATGTACAACAGAGTGATTCAGTTATACATATACATTTACCTATTGTTTTTCAAATTCTTTTCCCAATTAGTTTGAACTTAGCTTTGAATGCATGCAAAAGCTCTACATTTTCATTTGGAAAATTATTTTTATAGGATGTGGATTATATGTATGTATGCACTTGTCAAAACTTATCAATTGTAGACTTAGGTTTTGTGCAGCTAACTATAAGTTTTGCCTAAAATCAAATCTGTGAACAAAGGTCTTGTTAGAAGGCTTACTTTTCTCAGTAGTGTGAGTTAACAATTCTGAAACTTTTTGTGTACTCTAGACTTGTGCAAATAAATACAAATATTGAGGATAATGGGATCCAGATTTTTCACTGTTCAGGAACAGTGAAAGAGGGATAAAAATATGGAAAGAGGAGAATCAATAGGTGCCCTTTGTTATTGAATTGGAAATGAAACTCATAGTTATTAATTTAGATATAGAAATAAGTACAGATAAAATGTACAGATATAAATAGGCAGATAAAGATTATATCCTAGCTCTTTTTGCTGAATGGGACTAGAGGCGATGACACATCAATAGCAACGATCATACCTAGCATACAGATCTTAGTGTCTAATGCCATTCTTAACTAAAAACAACCAGGTTTCCTTAGAAGAATAAAAGTAAGAAAGTGTTCAAATAATCATGGAGATATGTCAAAAGAGTAAAGAGGGAGCTTGGTGGAAGCATGGACTGCAGTCCCTGGCCCCGCTGATGAGTAGAAAGGAGCACAGGCAGGGGTATTGGTTGGGAACAACTCCATAGGGAGCACAGTCTCCAACAAATACTGGCTCTTTGGCTTCCTCAACAGGCTCATTCATTATGACATTTAAGTAACAATTAAAAACCCCACCATGACAAGTGAAAACCACAGACCAAGGAAGAAAGAATCCCAGCATACATGCAAAGAGAGTTACAAGAATTCAAGACAAACAATGATAAAGCCACAGAGAATTTGTCTTCACAGATTTATAAAAGCAAGTCTGGACTCTTCTCTGTTTCTTATATATCTGGGACAAAAATCTTGGAGGAAATTACATCATCTTTGTTCATTGACAAACACATTGATGAACTCAAAGGGCAATCCTGTCAGCATTTAAAAAATGAAAGCATTGGATAAACAATAATATCCTACTGTATAGTACAGGGAATTATATTCACTATTCTGTGATAAACCATATTGGAAAAGAATAAAAATTTTTTAAAAGAACGTAAAAAAAAAAATGAAAGCATGGAGTATACAGAGAGTAAAGACCTACAAACTCATACAATGAATGAGGGTAAAATGGTTATAGAAAATCAAAAGTTTTGGTGGATGATATAGATTCATGGTCCAAACACTAAAGTAGTGTTATTAGAACATTAACAAATCCAATGAGGTCTTCCTCCCATATCATAACAAGAAGATAGTTATCCTAAAGGTAAAGACAACAAACACTTTTCCAAAAGCTACTGCATTAAAAACTAAAATGGTGAAAAACAAACAAGAGAAGATTAGTGTGTTTGACATCTGATAGCATGTTCTATTTTACCTGCAGATTATTTTCTTACCAACTCAAGGTTATTCTGATTGGAGACCTTTGCGTTAAAGGTTGAAATTTCATGAGGCAACTTCTATACATCACAATTTGATTTATGCCTGAGTATAAATGGAAGTAAATCTAAAAACAGGAAACAGTTAATAGAGCTAATGAAAAAGCAATATAATATGAAGGTTAAGAAAAAAAGGATAAGGAAGACAACTTCAGAGGACTCACACTGGGTAAATTTGGGATTAGTAGTATACCAAAATGTATATAGTAATGAATTATAACCAATTTAATAACATAAGAATTCATGAACGACAGAGATAAAGAATAAAAAGGAAAGAATAAATAGTTTTCCTTATAGCAAAATGTCAATAAATATGGAAAGAATGGTTGAGTTAAAAATCAGCAAGAGATGTTAAAATTAATGAATGAAACAGATCAGAACATTTTCGTAGTCTCAAACTATCTCTCCACGAATTACTTATTAATGACAAGGGAATAAATAATTACTCTAAAGTGAAGAAACCTGCAGACACCACCTTAACCAAGTGATCAAACTAACATCACATTTCTCCTTATACCATACACTGAGAATGACACAACATCACTTCTGTGATATTTCCACCAAAACACACAGCCTAAATCTTATAATGAGGAAAGATCAAAGTCATATTGAGGGACATTCTGCAAAATAACTGCAAACTCTTCAAAACTTCAAGATCAGGAAAGAATTCTTCCAGACTAAAAAAATCTAAAGAGATGTGATAACTAAAGCAATGTTATACTGTGAAGGACAATACTGAAGCATAGGTAAATTTGAATATGGACTATGGATTCAATGTTAGTGTATCAATGTCTGATTTCCTAATGCTGACAACTGTACTGTGGTTAAGTAAGAAAATATCCTTGTTCTCAGGAAATACACACTGAATATTTAGGGAAAAATAGGCATATCTTCAACTTACTCCCAAACGGCTCAGAAAAAAATAGTATAATATAGAATAGTGGTAGCAATGCATATATGATATACATTTTATATATAATATACACATATAAATAATATAGCAAATGGGGAAAATATAAACAATTGGTGAATTTAGGTAAGGGGCAGCTAGGTATTTCCTACCCTACTCATTCAACTTTTATGCAAGTTTGAAATTATATTAAAATAAAATTTTACCAAAGAAAGTTTTAAAAAGTGTTGATTTTAAAATAACCTCTACATAATCTAACAAAAAATAATAGAAAGTAAATACAAATAAACAAATTTAAGAATGAGAAAGCACATATCTGCACAGGCCAGAGGATACTAAAAGGTAAAAAGAAAATACTAGCACAACTCTACCAATAAATTTGAAAATAATTATCTGGAAAGTATAGATGGAATACTAAGTAGCAATAAAAATTATGCTGTTGAAGATACTAAATGGAATGAAAAAAGCTCATGATATACAAATTTTAAAATCTGGAGCAGTTTGCAAATAGACTCTAGTATTACAAAAACAGATATAAAATCAGAATTAGAATAATATATAATAATAAATTATTATTATAATTATATAAATAATCTAATAATAAGAAATCTGATGACAGAAATTCTCTCCATATAAATGGGTTATGGCTATTTTCTTCCTGGAGACTTTTCTGTATTTTCCAAATGTTAGGCAACATTATGTGTTACTTTTTCAATAGTTGTAAAAGAAAACACAAAATTTTAATGAAATATCTATGAAAACACACATTAGAAAACCATGCGCAAAGGCTCTGGAAACTAAGGATTAGAATTCATCATATATCAGAAACTTGGAAGGATTTATACTAATTACAAGCAGATGTTAAGGTTTAAGCAAGTCTAATCATAGCCAGTGAATGCTTGACCTTTTGCCCTAGAACAATGCAGTAGGGAATGGATGCAGTCCTCTGACAGGAAGAGGGTCAACAACCGGAAATTGGCTGGACACCACCTTCTCATTGTAGATACTTTCTGAGGGAGGAAATTCTTGTCCCCAGTCTCCCCTCCTCATTAGCTCTTTTTTTCTACATTCAGTTAGAATATCTAAGAGACCTTGGGAATTATCTGAGTGGATATTTTGCCTCCATAGCTCTACTTTGTGGCTCAGTCAGAGACCAGCAATCCCCAACATCAGAAAAAAACAGAATGATAGAAGGGAGAGATGGGGCACAGCAGTACAAAAATTATTTCATTTTGGCATACCATTGGAGAGAATTAGAGGTTTAAATATGGTTGATTACAGTAGAGCTATAGAGCTATATAATAGAATAAATTACTAAGGGAAACATAATTTTTAAAAGGTCAATGCAAGAAGCACACTGGAATGGAAACAAGGCTATAACAAAATATATAGATAAAACAAAATCAAACTGAACAATTGATTTGGTTAAATTCCCCCATGAAAAGATAGACTTCCAGATTGATTTAATAAAATCTAGCCATATACTGACTGCAAGAAACAAAGGATAAAAATAAAGGGATGGGGACTTCCCTGGTGGCGCAGTGGTTAAGAATCTGCCTGCCAATGCAGGGGACACAGGTTCGATCCCTGGTCTGGGAAGATCCCACATGCCATGGAGCAGCTAAGGCCGTGTGCCACAACTACTGAACCTGTGCTCTAGAGCCCGCGAGCCACAACTACTAAGCCCACATACCACAAGTACTGAAGCCGGCATGACTAGAGCCCGTGCTCTGCAACAAGAGAAGCCACCGTAATGAAAAGCCCGCGTGGCGCAACTAGAGAAAGCCCGCGCACAGTAACAGAGACCCAACTCAGCCAAAAATAAATAAATAAATAAGTAAATTTTAAAAAAATTAAAATAATAAAAAATAGGGATGGAGAAAGATATATTAGGCAAATAGAAATTTTAAAAATCAGAGGATGATATTACTAATATCAGATGTAGTAGAATTAAAAACTATTCAACAAAAGTGGGATATTTATAATGGTAAAAATACAATAAAAATTGATACAACAATCACTGATATTTATTTATCAAACAACTAAGAATATAGAGATTTTGAACAGAACAGTCACCAGCACACATATATATGTATATGGAATTTTGTATCTCTCTATCACTATATGTACTGTTATTTTATTACACTCACAGAACAATTGTAAAAAATTATCTGTAACTGGGCAGATAAAAAACTTGGAAAATTTTTAAATGTAGAAAGTTAGTATTACTCTTTCACTAAAATGTGAAAAAACTAAATAACAAAAAATATAAACTTAGTTGCTTCATAATTGAAAACACTCTTTAATATGATCCCAAGAAGAAATATGATTTTAAAATGAAATGTAAAATCACCAAGGGAGTAATGGAAAAGATAGCATTTTGGATAAAAACCTAAAAGAACGCAGCTAAACCTCTGCTTCAAGTAGAAGTCTTGATACTCAATTTGGTAAATGGAGAAAAAAACAACTAAAGTAACCAGGAGTCAACAAACTCCACCTACAGGCCAAATCTGGCTTGCTGCCTGTTTTGTAGTTTTATTGGAACATAGCCACATCTGTTTCTTCATGTATTGCCTATGGCTGCTTACATACAACACTGGCAGAACTGAGTAGCTGTGACAGAGACCTCAAGGACCACAAAGTCCACTACCTGTCCCTTTATGGAAGGAATTTCCTGATCCTGAAATAGACCACAAAAAAATAGCAAAATGATTATAGTTTTTAAAAACTGATGTACAGAAAATTAAATCAATTAGAGAATACCCAGAAGAGTAAGTTTTATATAGATTAGTCAGGGGAAGTGAGTCTGAGGAGATGCTGAGGTCTATAGGGTGAGACTGGTTGACTTGTAAAGAACTAGGGAGAAAGCACTCCTGGCAAAGATAACAATATGCAAGAAAGGCTTAGTGATCTTTGGGAATAAAAGGTAGGCTAGTGTGGTGGTATAGTAGAAAGCAAGGGCCAGAGTGAAATTGGTTTGGAAATAGGTAAGAACCAGATCCTACAGGGCATGGGAAGAAGTCTGGAATTTACTCAAAGAGCAATAGGATTTACACTAAAAAGGTAATTATAATTAGGTGATCTGTCAAGGTAATATTTACAATTACAAAAAGCAAAAATATGTGATATCAATCGATAATTTTTTAAAGCTTGGTAAAATTCATTAGCCTTTCCTGATTAAAACTCTAAGCCAAAAGGAACAGAAATTTCTTAAAGGCAGAAAAAGCTTTTGTTAGAAACTACCATCAACAACAAAAATAATACAAAAAAGAAAATTACTAAAGGCATTGACATTAAAACCAGAAAAAAAGACAGGAATATTGCCTATCACCACTATTATTCATTTTTTTCTGAAGAATCTAGCTAATATAAAAAGTATAAGAAATAAGTACAATTATGGAAAAAGAAAATTATTATTTATAGTTATTATGAATCTATACCAAGAAAATCCAAGAGGCTCAACTTTGAAAATTATGACAGCTAGTTCAAAATTTAATAAACAGCTAATAATAAATGTATAAAAATTAATTTTATATTAGAAATCACCAGATAGAAATCAAAATGGAAAAATTCCTGCATCTATAATAATGAAAAAATTACATGATATGTAGGAATGAATTTAACAAGAAAAATAAGATTTCGTGAAAAGAACTTTAGAAAATTATTAAGTACTGGAGACCTTCAAGTTGGCAGAAGAGTAAGACGTGGAGATCACCTTCCTCCCCACAAATACATCAGAAATACATCTACACGTGGAACAACTCCTACAGAACACCCACTCAACACTGGCAGAAGACCTCAGACTTCCCAAAAGGGTTTTGGTGCTCTGGCTGGGTGTCAGGCCTGTTCCTCTGAGGTGGGAGAGCCAAGTTCAGGACACTGGTCCACCAGAGACCTCCCAGCTCCACATTATATCAAATGGCAAAAACTCTCCCAGAGATCTCCATCTCAAGAAAAAATGATGATGAAGAACCTAGGGGCAGGACATGAATAAAGATGCAGACATAGAGAATGGACTTGAGGACACAGGGAGGGGGCAGGGTAAGCTGGGATGAAGTGAAAGAGTGGCATGGACTTATATATACTACCAAATGTAAAATACATAGCTAGTTGGAAGCAGCCGCATAGCACAGGGAGATCAGCTCGGTGCTTTACGTCCACCTAGAGGGGTCAGATAGGGAGGGCAGGAGGGAGACACAAGAGGGATGAGATATGGAGATATGTGTATATGTATAGCTGATTTACTTTGTTATAAAGCAGAAGCTAACTCACCATTGTAAAGCAATTATACTGCAATAAAGATTTAAAAAAAAATTACAGGGAAGTATCACCTCACACCAGTCAGAATGGCCATCATCAAAAAATCTACAAACAGTAAATACTGGAGAGTGTGTGGAGAAAAATATTCCCCTCTTGCTCTGTTGGTGGGAATGTAAGTTGTTACAGCCACTATTGAGAACAGTATGCAGGTTCCTTAAAAAACTAAAAATAGAACTACCATATGACCCAGGAATTCCACTACTGGGCATATACCCGGAGAAAACCATAATTCCAAAAGAGTCATGTACCACAACGTGCATTGCAGCTCTATTTACGATAGCCAGGACATGGAAGCAACCTAAGTGTCCATCAACAGATGAATGGATTAAGGAGATGTGGCACATGTATACAATGGAATATTACTCAGCCATAAAAAGAAATGAAATTGAGTTATTTGTAGTGAGGTGGATGGACCTACAGAATGTCATACAGAGTGAAGTGAGTCAGAAAGAGAAAAAAAAATCAGTATTTCCTGATTTCCTTTATTTCTTTGTCCATGGATTTCTTTAGCTCTTTGAGCACATGTACCCCCATTTATTAAGATCTTCATCTACCTAAGTACAATGTTTGTGTTTCCTCAGGGGCAGTCTGTGTTCATTTCTTTGTTTTTTTTCTGTGAAAGAGCCATATTTTTTTTCTTTGTATACCTCATAAATTTTTTTTTGTTCTTGAAAAATAGACATTTTGAATATAATGATGTGGTAAGTTTGGAAATTAATATTTCCCTCTCCAGGATTTGTTGTTTTTGCTTGCTGTGGGTTGTAGTTGTTTGTTTTAGTGACTTGTCTACAGTATTTTTGTAAAGACTGTATTCTTTGTCACGTGTGTCTTTGAAGTCTCTGTTCCAATAGTTTAGTTGTTTTAGTAAGTTTTAGTTAGTTTAAGATTTTCTGAAACTCCTGGAGAAGGAAGGAAGGAAGGATGGAAGGAGGGAAGGAAGGAAGGAGGGAAGGAAGGAGGGAGGGAGGGAAGGAGGGAGGGAGGGAGGGAGGGGAGAGCAAGGGAGGGAGGGGAGAGGAAGGAAGGAAGGAAGGAAGAGAAAGAAAAAAAAGAAAAGAGGGGAGGGAGGAAGGGAAGGAAGGAAGAGAAGGAAAGAAAGAAAGGAAGGAGGGAGGGAGGGGAGGGGAGGGGACAATACCCCCCAGGTCTTTGAAGACCAGCACTATGTTGAGGCACTCCTTCATTAATTAGCCAGTCTGTTTAACTCCCACTTAGACTTCACTTCCGGCTTTCACTGAACCTAAAGAATAGCCAGAAGTGAAAGGTTATGGTCTTCTCAGTTCTTTTCTGAGCAGGCATCCTGCCCTGGGCACATAAGTGGTTTCCTAGGTTCCCCATTACAGGCAAGAGCTATTCAGAGCCCATATTCCCCAAAGAGTCTCACTCTCCAAATTTTTATTCCTGGCTTTCTATGTGTCTATCCTTTGTCCCAACTGATAAATATATTTATTGCTCCACCTGGCAGAAGCTCATTCTCCTGACTTTCAGTGTTCAGAGAAACATCCTCCATGTAGCTGCTTCTCACCTTGAGAGGGTTCCAAGTGACGTGAAACAAAGGCAGGCCCCTGGCATCAGTCCTGAGGGAACCCAAGAACAGGCCAAAAGAAAAATAACACCATTTCCAGGCACGAAGTCTGCTTGGCTCACTCTGGAATCATGTTTCCACATCAGGAACACAGGTTACTATCTTCAAGACTGCTATTGTACTGCGGAGAGGGGCAATGCAAGGCTAAGTTAACTGTCACAAAATTCTCTTACCTTTTCTGTGGCCTTTCCTCTAGTTGCTGCAAATCTTTTTCTATCTTCCAGTCTTCATAAAAGGCTAATTCTGAAAGATTTTCCCAGATTTTTTTATGTTTCTTGGGAGAGCCGGGCACCTGGAGGTTTTTAGTCCACCATTTTCACTGACGTCCATGTGTCTTGAAATTCTTCTGTAATGGAAGGGTTGGAGAAACTTCTTTTTCCCTTTACAATACCAAAATGCAATAAAATTGCAGAAAAAATGTTAACTAACAGACCAATTTTATCGATTATGTCAAAAAATTTTTTGTGTTTCCATGGAGACTGTGCATCATCTGTATTATACCCTTCCAAGTCATCAGATTCTAGCCTTGTTCATTGTCTTTGAACTATCCTGCATTTCTGTTTATGTTTGGGTAGCTTATAAATATGTAAATAATGCCTTGTCTGGTAATGATTTTGATTTCCTCTCCTCTTTGGAAAAAACATTTTTGCCCCCATTTTGCAAATCCTCTCAACATTCCTTTACTCCATATAACTTTCTGGTTTTTTTTTTTTTTACATCTTTATTCGAATATAATTGCTTTACAATGGTGTGTTAGTTTCTGCTTTATAACAAAGTGAATCAGTTATACATATACATATGTTACCATAGCTCTTCCCTTTTGCATCTCCCTCCCTCCCACCCTCCCTATCCCACCCCTCTAGGTGGTCACAAAGCACCGAGCTGATCTCCCTGTGCTGTGCGGCTGCTTCCCACTAGCTATCTACCTTACGTTTGGTAGTGTATATATGTCCATGCCTCTCTCTCGCTTTGTCGCAGCTAACCCTTCCCCCTCCCCATATCCTCAAGTCCGTTCTCTAGTAGGTCTGTGACTTTATTCCTTTCTTACCCCTAGGTTCTTCATGATACTTTTTTTCCCTTAAATTCCATATACATGTGTTAGCATATGGTATTTGTCTTTCTCTTTCTGACTTACTTCACTCTCTATGACAGATTCTAGGTCCATCCACCTCATTACAAATAGCTCAATTTCGTTTCTTTTTATGGCTGAGTAATATTCCATTGTATATATGTGCCACATCTTCTTTATCCATTCATCTGATGATGGACACTTAGGTTTTTGGATTATGGTCTTCTCAGGGTATATGCCCAGTAGTGGGATTGCTGGGTCATATGGTAGTTCTATTTGTAGTTTTTTTTAAGGAACCTCCATACTGTTATCCATAGTGGCTGTACGTATTCACATTCCCACCAGCAGTGCAAGAGTGTTCCATTTTCTCCATACCCTCTCCAGCATTTATTCTTTCTAGATTTTTTGATGATGGCCCTTCTGACTGGTGTGAGATGATATCTCATTGTACTTTTGATTTGCATTTCTCTAATGATTAATGATGTTGAGCATTCTTTCATGTGTTTGTTGGCAGTCTGTATATCTTCTTTGGAGAAATGTCTATTTAGGTCTTCTGCCCATTTTTGGATTGGGTTGTTTGTTTTTTTGTTATTGAGCTACATGAGCTGCTTGTAAATTTTGGAGATTAATCCTTTGTCAGTTGCTTCATTTGCAAATATTTTCTCCCATTCTGAGGGTTGTCTTTTGGTCTTGTTTATGGTTTCCTTTGCTGTGCAAAAGCTTTGAAGTTTCATTAGGTCCCATTTGTTTATTTCTGTTTTTATTTCCATTTCTCTAGGAGGTGGGTCAAAAAGGATCTTGCTGTGATTTATGTCATAGAGTGTTCTGCCTATGTTTTCCTCTAAGAGTTTGATAGTTTCTGGCCTTACATTTAGGTCTTTAATCCATTTTGAGATTATTTCTGTGTATGGTGTTAGGGAGTGATCTAATCTCATACTTTTACATATACCTGTCCAGTTTTCCAAACACCACTTATTGAAGAGGCTGTCCTTTCTCCACTGTACATTCCTGCCTCCTTTATCAAAGATAAGGTGACCGTATGTGCGTGGGTTTATCTCTGGGCTTTCTATCCTGTTCCATTGATCTATATTTGTTTTTGTCCCAGTATCATACTGTGTTGATTACTGTAGCTTTGTAGTATAGTCTGAAGTCAGGGAGCCTGATTCTTCCAGGTCCATTTTTCGTTTTCAAGATTGCTTTGCCTATTCGGGGTCTTTTGTGTTTCCATACAAAATGTGAAATTTTCTGTTCTAGTTCTGTGAAAAATGCCATTGGTAGTTTGATAGGGATTGCATTGAATCTGTAGATTGCTTTGGGTAGTAGAGTCATTTTCACAGTGTTCATTCTTCCAATCCAAAACATGATATATCTCTCCATCTGTTGGTATCATCTTTAATTTCTTTCATCAGTGTCTTATAATTTTCTGCGTACAGGTCTTTTGTCTCCTTCGGTAGGTTTATTCCTAGATATTTTATTCTTTTTGTTGCAATGGTAAATGGGAGTGTTTTCTTGATTTCACTTTCAGATTCTTCATCCTTAGGGTATAGGAATGCCAGAGATTTCTGTGCATTAATTTTGTATCCTGCTACTTTACCAAATTCATTGATTAACTCTAGTAGTTTTCTGGTAGCATCTTTAGGATTCCCTATGTATAGTATCATGTCATCTGCAAACAGTGACAGCTTTACTTCTTCTTTTCCGATTTGGATTCCTTTTATTTCCTTTTCTTCTCTGATTGGTGTGGCTAAAACTTACAAAACTATGTTGAATAATAGTGGTGAGAATGGGCAACCTTGTCTTGTTCCTGATCTTAGTGGAAATGATTTCACTTTTTTACCATTGAGGACGATGTTGGCTGTGGGTTTGTCATATATGGCCTTTATTATGTTGAGGTAAGTTCCCTCTATGCCTACTTTCTGCAGGGTTTTTATCATAAATGAGTGTTGAATTTTGTCGAAAGCTTTCTCTGCATCTATTGAGATGATCATATGGTTTTCTTCCGTCAATTTGTTAATATGGTTTATCACTTTGATTGATTTGCATATATTGAGGAATCCCTGCATTCCTGGGATAAACCCCACTTGATCATGGTGTATGATCCTTTGAATGTTCTGTTGGATTCTGTTTGTTAGTATTTTGTTGAGGATTTTTGCATCTATGTTCATTAGTGATATTGGCCTGTAGTTTTCTTGTTTTGTGACATCTTTGTCTGGTTTTGGTATATGGGTGATGGTGGCCTTGTAGAATGAATTTGGGAGTGTTCCTCCCTCTGCTGTATTTTGGAAGAGTTTTAGAAGGATAGGTGTTAGCTCTTCTCTAAATGTTTGATAGCATTTGCCTGTGAAGCCATCTGGTCCTGGGCTTTTGTTTGTTGAAAGATTTTTAATCACAGTTTCAATTTCAGTGCTTGTGATTGGTCTGTTCATATTTTCTATTTCTTCGTGATTCAGTCTTGGCAGATAGTGCATTTCTAAGAGTTTGTCCATTTCTTCCAGGTTGTCCATTTTATTGGCATATACATGCTTGTAGTAATCTCTCATGATCTTTTGTATTTCTGCAGTGTCAGTTGTTACTTCTCCTTTTTCATTTCTAATTCTGTTGATTTGAGTCTTCTCCCTTCTTGATGAGTCTGGCTAATGGTTTATCTATTTTGTTTATCTTCTCAAAGAAACAGCTTTTAGGTTTATTGATCTTTGCTATCGTTTCCTTCATTTCTTTTTCATTTATTTCTGATCAGATCTTTATGATTTCTTTCCTTCTGCTAACTTTGGGTTTTTTTGTTCTTCTTTCTCTAATTGCTTTAGGTGCAAGTTTAGGTTGTTTATTCGAGATGTTTCCTGTTTCTTAACGTAGGACTGTATTGCTATAAACTTCCCTCATAGAACTGCTTTTGCTGTAGCCCATAGGTTTTGGGTCATCGTGTCTCCATTGTCATTTGTTTCAAGTATTTTTTGATTTCCTCTTTGATTTCTTCAGTGATCACTTCGTTATTGAGTAGTGTATTGTTTAGCCTCCATGTGTTTGTATTTTTTACAGAGCTTTTCCTGTAATTGATATCTAATCTCATAGTGTTGTGGTCGGAAAAGATACTTGATACAATTTCAATTTTCGTAAATTTAGCAAGGCTTGATTTGTGACCCAAGATATGATCTATCTTGGAGAATGTTCCATGAGCACTTGAGAAAAATGTGTACTCTGTTGTTTTTGGATGGAATGTCCTATAAATATCAATTAAGTCCATCTTGTTTAATGTATCATTTAAAGCTTGTGTTTCCTTATTTATTTTCATTTTGGATGATCTGTCCATTGGTGAAAGTGGGGTGTTAAAAGTCCCCTACTATGAATGTGTTACTGTTGATTTCCTCTTTTATGGCTGTTAGTATTTGCCTTATGTATTGAGGTGCTCCTATGTTGGGTGCATAAATATTTACAATTGTTATATCTTCTTCTTGGATCAATCCCTTGATCATTATGTAGTGTCCTTCTTTGTCTCTTCTAATAGTCTTTATTTTAAAGTCTATTTTGTCTGATATGAGAATTGCTACTCCAGCTTTCTTTTGGTTTCCATTTGCATGGAATATCTTTTTCCATCCCCTCACTTTCAGTCTTTATGTGTCTCTAGGTCTGAAGTGGGTCTCTTGTAGACAGCATATATATGGGTCTTGTTTTTGTATCCATTCAGCCAGTCTGTGTCTTTTGGTGGGAGCACTGAATCCATTTACATTTAAGGTAATTATTGATGTGTATGTTTCTATTCCCATTTTCTTAATTGTTTTGGGTTTGTTATTATAGGTCTTTTCCTTCTCTTGTGTTTCTTGCCTAGAGAAGATCCTTTAGCAGTTGTTGTAAAGCTGGTTTGGTGGTACTGAACTCTCTCAGGTTTTGCTTGTCTATAAATGTTTTAATTTCTCCATCAAATCTGAATGAGATCCTTGTTGGGTAGAGTAAACTTGGTTGTAGGTTTTTCTCCTTCATCACTTTAAATGTGTCCTGCCAGTCCCTTCTCGCTTGTAGAATTTCTGCTGAGAGATCAGCTGTTAACCTTATGGGAATTCCCTTGTGTGTTATTTGTTGTTTTTCCCTTGCTGCTTTTAATATGTTTTCTTTGTATTTAATTTTTGACAATTTGATTAATATGTGTCTTGGCATGTTTCTCCTTGGATTTATTGTGTATGGGACTTTCTGTGCTTCCTGGACTTAATTAACTATTTCCTTTCCCATATTAGGGAAGTTTTCTACTATAATCTCTTCACATATTTTCTCAGTCCCTTTCTTTTTCTCTTCTTCTTCTGGAACCCCTATAATTCGAATGTTGGTGCGTTTAATGTTGTCCCAGAGGTCTCTGAGATTGTCCTCAGTTCTTTTCATTCTTTTTTCTTTATTCTGCTCTGCAGTAGTTATTTCCACTATTTTATCTTCCAGGTCATTTATCCGTCCTTCTGCCTCAATTATTCTGCTACTGATCCCTTCTAGAGTATTTTTAATTTCATTTATTGTGTTGTTCATCATTGCTTATTTCATCTTTAGTTCTTCTAGATCCTTGTCAAATGTTTCTTGCATTTTCTCTATTCTGTTTCCAAGATTTTGGATCATCTTTACTGTCATTATTCTGAATTCTTTTTCAGGTAGACTGCCTATTTCCTCTTCATTTGTTAGGTCTGGTGGGTTTTTATCTTGCCTCTTCATCTGCTGTGTGTTTTTCTGTCTTCTCATTTTGCTTTCTTACTGTGTTTGGGGTCTCCTTTTTGCAGGCTGCAGGTTCGTAGTTCCCGTTGTTTTTGGTGTCCGTCCCCAGTGGCTAGAGTTGGTTCAGTGGGTTGTGTATGCTTCCTGGTGGAGGGAACTAGTGCCTGTGTTCTGGTGGATGAGGCTGGATCTTGTCTTTCTGGTGGGCAGGTCCATGTCTGGTGGTGTGTTTTGGATTGTCTGTGGACTTATTATGATTTTAGGCAGCCTCTCTGCTAATGGGTGGGTTTGTGTTCCTGTCTTGCTAGTTGTTTGGCATAGGGTGTCCAGCACTGTAGCTTGCTGGTCATTGAGTGAAGCTGGGTGTTGGTGTTGAGATGGAGATCTCTGGGAGATTTTTGCCATTTGATATTACGTGGAGCTGGGAGGTCTCTGGTGGACCAGTGTCCTAAAGTTGGCTCTCCCACCTCAGAGGCACAGCAGTGACTCCTGGGTGCAGCACCAAAAGCCTTTCATCCACACGGCTCAGAATAAAAGGGAGAAAAAGTAGAAAGAAAGAGGGTAAAAGAAAAGAAAATAAAGTAAGGTAAAATAAAATAAAGTTATTAAAATAAAAAAATAATTATTAAGGAAAAAAATTTTTTAAAAAAAACAACGGATGGTTAGAACCCTAGGACAAATGGTGAAAGCAAAGCTATAGAGACAAAATCTCACACAGAAGCATACACATACACATTCACATAAATAGGAAAAGGGGAAAAAATAATAAATCTTGCTCTCAAAGTCCACCTCCTCAATTTGGGATGATTCCTTGTCTATTCAGGTATTCCACAGATGCTGGGTACATCAAGTTGATTGTGGAGATTTAATCCGCTGCTTCTGAGGCTGCTGGGAGAGATTTCCCTTTCTCTTCTTTGTTCTCACAGCTCCCGGGGTTAAGCTTTGGATTTGGCTCCGCCTCTGCGTGTAGGTCACCGGAGGGCGTCTTTTCTTCACTCAGACAGGACAGGGTTAAAGGAGCCGCTGATTCGGAGGCTCTGGCTCGCTCAGGCCGGGGGTAGGGAGGGATACGGAGTGCGGGGCGAGCCTGCGGCGGCAGAGGCCGGCGTGACGTTGGAGCAGCCTGAGGCACGCCATGCGTTCTCCCGGGGAAGTTGTCCCTGGATCACAGGACCCTGGCAGTGGCGGGCTGCACAGGCTCCCCGGAAGGGAGGTGTGGATAGTGACCTGTGCTCGCACACAGGCTTCTTGGTGGCGGCAGCAGCAGCCTTAGCGTCTCATGCCCGTCTCTGGGGTCCGCGCTGTTAGCTGCGGCTCGTGCCCGTCTCTGGAGCTCCTTTTTTTCTAACTTTGTGTTTTAACTTTTCCTGTGAACTAGTGATAACATCTGTTTGGTTTTCTCATATGATAGGAATAAAATAAATTATTTAATATGTGTTTAGTTTTATATTTGTATAAATGTCCCTTTTGCTGAAAATTATTTGTTAGTAATTATAAATGCTATTATTCTCTATAGAAATATATGCAATTAGAATTTAGCACCACAATATCATATCCCTTCCCAGGAATGCAAGGTTGATTCAATATTAGCAGAGCTATTAGTGCATATTATCATATTACAATATTTAAGGGAAAAAAGTATATGATGCTTAAGAGCTCAAATTTTTAATGGTTAAAGTATAATTTTCAAAAAGTAAAATCATGTCTCTCAGGAAAATATCAAATGAACACATGTCGGAGATTTTATTCAACTTATCAATCAATGAGGGAACCGATAAGATGTTAAAACTAGTCCAGAGAGTATTTGAGGAGCCAGGAATCTAAATTTTAATCTAACAAAAGAATATCACTATTAGATTTCTGAGGTATATACTAAGCTGTATCATATCTTACAGGACAATAAATGATACAGCATAGAAGTTATCTACATCTCTACTGACCAAAAATTCTGCACGTTAACCCCTGTCCCTTCAGAGTTATAAAGTAGTGCAGGCAGTAGGAAGTTAAAGCTGCAAGCACAGCACTGTGTGGAACGAATACCCAATACTTGCTTTTGCCGATTTCTAGTTTTGGGATAATTTTTCTGTAACGTTGATGGTGATATTATGTTATCTTTCCTGCAGGGCTGGATAGTATTTCACTGACTGTGTCTTTGGTAGAGTGAGACAAAATGGCATTTTCACTCAGATGTGTTGACCTTGCAATTGGGGATCCAGTAGCATCATCTTTACCTTGGCTCCAGGTGTGATTGATGGTACTCAGGAACTTTGATAGCTGGAAACCGAAATTTTTCAAATGGGAAAATTCTGAGTGCAGATGTGGAGATAAACAAAGACAACCCAAGTGAGAATAAACAGAGGTTATTTATTCAGAGTTTGCTATAGCAAGGCAGTCAGTCTCCATTCCTTGCATTTGATAGGGACTCAAAGGCACACAGGGGAATGCAAAAGCTTTATAGAGGAAACAAGAGGCTAACTAGAAATGGGGCATCCTATGCAATTAGTTTGGTAGAGATGACTTAGCTTCCTCTGTTTCCTCCTGAGTTGGAAGCTAGGGCAAAAATTAGGAAAGCTCGCAGTCATTGGCCAATTTTTGATCCTTCTGGGCCGATGGCAGCAGAAATTGTGGGTCAGAGTGGGATTGCATATATGATCTGGCCATTGTCCACTTGTATATTTGGTCTCTCAGTCCCTTCCTCCCCACACTTTGGTCATTCTATCACTTGTGAGAGGTTGACCAATTTAGGGAAGGCTAGAGATCCAGATCTTCACCAATTGGGGATTGTTCAGTTATCTCCATAGTCAACTGTACTGCAAGATCTTCAATTCATAGAGAAGTGTTACAAACTCAAAAAGATTTGGCACCCGATATCTGCAATACACAATTAAATTAGGAACTCTCTCAATTGTCATTTTATAAGGAGTGTAGGATAAGTTTGGATGTCTTTAGTCTAATTGAGAGAGAGTGTTTTTCTCTTTTTATTAGGTCATGCCCTAAATAATGAGTGGTGTTTTGGAAAAATTGTAATATCTTTGGAAACGTGATGTCTTTTTTTCTGCTCTGACTGTAAATGGCATCTTTTTTACAGGCTTCCTTGTTCTCTGAACAAAGTATGACATCATCTATGTATTGTGTCAGAACTGAATCACAGGAGAAATTTAGCTCTTTTAAATCTTGATTGAGGAACTGTTCCTATAGTTTCATCTTTTTTCTGTTTGTATAATTCAATTACGGTCCAAACAATTTTTATTGGAAATGTTTCAGTTATGGCTTTTAGGATACCTTGGTCCCCTTTTTGAGCTTCTTTCTGACCCTTGGGTTTACTGTCGGGAGAGAGATCTTGTAGGTTCCTTTCTGAGTTGGTTCAATCAACTTTTGCTGTCTAAGATTTATCATCTGAAGTTCTGAACACCATGTGTACAAGTTGATCGAGGCCAGGTAACCCTGGGTCATATGCATTCAAAAGAATTCTAAATTCATCTGTGAATAGTTGTTGGTCTCGTCTGGGTTTACGGAAATCCTTAATTACAGCTTTTAATTCACCTCTGTTCAAAGGTTTAAATTCTATAGTTGTCTGCGTACCTGGCTCATGGGAGGCATGGATTTTAGAAGCAAGTGGTATTTCAGGGTCTTTGGAGAGTCATTGTTAGGAGGAAGAGGATCTGGACCAGGGAAGACGAAGAAGGAGATCAGAGGATGGGGGCTGGGGGCTGGGAAGGGATATAAGGAGGCAACTGGAGAACCTACTAGGGAAATGAGACTAGTTTGCTTTTGTTTGAGTTCTTTAAATTCTCATTGTTTTTGGCTAAAGACTCTTAGTGAAGCAATTTTTGATTCAGAATTTCATTTAGAGGTCTCTGCGTGCCAGTCGAGAACTGCTGCCCATTAGGCCCGAGAAATCATATACCTTTTCTTTTCTAAGGCACCTCTCAAGTGAACAATTTCATTCAAGTTAAATATTCCCCAGAGTGCCCCTGAAGGCCCAGATCATCCCTGGTGAAGTTGTGCCATTTAGAGGGAGAGGCTCAAGAAAAAGGATTGTAATGAGAGTACACAGAGGAAAGATTCTTTCCCGAGGAGAGGATTTAGGCTTCAGTGATGCCATGAGAGCTGGCAATGGTCAGTAGTAATGTGATGCTTGTGCGCCTCACGTTTTGGGCCCCTAACGTGAAGGTTGGCTGGCTACCTCCAAATGCAGACCCAATAATCTTCATTCCCCCCCCCACAACTCTTCACCCCACAGGCAGAAAACCAGAGTGAACACTCTATCTGGATCAAAGCCAAGCTCTCAAGATAAAAAGTCAAGATGGAAGGAAAAACTCATCAGGTTTTTGGTGACCCTCAGCAGAATTCGTCCAAATGGACACCTGAGTAAGAAGAGCAAATCCACCGGTCTGTGAGGTAAGCTGGAACAGGCTTTTTGGGCCCAGACCTGTGTTTTAACCTGCAATTCTCTTATAACAAACAACACTTGTAGACAGCACAACACAAAACAGAAAGCACACAACCTTGCAAAAAAGATGAAAAGGAATGACCTGATTCCACCAAGGATGCCAAACAAATGGGAACCAGTAACAAAGCGTGCCTAATAAACTGAGGATAAATAGCGGAGGAACTCTGCAAAGATAGCAGAGTTCAGACCTGGTGCTGACTCACCACACCAGCGTGCCCTCCACAGGCCATGAGTAGCAAGACAACTGGGCCTCCCTCCTTGGGTCCTGCGTCTGGTCAAAGGCTGGGGTCTGGGGCCACAGGCAGAGCAGACAGTATCTATGTTGCGTCTCCAGCAGAACTTTGGAAATAAATGAGGACTACCCAAATTAGAATTTTAGAAGGCGATGTATTCAGAGCTTGCTACAGCTCTGAATTGCAGTCAGCCCCAATCACTTGCTTTTAGCAGAGAGTCCAAGACAGGCAAGGATGCTTGATAGTGAAGAAAAAAAAATGGATAGGCCTCCAGTGTGCTGATTGGAGGCTGTCAGCATGGGGAAGCCAGAGTGAGCTAATGAGAAGTGGGTCGTCCTACATGACTGATTTGGGAATCTTATATGGCTTTCTCTGGTTGGTCCTGAGCAACAAACAAGGGCCCAAAATGAGAGGAAGGTAGCAGTCGTTGACCGTGTCCTGATCGTTCGGGCTGATTGCTGTAGAGGCATGGGGCCAAGCTCTACGTGATACATGTTCTGGCATTATCTGTCTGTATTTTCAGCCTCTCCATGAAGTCAGTGGTTTTTGTTGTTGTTGTTGTTAATTTATTTATTTTATTTATTTATTTTTGGCTATGTTGGGTCTTCGTTGCTGCACGCGGGCTTTCTCTAGTTGCGGCGAGCGGGGGCTGCTCTTCGTTGTGGTGCACGAGCTTCTCATTGCGGTGGCTTCTCTTGTTTCGGAGCACGGGCTCTAAGTGCACGGGCTTCAGTAGTTGTGGCACATGGGCTCAGTAGTTGTGGTGCACGGGCTTAGGTGCTCTGCGGCATGTGGGATCTTCCTGGACCAGGGCTTGAACCCGTGTCCCCTGCATTGGCAGGTGGATTCTTAACCACTGCGCCACCAGGGAAGCTGTGTTGTTTTTTTTTTTTAATCTAAAAAGTCTTTGTTGAACTGATAGTTGGACCAAGTCCTGTGGTTAGTAAGAGGTATAATTTTGGATGGGTTTCTCCAGTCCCTGCTTGACATGTTCCATTAGACCACTGGTCTGAGGATTTCTTTGGAGACAATTTCATTTTTATAGCCTACTTGTCCTCATTTCCTTTCCTCTCATCCTGCTGTGTGACTCAGAGCCCTGAAGCGACATATGGCTGCAGCATGTCGCCCTGGGCTTGCCTGCCCAGAAGTGTTCTATATTCCAAAAAGGCTGTTAGAAACTCTTTGAAGTCCAAGCCTTTTTCTTTTGTTACCTTTTAGATTGTCAATAATACTAACACAGTCATCTACCCACAGAGGGTGATCAATAAGTGATTCTGACTCATTTAAAAATGTGCCTCAGATTCACCAAAGCCCAGAGCTTCCTTAGAGAGAAACTGGCTCATTAAAATGGTATCACACCAGGTCATCCTTATTACCTTCCCCCCAAATTATTAAATGTACATGTTACTGAGCAGGGTGCTTTGCAGACTACTTAAAAGAAAAGAAAATCTATCTTTGATTGTGAAAAAATCTTTGAGAACTGGAGACAAACTGCTTTTGCACCTGAGCAGAATTATAAGTTACTCAGTTCCGGAGAGGAAGAGAGAATTAAGCTGCTCATTATCAAGGCTCCTGGTAGCCTCGGCGCCCCACAGGCTCAGGATGACCCGAGAACTCGCAAACTGCCTGCTGGTGAGGCAATTAATGAATAAATAACTGAGGAAAGGCTCTGAGGTTAAAAATTATCAAGAAGGGTTCGATATAATTTAAATAGGAAAACGAATACTCTGCATCTCCCTTTTTAGCCGTGGTTTGCTGCAGTCGTTGAGTTTAGTTCTGTTTCTGTTCTGCAGAATACCTAACTTGCTCACACTGTCGGTGGCAGTTAACAACTACTCAGTAGCGGCTGCAACCCAGCTCTCATTCTCTTCTTTATGTTCGGTATTATTTCCTGTGTGAAAGTGAGGGTTTTTTTTTTTTTTGATGCCCTCAAGGACAGCTTTTATGTGTAGAAAAGACCATTTAGAGGTTTACTTAGGTTTCTTTATAAGTGAATATTTTATTTACTTGATTTTGTCTTAAGCTTTTAATGTACCTTTATAGTCTTTGAATTCTTTTTAAAAGTGTAGCAAATTTTTACAATCGCTTTTAAGGGAGATTTCAGCACCTTATTAAATTCCCTTAGACATCTTAGTTTATTAAATTTCCTTTTACGTTTAACATTTTACATTAAAATGTTCAATTTTCTTTTCAGCAAAACCATTGTCTAACTTAAATACAGTCTTCCTGGCTACTTAACTCTTCTTAATCTCATAAATTAAACTTATAAATACCTCAAGTTATCTTGAATTTTTAAAGAATGTACATAAATTTAGTAAGAATTGAATTTAATACCACACGCCTAAATCAATTACACAAGTACACTTTAGAAAATGGAATTACAAGGGTATTAAGACAGGTAAATAAGAAAGTATAGTGGCAAATATGCAAGATTCCTTAATGCAAAATATTGACACTATGGATTTTATTATCTGAAGATTTTTATACATACTCCTAATTCTCCCTGGGCGAAAAGATACTTAATCAGTAAAGAGACATTTATGTCATACCAAAAATGTTTAGAAGTGACTTCTGCATAAGGTGAGCTTCTAGAATGATTCTTTTTTCCCCCTCTTTTTTTCTTTTTTACTGGTGTAAAAAATGCATAACATAAAATTTACCATCTTTACCATTTGTACCACAAGTGTACACTTCAGTAATGTTGAGTATATTAACACTGTTGGGCAACCAATCTCTAGAACTTTTTTACCTGGAAAAAGTTGAAACTCTATATCCATTAAAAAAACAACTCCCCATTTCTCCCTTCCCCACAGACTCTGGCAACCACCCTTCTACTTTTTCTTTCCATGAATTTGGCCACTCAAGATACCTCATATAAAGAGCATCATACAGTGTTTGTCTTTTTGTTCCTTACTTATCTCACTTAGCCTAATGCTCTCAGGGTTTATCCTTGTAGTGTGTCAGAGTTTCCTTCCTATTTAAGGCAAAATTCTAGAATGATTCTTAATGACAACAGTGAGGGAGCTCAAACTAAGTCTTAGTTATAATCACTATACCTTTCAAAAGGGGATGGAGAAGAGTTTCACATAGTTCATGTCCACGAATTTAAGCCTCAAATAAGTCACAGTTTTTCTAATATAGGCATAAACTGCTGATTCTCTCCACAGTTATGGTTTTCCCACTAGGATGCCTCTTGGATCTTAATACTCCTAACTTCATAAAACATTTATCTCTCAAAACAATATTTTAGGCTGGGGCTTATATGGGAACAAATGTATATTTATATCCCCAAAGCTCAATGCAATTTTTTTTTATCAAAATGATGAGAGGGAAAAGCTTTGAGTTGTGATCCAAATACAACTGACAGAATGACAGAATCAGTGTAGAAGCCTTGACAAGCATACCATAACATGAATAAAAACTCTTTTTATTGTGACTCTTATGATGTCCGTAGGGTAAAGAGAAGTATGGAAGCACTACTGCACACAATACAATATTTAATTACAGTAATTTCACACCCTAATGTTAGAGTCTGTTACTCAAATGCAATTGTTTTCTGTATTTTAAGAAATTGGTTGGAGGCATTGAGTTGATGGTTAACGTATTAAAAGTGTTCCTGTTTAAAATAATTGGACATAGGCTTCTGTTAACAATTTTGTGCATAACTGCAGATTGTCAGGAATAGTTTACTGACATTAATCAGGAAATGCCTGCATTTGTCTTCTAAAAGGACTGTGTGGCCCCCACTAAGATTGTTGCCACTTGCTTCATCATCTCATTTGGCTTTTCACTTCGTGTCCTAAAATACTTAAACAGCTTTCTATCTTGAAAAACCTCTGGACTTGACCATATCTTGCATTCTTTTCATCTTTCTATCTTCTAGGATTCTAATTATTTTACATATTAGAAGATATCTAATTAACTTCCAGACATCCTCATAGCTTTGTTTTCTTTTGCACTCTTGACTTTTAAAATCTTTCAACACTTGGACACACAATGTGATCATGTTCTTTATGTATCTGTGTTGCCTGTCGGTGTCTGCCTCTTAATCTGCCTTGTCAAATTAAAAAGCTCTTTTGGATGGGTTATAGAAATGTTTCTAATATTTAGCGAGTCCAATTTAGGTTTTAATTCTCTGTTTTAATAAATGAAAGCAGTAAATATGTATTTCAGGCTCCCATTCAAGCTGCTTCACTTCGTTAAAAGGACAAAAAACATTTTTGCTCTAATCCAAATAATGAAACAGTCACATTACAAAGTGACCAGAGTGATTTTGTCATCTGTAATCTTATCTTCTATTTTACCGGTCGTGTTAGAATGAAAATGTCCAACTTGTTTGCTTTACAAAAGGGTCATAAGATCAAACTGTTAATTTTTCTCAACCTAGATTTTTATGGCAATACCTGCAAAATATTAAAGTCAGAAGAAATTGTTACTAGCTTTAGAAGTTTGATGAATTTTTGCTGTCTATGAATGGGAGCAGATTAAGGAAGGATAGACCAGTGTATCCACAGAAGCTGGAAAGAATCTGAGATCCAAACCCTGGCAAAACCTCTTTTAACTCTAATCTGTTAACAGCTAGTACCCCATTTGCAAGAAAATGCGGAAAAGAAACATTTCCAGACCAATGAAAGGATAATACCATTCTAAAGAAAGGGTATATTCTGAGGAAACAGAAGAAAAGTATTCCTCTGAAAGATATTTACTAATTTTTATGGGAAATCATCTGAAAGCAATGATACTTTCCAGGTATACCACTGGGCAAGCCATAGCAGAGGTCACAGAACAGAAAGGTTCTGAGACCTCAGACCACCTGTGCCATCACAACACAACTGTTTGTTCTAGAGAACTCTGGCCCAAGGAGATAAGACTATAAATCAGTAAATTTAAGTATTTGTTCAGGGAACTTCTACAAGCCAATTTTGTCCAGGTAAATACTTTGCTCATTTGGATAAACAGTTCTCCTATTGAGACAATACTTGCTAGCTGGCTTGGGCAAACAGCTTCTTAATCCTTCAGCAGTTTACTCATCAAAACACCTTGCTGCCTCCACAATCCTAAAGTATTGTGTCCAAACTGTCACAATAATGAACTGCCATGAAAGACGCTCTAAACCTTGTACGCCCAGCTCCTTAAACCCTACAAATACTACTTCTTGAAATCTCCCTTCTGATATACTACGAAGACTATCATGGGGGTGCTCCCCCTTGTGACAGTAACTCTAATAAACTTAGCTTTGCTTGATCAGTAGGTTTCTCTGATGTTCTTTTGTGGAATTGACACTGACAACCCTGAAGACACAAGAAGATCTGATTGAGACCCGCTGGCTGACACAGCCCAAGGCCCTCAGCTCTGAAGCCACATGGACCCTTGAGGCTTCTTGAACCTCATGTTCAGGGACCTCTCCCACTGCAGTGGTCAAATAGGTCCTGCATTGGTGCTCAGGCCCAACAGATTTATGTGAAGCTCACTAAAACTGAGTTTATTTTGTGTCCTGGGAATGAGAGGATTCCTCCTGGGAATCTTTGTCTATCTGGTCAGATTTGAAAACTCACATTTGGAGGGAAACCTAGCTTGTTATTTATAACACAATGTTTGGGTTCTTTTTCTGTTCTTGTCACTTTTTGCTGTGAGGCTATAAGAGAAAAGTCAGAGGGGAAAGGATTAGCATAGGTTTAATAGTTTGTTTCTCAATCCATCCCTGAGTACTGACAAGTTCAAAATGCCTCATCAGACCCACATCCTTAAAGGACCAATTTTGCCTTGGGCCACCTATCCAAAGCTAATAAAACTGTTCCTTCGTCTTGCTTGTGTTTCTTTGATAGTCACTTAATTTTGTTTCTTTTGCTTGGAGCTGGAAGTCTGAAGCCTGTGAGACTTGGTGATTGGCCAGATTCTCACCAAGTGTTGCAGTTCTCATGAGGTCTTCTTTGACACTCTGGGGCCCACATGTGCTGCCTTCATGCTTTCATTCGTGTGAATATTTCTCTCATCAGCCTATTTCACCAAGGAGGTTTTAGAATTACTGTGGCCATTTCAGGGAATTTCTGACTTGAACAAGATGCAAATGGGAAGAAAACCTTGGGAGGAGATTCTCTGATTTGTGTGTCCAAACAAGAGGTTACTTTTAAAAAAATTGAATTACAATTGTTTTACAATATTATATTAGTTTCAAATGTACAACATAGTGATTTGATAATTTTATAGTTTATACTCCATTTACAGTTATAAAATATTGGCTATATTCCCCATGTACATCCTTGTATCTTATTTATTACATCCTTGTATCTTATTTATTTTATACCTAGTAGTTTCTACCTCTTAATTACCTTCCTCTATCTTGCCTCTCCCCCCAACCCCTTTCCCCACTGGTATCCACTAGTTTGTTCTCAGTATCTCTGAGTCTGTTTCTGTTTTATTATATTCATTTGTTTGTTTTAGTTTTTAGATTCCACATGTAAGTGAAATGTCAATACCCATGATATTTTTCACAGAACTAGAACAAATAATACTACCACAAATACTAGAACAAATAATGCAACCACAAAAGACCTCAAATAACCAAAGCAATCTTGAAGAAAAAGAACAAAGCCAGAGGTATCAATCTCCCTGACTTCAGAATACACTACAAAGCCACACTAATCAAAACAGCCTGGTATTGACACAAAAACAGACACATAGATCAATGGAATGGAATAGAGATTCCAGAAATAAACCCACACACATATGGTCAATTCGTCTATGACAAAGGAGGCAAGAATATATGATGGATAAAAGACAGTCTCTACGTGGTTTGGGGAAAACTGGACAGCTACATGTGAAAGAGGTTACTTTTGAACTTAAGAGATCCACCCCTCAAGTTTTCCTACTTTGGTGATTACTGAGTACCAGCTTTTTAATCATAAGTTTTGATGGAATGGTTAAAGGCCCTAGTTATTGTTTAAATAAAGTGTAGTGCTTTTTTCTCTTGTGTGTATATCTGTAAAAATAGGGTTTCTTTCATCTGACCCCTTTCCCTTGCTTGCAGAGCTTAGATAATTAGCCTTTTATTGATAATTTTTTATCCATCTTAAGCTGGCTTCCTCTTGTTTCTTCTTTCCCTTTCTTTTTCCCTTCTCTTTGGAATTTTAGAAGTTAATTTGTTCATGAACATTGCTCTGTAATGATGTGTAAATTCTAGAATATCTAGTGTAGATATAAAGTTTCCAAAATTAAAAAAAGGGGAAATATTAGATTGTTTGTGCTGCTTTGTATGACTTTCCTCACCAAGAGTGAAACTCAGCAGAAAAGTTAGCTGTGATTTTAAGTAATGGATGTGGCTCCCAACTAGAAAGAAAAACTCAACACTGAGAATTTTTGGCCAAATTTCACAGTCTTTAAATTCTTTTTTATTTTTCTGGAAGTTTAAAAAAAAATCTTTATTTCAAATACAACAAAATAGCATAATAGTTAAGAGCACAATCTATGGTTCCAGAATCCCTGAGTTCAGACTCTGGCTCTGCCACCCATGGGCTATATTACCTTGGTGTAAACCTGCATACCTCGGTAAAATTCTTGATATTATTACAGAGACTTATTTATATGTGAAAAATCAGGGAGGTATTCTTCTTAGACAGACAATTCTTTGGACAAATTAGAGTAATTTAACTGTAGCTTTTAAATCAACATAATGTCTTACTAATTTTATCAACATGTAAAAATGTTTAGCAAAATATTTTAGTTAGTATGAGTTTAATTTTTCATGATTTAAATGTTTAAGATTTCCTACATCATTTCCATGGATCCAGTAAATTATCTTTGTTTCCACAAGTTTTTTTAGGATTAAAAAAATAATGAAGTGTGTTTAAATGAAAATGTAATGAGAGATGTCTTTTCAAAGAGTTTAATCTTTTAAATTCTTGTTATGTGGCCTAAAATGTCAACAAAGCCAAAGTGAAGAAACTTTGTTTTAAACCAAAATTATGAATCCAGTTGGAATTGTCCAAGATTTCACCTTGATAATGTAGATTTGCTTCTGAAGTAAGCTTCTTTAGAAGTGTTTTTTTTTTTTTTTTTCTGCGGGACGCGGGTCTCTCACTGCTGCGGCCTCTCCCATTGTGGAGCACCCGCTCCAGACGCGCAGGCTCAGCGGCCATGGCTCACGGGGCCCAGCCGGTCCACGGCATGTGGGATCTTCCCAGACCGGGGCACGAACCCGTGTCCCCTGCATCGGCAGGCAGACTCTCAGCCACTGCGCCACCAGGGAAAACCAAAATAAAATTTTTAGGATGTCTTTTTCATTTTTTTTTTATTGTGGTAAAATACATGTAATATAAAGTTTACCATCGTAACCATTTTTAACTGTACAGTTCTATGGCATCAAGTACAAAAAGTTACTCCACAATATTGTGCACCCATCACCACCATCCATTGCCAGAACTTTTTCATCTTCCCCAACTGAAACTCCATACCCATTAAACAATATCCCCCCATTCCTCCTTCCCTCCAGCCCCTGGCAACCATCATTCTACTTTCTGTCTCTGTGAATTTGACTGCCATAAGTAGTTAATGGAATCATATAGTAGTTGTCCTACTGTGACTGGTTTATCTCACTTAGAATATCTTCAAGTTTCACTGTGTTGTGTCATGTGTCAGAATTTTCTTCCTTTTTAAGGTTCAGTAATATTCCAATGTACGTATATAATACATTTTGTTTATTCACTCATCCTTCATTGGACACTTGGATTGCTTTCACCTTTTGGCTATTGTGAATAATACTGCTACGAACATGGGTGTACAAATATCTCTCTGAGATCCTGCTTTTAAGTCTGTGGGGTATATACCCAGAAATGGAATTGCTGGATTAAATGGTAATTTTATGTTTAATTTTTTTCTAGGAACTGTTATACCAATTTCCATAGTGGCCACACCATTTTATATTCACACCAGCAATGCCAAGGGTTATAGTTTCTCCACATGCTTGTCGACACTTATATTCTGGTTTTTGATAATAGCTATCCCAATGGTTATGAAATGATATGTCATTGTGGTTTTGATTTGCATTTCTCTGATGATTAGTGATTTCAATATTTTTTTCATTTGCTTATTGGCTATTTGTATATCTTCTTTGGAGAATTGTCTATTCAATTCCTTTGTCCATGTTTAAATCTAGTTGTTTATTTCTTTTGTTGTTAAATAGTAGGAGTTCTTTATATATTCTAGATGTTACCCCCTAATTAGATATATGATTTGCAAATATTTTCTCCTATTCCATGGGTTTCCCTTTCACTCTTTTGATAGTGTTATTTGAATACACAAATGTTTTAAATTTTGATGTAGTCCAATTTATCCATTTTTTCTTCTTTTGCCTGTGCTTTTGGTGTTATATCCAAGAAATCATTGCCAAATTCAAACTCATGAAGCTTTTCCCATATGTTTTCTCCCAAATTTTTTTTTTTTTTTGGCTGCGTAGGGCCTTCGTTGCTGCACGTGGGCTTTCTCTAGTTGCGGCGAGCGGGGGCTACTGTTCATTGCGGTGTGTGGGCGTCTCATTGTGGTGGCTTCTTTTGTTGCGGAGCACGGGCTCTAGGCGCACAGGCTTCAGTAGTTGTGGTGCGTGGGCTTCCGTAGTTGTGGCGCACGAGCTTAGTTGCTCTATGGCATCCTGGATCCAGGGATCTTCCTGGACCAGGGATTGAACCTGTGTCCCCACCTGCACTGGCAGGTGGATTCTCAACCACTGCGCCACCAGGGAAGTCCAGTATTAGCTCTTATGTTTAGGTCTTTGATTCACTTTAAGTTAATCTTTTGTATATGGTGTAAGGTAAGAATTCAGCTTCATTCTTTTGCATGTGAATATTCAGTTTTCCTGGCACCATTTGCTGAAAAAATATGGAACACTTTACAAATTTCCATGTCATACTTGTGCAGGGGCCATGCTAATCTTCTCTATATCATTCCAATTTTAGTTTATGAGTTGCCAAAATGAGCATTAGATGTCTTTCAAAATTAAAATTATATTTGAGATTTCTCAAAGAGCCCCTGGAAAATCACAGTGATTTACACATTTATCTTATAAAAAGAGAGATGCCAGAAATATTTTAGGTTACTTTGATATACTTTATATTCCTGAACTAGCTCATTACTATATAAGGAATTCATGAGAATTATCAAATGAAAAGATAATTTTGTACAGAGTAAATGTTATTCATATAAAATATTATGAGATTGTGCACAATAAATTGAGAGTCAAGAGATTTGTTGATGCCTTCGTTGTCCATGATGTAATCTAATCCAAGGAAATATATTAATAAAATTCTTATCTATTATACCATAATGGAAAAGTTTACTCTTTTCAATTTTGATACTGTTAGTCACTGTCATAAGTCAATCTCATCAATTTAGTTATCCTATGAAGCAGGCAGTTCTGCTTCCTCAGTGGTTATAATACAAAACTATTCTTAACCAAATCCAGGAGCTATAGCACTCAAATAGTTCTTCAAGAGAAGGACTTCAAAAACTTATGTTAAAATGAGAAAACATAATGTGTAAGCCATGTGTTGTAAAATTACTATAAACTACTATACCCCCAAGGCAATTATTTTATTTTGGAAAGATCTTCAGAAATAGCCTGAAAACACTGCTTTGGCTTTTTCAATTAAAAAAAAAAATTAACAAATCAATTTTGTTTTTGAAGACTATGTTAAAACTGCAGTCATTTTTGCTTTTTTTGATGTATAACGTTTAATTATACTTTAATATATTTCAAAACATATATTCAGTCCCAAATAAAGCCTATTTCATTTTAAATATAATTTTTGGCATAGTAGGCTTTGTCTTTAATTAATTAAAGGAAATTAAGCACCTTTGTGTTTTACTCTTTCCAATAGGAAAGAGTATAAATTTATGCTTATATATTTTAAAAATGACCAAATATTAAAATTTTAAATATTTTTAAATATTAAAATTATTACTTTAAATGAATATTGTATTGTGTTCTTTGTTGATGTGCAAAATAAAAAATATATATAAATTATTAAATTTACTTTTTTATTGTATACCATACAAAAATGGATAAAATGTTTTTTTAAAAACTTGGGGAGTTCATAAGTAAAACATTAGAAAATTTTAGGCTATCTACTTTATAGAAAATTTTCTTAATAAAAACTAATATTACATCTATGTTAGTGAAAAAAGTAACCCACAATTTTATAAAAAAATAATTCTCAATGAAGAGGGAAATGTTTCTAATCGATAATATACATAAATCCTAATTGTGTCTAGGCATTCATAAGATTTATATCAGCGGTAAAGTACCATTTAAAAAATGTTGGGCTTCCCTGGTGGCACAGTGGTTGAGAGTCCGCTTGCTGATGCAGGGGACACGGGTTCGTGCCCCAGTCCGGGAATATCCCACATGCCGCGGAGCGGCTGGGCTCGTGAGCCATGGCCACTGAGCCTGCGCGTCCGGAGCCTGTGCTCCGCAATGGGAGAGGCTACAGCAGTGAGAGGCCCGCGTACCGCAAAAAAAAAAAAAAAAAAAAAAAAAATATGTTGTAGCTGCTTGTATAGTGAAGCCACTCAAGATGGCTGTTTGTTTTTTGGCCACACCTGGGGGCTTGCAGGATCTCAGTTCCCAGACCAGGGATTGAACCCAGGGCCACACAGTGCAACCATTACACTGGACCTCCAGGGAACTCCCAAGATAGCTGTTCTCTGGCTCTCTGTACATCCCCTGCTCGACCAAGTGCCTGCTTCACCTACACCCTATTCACATGACTGACCTTCCTACGAACTTGCCCCCCCCCCCCCGCCCCAGCTACTGACTTCTAGCTTTAATTAGAACTCTCCACTATGCTTCTCAGAGGGAAGGTTTGGGGTGTACCCCTCTGCTTGTTTCCCTGGTAACCTATGAGCCCACCTGATGTCAATTACCCCTGTGATGGGTATCCTCCCCCTGCCTCTGGGAGCGAAGACTGGCACCGCGTTCTCCTGCCTCACACGGTGGGGTGTTGCTCCAGGACCTTGCTTCAGACATGTGAGATCCCCTTGTCCGGTAAATCATTGATGTCTCTGTCACTCTGTTTCTGTCCCTGCCTCTGGGCTTATTCTTTGGTCCTGAGGCTCGGCAAGGCGTTGTAGGCCTGCGCAGTGCAGCCCAAGAATTGGCAGAGCAGTCAGGTGACCCAGGAAACTCCCCGCGAACACTGAGATGTCCGGAAATAAGGATGGGGGATGGGAGGTTTCAGGGGCTGTCCACTAGCACGTGGTGCCCGAAAGTTGCAGCTGTGATCCCGGGGTGGCCGCCCACTCGTATGTGGGGCCCTCTGGTGACTGTCCTTGATGAATGGGGGCCACCGAGAGAGTACTGAGAACTCACAGACACCCCCAAGGCTGTTGCGGAGATATTAGCTGCCATTCTGGTGGGGAAAAAAGAAGTTAGAGACAATAAGGCGGTGGCCGCAGCTGTGGGCCGGCAGTCGCTTTTTGTATTAAGAAAGGCCACAGAGGCTGAGCTACCAAGTGAGGTGAAGGTTAACTTGAAAGCTGATTCCTGTTCCTCTGAAAGTGAGGCATGTGAATGTGAGTGAATGACATTGATATGTATTATTGTTTATTACTGTTATTTCTTTCAACTGAATTGGCTTATTTAGAAACTGGAAAAAAAATCCCTGAAACTGGCCAAGATGGGAATCTTTTGACATTCTAAAACTGGTTTTTGCATACGCCATTAGAGGAAGTTAGCTTTCTAGAAGGAATTGGTATTTCTGTGCTTGTGCTTTTGAGATGTAAATGATCTACTTGGGCTCTCAGGAACTTTAACCATATGTGATCCTTAAGAGTGAAGGGAAAAAAAAGGAGGCCTTTTAAAACTGTTGAGGGCTTCCCTGGTGCACAGTGGTTGGGAGTCCGCCTGCCGATGAGGGGGACGCGGGTTCATGCCCCGGTCCGGGAAGATCCCACAGGCCGCGGAGCCGCTGGGCCCGTGAGCCATGGCCGCCGAGCCTGCGCGTCCGGAGCCTGTGCTCCGCAATGGGAGAAGCCACAAAAAAAAAAAAAAAAAAAAACTGTTTAGAACCAATTATGTTTTGGGAATGTCTATGTAAAACAGTCTCTCCAGAGTTTGGTAACTTGCAGCTCAACTAAGTTAAATGAAGAGAATTCATTGATTATCTGGATAGTCATTTCAAATAGGGTAAAATACTGTAACATTAATTGCTGGGCGGGTCTAAGTTTACCTACTTTTGCCTTCTTAGGAGAGGAAGAATAAAGCCTAAGTTTTCCTGCTGGTATGACAAACAATTCACAGTTACTTGCTTGTTGCTTTTTGCCAGAGATTAAGGGTTTTGTTGTTGTTGCTGTTGTTTTTCCAGCTTTACTGAGATATAATTGATATATAATATTGTATACATTTAAGGTGAACGTGTTTATTTGATGCATTTATATATTGAAAATGATTACCGCCATAGCTAACACCCCCATCATGTCACATAATTACCAATTTCTTTTTGTGGTGTGTACATTTAAGATCTACTCTCTTAGCAACTTTAGGTATATAATACGGTATTATTAACTATAATCACTGTGCTGTACACTGGATACCAGAACTTACTAGTCTTAGAACCGAAAGTTTGTAACTTTTAGTGGCTATATATTTTTAAAAATTTATTGTTTTGAAGCATAGTTAACTTACAATGTTGTGCTAATTTCTGCTGCAGAGCAAAGTGATTCAATTATACATATGTACATTCTTTTTCATATTCTTTTCCATTATAGTTTTTTACAGGATATTGAATATAGTTCATTATGCTATACAATAGGACCTTGTTGTTTATCCATTCTAGCTATAACAGTTTGCATCTGCTAATCCCAAACTCCCAATACTTCCCTCCCCGGATCCCCTCCCCTTTGGCAACCACAAGTCTGTTCTCTATATCTGTGAGTCTGTTTCTGTTTCATGGACAGGTTCATCTGTGTCATATTTTAGATTTCACATAGAAGTGATATCATACAGTATTTGTCTTTCTCTTTCTGATTTACTTCACTTAGTATGATAATCTCTAGGTCCATCTGTGTTGCTGCAAATGGAATTATTTCATTCTTTTTTATGGCTGAGTAGTATTCCATTGTGTGTGTGTGTGTGTGTGTGTGTGTGTATATATATACCACATCTTTATCCATTCAACTGTCGATGGACATTTAGGTTGTTTCTGTGTCCTGGCTATTGTAAATAGTGCTGCTATGAACATAGGAGTGCATGTATAATTTCAAATTATAATTTTGTCCGGATATATGCCCAGGAGTGGGATTGCTGGTTCATATGGCAACTCCTTTTAGTTTTGTGAGGAACCTTCATACTGTTCTCCTTAGTGGCTGCACCAATTTACATTCCTACCAACAGTGTAGGGGGGTTCCTTTTTCTCCACACCCTCTCCATTGTTTGTTATTTGTAGACTTCTCAGTGATGGCCATTCTGACCAGTGTGAGGTGTTACCTCATTGTAGTTTTGATTTGCATTTCTCTAATAATTAGCGATGCTGAGCTTATTTTCATGTGCCTTTTGGCCATCTGTATGTCTTCTTTAGAGAAGAATTTAGGTATTCTGCCCATTTTTCGATCGGGTTGTTTGTTTTCTTGTTATTGAGTTATATCAGCTGTTTGTATATTTTGGAAATTAATCCCTTGTCTGTCACATTATTTGCAAATATTTTCTCCCAGTACATAGGTTGTCTTTTCATTTTGTTTATGGTTTCCTTTGCTGTGCAAAAGCTTATAAGTTTGATTAGGTTCCATTTGTTTATTTTTGCTTTTATTTCTGTTGCCTTGGGAGACTGACCTGACCTAAGAAGACATTGGTACAATTTATGTCAGAGGATGTTTTGCCTATGTTCTCTTCTAGGAGTTTTATGGTGTCATGTCTTGTTTTTAAGTCTTTAAGCTATTTTCAGTTTATTTTTGTATATGATATGAGGGTGTGTTCTAACTTCATTGATTTTCATGTGACTGTTCAAATTTCCCAATATCACTTGCTGAAGAGACTGTCTTTTCCCCATTGTTTATTCTTGCATGCTTTGTCAAAGATTAATTGACCATAGGTGTGTGGGTTTATTTCTGTGTTCTCTATGCTGTTCCATTGATCCATATGTCTGTTTTTGTGTCAATACCATGCTGTTTTGTTTACTGTAGCTTTGTGCTATTGTCTGAAGTCTGGGAGGGTTATGCCTCCAGCTTTGTTCTTTTTCCTCAAGATTTCTTTGGCAATTCTGGGTCTTTTATGGTTCCATATAAATTTTAGGATTATTTGTTCCAGTTCTGTGAAAAATGTCATGAGTAGTTTAAAGGAATAGCATTAAATCTGTAGATTGCTTTGGGTAGTATGGCCATTTTAGCAATATTAATTCTTCCAATTAAAAAACATGGGATATCTTTCCATTTCTTTAAATCATCTTCAGTTTTCTTTATTAAAGTCTTATAGTTCTCAACATATGTCTTTCACCTCCTTGGTCAGGTTTATTCCTAAATATTTTATTTTATTATTATTATCTTTTTTATTTTTTATTTTTTTTTGCGATACGTGGGCCTCTCACTGTTGTGGCCTCTCCTTTTCACTGTTGAGTATTATATTGGCTGTGGGTTTGTGAAAACCAGGGATGACCTTACCTTCCTTATAACACTGCTGCCATTAACTTCCTCTCCATCGATCCAGTAAGCGCTTGGCTCCAAAATTTGCCCACATCCTGGCGAATGACTGGTTTTAGCATACTAAGTATCTTTTTTTTTTTGTGTGGTACGCGGGCCTCTCACTGCTGTGGCCTCTCCCACCGCGGAGCACAGGCCCTGGATGTGCAGGCCCAGCGGCCACGGCTCACGGGCCCAGCCGCTCCGTGGCATGCGGGATCCTCCCAGACCGGGGCAGAAACCCACGCCCCCCGCATCAGCAGGCGGACCCCCAACCAATGCGCCACCAGGGAAGCCCAGTATCTTACTCTTGATACTTTGGCTGCTGGTGTCTGTATTGCATGTGTGGTGTCTTGTTTCAGTGCCCCCTACGTGCCTGACCCCAGGGATGTCATAGAAGAGCGGCAGACCAAGATTATAAGGATTGGGCAGGGTATGTAGGGGTGGAGTATATGGTCAGGCCACTCAAGATGGCTGTTTTCTTGCTCTCTGTACATCCCCTGCTTGACCAGTGCCTGCCTCACCTATACCATACCTACATACCTGCCCTGGGCCCCAGCTACTGATTTCTAGCTTTATTTTATTTTATTTTATTTATGGCCTCACTGCGCAGCATGCGAGATTCCCCAACCAGGGATCGAACCTGCGTCCCCTGTAGTGGAAGCACAGAGGCTTAACCACTGGACTGCCAGGGAAGTCCCATTGTGTCTAGCTTTAGATCAGAACTCTCCACTATGCTTATCAAATGGGAGGTAAAGGGTGTGCCCCTTTGCTTGTTTCCCTGTGCTGATTTTCATAACTGATGAACCTATAACTAATAACCTACATCTACCCCATGTCCTGCCTGCCATTGGCCACACACCGTGGGCTGTCACTCCAGGACCTTGCTGCAGACATATAAGATCTCCCTGTCCATTAAGCCAGTGATGTCTCTGTCACTGACTCTGGGCTGTTTCTTTGGACTTGAAGCTGGGCAAGTACAGGCCTTGTTGGCCTGCAGGGTGCAGGCCAAAACTGCTGAATTTTTAAGTTTTACTGAACTTTAGAATTCTTTGTTTTAGAAGAGTATTTTGACATCTTATCCATTTTATAAGGCATCTAGATTAAAGAGGGCTTCTTAGCAATGTTTACATAGTAAGAGTTTGGTAGCTGAGAACAGAAATATATATAGCCTTTGTAGTTTCAACTTATGGATAAATCCCCTTTCTTTTTTTCTGCAGCCTCTGGTCCTCATAAGTTCAAATATTTTGCTAATAGCAAATTCACTATGCCTGGGACTTTCAAGACTGTTAAAGCCTCCTATTCTTCATGACACATAGGAAAGTACTGGGATGGCTTCTGAGCCTTTCAAAGAGTATTATTTTTATCGTTTTGTGTGTGTAAAGAAACTACAGGAAACAGGGTTGTTTGAGGATACTTTCAGTATCATCTAAGGTAATTGTTGAGCATCCCTCCAGCTTCAGAACTTATTTGTGGAAACCTCTTTATCTACCTGCCCCTACATGTGACTTCTAGATTCCCGACCGTGTTTTGAGGTGTCATCCTGAGGGTCAAGGATTTACAGAGAGTATTTTTTCAGCCTTAAATTAGTATATTCAGATTACGTGTGTGAATTCTGGGCTACAGTTTATGCTGTTTATGTTGTCACAAGAATATGAAAGACATTTTCATACTAAAGTTGGCACCAATCAGAAGAAATACTTGGGGAAAAACAAGAACAACAACAGAACAATTTTGGGAAAAGGATATTTTTGTGGAGTATTTTTTAGAGGAAGAAGAGCTTAAAGCATTTAATATTCTGAATAGAAAAGGAAATTTTACAGGTTGATTATTCCCCCTTCTCCATCCCCTGTGACCAGCAGTCAAATGCTTTTCTATTATCAAGCCTAAAAAAATAGGAAACAGCTGAATGGATTACTGTCAATTTGAATATCCAATAGTACAAGCTCTAGGTGATAAAATATATTGCAATTAAAGCCTTCAGTAACCTCAGCTATGTTAAAAAATACTTAAGAAAAAAATACTGGAAGAACATAAATCAATTACTTACTTAAAATTGAGTCAGGAGAACGAGTTTATGGGTTTTTTCACCTTCATAACATTTTACTCTGCTCTCCAAATTTTGTGTAATAAATCAGTTCAGGGCTTAACTAAAAATAAAAGAAACTGAAACCTACAAAACCCTCCAGGATGCCCTTTTGAAACTTTAGGCTGAAGAGAAGGGAAAGATGTAGACACATAAGGTAATATAAATCAAGTTTTAATTTATTTTTTTTCACTAACCACCATACTGCTATGTCAAAATAACAAACATTTTCCTATGTCATTAATACAGAAAATATTGTTCCTATATTGGGAATACACTTGTAGAAGAGTTATGGAGCACCTGGCAAAAAATGTAGCCAACTTTATGATAGAAAGTTCTGTATTCCCCTGGTAAATGCATGTTTGTTATTCCAGCTTTGGCAATAGCAACTAAGCACTTCTGTTAAAGTTACCAAGTTACATACTCCCCGGTTTCCATGGTGACCATTTTTTTTAGGGGGGGATTAATATATGTAGAAATCACAAAATGAAGAGTAGAGTTTTTCCAGAAGTAAGTTCCACAGCACAAGGCTGAGAGGTGTGTGGTCTGTGTTGATGGACTTTAAAATGAATTGACACTTCTGGTCCCTTTGTAATGATCATAATGTATTGTTGTTCAACCAAACTAAAGGAAGATGTGGAAATGAGAAGAAACAATCAATATCAGATTTAATTTCAAAAACAGGAAAAATACTGCTTAAAACTGAGCATGCTAATTGACTAGAACAGAAGAGCTGTGAAAGTAATTCCCTCACAATGTTTCTTTTGTCTGCCCCTAGAAAGGAATGCATAGGTTACACACATAGAATCCCTTTACTATGGTAACAGCAACTTTCCCCAGGGCAACAGGAAATAGGAAGGGAAAGTTTTTCTGCAGGTCTGCTGTGGAGTTAAATAGGTGAACTTTTTGGTAAACAATTAGTCTTCACCAGGCTTTGACTCTCCCTTCGCCAAGGACCCCTTCTTACTTTTCCTCCCTTCTTCTATCGAATAAGGTCATTATGTTATATATTATAGATCATTATGTTAGATATTTACTCACGATAAGGAATATGCTCATAACCACAAGGAATTATGCTCTAAGGGTGGCATTTAAAGCATAAAGAGAGGTTAGAGAAAAGAGAATCCTTTACTACTACTGTGAGTCCTGGGAAATCCCTAACCTTTTTAGTTCTTTTGTATCACTGTTGGCAATACAATACTACTCCTGTAGCTGCCTTCTTTTAAGGCCATAAAGTTAGTCCTATTCAGAAAGATTTATATATTTTTTTCTATCTTTAATTGTGGTAAATAACAAAAATTACCATATTAACTCTTTTTTAGTTGTACAACAATGTGTATACTTATATTGCTGTTCAACATATCTTCACAACTTTTTCATGCTGCAAAACTGGAACTCTATACCCATTAAATAACAATTCCCTATTTCTCCCTCCACCCCAGCCCCTGGCAACAACTATTCTACTGTTCAATAAAAATTTGGCTACTTTAGGTAACTCATATAAGTGTTATAATACAGTGTCTGACTTTTTGTGACAGGCTTATTTCACTTAGCATAATGTCCTCAAGATTCATCTATGTTGTAGCATGTGACATGATTTCCTTCCTTTTTAAGGCTGAATCATATTCCAAAGTATGTATGTACCACATACTTTTGGACTGATTCCAACTCTTGGTTACAGTCAATAATGCTACTATAAACATGGGTGTGCAAATATCTCTTCAAAATTCTGCTTTCAATTCTTTTGCATATATACCCAGAAGTGGGTTTGCTAATTGCATTTTTAATATTTTGAGGATTAAAGTACTGTTTTCCATTGCATATACACCATTTTGCATTTCACCAACAGGGTACCAGATTTCCAATTTCTGCACATCCTTGCCAATGCTTATTATTTTCTGTTTTTGGCTTTTTTTTTTTTTTTTGCTGGTCATTTTAACAAGTGTGAAATAATATCTCATGGTGGTTTTGAAGACTTTTTTTTTTTTTTTTTGCGGTACGCGGGCCTCTCACTGTTGAGGCCTCTCCCGTTGCGGAGCACAGGCTCCAGACACGCAGGATCAGCGGCCATGGCTCACGGGCTCAGCCGCTCTGCGGCATGTGGGATCTTCCCGGACCAGGGCACGAACCCGTGTCCCCTGCATCGGCAGGCGGACTCTCAACCACTGCGCCACCAGGGAAGCCCCTTGAAGACATTTTTTGATACTACTTTTTTTTTGCATTAGACCATCCAATTTATAAATGTTACCTATATCTTCTCTAAATTAATATATCATATAGCTGCAAATATTACAGTACTTGGCATTGTATTGCCAACAGTGATACAAAAGAACTAAAAAGGTTAGGGATTTCCCAGGACTCACAGGAAATTAGTGATAAATTTGGAGTTCTCAGAGGAAATTAGTGATAAATTGGGAATTGAATTGGTAGCTATGGATCCCCCAGCTATTTACTTAATTCTTGGAAGCACACCTAAACTCCTAGCTTCCATGTTCTGTTACTATTTCTATGTGCAAAAATATGTATTTTTTTATTACCTAATATATTTATTTATTTATTTTTGGCTGCACTGGGTCCTCGTTGCTGCGCGCGGGCTTTCTCTAGTTGTGGCGAGTGGGAGCTACTCTCCATTGCGGTGTTCAGGCCTTTCATTGCAGTGGCCTCTGCCGTGGCGGAACATGGGCTCTAGGAGCAAGGCTTCAGTAGTTGCAACACTTTGGGCTCAATAGTTGTGGTACGCGGGCTCCGGAGCACAGGCTCAGCAGTTGTGGTGCACTCAGTTAGTGGCTCCATGGCATGTGGGATCTTCCCGGACCAGGGCTCGAACCCGAGTCCCCTGCATTGGCAGGCGGATTCTTAACCACTGTGCCACCAGGGAAGCCCCTATTACCTAATATAGATGCCACCAAATTTTTATGAAGAACCATGTTGTATATTTCCACGTTAACATAAAAAGGACTCTTTACAAGCTACTTAAGTGATAACAAGGAGGAAATTAATTCTGATTAATGATAATCATCATATAAAACAAGTCAGTAAACAGTTAAGGGATACACAAAACAATTAGACGTAAACTAATTATATCAAAAACAGTAATCATGAGGGGAGGAGGCTACAAATGCAGGATTTTAAAAATGCATTTGAAGTTAAGAGATCAGCAACTTAAAGCAATCATATATATATAGAGACTGCTGTAAAAAAAAAAACCTCATGGTAACCACAAACCAAAAATCTATAATAGGTATACACACAAAAAAGAAAAAGGAATCCAAACATAACACTAAAGATAGTCATCAAATCACAAGAGAACAAAAGAAGAAGAAAGGAAAAAAAAGAACCTACAAAAAACAAACCCAAAATAATTTACAAAATGGCAATAAGAATATACATATTGATAATTAAATGGACTAAATGCTCCAACCAAAAGACACAGAGTGGCTGAATGGATACAAAACTAAGACCAGTATATATACTGCCTACAAGAGACTCATTTCAGATCTAAAGACACACACAGACTGAAAGTGAGGGGATGGAAAAAGGTATTCAATGCAAAGGGAAATCAAAAGAAAGCTGTTGTAGCAAAACTTGATAAAGCTTAAGAAAATGTAAAAGCACATAAATCTGAGGCAAGGAAAGGAAGTCTGTTGAAATAACATAAGATATTAAAAAGTAGTTTAATGTTTCACAAAATATGTAATTTTTAATTTAAAAGATGTTATCTTGATGGTTTGTGTACAAAACTTGATTAAAATTATATAATAAAGTCCAGAAGAGCACCAAAATTCATTTATTCATATCTATTAATGTATATAATTTTACAATAATATTTCATGTTATCTTTTTCACTGTATAGAAATTATTTCCATCTTTATTCAACTAAAGTCTTGCTAAAAGATAAACTGAGGCATATTAAATTTTTTTAAGTTTATTTGAGCAAAGATCAATTCAAATTGGGCAGTGTGAAACAGGAAGTGGTTAGAAGTGCTCAGCTGACAGGAGCCAAGAAAGGAAATTATTTGACTGACTATATCTTAAAGCCTAGTTGGCTGTTCATGATTGGTTGTCCTTAGGATTCAATTTTCTAAGTACAAAGCATTTACAGGCTTAGGTTTTGGTTTCTTACACAGACTATCAATGCATTAGAGCCACCTCAGTCTGATGGTCTCCTTGCTTAATTAACAGTCTATAAATTAATGACTGAAAACTTTAATTGATAGTGTACAGCAGGTCTAAGTAAGCACCTTCTTCTATGTTAGCAATTCTGTAATTGTAGTCCCTGGATCAGGAGCATCTGCATCACGTGGGAACTTATTAGAAATGAAATTTCTCAGCCCCCCATGCCAAATCTAGAGAATCAGAAACTCTGGGTGGGGCACAACAATCTGTAATTTAATAAGTCCTTTGGATGATTCTGATGCACCCTGAAGTTTGGGAACCAGTTCCCTAGATAATCCTTGTGTAACTGTCAGCACAGTATGACATGGTGCATGGTACCCAACTTTTCACCTCACTTTCAACTTTTGCTTATTTTTTCATAACAAATAAAAATACGCTTAATTTTTCCCAGATTTTGAAAATGCCTCCCAAGGTCAATTCCACATTTAGAGCCAACTTCTGTCTCTTACTCCTCTGGCACTTTTATAGGATGAGTCCCAAATATTAAATAAAGAGAAATGCTAATGTTATAATACTTAAATAATCTATGGGCATATAATTTCATGTACTCTGTAGAGAAATTTGAGAGATGTGGGTTAGCCAAATTATAATGGAGCCTACAAAGCTCTATATTTGCCAGGTTAGACCTTAGAAGAGATTTCATCTTCTATTGCTAGTAAGCATTATTTCTTCTGCATAATAAATGTTATTGTTAAATGAATAGTTAACATTGACTCTTTTGTTACACATTCCTAACAAAATTATAGTTCTTTTAAGGTGTGCTGACAGAATTAATTTCTAATCTCAGTTTTTATAACTTTGTTATTCCTTTATACAATACTGCCAAACAGTACTAAGCAGTCTAAGGAGGAAAAAACCTCCAGCAGTAACACATTCTATTTCACACTGATTCTCATGAGTCATTTCAATAATATGTTGTTTTGAAGGTCAGCAGCTGGCAGGAAAAAGTAGAGAAGAAATAATGCATGAAGTTTTAAACTTCATAGTACACCAAAAAACTCTCTGCAGTCAGAATATATGTCTGTTTATGCTTTTAGATTTTCCATAACTTAAATTTACTGCTCAAAAAGGTAATTACTTTTTAATGTAGCTATGGGCATGGTATAACAGTAATTTAGTGCAATAGTTGGGACAGTCCCAACTTGAAAGTTCTCTAGCCTACAGCTAAATCCAGTTAGAAGAGTTAAATAACGTGAAAGTTCTGACTCATGGAAAATGAAAATCCACCATGACCTCCTGGGCTGGAGTAAGATAAAAATGTAAAATCTGACCCTCAAATGGACATGAATGGACATGAAGAAAACAGCGAAGGATATGTATCTTCAGGTTGAAATTAATTAAACCATAGTGATCCTTTCCTTATTTCACCATTTCAGGAAGGTTAGTAGGTTGTCTCTCTACCTTTTACCTATGGGCCCTTTAGAAAAGATGCCCTTTAGTCCCTGACAAGAAGCATTTTTAAGCTTTTAAGCTTTTCCCCATCACATTTATGGAAGTTAATGCTTCTTTTTTGCGGGTGTAGGGGGAGAGCAAGTTCTCAATAGGAAAGAAAACTTGAAAATGACCAAGGAACTCCATGACACCTAAACTGGTGAACCAAGTCCTTCATTTATAAATATGGATATGAAAAAATAATTTGCCAGGCATTTTGAGGAAAACAAATAGCTAGAAAGAGAGACCCCATAATGAACACACAAAAATAGAGAAAAAGTTAACCTTCTAAAAATTTACAATTCATACCTTCAAATAGATTTGAATGATTACTGCATCCAAAACATGAAATTATTAGAATAAGAGAATTCTTGGGAATTAAAAACATGATACTATGATATTTTTGAAAAAGAACTCAATTATAAGACTAAACAGCAACAAAATATATGTAGATGACCTAATGACTTGAAGATAAACTAGAAAGAAATTCACTGTTTTAGGCACTAAGCAAAGAGGTGGGATATATGAGAAAATATTGTTAAGAAAATATGTAGTAGACATTTGTCATTCTACCTGCTCAGCAGTTTAGAACATCTTTCCAATATTTGAGGAATTTCCCACCTATGAACATCACTAAGGTGGAAGCCAGACCCTTTCTTTCCCAGCCTCCCTTGTTAGTTGAAGGCAAAATTTGATTAGTTAAAAGTAAATATTGCAAGGTTTGGAATAATCTCTACTAAATTATTTTTTAGAAATATAATTTGCTAAAAGATGAGATAGATGGAATCACAAAATGTTCACCTGAACCACATAAAGCAGAAAAAGGTGAAGGAAAATGAACAAAAGAAAAAACCCAAGCATAATGAATAGAAACAGTTATAAACCATGAAGGTATTAATTAATCGATAATCATTTTAAATATGAATAGTCTAAATATGCCAATTAGAAGACAGAGATCGTCAAAGTGAATAAAAAATCAAACCCAACTATATGTTGTTTACAAAAAACCCACTTTAAATATAAAGACACAGATAGATTAAAAATAAAGGGATAAAGAAAGATATACTATGCCAACATTAATAAAAAATGAAAGCAAAACTATATTAATTTCAGAAAAATCAGACTTCAGAAAAAATTATTAAAGATAAAGACATGCATCCCATTAAGGTAAAGGTGTCAGTTCTCCAAGAATACCCAACAATCAATGTATGTATACCTAACAACAGACCTTCAAAGTACATGAGGCAGAACAGATAAAACTGTAAGGAGAAATACTTCAACACTCCTCTGTAGGTAATGCATAGATCAAACAGGCAGAAAATCAATAAGTATAATTGATGGAAATAGCACTATCAATCAACTTGATGTAATTAACATTTATAGAATATACAATAACAGCTGAATACACATTCTTCTCAAGCCTACATGGAACATTCATGAAAGTAGATTACAATCTGGGACATAAAATACACCTTTAAAAATGTTAAAGAGTAGAAATCATACAAAGTATGCTCTAGGACCACAATGGAATTAAACTAGATCAATAAAATTCTAGATCTGAAAGAATTCCCAAATATTTGGAAATTAAAGAGCATACATCTAAATAACACATGGGTCAACAAAGAAGCCTCAAAAATTATAAAAATTTTGAATTAAATAAAAATGAAAATACAACTTATCAGAATGTGTGGAATGCAGGAAAAACAGTGCTTAGTAGGAAATTAATAGCATTAAATGTCCATATTAGACATGAAGAAAATCTAAAATCAATAATCTAGGGACTTCCCTGGTGGTCCAGTGGTTAAGACTCTGCACTTTCAGTGCAGGGGGCGTGGGTTCAATCCCTGGTCAGGGAACTAAGATCCCACATGCCACGTGGCACAGCCAAAAAAAGTCTAGTTTAGGAAACTAAATAAAAGCAATTTATACCTAAAGGAAGCAGAAGAAAAGAAATAATAAAAATGAAAGCAGAGGTTAATAATATTGAAAAGAAGAAAACAGTAGGGAAAATTAGCAAAACCAAAAGCTGGCTTAAAAAAATAATCAGTAAAATTGATAAACCTATGGTCAGGCTAACTAAGCAAAAAGAGAAAAGACCCAAATTATCAACAGCAGAAATAAAAGAGATGTCATCGCTACAGATCCTATGGACATTAAAGGGGGGAGGGAAAAATTAGATATTTGGGATTAACATATACACACTACTAGATATAAAATAGATAACCAACAAGGACCTACTGTATAGCACAGATATCTATCTCTCTATATATATCTATATATCTATCTACCCATATCTATATCTATATATATCTGAATCACTTTTCTGTATACCTGACACCAACACAACATTGTAAATCAACTATACTTCAATTAAAGAAAACTGCAAAAAATATAAAAAATAAATAATATGAACAACTCTGCCCACAAATTTGATAATCTAGATTAAATGGACCAATTCCTTGAAACATTCAATTTGCCAAATCTCACACAGGAAGAAATAGGCAATCTTTATATCTATTAAAGAAATTGAATCAGTCATTAATAACTTCCAGAACAGAAAGTGCCAGGCCCCATTGTGTTTGCTGGTGAATTCTACCAAACATTTAAAAAAGAAATTATACCAATACTCTACAACCTCTTTCAGAGGACAGAAGCAAAGGGAATAATTTCTAAGTCATTTTTTGAGGCCAGCATTACCTTAATACCAAATCCAAACAAAGACATTACAAAAATGAAACTTATAGACGAATGTCTCTCATGGACATAGGAGCAAAAAGTTTTAACAAAATTTATAAAAAGAATTATACAGCACAACCAAGAGGGATTTATCCCAGGTATGCAAGGCTGCTTCAGCATTTGAAAATCAATTAATCTGTCATATCAACAGGCTAAAAAAGAAAAATCACATGATCATACCAATAAACATAGAAAAAGCATATGATAAAATACAGCACAGATTCATTGCAAAAAAACCCCAGCGAACTAGGGTAGAAGGGAACTTCTTCAACTTGATAAAGAATATCTACAACAACTTTACAGTTAACATTGTACTTAATGGTGGGAAGCTTGAAGTTTTCCCACAAAGATCAGAAACACTGCAAGGATATCCCCTCTCACCACTCTTTTTCAACATTCTACTGGCTATCCTAGCTAATGCAGTAAGACATGAAAAGGAAATAAAATGTATACAGATTGGGAAGGAAGAATTAAAACTGTCTTTGTTTGTAGATGGCATGATTGTCTATGTAGAAAATTAGAAAGAACTGACAAAAAGACTCCTGGCACTAATAAGCAATTATAGAAAAGTTTTAAGACACAAGGTTAATTTAAAAGGTTATAGCTTTCCAATATACCAGCAATAAACAAGTGGAATTTTACTATTCATACTTTGAAAACTGAGCCAATTATACCAAGTGGTTATATAAGATTTGAACTTATTTGAGATAAGACTAAGCACAAAAATACACTTTAAAGTGCCAGAGATCATGTGAGCTTTAAGGTGACACAATTATTGTAGGTGCAAGGCATGAATGACACATAATAGAGTTAGGAATCTTAAGGGAGAACACAAGGAAGATAAGGAACATCATAAGCAAGCTGGTGTGAAAATAAAGGTTGAGTTTAGTCCTGGGATATGCGGTGGACTGGTGGAAAGATATTTCCTTTGTGAAATTATTCATCTTGAGTTAATGAAGGCAGACAAAATTTATTAGAACAATAAATGCATTTGAAAGATCCAGAATCTTTGAATTCTATCTCCCATTATGGACACTCCCAAGAAAAATATGGATGAATATGTTAGAAGAGAAATGTCAAGGCTCTTCCCATCAGTGCTGTCTGTCCTCTTGGTAGAAAAGAAAGGGGGTCAACCTCAGAAGCAGGTAAAAAAAATGTAAAAGCTCAACTGGGACAGTCAAAAAAGAACACATAACAACAGGGGGGAAAAATAAAGAAAGAAAAGGACCACTACAAGTGTATCTCACCTGCTGGTTCAAAGGGATGTTATAATAAGTTATCTCTGATGCCATCAAAGTAAGAACAGTGATTCCAGGCCCAGAAAGGCTAGAGTTAGAATAATGAATAGCAGAGGGCAGATTAGAATGCTCCTTATTGAACCCCTGAAGATAGGCTTTGGAGGTATCAACAGCAGCTGAAGTTCAGAGCTCTGCTGAGTTTGATTCTCCAGTTGGCTGCATGTGAGGCAAGGAAGAAACTATCCCAGAACCAAATTCAAAGGTCTAAAGATTTTCAGGATAATGGGAGAAGAACCAAAAATGCCTTGGGAAATTGGCAGGAAATGAAGAAATACAGATAGAGAGTAAGAGATTTGGAGAGTGGGGAAAGCAATGGGATTAACTTTATTTAAATAATATCTTGATACAGATATGGGGAAATATGCTGAAAAGAGGGCATGGAGCAATATCATGATAGGCAATCTTCTTGAGAACGAGTTCAGGGTAGTGTTTGTAAAGATGATCAAATAACTAGAGAAAAATGCACAGAGTGAGAAGTTAGAAGTTTTTAACAAAGAGAAAATGTAAAGAACAACCAAACAGACGTGAAGAATACAATATTGAAATGAAAAATACAGTAGACGGAATTAACAGTAGACTAAACGATACAGAGAAACAGATCAGCGAGCTGAAAGACAGAGTAATTGAAATCACTGATGCTAAAGAGAAAAAAGAATGAAAAGAAATGAAGATAGTTTAAGAGACCTCTGGGACAACATCAAGCACACTAATATTTGCATTTGCACTAATACTTGCACACTAATATTTGCTTTTATTTCCTTTGATTTAGGAGACAGATCCAAAAAAATACTGCTATGATTTATGTCAAAGAGTGTTCTGGCTCTGTTTTCTTCTAGGAGTTTTATGTTTTCCAGTCTTAAATTTAGGACTTTAGTCCATTTTTAGTTTATTTTGGTACATGGTGTTAGAGAATGTTCTAACTTCATTCTTTTACAGGTAGCTGTTCAGTTTTCCCAGTACAACTTATTGAAGAGAAAGTCTTTTCTCCATTGTGTATTCTTGCCTCCTTTGTCATAGATGAATTGACCATATATGCATGGGTTTATTTCTGGGCTCTCTATTCTGTTCCATCAATCGGTCTGTTTTTGTGCCCATACCATACTGTTTTGATTGCTGTAGCTTTGTAGTATACTCTTAAGTCAGGGAGTGTGATTCATTCTTTATTTCTTCCTTTCTTTTTCCCTTCCTCCCTCCTTCCCTCCCTCCCTCCCTCCCTTCCTTCCTTCCTTCCTTCCTTCCTTTTTCTTTCTTTCTCAAGAATGTTTTGGCTATTCAGGGTCTTTTGTGTTTCCATACAAATTTTTAAATGATTTGTTCTAGTTCTGTGAAAAATGCCATTGGTATTTTGATAGGGATTGCACTGAATCTGTAGATTGCCTTGTAGTATGGTCATTTTAACAATATGAATTCTTCCAATCCATGAATATGTTACACCTTTCCATCTGTTTGTGTCATCTACAATTTCCGTCATCAGTGTCTTACAGTTTTCTGAGTATAGGTATTTTACCTCCTTAGATAAGTTTATTCCTAGGTATTTTATTCCTTTTGAGGTGACTGTAAATGAGATTGTTTCCTTAACTTCTCTTTCTGATAGTTTGTTGTTATCATATAGAAATGCAATCAATTTTGTTTTTTAAGATTATTTATTTATTTTTTGGCTGCATCGGGTCTTAGTTGTGGCACGCAGTATCTTTTGTCACAGCACGCAGGCTTCTCTCTAGTTGTGGCGTACAGGGTCCAAAGTGCGTGGGCTTTGTAGTTTGTGGCATGCAGGCTCTAGTTGAGGCGTGTGAGCTCAATAGTTATGGTGTGCGGGATTGGTTGCCCCATGGCATATGGGATCCTAGTTCCCTGACCAGTGATCGAACCCGTGTCCCCTGCAGTGTAAGGTGGATTATTTACCACTGGACCACCAGGGAAGTCCCTGCAATAGATTTTTGTATATTAATTTGTATCCTGCAACTTTACCAGATTCGTTGATGAACTCTAGTAGTTTTTTGGTGGTGTCTTTAGGATTTTCTATGTATAGTGTCATATCATCTGCAAACAGTGACAGTTTTACTTTTTCCTTTCCAATTTGGATTTCTTTTTCTTGCCTGATGGCTGTGGCTAGGACTTTCAATACTGTGTTGAATAAAAGTGGTTGAGAGTGGACATCCTTTTCTTTTTCCTGATCTAGAGGAAATGTTTTCAGCTTTTTACCTTTGAGTATGATGTTAGCTATGGACTTGTCCTATATGGCCTTTATTATGATGAGGTATGTTCCCTCTATGCTCGCTTTCTGGGAGAGTTTATCATAAATGGATATTGAATTTTGTCAAAAGCTTTTAGTGCATCTATTGAGATATCATAAGATTTTTTATCCTTCATTTTGTTAATGTGGTGTATCACATTGATTGATTTGCAGATGTTGAAAAATGCTTGCATCCCTGAAATAAAGCCCACTTGATTATAGTGTATGATCCTTTTAATGTATTGTTGAAGCCAGTGTACTAATATTTTGTTGAGGATTTTTGCATCTATGATTGTCAGGGATGTTGTCCTGTAGTTTTCTTTCCTTGTAGTGTCCTTACCTAGTTTTGGTATGCGTAATGCTGTTCTCCTAAAATGAATTCAGAAATGTTCCCACCTCTTATGTTTTTTAGAAGATTTTGAGATTTTTGGTATGAATTCTTCTTTAAATATTTGGTAGAATTCATCTGTGAAGCCATATGGTCCTGAAATTTTTTTTTAATGCTAATAATATATTTTATTTCATGCAGTATAAAAAAACTATTGTAATTGTAACATGTAATCAATAAAGATTATTAATATATTTTACTTAAAAAAGTCAAGTCTTCAACATCACATGTACATTTTAGACTTAGAGCACATCTCAATTTACATTTCAAATAGGGATAGCCACATTTCAAATGCTCATTCACCACATGTGGCTAGTGGCTACCACGCTGAAGAGTGAAGATTTATACAACTCCTCCATGACTAATAAGAAATTCTGAATGTTTATAAAGACCATAGAACAAATATGTTTCTTGGTAAAGGCTAACTCATCCTTCAAGTCTTACCTCAAAGTCATCTCTTCTGTAGGACTTTCACTGAGCATCCTGGCCATAGCATCCCATACATATTTTCCTAGCATATGTTATAATGTTATATAATTATTGCATTATATAATATTTGATTTTTTCTTATACAAAGTATTGATCTTAATGGCAAGAGCTGTCTGCATATCTACAGTCATAGTACCTTGCCTGTACTTTATCAATTAAACAAATATTTATTGAGTGCATACTGTCAAGCTCTGTTCTTTGTGCTTTAGATATATCTTTGTAGAATAAGATCACTGCCCTATTAGGGCTTACAGTTTTGGAAAATCTGTGCTCAGTAAAATATATTGTTGAAGTAAGTGAAATTCAGGTGTTAACATTTTGGTAGTAGTCTGTAAACAATGGGTTAAACTTAAGAAAGTGATATTTAACAGGTATACATATAAAGTCTTGCAATTTGATTTAAAACAAAAACTTTCTACAGAGTTTTAGGTTAGGGAAAAAACTGTCTTAATGGTAGTTTACATGACTGAGTGGTTTTTTTTATTGTAATTATATATGATATTATGTAAATTTCAGGTGTACAACAGAATGATTCATGCTTTTAAAGGTTATATTCCATTTATATTTATTATAAAATATTGGCTATATTCCCTGTGTTGTTCAATATATCCTTGTAGTTTATTTATTTTATATATAGTAGTTTGTATCTCTTAATCCCCTACTCCTGTCTTGACCCTTCCCCCTTCCCTCTTCCCACTGGTAACCACGAGTTTGTTCTTTATATCTGTGAGTTTTTTCTTTTTTGTTATAGTCACTAGTTTATTTTACTTTTTACATTCCACATATAAGTGACATTATACAGTATTTGTCTTTCTCTGTCTGACTTATTTCACTTAGCATTATACCCTGCAAGTCCATCTGTGTTATTACAAATGGCAAAATTTCATTCTATTTAATAGCTGAGTAATATTCCATTGTGTGTGCGTGTGTGTGTGTGTGTATATATATATATATGCCATATCTCCTTTATCTGTTCATCTGTTGATGGACACTTTGGCTACTTCCATATCTTGGCAATTGTAAATAATGCTTCTATGAACATTGGGGTGCATGTATCTTTTCAAATAAGTGTTTTTTTTTTTTAAGATATATACCCAGGAGTGGAATTGCTGAGTCTATGGCAGCTCTATTTTGAGTTTTTTGAGAAACCTCCGTACTGTTTTCCACAGTGGCTTTACCAATTTACATTTGCACAATAGTGTACAAGGGTTCCCTTTTCTCCACATGCTTGCCAATATATGTTATTTGTGGAATGTACCTCAACATAATAAAGGCCATATGCGACAAGCCCACAGCTTACATCATACTCAAAGCTGAAAGCTTTTTCTTCAAAATTGGGAACAAGACAAGGCTGCCCACTCTCACCACTTTTATTCAACATAGTATTGGAAGTTTTAGCTTGAGCAGTTAGGCAAGGAAAAGAAATAAAAGTCCTTCAAATAGCAAAAGAAGAAGTAAATCTGTCTATTTGAAGGTGACATGATATTATATATAGAAAACCCTAAATATTCCACACAAAAGCTGTTATACTAATAAGTGAATTCAGCAAAGCTGTACGGTACATAATCAATAAACAAATATCAGTTGCATTTCTATACACCAATAACAAACTATCAGAAAGAGAAATTAAGAAAACAGTCCCATTTACAATTGCATCAAAAAGAATGATATACCTAGGAATATTTTAACCAAGGAGGCCAAAGACCTGTCAACTGAAAGCTAAGATACAGATGAAAGTAATAGATCATATAAATAAATGAAAAGGTATTCCATACTCATGAATTGGAAGAATTACTGTTGTTAAAATGTCCATACTGCCCAAAGCAATCTATAGATTCAATACAATCTCTATCAAAATTTCAATGGCACTTTTCACAGAAATAGATTAAACAATCCTAAAATTAGTATGGAACCACAAAAGATCATGAATAGCCAAAGCAACCTTGAGAAAGAAGAACAAAGCTAGAGGCATCTTGCTTCCTGATTTCAAACTATATTACTAAGCTATAGCAATCAAAACAGTATGGTATTGCCATGAAAACAGACACACAAATCAATGAAACAGAATAGAGAGCAAAGAAATAAACCCACATATGTATGGTCAATTAATATATGTCAAAGGAGCCAAGAATATACAATGGGGAAAGGATGGTTTCTTCAATAAATGATACTGAGAAAACAGGACCGCTATCTTACACTGTACCCAAAAATCAACTTAAATGGGTTAAAGACTTGAACGTCAGACCTGAAACCATAAAGCTCCTAGAAGAAAATAGGTGGTAAGCTCCTTGATCTCAGTCTTGGCAATGATTTTTTGCATTTGACACCAAAAGCAAAGGCAACAAAGGCAAAAATAAATAAGTGGGACTAAATCAAACTAAAATACTTCTGCACAGCAAAGGAAACTGTGAAGAAAATGAATAGGCCCACCAAATGTGAGAAAATATTTGCAAATCATCTATCTGATAAGGGGTTAATATCCAAAATATATAAAGAACTCATACAACTCAACAACAGAAAAACAATCTGATATAAAAACGTGCAGAAGATCTGAATAGACATTTTTTCACAGAAAACATACAGGTAGCCATCAGGTACAAGAAAAGATACTTAAAATCAGTAATCATCAGGGAAATACAAATCAAAACCACAATGAGGTATCATATCACCTCACACCTATTGAAATGGCTATCATCAAAAAGGCAAGAGGGGGGCTTCCCTGGTGGTGCAGTGGTTGAGAGTCCGCCTGCTGATGCAGGGGACACGGGTTCGTGCCCCGGTCCGGGAGGATCCCACATGCCGCGGAGCGGCTGGGCCCGTGAGCCATGGCCGCTGAGCCTGCGCGTCCACAGCCTGTGCTCCGCAACGGGAGAGGCCACAGCAGTGAGAGGCCCGCGTACAGAAAAAAAAAAAAAAAAAGGCAAGAGGGGCTTCCCTGGTAGCGCAGTGGTTAAGAGTCCACCTGCCAATGCAGTGGACATGGGTTCAATCCCTGGTCTGGGAAGATCCCATATGCAGCTGAGCAACTAAGCCCATGCACCACAACTACTGAGCCTGTACTCTAGAGCCTGTAAGCCACAACTACAGAGCCCGTGTGCCACAACTACTGAAGCCTGTGCGCCTAGAGCCTGTGCTGTGCAACAAGAGAAGCCACCACAGTGAGAAGTCCACACGCTGCAACGAACAGTAACTCCTGCTCGCCGCAACTAGAGAAAGCCTGCGCGCGGCAACGAAGACCCAACACAGCCAAAAATAAATAAATGAAATAAATTTATTTTTTTAAAAAAGATGGCCTCTCAATTAAAAAAAAAGGGCAAGAAATAACAAGAATTGGAAAGATGTGGCTAAAAGGGAATCCTTGTGCACTGTTGGTGGGAATGTAAATTGGAGCAGCCACTGTGGCAACAGTTTGGAGGTTCTTCAGAAAGTTAAAACACAACTACCATATGATCTACTTCTGGACATTTATGCAAAGTAAATGACAGCATTAACTCAAAAAGATATCTGCACCCCCAGGTTTATTGCAGCATTATTTACAATAGCCAAGAAAGAAACACCCTAGTGTCCATTGATAGATGAATGGGTAATATATATATATATATACACACACACACACACACACACACACACACAATGGAATATTATTCAGTCATAAAAGTATGAAATCTTGCCAGTTATGACAACACGGATGGACCTTGAAGGTATTATGCTAAGCGAAATAAGTCAGACAAAGAAAGACAAATACCATATGATCTCGCTAACTTGTGGAATCTAAAGAAAATCATATATACAGATTGGTGGTTACTAGAGGTGGGGGATGGAGGGTGTGTGAATGGGTGAGGGTTGTCAAAAGGTACTAACTTCCAGTTATTAAAAAATAGTCCTGTGGATATAATGATAGCATGGTGTCTATCGTTAATAATAGTGCATTACATATTTGAAAGTCGCTAAGGGAGTAATTTTAAAAATTCTTCACCACAAGAAAGAAAAAAATGTGTGGCAATGGACGTTAACTGAACTTATTGTGCTGGCCATTTCACAATCTATACATGTATTGAATGGTTATGTTGTACACCTGCAATTAATATAATGTGTCAATTAAATCTCCATAAAAATTAATCCAAAAAATTTTTAAAAGAAGCACTTTAATCCACATCTAACTTCCTGTGTTCATTCTCAAGCAGGTTCAAAAGAGGAGAGTGGTAATCAGTGAACACTCTCCCCAACCCCAGCTTTGATTTTGGTGAGTTTTAGCACCTAGTAACAAGGCTTAAACCTAGTTCTTAGAATTGGGCATTATTTCAGTGTTGTACTGACACAAAATTGGTAATTTGATATACAGATTTTGTGGCCCTAAAGCTAATAAAACGCCATTACCTTACTTGCGATTAATCTTAAGAATTGCAGGCAGTGATGAAACTTGGGGTGGTACTCAGGTGTTCATTTCAAAGTTACAGAAATGAACAATATATAGTCTTGAAGTCAATTTAGGTTTAGAAGGTAGGATGCTGTGTTTTTTATTAGGCTTATTCTAACATCAGGTTCTTTCAATAATGTTGAAACCTTTTAGAATAGATAAAATGTTTTTTGTTATTTTTTAAAAGAATTTAATCTATAATGAATTTTCATGATTGGCTGTCTCTGCCTATAACTTTCACCTATTCCTTCCTTGGTTTATGACATGGACTGCTTGAAAAGAAGTAGCCAGTGATACAAAGTTATATAACTGATCATTTTAATGCAGCTACTTTCTTATGTTAGGACTATAAGGCCTGATATAAAACAGTAATTAATGATCTTTCAGAGTAATTAATAATCATTATTGTCCTGGATCAAAATGTTATTCTGTAAATTAACCTGAGTTTACAGGGAGCAAGATTTCTGATGTACATGTGTCATCTATCTCTAGTGATTATCTGAAAATAGAATTAGGGAGGTTTATTGTACGCTAAAAGGGTTTCTTTTATTTATTTATTATTTGGCTGCGTTGGGTGTTTGTTGCTGCACGTAGGCTTTCTTTAGTTGCGGCGAGCAGTGGCTACTCTTCATTGTGGTGCGCAGGCTTCTCTTGCTGTGGAGCATGGGCTCTAGGCGCACGGGCTTCAGTAGTTGCGGCATGTGGGCTTCAGTAGCTCTGGCTCGCGGGCTCTAGACCTCAGGCTCAGTAGTTGTGGCACACGAGTTTATTTGCTCTGCGGCATGTGAGATCTGCCCAAGGCTCGAACCTATGTCCCCTGCATGGGCAGGTGGATTATTAACCACTGCGCCACCAGGGAAGACCTAAAAGCGTTTCTTGGAAGGTTAATTTGGGAGGAGAGGGTCATCTAGCCTCCCTTTCTCTTGTTGATCCTTTCTAATTCTAATTTAAACACTAATAAAAACAAACACTTGAGAAATTTAGTGTATTCTAGAAAAATTCTCAAATGCCAAACATTAAGAAAGATTCTTTGTCTGCACTAAATGATGATTAAATTGTGCCTGGTCACAAATAACTTGGGTAACAATGGTGCCTAAGAAAGTTGGGGTACCCTGGCAGGAGAATCTTTGGGTACTCATCCTTTAATTGCATTTGGTATCTCAGTGCACGGTCTGTGCATTGTGTCCCCCAAACCTGGTCTAGTGTCTGGCACATTAAAAGAAATCAATAATTATTGAACACACACATATATTTATTTAAATATTTATTATTTATCCCCCTAGATTCTTCTCTATATATATTCAAAGAAGCCAGAACACACACACGCACACACACATACACACTTTTTTAAAAAACATTTTTATTGGAGTATAATTGCTTTACAATGGTGTGTTAGTTTCAGCTTTATAATAAAGTGAATCAGTTATACATATGTATATCCCCATATCTCTTCCCTCTTGCGCCTCCCCTCTTCCCACCCTCCCTATCCCACCCTTCTAGCTGGTCACAAAGCACCAAGCTAATCTCCCTGTGTTATGCGACTGCTTCCCACTAGCTATCTATTTTACATTTGGTAGTGTATATATGTCCATATATACACTACCACTCTCTCACTTTGTCCCAGCTTACGCTTCCCCCTCCCCGTGTCCTCAAGTCCATTCTCTAGTAGGTCTGCATCTTTATTTCCGTTTTGCCCCTAGGTTCTTCATGACCTTTTCTTTCTTTCTTTTTTTTTTTTTTTAAGATTCCATATATATGTGTTAGCATACGGTATTTGTTTTTCTCTTTCTGACTTACTTCACTCTGTATGACAGACTCTAGGTCCATCCACCTCACTACAAATAACTCAGTTTCGTTTCTTTTTATGGCTGAGTAATATTCAATTGTATATATGTGCCGTGTCTTCTTTATCCATTCATCTGTCGTTGGACACTTAGGTTGCTTCCATGTCCTGGCTATTGTAAATAGAGCTGCAATGAACATTGTGGTACATGACTCTTTCTGAATTATGGTTTGCTCCGGGTATATGCCCAGTAGTGGGATTGCTGGGTCGTATGGTAGTTCTATTTTTAGTTTTTCAAGGCACCTCCATGCTGTTCTCCATAGTGGCTGTATCAATTTACGTTCCCACCAACAGTGTATAAGGGTTCCCTTTTCTCCACAGCCTCTCCAGCATTTATTGTTTCTAGATTTTTTGATGATGGCCATTCTGACTGGTGTGAGATGATATCTCATTGTGGTTCTGATTTGCATTTCTCTAATGATTAATGATGTTGAGCATTCTTTCATGTGTTTGTTGGCAATCTGTATATCTTCTTTGGAGAAATGTCTATTTAGGTCTTCTGCCCGTTTTTGGATTGGGTTTTTTGTTTTTTTGATATTGAGCTGCATGAACTGCTTGTAAATTTTGGAGATTAATCCTTTATCAGTTGCTTCATTTGCAAATATTTTCTCCCATTCTGAGGGTTGTCTTTTCATCTTGCTTATGGTTTCCTTTGCTGTGCAAAAGCTTTGAAGTTTCATTAGGTCCGATTTGTTTATTTTTGTTTTTATTTCCAATTCTCTAGGAGCTGGATCAAAAAGGATCTTGCTGTGATTTATGTCATAGAGTGTTCTGCCTATGCTTTCCTGTAAGAGTTTGATAGTGTCTGCTCTTACATTTAGGTCTTCAAACCATTTCGAGTTTATTTTTGTGTATGGTGTTAGGGAGTGTTCTAATTTCATTCTTTTACCTGTAGCTGTCCAGTTTTCCCAGCACCACTTATTGAAGAGGCTGTCTTTTCTCCATTGTATATTCTTTTTTTTTTTTGAGGTACGCAGGCCTCTCACTTTTGTGGCCTCTCCCATTGTGGAGCACAGCCTCCGGATGCGCAGGCTCAGTGGCCATGGCTCACAGGCCTAGCCGCTCCACGGCACGTGGGATCTTCCTGGACCGGGGCACGAACTCCATGTCTCCTGCATCGGCAGGTGGACTCTCAACCACTGCACCACCAGGGAAGCCCTCCATTGTATATTCTTGCCTCCTTTATCAAAGGTAAGGTGACTATATGTGCGTGGGTTTATCTCTGGCCTTTCTTTCCTGTTCCATTGATCTATATTTCTGTTTTCGTGCCAGTACCATACTTTCTTGATTACTGTAGCCTTGTAGTATAGTCTGAAGTCAGGGAGCCTGATTCCTCCAGCTCCGTTTTTTCTTTCTCAAGATTGCTTTGGCTATTCAGGGTCTTTTGTTTTTTTCCATGCAAATTGTTAAGTTTTTTGTTCTAGTTCTGTGAAAATGCCAGTGTTAGTTTGATAGGGATTGCAGTGAATCTGTAGATTGCTTTGGGTAGTATAGTCATTTTCACAATGTTGATTCTTCCAACCCAAGAATATGGTATATATCTCCATCTGTTTGTATCATCTTTAACTTCTTTCCTCAGTGTCTTATAGTTTTTTGCATACAGGTCTTTTGTCTCCTTAGGTAGGTTTATTCCTAGGTATTTTATTCTTTTTGTTGCAATGGTAAATGAGAGTGTTTTCTTAATTTCACTTTAAGATTTTTCATCATTAGTGTATAGGAATGCCAGAGATTTCTGTGCATTAATTTTGTATCCTTCTACTTTACCAAATTCATTGATTAGCTCTAGTAGTTTTCTGGTAGCATCTTTAGGATTCTCTATGTATAGTATCATGTCATCTGCGAACAGTGACAGCTTTACTTCTTCTTTTCCGATTTGGATTCCTTTATTTCTTTTTCTTCTCTGATTGCTGTGGCTAAAACTTCCAAAACTATGTTGAACAATAGTGGTGAGAGTGGGCAACCTTGTCTTGTTCCTGATCTTAGTGGAAGTGATTTCAGTTTTTCACCATTGAGGACAATGTTGGCTGTGGGTTTGTCATATATGGCCTTTATTATGTTGAGGTAGGTTCCCTCTATGCCTACTTTCTGGAGGGTTTTTATCATGAATGGGTGTTGAATTTTGTCGAAAGCTTTCTCTGCATCTATTGAGATGGTCATATGGTTTTTCTCCTTCAATTTGTTAATATGGTGTATCACATTGATTGATTTGCATATATTGAAGAATCCTTGCATTCCTGGGATAAACCCCACTTGATCATGGTGTATGATCCTTTGAATGTTCTGTTGGATTCTGTTTGCTAGTATTTTGTTGAGGATTTTTGCATCTATGTTCATCAGTAATATTGTTCTGTAGTTTTCTTGTTTTGTGACATCTTTGTCTGGTTTTGGTATATGGGTGATGGTGGCCTCGTAGAATGAGTTTGGGAGTGTTCCTCCCTCTGCTATATTTTGGAAAACTTTGAGAAGGATAGGTGTTAGGTCTTCTCTAAATGTTTCATAGAATTCACCTGTGAAGCCATCTGGTCCCGGGCTTTTGTTTGTTGGAAGATTTTTAATCACAGTTTCAATATCAGTGCTTGTGTTTGGTCTGTATCCTGGTTTAGTCTTGGAAGATTTTGCATATCTGAGAATTTGTTTATTTCTTCCAGGTTGTCCATTTAATAAGGCATACAGTTGCTTGTAGTAATCTCTCATGATCCTTTGTATTTCCATAGTGTCATTTGTTACTTCAGCTTTTTCATTTCTAATTCTATTGTTTTGAGTCTTCTCCCTTTTTTTCTTGAGGAGTCTGGCCAATGGTTTATCAATTTTGATTTTCTTCTCAAAGAACCAGCTTTTAGTTTTATTGATCTTTGCTATCATTTCCTTCATTTCTTTTTCATTTATTTCTGATCTGATCTTTATGATTTCTTTCCTTCTGCTAACTTTGGCGTTTTTTGTTCTTTCTCTAATTGCTTTAGGTGTAAGGTTAGGTTGTTTATTTGAGATGTTTCTTGTTTCTTAAGGTAGGATTGTATTGCTATAAACTTCCCTCTTAGAACTGCTTTTCCTGCAATCCATAGGTTTTAGGTTGTCGTGTCTCCATTGTCATTTGTTTCTAGGTATTTTTTGATTTCTTCAGTGATCTCTTGATTATTAAGTAGTGTGTTGTTTAGCTTCCATGTGTTTGTATTTTTTACAGATTTTTTCTGTAATTGATATCTAGTCTCATAGCATTGTGGTCAGAAAAGATACTTGATATGATTTCAATTTTCTTAAATTTACCAAGGCTTGATTTGTGACTCAAGATATGATCTTTCCTGGAGAATGTTCCATGAGCACTTGAGAAGAAAGTGTATTCTGTTGTTTGGGATGGGATGGCCTATAAATATCAATTAAGTCCATCTTGTTTAATGTATCATTTAAAGTTTGTATTTCCTTATTTATTTTCATTTTGGATGATCAGTCCATTTGTGAAAGTGGGGTGTTAAAGTCCCCTACTATGATTGTGTTACTGTCGATTTCCCCTTTTATGGCTGTTAGTACTTGCCTTACGTATTGAGGTGCTGCTACGTTGGGTGCATAAATATTTGCAATTGTTATATCTTCTTCTTGGATTGATCCCTTGATCATTATGTACTGTCCTTCTTTGTCTCTTGTAATAGACTTTGCTTTAAAGTGTATTTTTTCTGATATGAGAATTGCTACTCCAGCTTTCTTTTGGTTTCCATTTGCATGGAATATCTTTTTCCGTCCCCTTACTTTCAGTCTATATGTGTCCCTAGGTCTGCAGTGGGTCTCTTGTAGACAGCATATATACGGGTCTTGTTTTTTTATCCATTCAGTCAGTCTGTGTCTTTTGGTTGGAGTTTTTAATCCATTTACATTTAAGGTAATTATAGATATGTATGTTCCTATTACCATTTTCTTAATTGTTTTGGGTTTGTTATTGTAGGTCTTTTCCTTTTCTTATGTTTCCTGCCTAGATAATTTCCTTTAGCATTTGTTGCAAAGTTGTTTTGGTTGTGCTGAATTCTCTTAGCTTTTGCTTGTCTGTAAAGGTTTTAATTTCTCCGTCAAATCTGAATGAGATCCTTGCTGGGTAGAGTAATCTTTGTTGTAGGGTTTCCCTTTCATCACTTTAAATATATCCTGCCACTCCCTTCTGGTTTGCAGAGTTTCTGCTGAAAGATCAGCTGTTAACCTTATGGGGATTCCCTTCTATGTTATTTGTTGTTTTTCCCTTGCTGCTTTTAATATTTTTTCTTTGTATTTAATTTTTGATAGTTTGATTAATATGTGTCTTGGCGTGTTTCTCCTTGGATTTATCTTGTATGGGACTCTCTGTGCTTCCTGGACTTGATTAACTATTTCCTTTCCCATATTAGGGAAGTTTTCAACTATAATCTCTTCAAATAGTTTCTCAGTCCCTTTCTTTTTCTCTTCTTCTTCTGGGACCCCTATTATTCGAATACTGGTGCATTGAATATTGTCCCGGAGGTGTCTGAGAATGTCCTGAATTTTTTTCATTCTTTTTTCTTTATTCCGCTCTGCAGTAGTTACTTCCACTATTTTATCTTCCAGGTCACTTATCCGTTCTTCTGCCTCAGTTATTCTGCTATTGATCCCTTCTAGAGAATTTTTAATTTCATTTATTGTGTTGTTCATGATTGTTTGTTTCATCCTTAGTTCTAGATCCTTGTTAAATGTTTCTTGCATTTTGTCTATTCTATTTCCAAGATTTTGGATCATCTTTACTATCATTATTCTGAATTCTTTTTTAGGTAGACTGACTATTTTCTCTTCGTTTGTTAGGCCTGGTGGGTTTTTGCCTTGCTCCTTCATCTGCTGTGTGTTTCTCTGTCTTCTCATTTTGCTTAACTTACTATGTTTGGGGTCTCCTTTTCGCAGGCTGCAGGTTCGTAGTTCCTGTTGTTTTTGGTGTCTGTCCCCAGTGGCCAAGGTTGGTTCAGTGGGTTGTGTAGGCTTCCTGGTGGAGGGGACTAGTGCCTGTGTTCTGGTGGATGAGGCTGGATCTTGCCTTTCACGTGGGAGGTCCATGACTGGTGGTGTGTTTTGGGGTGTCTGTGACCTTATTATGATTTTATGTAGCCTCTCTGCTAACAGGCGGGGTTGTGTTCCTGTCTTGCTAGTTGTTTGGCATAGCGTGTCTAGCACTGTAGCTTGCTAGTCATTGAGTGGAGCTGGGTCTTGGCGTGGAGGTGGAGATCTCTGGGAGATTTTTGCTGTTTGCTATTACATGGAGCTGGAAGTTCTCAGGTGGACCAGTGTCCTGAACTTGGCTCTCCCACCTCAGAGGCACAGCCCTGATTCCTGGCTGGAGCACCAAGAGCCTGTCATCCACATGGCTCAGAATAAAAGGGAGAACAAAAGATAGAAAGAAAGAAAAAGGTAAAATAAAATAGAAGTTATTAAAATGAAAAGCAAGAAATAATTATTTCAAAAAATTTTTTTAAGTTATTATAAAAAAGGAAAGAAAGAACAATCAAACCAGAAAACAAATCCACCAATGATAACAAGCCCTGAAAACTATACTTAAAAACAAAACAAATGGGCTTCGCTGGTGGCGCAGTGGTTGAGAGTCCACCTGCTGATGCAGGGGACACGGGTTCGTGCCCCGGTCTGGGAAGATCCCAAATGCCGTGGAGCATGTAGGCCCGTGAGCCATGGCCGCTGAGCCTGCGCGTCTGGAGCCTGTGCTTCGCAACAGGAGAGGGCACAACAGTGAGAGGCCCGCGTACCACAAAAACAAAACAAAAAAAAACGGGCAGAGAGAACCCTAGGACAAATGGTAAAAGCAAAGCTATACATAGAAAATCACACACAGAAGCATACACTCTCACAAAAAGAGAAAAAGGGAAAAATATATAAATGTCGTTGCTCCCAAAGTCCACTTCCTCAATTTGGGATGATTCATTGTCTCTTCAGGTATTCCACAGATGCGGGGTGCATCAAGTTGACTGGAGATTTAATCCGCTTGCTCCTGAGGCTGCTGGGAGAGCTTTCCCTTTCTCTTCTTTGTTCACACAGCTCCCGGGGTTCAGCTTTGGATTTGGACCCGCCTCTTCGTGTACCTCGCCTGTTCTTCGCTCAGACAGGACGGGGTTAAAGGAGCAGCTGCTTTGGCGGCTCTGTCTCACTCAGGCTGGGGGGAGGGAGGGTTACGGATGCGGGATGAGCCTGCGGCAGCCGAGGCCCGCGTGACGTTGCACCAGCCTGAGGCGCGCCGTGCATTCTCCCGGGGAAATTGTCCCTGGATCACGGGACCCTGGCAGTAGTGGGCTGCACAGGGTCCCGGGAGGGGAGGTGTGGACAGTGACCTGTGCTTGCTTCTTGGTGGCAGGAGCAGCAGCCTTAGCGTCTTATGCCCGTCTCTGGGGTCCGTGTTGATAGCCGCAGCTCGCACCGGTCTCTGGAGCTCCTTTAAGCAGCGCTCTTAATCCCGTCTCCTCGTGCACCATGAAACAAAGAGGCAAGAAAAAAAATCTGTTGCCTCTTCGGCAGCTCCAGACTTCTCCCGGACTCCCTCCCGGCTAGCCGTGGTGCACTAGCCCCTTCAGGCTGTGTTTACGCTGCCAACCCCAGTCCTCTCCCTGGGATCTAAGCTCCGAAGCCCGAGCCTCAGTTCCCAGCCCCTGCTCATCCCGGCAGGTGAGCAGACAAGCCTCTCGGGCTGGTGAGTGCTGGTCGGCACCGACCCTCTGTGCGGGGATCTCTTTGCTTTGCCCTCTGCACCCCTGTGGCTGCGCTCTCCTCTGCGGCCCCGAAGCTTTCCCCCTCTGCCACCCAAAGTCTCCGCCTGCGAAGGGGCTTCCTAGTGTGTGGAAACCTTTCCTCCTTCACAGCTCCCTCCCACTGGTGCATGTCCTGTCCCTATCCTTTTGTCTCTGTTTATTCTTTTTTCTTTTGCCCTACCCAGGTATGTGGGGAGTTTCTTGCCTTTTGGGAGGTGTGAGGTCTTCTGTCAATGTTCAGTAGGTGTTCTGTAGGAGTTGTTCCACATGTAGACGTGTTTCTGATGTATTTGTGGGGAGGAAGGTGATCTTCACGTCTTACTCCTCCGCTATCTTGAAGCTCCTCTCCACACTTATTTATTATTTACTATTTATCCATCTAGATTCTTCTCTACGTATATTGAAGAAAGCCAGGAGACACACACATTTATTTATTTACTTATTTATTATTTATCCATGTAGATTGTTCTCTACATATATTCAAGGAAGCCAGAACACACACACACACACAGCTTTATTATTTATTTATCCATCTAGATTCTTTATATATTTTTTAAAAAGCCAGAAAATGAGTAAAGGGTGGGGGTTGGGTATTTAATTTCTCCAGGAAAATATTAGATGCTTGGGTAATATGTTAGTTATCACATATTTTATAGGTGTGTACCATATATTTTTTCATTATGTTATGCAGTTCTTTATGAATTCAAAACCGCTGGTCTTAGTTTTGATTGCGATTATGATTCCATGAGTAATTTTGTTTACCCTCTTCTGCCATTAACTTCTTCCTTTTTGTAGTTCTTGATTTATCTGGAATCCATTAGTGTATTTTTTGAGGTATGGATCAAAAGCAGTTCTTCTCCACATATGTTTAATTGCTTTTATATGTTTTTATAATCTGTGTGTTTTCCCTTAAGTTCTGTTTAATCATGTGGTTTAGGAAGAGGGATGGGGGTCAGAAGGGGGAGGAGTGTAGGTGTAACAAAACAGGGATGTATAGGGTACTTCAGTTTCCTTTCAAAGTGGTTTGGTTAATAGCTCTAACACCATATTGTCTACGTTATAAGTAACCCCCACCCCCCAAAGCAAGCATTTGTGTCCCACTACCAATTGTGCCAGTTCCACCCACCACCCAGCGCACCTTGGAGACCTTGTGAACTCTGGGCTGGATGTGTAACTATTCAGGATAGTGTATTTCCAAAGTGAGAGTTTTTAGGTTGTGTGTCCATCATTACCCCAGATCATTCCATTTAGTCATCGTCTCCCATGTGTAATTCCCAATAAACGACTGTGTTTATGTCATCACCATGTCACATGAACCCAGTAACTCTTCAAAATTGGCACATCATCGAGTCCCTTTTTCAGGTTTTCTTTTTCTAAGGAGGGGGGAGGCTGGCAATCTGTTGGTGTTTTTCTTCCAGTTTTATTGAGATATAACTGACATAAGTTTAAGGTATGCAGTATAATGGTTTGACTTATATTGTGAAATGATTACCATTATACATTTAGTTCAGGTTTTATATATGCAGCCTATTATTCTACAACTCTAATGTTATTATGTTTTGAAATTTGGTAGGTTGAGTGCCTCATGAACCTCATTTGTCACTTTTCCTTAGATAACTTTCATGATCACTCTGATATTGTTTTACTGTTACTTGGCATTAAAAACATCTGTATCCTAATTTCTCTGCACGTCATACCTGATTATATTTGGTATTTTTTTATCCTCACTAAAGTTTTAATAATTTTCTATTAATAAACCTCAAATATTCCAAGTAAAATTTATATAAAAATAGTTTTATATATTATGTCAGTAGAATCTCTATTAATTGTGTGGCTTTAATTTATATGTTAAAGTTTTGAAGCTTAAAAAGTTTTTTTATTATGTCCATAGAGTCACTGTTAATTGTGTGGCTTTATTTTATACATTTGCAGCAGGAATGATTTCGTTGATTTCCTGGAGTATTCTGGGTAAATAATGGATACTGGGTTGCTTGATTGATGTATTCATTATATTACCCCCACCACTTCCCCCCTTCCCCCCCAACCCCATCCTCTAGACCCCCTACCCTCCTAACTCCTCCTTCTTCCTTCACCCTCCCTTGTCCTCTCTCTCTCCACCCCTCCTTCCTCCTTCCCCCTCTCCCCCCTTCCTCCCCCCTCCTTCCTTTCCTCTTTCCCCCTCTTCCCGCTTCTTCCCTCCTTCCCCCTCTCCCTCTCCCCCTTTCCTGTCCTCCCCCCACCCTGTTCACTTTATGCCAGCGTATGCTGAAATGATTGAGACACAGTTTGCACTTAACCACTAAATCTTTATTGAATTTTTACTCTAACATCAATACAATATTAGTAAATAGAAATACAGAGTAAAGAGAAAACAGCAATAAAATGGGGAAGGGCAGGGAGGTGGGGCAGGGATAGGTAGGAGGTGTAGAGTTAGGGAAAAGGGGCAGAGGTGAGGAGGAGGGCTACTGACAGGGGCATAAGCAATGGTTCTTATTCATCACTTTCCTGTAACTTCCATGAATCTTATCCATCATTATCAATTTCACTCCAGCAACAACTTCTCAAAGGGCATCTATCTATCCTAGCTCTCTAAAGGCTTTGCTTACAATCTCAATCCCTGGAGTGAATACGCAGGGCCGAGTGGCTCTATTAAATTATTTATCCAGTCATCTTTGAACTTTCTCCCGCTAGGTTTTTATCCATGTTCAATAGCCCTAAAAAGATTGATCTCCCTGCAGTTCCCTCTGAATTTATTTGAAATCTTTAGGGGTAGCAATCATAGGGTAAGGGATCACAAGTAAGTACACATGTCCACTTACAGAGATATCTAACACATTATATCATGCTTTTTAACTAATCCCACCCACTTAAGATTACTTAATAGTCCCTCCCACTCTAAAATACTTATGATTATATATATATCCCCAATTACTTATACTGATTACATAAAGATATAGAAACAATGCAGTTTTCCACAGACCAATTTGATAGCATTCTACAATCTGAAACAACAAAGAACTTTCAGTCCCAACCGATGTGCATTCTTTCTTTAAGATGAAAACACAGCATGGTTCCCATCAGGCTCTTCATCTCTGCATGTGGTCCTTTATCTCTGCCCAGGTCTTTCTAGCAGAGTGTTCTCTGTTGCCAGTCTTGGAATTCTATCTGATGTTAGACATCTGTGGTGGATGATGACTGGATCAATTCAGGAGTCCAAGAGGTACCTGCAAACTTAAACAGAAATCCAGACTGCACTACGTAGATGTGCCCCTCTTATTTTGTGCACCTGCAAGTTCACTGGTGCTAGCTCACGATTTATTCCAACTAATTCCAGTATCTAATACAAATACCTCATTGCTCAAACTAAATTGACCCTTCAGAAATGTTTGTAAACTTCCTCCGTTTCAACAACCTAACATGGTGACCTTAGCTAGTTCTCTCCACGTCCGCCTAACAATGGGAGCTTATACCTTCTTCCTTGATTTTTTTAATTAACACTGAAAATTTGGGCCAAAAGTCAATCAATTTTGCCAATTTGTTTCAAAAGGTAGACTGTTGGCTTTTCTTAATAATTTTGATGTTTTAATTTATTTATCTCCTTTGTTTCTATATTGCTCCCTTTCCACCTTCTTTAGAGATTTAATTCTTTGCTTTCCCCTTTCTGTTGAATAAGGCATTTTGTTGGGAAATGCCAAAAAGATTGTATTCAGTTAAAATAGTTGATCAACAGCAATGAAATAAATCACATGAGCGAAAGGAAACTTAATTCTGATTCTACAGAATAAATTTGAGGTTACTTATCCTTAACACCTACACTTCTAGATGGCATATATAGCTATAGAGCATAGTACACACTGCCAAACAGGTTTTCACAAGCTTTACGAAACAGCCAAAAGCGTGTCAGGGACTTCATCCGTGGGTTGTTCACCCACACCACCATGCTCTCCCTGACAGTTGTTGTTGCCACATTTCCAGACTTCTGCTTGCAGTGATGGCAAACGTCCATGTGCACATGCCGGGGCTGCAGACAATAGCCCATTTCTAGGCCCTCTGCAGCTTGAAGATCAAGTGACAACTGTAAATGTGACACAGAACAACTTAAATTCAAATGTATGGAGGATGGATTGGTATCTGAGGTAAACTGAAGTGACGCTTCAAAAAGTCCAGAAGCACAAATGCACCATTTAAAAAGTAATTACTCTAAAATACGAGTGACTGACAAGCTTTCTGCTTCCATTGGGGAGGAAAAAAAAAAAGGAAAAGTTGTTTTGAATTAAATAGCCAATTAGGTATCTTCCTTGAATTTGTATATCATTTTGTGTGGGTTTTTAAAGGCCCAATAAAAAAAAAATTGAAATTATGGATGATGTTAAAACAGAAGTTTAAAGATTAACAGGATGAACTATTATACAGGTACTCCAGTTCTGAGGAGCCTCTCATTCACAGTGTTGTAAGAGTTCACAGTAAAGAAATATTTTACACTACCTTACTTATCCATTTTAATTAATTTAACAATAAGACTTGGATAGTACTTTGTAATTCAATGGAAATCACTTTTGAAAGCAGAGTCACCACTTTAAAACACTGTTAAAAGGACACTATCAACCTACAGCTAAAACTTTTAAGTATTTAAACATGCAAGGATAAGGGTGGGTGATCATGAATATGTGAAAGATGATGTTGATGAAAAGTGAAACTTCACCATTAGACTCCTCTTCATGACAGGCAATTTGAAATATACACCATGTTGTTTTCCTACTCAAACTGTTGGAGACTGTGTGTTGAAACACATGCTCTGAGAAGCCTGCCTCTTTCTTCTCCATGCATGGCAGCAAAATAGAGTCTCAGCAGCCAGGCAGGAAGGATGACACAAATCCTGCAGCAGGGCTAGTGGCAGTAGTAAATAGAAAGAGAGAGGTTAGACAAACAGTTTAAGGTAGTAGCAAGGGACCAGGCTAAAGGAAGTCAGGCAGTGCCAGGTTAGCACAAAGCGTCCAGGAGACACCAGCTGATGTTACTGGATTGAAGACAACTCTTGTGTTGTCTGTTGCTTTGAGTTGCTTTCGCAGGCCTTTCATTCCTTGGCAGCTTATCGGCTCCAACCCCTAGAGGGTGCTAAAATCATTCCCCTTCCCTAAGCATCCTAGTGCTACAGTCTAGTGAGGGGACTGATGATGAAACGCCCAGATGCATATGGCGGCAGAGACATGGATAGATGCTCCCAAGACTTCAGGTGATGCTCTTCCAGCCAATTAACAACGCTCTTGAAAATTCTTTCTGAAGTTCCAGGTCAAGGTGGTAACATTAACTCTGAGTCTCCCCTTTAAGAGTTGGGTAAGGGGATTTAGGAGTCCTTTTGATTTGCTACTCGTTAGCCCTCATACATGACTGAGAGGTGATCACATTTCACAAACATCTAACACACCTGGAGCCACCAATAGTCTCTGGTTACCAGGTTTAAGGTTTTGTGGAAGCCACTGCTGGCATGGTGATGGTGAGGTGTTGTGACAAAGCCAGAGTTATTGGGTACATGTGATTTGCACCAGGATGTGAAGGCACACTCAAACATGCCAACGTCCATCTAAGAGTACTTCCTTCCGAGGCCTGAGGTGTTTCTGTTGCAGGGGTTTTGCCTGCTCCTGGGGGAACCAGTTGAGTTGCTACTCCTTGCATCATGAAAGTGGAGTTTGAAGATGGTGAAGTTTCAAAGGGTGCAGCAAAAAGATCATGGAAGCCGTTTCACACTGCACCAGTAATTGTGGCTTCCTTAATAAGGCCTCGGTCCTCCAAAGATGTAAAGAGAGTACCGAAACTGCAAGAAAAGTCATGTCCTCCTCCTCCTTGTCTCCCCCTCCATAAAGAAAACAGCATTTCCTGTGTTTGCATCAGCTTCTCAGTAACTATTAAATGAGGAACCTGGCAGCCAATAATTCATATGGTGACAGAGGTTTCAGCAGGTAAAACCCAGGCTTCCAGGGTTTGCTGGGAAGTAAACTTATTACGAATTTTAATTAGATTGGCAGTTAAGGTGGAAAACAGAGATGATTCGTTGGTAAATATTTTGTCACTTCCACCAAACAGTGGAGGTCTGTTGGTGCTTTAGGATGTGCCCCACTCCGGGGTGGCCCTGATCTTCTGTAGCCGTTTCAGAGAAAACCTGTGCCTCAGGTTGGTCTGAAGGTGCAACAGCCCAATTTAGCACGCAGTCACTGATTGAGAAGCTGAACAGGAGTTCATTTCGAGGGCAGAGATCCTGAAGGACATGATGCGTATTTACATGGTGCTGTAAGACGGCGGCGGGGGCGGCGGCGGCGGCGGCGGCGGCGGCTGTGGCGGTGGGTACTGGGGCACCGGTGGCTGGCGGTACCAGTGCGGATTCCAGGTGATCATCACGGGGACATAGAGCGATCGCCCCTGTCCATCTCGCCCCACGGGGTACCAGGCGAATCCTACCGGGTAGGTCGGGTACGTGGCATATGCAGGGTAGGTCGGATATCCTGGTATTTGAGGTACGTATTCAGTGTACGTCGCCAGGTGAGCTTGGTCTTCTAAATTTGGAATAGAGAGTCGAGGATACTGATTCTGGATGGTGAAATTGTTGGGAGCTCGGCAGTCGTAAGAAACTTGCAGTTTCCACCCCCTTTTCACTTGGAGAACTTGGGCTCCGTTGGGTGCGACGGTGGGAGTAATGAGCCCATCTTTCACGTTTCGGGCCACGAAATCTCGCAGAGCTGCCATTTCGGGTTCCGACAGTGAGTACACGTGTCCGCTGGGAATGCTGTGTGCTCCAGGGATCATTTCTATGTTAGGGTCAACCAGACGGTGGTCTGGGTAGACGTTTTCATCTACTGGAGCGTACACATTCTGGACGTAGTAATACCTCACGGGTTGGTAAACTCTGTATCCTTCCACCGGGTAATAGAATGACGGTTGTGCTGGTGGTGGGAGCGTGGGTGGTATCGCAGAGTACATCCGGCAATGGTATCGGCAATATTCAGAGTCGAAGACGATCGATCGGGTGCTCCACGTGATGTTGGGATCGTGTGTGCTCAGCCAGCGCACCCCTAGGACGATGGGGAAGAACGGAGACTGAGTCACATCGAATGACAGCACCTCACGGTGATCTCCCAAGTCGACGATCAGGTCGTGCGTTTCATGGACAACTGGGCCCGATGCTATGGGACGTCCATCAATCGCTTCTACAAGTATTGGCCAGTCCTTGACTCTCAGAGGAATGCCATTCTGGGCGACGTATTCGTGATCAATGAAGTTGCCGGAAGCACCAGAATCAATCATGGCTCGGACAAACAGGGTGTGTCTGCCCGGAAGATGAATCTGGAGCATCACTTGCAAGTGTGGCGATGAAGCAGCATCATCTTGTGGGGACCTTATTAATTCCGGCCCGGTCGCTGAAGGTCCCTCTACAGCGGGGCCGGGGAGTTTCCCGCCGGCGAAGCCTTCGAGGCCTTGGCAGGACAGTTGTCGGCGTAGTGACCTCCATTCCCACAGTAGAGGCACAGGTTCAGCTTTCGGCGTCTTTCTTTTTCTTCCTGGGTCAGGCGCATGCGGGCACCTCCCACGGGCTCGGTCGGATCTATCTGGTGGTGGCTGTTGACGTGAGGCATCACCAGCGCACGTGGCGGGGAGCGCGGCTTGCGGGCGGCAGCTGCCCGGGCCAGCCTTCTCTCGATGTGGATGCACTGGCCGATCAGTGCGGACAGCGACTTGGCGACTTCGAGGCGCGACAGCTCCGCCTGAATGTGGTCGCTGAGGCCCTCGTGGTACTGGTCAATCAAGGCAGGCTCGTTCCAATCCAGGTCCTGTGCGATCATCTGGAAAGTGTTGGAATAGTCGACGACTGACCCCATGCCTTGGCGCAGACGTCTGATCTTGCGTTTGGCAGCCTCGCGCCGCTGAGGGTCTTCAAACACATGCTTCATTTCGGTCATGAAGGCTGGGTAGTTGTGCATCAGGTAGTGGGATCGCTCTAGCTTGGCGGAGGCCCAGCGGGCAGCACGGCCGGTCATCATGCTTGTCACGAAGCAGACGCGCACGCGATCAACGGAGAAATCTCTGGTGCTCTTTTCCATGAAGAGCTGGCACTGGGCCATGAAAGGCACCAGCATGTCTGGGTTGCCGTCAAACTTCTCGGGAAGGTCTTCTGGGCTCTCTTCCTCCATCGGAGTGGCTGGGGCAGCAGCGGCTGCAGCTCCGCAGAGCTCAATGTCATCTTCCTCCTCCTCAGGGGCGGGCTCCACCTGCTCGCGGAGGGAGGTGTTCTCCTCTGTGAGCTTCTGTACCTGGTTCTGCAGGTTGTTGTTCTCCTCGGACTGCTTCATGACCTTCTCTCTGAGGTTGTTGATCTCTTCAGAGAGATCCTCCCGCCTTCGTTCGGCCAGGTTGGGGTTGTACTGGCCCCTTTGGCCGCTGCAGGGGGAGCTGGAGGGGGAGGCAGGATCGTTGGGGGGAGGCGGAGGAGGAGGAGGTGGGCAGTCGGGCCCCAGGGTGAGAGGTGGGGTGGGAGGAGACCTCCCAAGTGCAGCTTCACTCCGGTGGGGAGAGAGGCCTGGATCCTGGCCTCCTCTTCCACCCTTTCGCCTTTTGGTTTTCAGAAGCTTTTTGTTTCTGTAAGTGAAAATAAAAGCATACATTCAACATATGCATTTAAAGCACCACAATACAAAGAAGATTTTATCATTTAAAGTATCTACTAAAGTACGCTAAACACATGAGTATTTAAAGCATCTCTTTGTTCTGCTTGCTCACATCAATAGTTCATAAACAGACAAAAGCCCTGCAAAAAAGATATTAATCAGTAGGACAGTAGCTAATGAAAAGCATCCTACTTTTTGATGTCCAAATGACTTTTTCCTCCTCAAGAATCACCTGTTCATCATGATTCAACAATACACAACTGTATCAACAGCACTATGACCTTTACTGACTAATAAAGAATGAGGAGACACTCCAAACAAGAAGTTTTATAAGGAGAGAGCAGAGCAAGAAACTTTCAAGCAAAGATTGATAGTGGAAAAGTTACACAAAATAAAGTCAAAATTATAACTTTATTATTAGAGAAGTTACCCGAAAAGTTGCTACTATTCCAGCCAATAGAAAACCAAGAAAAAGAAGGGGGAGGGTGAGTTAAAAATCACAGTGCCTGTATTCATCAACCTGGGGGGAGAGGGGCACTCTGGCCCACTGTCTCGACCCTGATCCACCTCTACAGAGAAGGCAACTAGTCATCAAAACAAACAACAACTGCCACCAAACCAGTTCGGATTGTCTGAATTACTTTTCGGACCATAATTTGATTTCCCAAAGAGAACTCCCTTTGGGACAGAAATGGCAATGAGCAGCAACCTGTGTATATCAGTTTCCCTCCTTATTATGCAGTCAATCAACAAATATTAATTGACGTCTCCTAGGAGTAGCTGGGCTATAAAATGGGACATTCAAAGAAGCCCAATAATAGTATACCTCAAACTTATAATAAGGATTTAATTAAATAATGCAGGTAAAGCACATAGTGAGTATTCAATAACTGTTAGCTGATATTAATGAAGTTATTAATAAAGAACAGAAACTTTAAATTTCTGTATAATGAGGCTGCGATTAAAACAGGGAGGGGCTGCAACTATGGCAACCTGGGTATGCACATCCCACTAAAGATACTAATTTTTTTTTTTTTTTTAAATACTGTGTTGGTCAGACAAATCCAGGGCCTCTTTAGGCTTGTGGGTCACCAGTGTGCAATCCCAGGTTTTTAAACAAGGTTTGTCAATACAGCCCCACCCAAAAGTTTGTAACTGAGAGTGGGATGGGTCACTCCTAGCGGGGTGAGTGACTGTGTGTGTGGGGGGGGAGGGGACAGGGGGGTTAAATGTCCTAATTATGGGTAGGGTGACAATAAATCATACATATAATAAATCAGCACACAGGGCCTGTGTACTTCCTGGAAATAGGGTTAAATTCATTTCGAGTAATTATTTTAACACTTTGATGATTTTTTTAACAGGCATCAAATTCTCATATTTGGAAAACTCTAGGAAAGCGCTCAAAAGTTTAAAAATATAATATGTAAAGCAGGCAGACTGCCTATTCACTACATTTTAACTTGGCAGTCCTGGTCACCTGTTCCTCTCTGACCCATCAAGGTAAAAAATGGACACCAAATTAATTATGTAAAATAAAGCCACAAAGATAAACGTGTTATTCAGAGAAGTTAGGTGAAAAATAGCTAATATTTCAACCAATAGTGTACAAGGGAAAAAAAAAAGGTGATGGTAATCAAACATGATGCCTGGCTGTAGAGAAATACCCCTTCCTCCTTCCTTCCTAAGACCCCTCCTCATTCTTTAGGCCCCTCCCCTGCCCCAGCCCTGCCATCCACAGCCATTTTCTCTATGCCCTGGACTGTGGGTATGGCCTCTTCAAGGAGTGGCTATACAGCAAGTAGAGTCCTTAAGGGACAGAATTACTGTGCCATTTTAATAGTTTTAAATGCTACTTAATTACTTTAGTAGCTTAGGCTATGGAAACAGCTAATAGTTGACATGCAAGATAAAATCTTCAAGTTTAGAAAAAAAAATCAGAAGATGTAATTAACACATCATAGCCTGTGACATTGTTTCATTTCCAGCTGCTTAAAGACAATTATATTGGTGACATTCAGAAAATGAGGTCACAAAATAATGCAATTTTTATTAATTAAACTTAAGAGTTTTAATGTCCCATTAAAAAGCAACTAATAAGCACAGGTCAGGTGACTCAGGTGTCACTTCTGTCATCAAGACACTAATACTTAAAAACTTAGAGACAAGACTTCTGAAAAGGCATTCACAGCATGGCCTGGAGCATCGGGACCCAGGTCAGGAAGGTTAACAACCTATATGTCAATCACAGTCACTGGGGTGGGCTTTAATGAGGCCCAGGTCTGATGGTTTTCACATCTGCAAAACACGATAGGAGAGAAATAACAACACATTAGGAAATCAGCAAACAATCACTGTATTGTTTTTGGAAACAGAAGATTAATAAGAGTTTAAAATTCAAATGCTTTTGGTGACAGGAAGGTAATATAAAGGTGAGAAGAGACTGGAGATAGGAAAACAGGAAGGGGCTGCAACTATTTAACTTGGGGATGCATACCCCACCCCCCCCATCTTTTAATTCTTGTAAAAATTTTAAATACAGTGCTGGTCAAACAAATTCAGGGCCTTTTTTTTACCTTCGAGGTCACCGGTTTGAGGCCCTTAACTTTTACCAATATCAGGCCTAAGGCCTACACTCCCGGGGTTTGTAATTTGGGGTGGGACTCTAAGTCCTAAAGGAGTTAACTGCCCAGAACAGAGTCGTTTAACCATTAAAAGTGATAGGGCAGTGGGCAGGCAAGTCAACAGTATAAGTAAAGTTTACAAATGTTTAAACAGCAATTGGAGCACCAGTTAACATGGGAACAGGAGAACGGTAACTTGTCTTGAATATAGGACTATGGCTCCTTAAACACCCCCTTAGTAGGGGCTGGACTGGGAAGGTGGGTCAAGGGGCCCCGTGCCTAAAACCTGGAAGGACACACAGCATAAAGCTAAGCTCCCTGGGACAGATGCCACCTTTACACATGAAAAAGAGTTCAGTATTACTCTATTTAAGAAGTAAAGACATTTGCTTCATCTTTGACTCTTCACAATGACTTTTGAAACTTTCTATCCCCCGCACCCCCCCTACAAACACACCAAGGTGCAAAAGCAGCCAAAACCCGCCATACATTAAACATCGCGCTAGTAAATGACACTTCATTAAACAGTGCTTAATTGTTTTACATTTGCAAACGTCCACATTTCTTTTTGAGAGCTATGAGTACTATTTGCGAAATGCAAATTCTAATAATATGCACATTTTTCAAACCATTGTTTTGAACCTCTTTAAAATGCAGACACAAATTCTAAAGAGAAGAGGGGTCAGGGTGGCAAGGTGGGTAAAAGGGGCCTGGGGACTTACTGAAAAGTGTAATTATGATTAGCACACGTTATCCATAGATTGTATACTTGTTGGGGGCTGGGGGGAGGGGTGATTGGTGGGGTGTGACAGGTTTTTGGGAGCCAGTGCTTCTAAAAGCCCCTGTAACAGTCCTGGCTCATGGTTTCTAATATATGGAACCAGGTTTTAAAATTTCTTCATTTAGTTAGAAACATAAATAGCGATTGGCAGTTAGCTATAAATTTGTTTTATATAGATATTTTTGAATGCCAGCTAAAACCTTCAATCTATATTTTCTCATGTAACCACTTTGTTACATTACACAAATTTTAAATGACAATTATGTACCATTAAATAATCCACTTGCCCCAAATTTAAATAATTAGCTTTTGCTTTTTAGTTTATAAAAAAGATAATTATTTTCAGTGTTTTGAATTAATTTAGTTTCTTTGAATTATAATTACTGCTTACATTATTGGAGCTTAAAAATGCTTTTTTTTTTTTTTAAAGATCCTGTTGAATAAGAGGGAGATAAGGCAAGCAATGTCTTGGACAACCCAGGACAGCAAAACACCATAGGAAATAGCCAGGAGCAAAAAACCAGAAGACAACTGCAGACACCAAGGAAGACACTGAATAAACCAGTTTACTCTGGTCATTTAACACTTATTTGTGCCTACAATGTGTCAGGCACAATTATGTAGGCAAGTTAGCCAGGGCTAATCCCCTAAAATTCCAAGAAAAAAATCCAGATAAACACCTCATCCTTGCTCAGAGGCCAAGCCAGTAGCACCAACAAAGTCACTTAAAACTCCTGTGAAACAAAGTTCAAGTTGTTCTTTATTTTGTAGCCACCAAAGCGTCTGATTCCGGTAGGTCCCACCACAAAGGTCCACTAGTGTGTCAAAAAGAACTTGAGTTTTTTAGTTTTAAAAAATTAAATTTTTAATTTTAATTTTTTAAGGTTTAAAAAATCTTAAAATTTAATGATGTTAAAAGCATTTAAAATATTTTTTCATTTGCAGTAAAAACGTTTAGCTAGATTGCCTTTAGAGGCGCCAGCCACGTCAGCTTGGAAGCACCCTTCATAAGCCACTATCAGGAGTTTAAATTGTGGGATTATGTTGTTTAACATATGCAAAGTTCTTATTAATGCCATGTATAATTACTATTGTTGTTAATTCTTATTTATTTTTCTTATATTTATTAGACACTGGTGGATAAAAAGCAAAACCGGCGCAGAAGAGAAACCGCAGCAGCGAAACCGCAGGAGAGCTGGGCTGTGCAGCCAGGCGCAGGCAGCGAAGACGCAGGCGCAAAGGAGGGGTACCTGATGGGAGGGGTACCTGATGGGAGGGGTGGGGGCCCACACTGCGCAGGCGCAGGTGGGCCCTGGGGAGGTGGGGCCATAGGCCAGCCCAGAAGAGGCTGGTTCAGGGCGGGGCCAAGTTTTGAGAGGTGCGGTCTGGAGGAGCCACTCCAGAGAAGGGGGGCTCAGAGGGAGGAGGGGTCTAGAGGAACCGCCTCAGAGGAGGCGGGCTCGGGGAGACGCGGGGTCTGGGGAGGCAGGGTCTAGAAGGCGCGCTCTGGGAAGGCGCGCCGCAGAGGAGGCGCGCTCTGAGTAGGTGCTGGGAGGTGCTAAGCCTGTTCCTAGGAGATACTGCAGAGAAGGCGCGCTAGGATGGGCGGGGCAGGTCTGAGACTGGCTGCATGCCTCTCCCAGGATTCCCCCCTCCCCAAGCACCTCCCACCAGCCTCCAACAGGCAGATTCATTTCATGCAACAAGAGCAATCACCCCCAGATCCAATCCCCCCACCACCACCCCGCGCCTTCCAAGACTAAGCAAACCAGTTTCCACAAACTGTTGCTGGACGCCAATTCGCGCCACCACTACAACTATACCACCACTTCAATCAAGCGCAACTAGGCAAGGCAGCCCGCTCTGCCACCACCAAAAGATTTTTTACGCTCAAGTCAGCGCCCTTCTACTCCACTGCCATAGCAGGAATGGTGTGGGCAGAATGTTAAACACTAATTTTTGCCCAGGGCTCCATTTTGTCTAACAGCACCATCATGCAGAGAACCGTCCTGTAGAAAAACATAGTGGGAGCCATTCCAAAAGGTGTGTAAGAGACAAAGGGTGGGGTTCCTCCAAGAAGACAGAGTAATCTTACTCTTCAGTTCATGTGCACTTCAGCTGGTTTCTTTGTAGCGCAAAACAGTGCAGCTTGTGTACCTCTGCAGCTGTTATTACTTTGTAGCGCATTTTAGGTGTAAATTGTTCCGCAGCTCATGTACCTCTGCGGTTCCTGTCTTGGAGCGCAATGAAGCGCTGTTGTGCTAATCGTTATCATTTTTGTAGAGCTGATCTTCTACAGCTCAGATTTTGTAGCGCATTTACAGCGCAAATCAGTCATCAGTCTGCGGCTCACATATCGTTGCAGTTCATACTGGTTCTAGCGCAAAGAAGCATCCATCAGTCTGTAGCGCATTGAAGCGCCCATCCGTCCGTAGCGCATTTGAAGCGCTCATCAGTTTGTAGCGCATTTGAAGCGCCAATTAGTTTGTAGTGCATATCACTTTGCAGCGCATTTGCAAATTGGTCTGTAGCTCATGTCCGTCTACAGCTCACGTTTGTCCGCAGCTCATATGTGTCTACAGTCCGTATCTGGACTTAGGTTCTGGAAATCAAAGCCCTGAAGGCTTGGTTTCTCCATGCAGTTTTGGGGCACAGCCAGTGAAGGCGTGACAAGGTGTGCGTGGAGACATTCCAGGCGCTACTCCATCTCCCGCAGCTTCTGATAAGAAGGGGGAATGAATGTGATCTTAAAAAAAAAAAAGAAACATCCTCACCGCATACTCACCACGCGAGGACTCCTCTGCGAAGACACTAAGGATGGGGTCCCACACCTGTGCCAGGCGTGGGCTCCGCTGGGTGCTCGGCAGCCCGGAGTGGCTCCGGACGCGAGCCCGCTCAGCGGACCTTTCGCGAGGCTCGGTGGTCCCTCTCCGCTGGTCTCCTCAGGTCGTAGTCAGGTTTCTTCGACACACACCAACCGAAGTTGAAGCGCGTGTACCGAGAGCGACGACTGGGAGCCTTATATAGGCTGAACGGAGGAGGGGGGCGCCAAATCCCAGCGTGCTTCGCGGGTTAGGGGGGCGGAGGGGGGAGCGGGGGCGGAGGGGATGGGGGATGGTGGATGGGGGGGTGGGGGAGATGGGGGTGGGGGCGATGGCCACGCTACACTGGCCCGCCGCTAGAGGGAGCACGGGATTAAGGAGGGGGTGCAGGATGCTGATGCTGAACTGGCCAAGCTGAGAGGAAAGAAGAAAGGGAGGGGAGTGGAGAATCGAGGACGGCCGGCCTAGGCAGGCCAAGAATGCAATTGCCCTGGTGGTGGGAGCTGGGAGACCCTTGTGCTTGGACGGGACAGTGTCGGGGGACACGCAGGATGAGCCCCGCAACCACTGGCACCTTCTTGCTGACAGGTTAGTGGCCCGCGCGCGACGGGAGGTCCTGGGGCCAACAGGCCGCCGCTTCCCCATCCCCCGCCCGGGTTTTGGGTACCCGGGTGCATTTTCTGGGCATCAGCCCCTCTTGCTGCGGAATCCCCGGTGCACCCCTCCTCCAGGACGCCCCGCACCCCACTTCCCGGGCCCTGTACGTCCCCTACCAGGCTTGACCCCTGGCCTTTTTTCTCCGCGCCCCCTACGGGCCCCTCCCTGCCCAGAGGCGCCGAAATTCCATCTCCAATTTCCATTCCCATTGCTCCCCCACCCCACCCCCAGCAGTCCTGGTGGTGAACCTCTCCCGATCCCTGCCTGAAAGAGCTGGGGGTCGTTGACCATTTGGGGGGGGGTTGTGGCTTACCCCGCGAATGGGGCTCTGCGGCCCAGAGGCGCGCTGTAGGAAATGGGTGTCAAGCTGCGCCCCCCCTCTACACAAACGCATCTTTTTTTCCTTTTCTTGAATCCGATCTGGAGAGAACACAAAAATGTGCATTTGAAACGCCTAATTCTCCCCTCTTTCTAAGAGAATTTCTCGGCGACGAAAATCTCATTTTTCTTAGGTTTTGCGGAGCAGGGAAAAGGAATCATGAAACGCTAGGAACCAAACAGGGTGTTGAGGTCAGGGTTAACCTCGGCTGGGGGCCAGAGATGCTGCAAACAGAACGGTTTGCCCCACCAAGTGCACTATTTCGAGAAAGCAAAAACAATTAGAAACAGCTGTGGATGCCTCCAGTGTAGTTGGCGGGCTTCGGAGGCTCCCAGCTACGGCCTTGTGGTGGTGATTACGAGGTTTACGCAGAGACCTAGATCTCTCTGCAACATTACATTTTTCTAAATCTTGTAGGGTGAATGAATACATTTAGTCACGGTTACCGCACGTTTAATCCTTTGAAGCGTGTTGCCGAGATTCGGCCGCAAATATTTGTGTATATTTATACGTATAAACATATATATTTTACGTTAGAGAAAATCGCAGTGAGTTACAAGACTTTAAAATACTGGAAGGAAGGATGCTGGAAAAAAAGCCTTAACGTGGGTTTCCGTTTAAGTGCCTCAGAGTGTTACGCACTGAGGAAAGGGACAATCTGTTGATAATCTTAGTAAAAGAAGTTTAAAATGAAAAACCAATTGCCTACAACTGAGTGAGGTTCCTGAAACACAGATGAGACACATTTGTATATAAAGGCTAAAACTGAGCATATTTCAGTAACATTGCTACAGATTATTTTATACATAGAGGATAGATAAGAATTTGACCCATTGTAGGAGGATAGATAAGAATTTGACCCATTGTAGATGATACGATGGCAGAGATCTCACTTAAAGCGAGCCTTTCTAGGAGTAAACAGAACTGTAGCACATTTATTGAGATTCTACTTTTTAATCAGAAATAAAATGTTGACTATCAGATATGTGAATGAATGAAGTGCAGATTTCCAACACTGAAAGATATTTTTCTAGGAAGTTGGGTGAACATAATTATACTGTTTAGAAGTGCCTAGTGCCTTTTAATGTTTAGGATGTTCACTCTTTTCTGCAATGTAGAATTTCAGGATTTCTTATGTATGCTAGAGTACTGTTCTGGTGACCACCGGACTGTCAAATTCTTAGCATTTTTAATCCAGGAAAGTTACTTCATCTACTTGTTTGTTAACTGATAGACATTCTTTTTTCTAAAAAATGAAATTAAAAAATAGTATAGGTGATAGAGAAAATTCAGGTTTAAAAATCTATCCCAAGACTTTTAAAGTTTGAACAAGTTTGAACCTATTTGAATTTTTATTTCAAAATGTTAGCCAGGATTTTTTTTGGTGGGGGGGGGTGTGTGGAAAAAAAACAGCTTTAGTATTATCCTTATCATAATAAAAGTAATTCCTATTCATTGTACAAAATTTAGGGAAGAAAAACTCCAGAAACTGGGGGGAAAAAATCAAGAAGAAAATCAAGATCACCTGTAATCTCTTCATCCTGCGATAACCCCAGTAAACATTATGGGCTCTACTTTATCTGTGCATATATATGTGCCTAAATAATATACATTTTTCACAGAGTTGCACGTGTATAATTTCTAAAAATTGAAAATGGGATCAAATTAATTTCCTCCATTTTTTTCTCTTCAAGGAGCCTTAACTATCTAAATAACATTAAATTTGCAGAGTTTTTTTTAAAAGGAAATAGTATTAATTACTTTTTCTAATTAAAATTTTAAATGAACAACATTGGTACGGAAATATTTAAAACCAAAGAATAGAGAGTTTCCTCTGATCTCACTATTCTAACATACACATAGTAATCATGTTATATTTCCTTGTGTTTTTTATTCTTCTACATATGAAATAATTTTTGCTCAGAAATAGATTTTTCTAAGGAAAAAACAACATCAGTAGATAAGTAGTTTTGATAAAACTTTTTAATCTAAAGCAGCAAAACAATGTTAAACATAAAAACAAAAATACAATGTTAATAGATAAATACTTGAGATAACATGTTACCTAAAACAACAAAACTACATTTAAAACCACCCCCCAACTTAATAGACAGGAATTTAAAACACTTTCTTGACATTTGATATCATGAGTGAATTTTGGATTTTCTCAGATATTTGTTCCCATTATTGTTTGTTTCTTAACCCGTTTTGCACAAGATTACACGCAAAGCAAAAAGAGGTGCTGATGTGCATTATATACTTTATCAAATAATAACTAGGCATTGTATCTAAACATTTTAATCCATTTTTATGAGAATTTCCTGTGGATCTATGAAGCTGTTGATTTACCACCTGTATTTTAACTTCTAGTGTAGTGGGAAAATTGTATTTAAAAACAAAGTGGGATTTTCACTTGTCAAATAATAGCTAGAGTTTCTAATTGGACGTTTTATTTATTTAAGACAATTTGCCATGTATCTGTGAAGCTGTTGATTTGCCTTATATGTTCAGCTTAATTTCTTGGGTGGTGGGAAAATTGTATTCCAAAACAATAAAGTTGAATTTTCACTTGTCAAATAATAACTGGACTTTCTAGTCGGACATTTTATCTATTTTAGATGGCAGTTTGCTGTGGCTCTATGAATCTGCTGATTTACCACATGCATTTGACTTACCTTTTAGTATATTAGGAAAAATTTATTTCTAAGCAAAGTAAAATTTTCAGCTGTCAAATATTAACTGGACTTAGTACTTCATCATTTTATCCATTTATTATAAGAGTTTGCCATAAATCCAAAAACTGTTGCTTTACCTCATATATTTAGTTTAAATTCTAGTATGGTGGACAAATTGTTTTTCTAAGCAAAGTGGAATTTTCACTTGTCTCTCAGACATTGAAAATTAGCAAGGGACAGTGAGAAAACCGATGAGAGAGAAAAGTAACACGTATCCAGTTTCTAGCACTGGTTTTCACTGATAAAAACCATGCTCCAAACAAAGTGTTGAAGCATTGAAGAAACCCTGACATGTTAAAAAATTCTCAATCAGATATACAGATTGGTTGGGATTGTAATAAGTGCAGTATTTATGGATCACATTTTCTCCAAAATAACTAGCTACTTTGTTTCTTTTTCTTTTTTACTAACTGTCCACACTTACTCTATCTGATCCCTTTTCTTAAAACTTACCGTTAAGTCAGTTCTAAACACCGAAGTGTAAATTCCATTGTTGGTCTTATTTCCTACTCTTAGTGTAAAAAGGACTGTAAGTGAATAGATGACATGGGTTTATGTGTCCGTTAGAGATTCTTGGTCTGGAGCTCTGTTTAAGTCCAGAGCTTCACAGAAATATTAACATTGTGATTTTTTTCTTTCTATCCTTTCCAATCCCTCCATCAGAGACAGAGAGACAGGCATGATAGAAAGACAGATACACATGGGTAGGCAGATAGACGGACAAACATGGACAGATAGACAGACACTTGGGCACACACACATGCATGACATCCAGGCTTTTTCTAAACTTTAGGATCCAGTTCTCCAGTTTGCTATCTCCCTGATTTCTAAAAATATTAAGCCAAAAGCATCAGTGCATAATTCAGAAAAGGAAGCTGGTGTTCCTAAAGATCAACAAGTATTTTTCAGGTTGGTAGAATCAGATAGAGTCTCAATGCTCTTAAAGTTGTTCCACGTGAACTGCTTCCGAACTGCTAACAAGCAAAATTCTGTCTAAGCAAAATTCAGTTTTTTTAAACAATGTAACTATAGTAAAGACAGTATTGAATAAAAAACAATCTCCACCATCTGACACTAGAAGAAACATTTCCATTGATGTTCCTTCCCTTCTAGTCTTTGTTCCATGTGCATATATATTTTTACATGACTATAATTTTAATATGTGTAGATTTTTTACACTTTGAAAGATAAGTGAATCTTGCTTTCAGCTAAGCATTTGTCAAGGCTTCAGGATGCTCTTGTGTGTGAGATGCTGTGTTAGACTAGCAGGATTGCTTTGTGAGCATGAGGCAGGCTGAGCCAGTACCCACCAGGTGTGGGGTTTACTGGGTTTGGGTCTGGGAGCAGTCCCTCGTGAAGGATCACAAGTCTTTGCCCTAGGTCTTCGCTTTTTCAACATTTTTATGGATAACTGTGATGAAGATCTAAGATGCTTGCTTTAAAACCCATGGTTGACTTGAAAAAAGGTTAACTGTTACAAATAGATAACAGAATTTAGAGCTAACAAGGTTTAAGTAGGCTGTAGTGCTATTCAAAAATGTATTTTATAGCAGTAAATGCATCATAATTCATTGGTGTGTAAGGAAGGAGGTGACTTTACATGGTGGCAGTTTTTGAGGAAAAGGACAGTTAGTATGAACTGGTGGCATAACATGGCTACAAAAATATCAAATTTAGATTCCGATAATAGTGTAGTGTCCATATGTCACAAAAATTAACAGTACCCTGCTCTAATTAACCACATCTGTAGTATTGTGTCCATTTCTGGCTGTCACGTTTAAAGAGAGACATTGACAAAGTAGACAACTTCCAGAACAGTCTGTGGGGATGGTGAGGGGTCTGGCAATCCTGTCATAGGAGGTATCCTCCAAGGGTCTGGAAATGTTTAGCTTGAAGACTAAAAGTAGACGTAAACTCCCTTCTGTCTGCTTCAGAAAGCACATCTAGCTGCAGTGGGTGAAAGGCAGAGATGGATTTCAACTTGAGACCTTTCTAACAGTGCAGCTCAGGAAGGGAATCAACTTAACACCTTTACTTGGTCTCTTGTAAAATAAAAGTATCAGAAATATTTACCTTTCTTGTAATGAATATTTAATTTGAAGGCCATAATAACATTTTAGTGTAGGATAGCAAAGATACTTGTGATGGAAACATTTTATTTTTTCTGATCAACTATCTAAAAAGAATAGTCCTATGTGTTGCAGGTTGATTTCTTACAACTTGAAAATAGCTGCAACAGGACATTTTAACACATTCTTTCCTCCCTTCTCATTTCATTTCAAACATGAAAAGCTGTAGAAGTAAAGTTGTTTCCCCCCCTGCAAATTATCCTGGCTTTAACTTGCTTCCTAGAGTTGTTCCTTTCGTAGTGTTTCTTGCTTGCTGAGAAGGGGCTTCTCAGGCAGAGTGGCTGCAGATGCCTTGGGGGGCGCCCTGGGTTAAGGGGGAGTGGACCGCTGCTGGGCTGCTGAGGCCTCAGCTGCTGGAGCCTCTTACTCAGGGGAAATGTGGAGCCATTCTCCCTTCTGCAGTCCCCGCGCCCCCCTTATATGTCCTTGCAATACTTAACAGTTACAATTTTTAGCTTTTCAATAGAAAATAAAACCTTTCAATGAAAAGGAGCTGCTGCCCCTGTGCTCTTTTAACTTCTCTTCCTTTCAAGTTAGCCTCGTTTCTGACTGCCAGTCTTAGCGTTTCAAACACGTCTCGGGACAGATTTTTCTTTCCTCTTCATCTGCCTATTGATTGTTTATTTTGATTATCATCTCTAACTTTGAAAATGTGATTGCTCAAAATTAACTTGTAGAGTATGCACACAGGACCCCACTTCTAAGAACTGATAACCTGTAACACATCTGACTCCATAGCAACGATTTTTATGCCCCTGACCCTTGAAAACTAAGACTCCGATGAGAAATGTGAAGAAAGAAGAGAACATTCTTCGGTCATCTTTTTAAACCAACTTTTTCCTGCCTCTTTTACTCCTGCCTATTCTCCCCACACCCAGAACTTTCTCCTCCACTCAAATTGTTAGGTCAGATATATGGGCAAGCTAACCTTGACTATGTGAAGTGTATTTTTAATGTTGAACAAGTTTCTCCTCTTCTTATTTTCTCTATCTTTTATAAAAGTGTCGTGCACTTTTGTGGGATAGTAGTAATACACCGGGCAACTTGTGATGGCTGGGTTCCCAGTTGTTGAAGATGCCACAGGCGTTCCTGAGCTAAGCTCATATTTCTGAGAGAGAAATGCTCAGCGATGAGCGTCTGGCTTGTCAGCGCTCACGCACCTGATCTGCGGGCGGCTACTTGCAATTCCTTGAATGCAATACTCGCTCCTCTGCTCCTGGGTTTGGGAAGCAAATGATCTCCAACGTTTAAAATTTAAAACTTCAAGAAGTTATCTTAGGAAATAAACAGGTAGCCTTGAAACATGAGTTGCTGTGCTTATTAATGTTCTGTTCTTGCAAAAATCAACATATTAGTAAAGCTGAAGTGCTGTTTTCTTCTTGGGTCGCTTTGGTAAAATTCTTATTTTTCGTGTCTTCATCTAAGAATTTCTATGCACTCTTTATGCGATCGCGGTTTAAATGTGTCTTATCACTTAAAAAGCGCTCGTCTTTAGCACGTCTCATTTTCTACTTAATTGCCTTGGACTAATCAGATTTTTTAGACCAGCTCTTTGGCATTCTGTACCACGGGAATCGACACGGCATCTGTTGTGACACGGAAGGCAGACTTTTTCTCTTCTGACAAATGAAGCCGCTCATTTCAAAAATGTTTAGGAGTTAGGCAGCTCCAGTGTAAATTCTTTCCCATTCTTTAGCTTTTCACTCATTCATCTGGTCACCACTTTGATTATTATGGAGATTTGGGGTTCACTGTGAATTTGAAAGAAGAGATCGCAGTTAATTTTCCTATAGCAGTTAAAGTGAAATATTTTAGTTCCTGATTTCTTCAGCAATAGACATAGAAGTAAAGTTGATTTTTTTCCTTTGGAATGCAGAAGAAGAAAAAATTAGCCCCATGGTTTTTCTTTTTTTTTTTTTTCTCCTTAGCAAATTGGTGTTTTCTCACTGTGCCGTAAAATGTCTGTGGCTCTTCTGTCCTATGAAAGAGTTAAATCAGTGTAGCACCTTTAACATCTTTCATTTTTTTGTAGTTATAGAATTGATTCTAATCAAAGGCCAGTACTGCAGAAGTGGAAACAGAACAGGTTGCTACATGTGCTTATCAAAATTTGAAATGTATGTTATTTTTTGTCTAGCCGTTTAAATTCTAGTTTAGTTTACAAATATACTCCTTTAAGTGATGAAAAATAAAAATATAAGGACGTTTATTGTAGGATTGATAGTAATAATGAAAAACTAGAAAAAAAATTGGGTCATCTTACTAACTAATACTTTTTTCATTCATTTGTTTTTTGAGTATTGACTGGTTTTGAGACTGTGTTAGATGCTGGGGAATACACTTTCCCAGCCGTTAGGGAAGTTTTACATTAGCGGGGTTGACAAAGATTAATCAATTAATCACACATATAAATGTGCCCTCAGAACTATGATAAGTGCTACAAACACTAGTAGAATTTCTAAGCAGGGGATTTGGCCAGACGGGGGGGATTAAGGAAGGCTTCTCTGAGTAGGTACTCAGATCTGAAGGATGAGTAAACGTTGAGAGAGGTGAAGAGGAAAGGTATATTTGAGGTCAAAGGAAGAGCTCTGTAGAGGCCCTGGGGCAGGTTGCCCTGGCAAATAGAAGGTGTTGGAAAAAGTCCAGTGATGTTGGAGCCGGGAGGGAAGGGGAACTACAATATGAAAGGAGGCTAGATAGGGGGTCAGGGAGCAAATTTTGCCGGGTCTGTTAGACTACCTTAAAGAGTGTAATCTTCATCCTAAAACCAACGGGAAGTCTCTGGAGGGGTTTAAGCAGGACTTGATCAAATTTGCATTTCAAAAAGAGCACTTTGGCGGCATTGTGATGAAAGGATTGGAGGGGTCAGAATAGAAGCGGTAGTTCGAAGGCTACTTTACTAACCCAGAATAGAGATGATGACCTCCAGGCTAGGGTGGTGATGGGGAAATGAAGATAGGAGGGATATCTTGAGGGGTAAACAGCAATCGGAGTGGGTTGTGGATTGAATTTGGGGTGGAGAGTGACAGGAAATATCAAGCGTGATTTCTAGATTTCTGTTGTATTCATGAGAATGAATGGTGATACCATGCTCCTGATGAAGAATGCCAGAAGAGGACCAAACTTTAAGGGAAAGATCAGGAGTCCTAGTTTGGACAGGCTGAGTTTGAGGTGATGATAAATAAATTATCATTGAGCCACACAGCATGAAGCTTTGCAGTCTTAAAATGTGATATCATGTAAACACGTTCAAGATATATGCTAAGGGAGGAAGTGTGATCACATTATGTAAAGAAAAGCATGGCGTATGTGTGTGTTTATATGTGTATGTGTATAAACGTACGTTTGCATATGCATAGAATATGGAAAGATACAGGGATTAAGAGTGGGTACCCTCTGCAGTGGCATTAGGAGGATGGCATTGGAGGGGACTTTTATATTTTATACCCTCCTGGTTATACTCTTTGAATGTATTACAATGAAAATGTGTGGCTTCTATAATAAAGAAAAATAATGACTGTTTCAAGTAAAGACCCATTAGTATATTATTGTTATATTTTTTATTTTGAGCAGAATTTTTTCCTACCGTTTTGCTTCCCTAACCCAGTAGCTCTTAACCACTTTGCCTTTTAATCCTTTCCCACTAGATTGCACTATTAGGCTAGATTTCACCGTCTGCATAGTATTTTGTATTCTAACTTTCGCTAATTTTATTAATTTCCAAAAAGTCCAACATTTTGCAGATGAGGACATTAAATTGTAATGGTGCGTGTAACTCCTGCATATATTATGTATCCCATTTTCAAGGGTCCCACTGGTGCTCCTTACGCATCTAGTGTTTCTCAGATAGAATATAGATAGTACCATTTCCGGGCAGTGAAAACCCAGTACGTGCCTTGGTTGGGCTGTTTGAGCAAAGGTGTAAAACTCCGAAGAGAAGTGGATAACCCTCCCTTCTCCATGAACTATTCTATCAAACCAACACTTTTTTTATCAGACATTTAATTTTTCATCCAGTTTTGATATATGTAATGCAAAGTCGAATCTTGTGTCTGTGCAGTTTTTGCTTTTGTTGCATTATTTCCTCAGAATAAATACCTAAGAGTTTGTGAGAGTCAGAGAGTACAGATATCAATATAACTTGCTTCTTTTTATTTTTTAACATCTTTATTGGAGTATACCTGCTTTACAATGGTGTGTTAGTTTCTGTTTTATAACAAAGTGAATCAGCTATACATATACATATGTTCCCAGATCTCCTCCCTCTTGCGTCTCCCTCCCTCCCACCCTCCCTACCCCACCCCTCTAGGTGGTCACAAAGCACTGAGCTGATCTCCCTGTGCTATGCGGCTGCTCCCCACTAGCTAACTATTTTACGTTTGGTAGTGTATATATGTCCATGCCACTCTCTCACTTCGTCCCAGCTTACCCTTCCCCCGCCCCCCCCCCCCGTATCCTCAATTATAACTTGCTTCTTATCACACCAGGCTTTTGCAGCTCTCAACCAGTCTGCCTTGGCCGGTACTGGGAATGAAGACTTGCTAAGATGCCGTCTTCTTAGCCCTGTGAAGTTTGGGGTGGTTGGAGCCCCTGGGCTTCTCCTTCCGCTGGTGAGCAGCCTCTAGTATTTACTCCACTCTGCCATACACATATCATTTTTCATGTGTCTCATGACCGTGGAGAAAAAAAAAAAAGAGTGCTATATTCTATAATGCCAACTGTAGTGACAATAGTTTTTCCATTTGAACATCTATTTTTTTTAAAAAAACACATTTAAAGAAATCTAAAATTTCCTTCATATCAAGTGAAGAGTAAATGTAATAATAGCTTATATTTTTTGAGAACATCACTGTGTGCTAAGCACTCTTCTAAGGGTTTTAAGTGTATTATCTCATTTAATATCCACAATGCCTCTATGAAGTGGGCACTGTTCTGGCCCTACCAGATGAGTAAACTGAGGTACAGAGACATTGAATAACTCGCCCAGTGGAGAAAAACTGGGATTTTGCACCCAGGCACTGTGTCTCCAGAGATGCTGATTTAAACCCTACCTTTCTGTGCTCACAATTTTTATTTCACTCTAAAGTCTAAAATCTTACCTAGCTTGTGCTAAAATTATAAAATTCTAATAACTTTAAATTAATTACTTACGTTCTGCCCCGCCAGGCTCTTCTGTTTTAACAAAGTTTAGAGGCTTCTCATTCTGGCATTTTCAGTTTGAAGTCTTGCTATTACACTTCTCTTAGGAATATTTTTTTCTGACTCCCTTTGAGGTTGGGGTGGACAGTTCTCAGCAAAGCCATTTTTTTCTCCATAGATTCCAACTAACCTTTTAGCTTTCCTCTTTTAATGAATTGTGTGTGTGTGTACATACGTACATAACACATAGGATTAATTCTCATGGGTATTGCCTCCTTGCTAGCTGTTTCTTATCCAGCAGTCAGGGAAAACTTATTTTTTTCTAGAAAGAAAAGTAAGATGAAGAGGACCTACTAGTAATAATAATAATATCTCAAATTACTTAAGAAATATACAGTTCACAGAGTGCTTTCCCATTTAACCATTTGGGGATCGTATTGATGAGTAGATAACGGGGACTTTGAAGTCAATCAAGAAATGGGTTCAAAATCCAACTCTGCTACTTACTAAGCATAATGACCTGGGATAAGCTACATAATTTCCTAAGACTTCTTATCCTCATTGTAAAATGGAAGTAATAATACCTGTTTCACATAGTGATGATGTAAGGATTAGAATAGTTATGTATAAAACCTTTAGTGCCTTGTACTTAGCACTCAAAACTTGGTAGCTAATGATAATGTCAGCTAACATTTTTTAGAGAGAAAAATATAAAAACAAGATTTCAGCATAAGAGACAATTTTAAAAGTATTAAGGATAGTTGCATAGAAAAGGGAAGAGAAAATGTAGAGGGCAAGGGAGAGCCATAATGACATGGGGAATGATAAGAAAAGGGAAGAGAAAATGTAGAGGGCAAGGGAGAGCCATAATGACATGGGGAATGATAAGAGAAGGGAAGAGGTGTAGGCAACATGAGCTGTCTGTCCTATTTATGAAAACAAAGTCTTTGTCCCCTTTGAGTGAAATAGGAAAAGAGACAGATGAAACAGAGGACAGAGAAAGACTTGACAGTTTGGTTCTAAGGTGAGTGTGTCAATCAGATTATATTTCATCTGGCATATTCTGCTACTTACTTGGACAGTGATGTCAGACTAAATTATTATTTATTATTTCTATCCCTTGACATTTTGATTAGCTCATCAGCAATCAGTCACTATTCACAGCTCTTCAATTGCTTTTATTAAATAGCAAACCCTTCCTCACTAAGTCAGCAAATTATTCAGGTTTGGGAGAGTCATGTCTCTTCAGAGAGTGTTTGCCCCAGGCCAGATGAGATGCAGTCATGCTGCTACAAGACTCCGCATGAATCATGGAACCTTAAGACAAACTTTAAGGATTGAATGGTTTCTAGGGAATTTAAGGGCATGCCAGTCACCATTGGATTAATTCAGGCTTTGATGAGTTTTGAGAGGGAGCATTGAGGAATTGGTTAAATTGTATACCATGCTATGCTAGCTAATTGTGTGACTGTCTTCTTAGTCTGGGCTCTGTAAACACAAGATTCATATTATTCTTTGCTTTTGTGTTTATGAATTAGAGCAAAACTCATATCCAGGTACAAATGTAGCATAGATTATCATGAACCCAATGAGTGCAGTGGAGTTCTTTCAGGATTTCTGAGGATGGTCCATTATCTTTGGAAGGAGTCCAAGAATCAGTCTATACAGGCTGACTTTATTTTTTTACATACTAGATTTAATCTTGAAAAGTAATGTATAGAGTAAATAGTTTCAAAAATTGAGTCATGTTTTCCCATCCTAAGGAAATTTGTTCTCATAGAAAAAAAATGGTGTGCTCCTTTTCTAATGAAAATTAAACTTATTAAAATACTACCTTTTTTTCCCCAGTGAGTATTCTGCATTTGTCAATGTACAGATTACAATAATTTTCTTTACAAGAAGTTAGCTAAGTGGATCCATGATCTTGGACACACAGTGAAAAATAGATATTTCAGTGTTACTGAGATTTCTCCCTCAAGGTGTGGGACTTGAATGTTTAAGCAGACACATTATCCGTGGTGTTGTGTCTTGCCTTTATTGACATTGTCTGGTGAGTAGAGCAGTAAAAAGTTGTCTTTTTATTTAGATTTATTGGACTGTGGTCTCCTGTGGTCTAAGTAGGACTTTAGAGGGATCAATATAAACTTAAAAAAATTGAATATGCTCAAAGCAATGCCAGCCTTAAAACAGAGCTATATCTGTGAGATGTGTTTAAACTATTTTACCCTGCCTCTATTTTTTAACAACTGAGGCACCAATCACATTTGTCTTTTGAATTTTGAAATTCTTGTCTGTAAAAGCCAAGTAGGCTGCACTTACACAGGACCTGGAAAGCATGAGCAATGATACGTTGGTTCACCCGGCAAGGATGTGCAGTGACATTAAATCTTATGGGTTAGTGAGGTTCTAAAAGCCAGAGTATAAGGCAAAAAATTCCGTAGACTTAAGTTACCCTAGTAAATCCTTTAAATTACCTATGAAGTACATTATGTGTAGTTTTGTGTGTATAACTGAACAATAATTCTTATGCACAGCATGGTCTGAGAACCACTGGGCTAGAATAAAGGAAGGAACAAAAGGGGTGCTGTCTGGACACCCAAGCCCTTCTTTCTTTATGGTAACTCCCCAATCCATGGAAAAGTGGAGGATTCTGAAGCGTGCCTGCTTGCCTGCAGGGTTTACTCCATTCTGCTGTTCGATGAAGCCTCTATAACCTTCAGACATGTTAACAGATCTCTTGGTTTTGTATGGATTGAACTAGACAGTCTACATGAAAGCACCTTGCTCACGACCAGGTGATGTGATGGATTTAAATGTTGCTTGTCAGGTCCATATATATACATTGTTTTTTGAAGAGTTGTAGAGAAGAATTTGGCCACTTGCTTCCTGTCTTTCTAGGTTGAGATTTCCCGCTGTACAGCAGTGACTTTCATGTTCTTGCAAATTGGCTGCACCTGTGGGCCAGTTGGGGATAAGAGAGAGTAAAGTTTTCAGTTATAAGGTTAGCCCTACGTTTGTCGCATTTGGTGTGACTTGGCTGAATACCCTATATGCCCTTGGGTTCTGTAGGTCTTCTGTTGGTCTTCTAGAGTTCGCGTTTGTGTGTGAGAATCACCTGATGAAACTGTGTAACCCACCTACCTAGATTCTCCATGGTGGAGTCATGAATATGTGTTCTAAATTTTTTTATTTTGTAGTTTTTGGGGTGTGTGAGAATATGTATTTTTAGAGAGCTGCCCAGGTGATTCTTATGTAACTAGCATGTTGCCTTTGGAACCCAGCAATTAGGAAAACCCTTGGAGGTGGGATATTTTGCCACAAGAGGCCATGAACATTTCTGATCCATTTTAGCTTAAATTATTTAGGAAATGACTACTGTATTCTTCATCTAGATTTAAAAGGACATAACTTCAGTTCTTAGGTGAATCAACCATTTATTAGGTGAATCAGCCATAAGATTGGTCTTTTAGTAGATATAAAATTAGTATACTTAGGTTTACATAATTTAAAAATTCAATACCAACCAACTCATTTATTCACTTGTGGTGCTAAGGCCTTTGATTTCCACTCCCAGGTATCACTGAAATGATCACCTGAGGTTTTGTTCGATTGTTTATTTTTAGTAACTTGGGTTTTGAGTTGTATCCTTTTTTTCATTTTGGAAGGGGACTTGGTATTTCTCATAATTTAGTTTAAGTTTAGAATTTTACTCAGAATTCAGTTTGAGAAGGAAATAACCATTTCACCTCTGATTTACTAGGGTGAGGAGCTCTTTCAACATTAGGTGTCCTGTACCCCAACAAATGTTTCTCTCTTCACTTGTCCTTACTCTCTGATTCATGAAGTATTTTCTTTATATGCTTGTATAAAGCATATATGCTTTGTATATGCTGTACAATATACAAATACATGTATATTGTATGTTTCTGCTTGGCCCCACCCATTCTAGTTTTTCTGGGATTGTGTCTCATCATTTATGTTCCTTTTCATTACACCTAGTCTCTTTCTCTCTCCTTATGTGTTTTCCTCAGCTTATAAACAAAATTTGTTTCCCTACACTAAAATAAACAATCTTTGTCTCTACCTTGCTGCTCCTCAGTCTGCCATATCATCTTATCTCTTTGCTTCCCTATTCTGGCCAGTGTTCTTAAAAGATTAACTCTGTTTGTTGCATCTACGTCTTGGCCTTTTGCTGTCTGGCTTCTACTCTTACCACTTTATTGGAACTCCACTTTCAAGGAGTCACCAATAACTTCTCCCCTTTCACATCTAGCAATCTTTTCTAAGCTCTCATCCTCTTTGACCTTTTTGCAGTAAGTGAGGATGTTGATCACACTCTCCTTTTTGACAACTCTTCCGTTGACATATGTATATGACACTTCAGGCTCAGTTGTCCAACCTCTCTGACCGCCTTGTCTCTTATTTCTTTGCTGAATTATCCTCTGTTTTTTGCTATGTAAATGTATTTATTAACATGTTCTTCTGCCTTTGTTGTCCCTCCCACTTTTCGTGCCTTCCTTCTTGCTATATATTTCAACCCCAGAAGTTAGGACAAAACTACGGGGTACACCCTGGGGGATTTGGGAACTGAGCTGAACTCAAAGGGAACATATCTGAGATGGCTAGAGGAAGGGAGAATGAGATGGTGACCCAATGTTGTAGTTAGGAAAATGGTACCCAAATATCAAGTCTGGAAGATAAGGATGAAAAATGGGAGAGTAAGCAGTAAGATTGGTAGTTTGGATGATTGGAAATAGTATAGGCAAATAGGTCAAGAACGTGAATGTGTATCTTCTCCAGATCATTTTGTACCTGACAGTCTAATGCGTGTTACCTGAGAGCATGATCTCTTTAAGGAATTGCACTGGGGCTTTGGCTTCAATAATCATTTCTCTGGTGATGAACTTCAAATCTGCATCCAAAGCTTGCCTTTGATTCTCCTGTGAACCAGAGCTCTATTTCCATCTTCTTCTTAGGTGGTTTCACCTGGATATCCAACTGGTACCCTCACATTTAACATATCCCCAAATACATTTGTCATCTTTCTACTGAAATGGACTCTTTTTTGGCATTCCTAATATATCACTGTTCTGCGTCATCCTGGATCAAAACTTCAAAGCCATTATTCTTTTTTAGCCCACATCCAGCAATTTGAGAAGTACTGTCAATATTCTCTCCCATGATGTCTTGTAACTGGCCCCACCTTTACTCTTCCTTTCTTCAACCCCTGATTATGGGCTGACTGCTACTCTACACTCCAGAGATAACCCCCTATTTAGTATCCACTGACCCTGATTCTGTTCATTGCTGCCAGTGTAATGTTTCCAAAACTCAACTGTAAATTTCAAAGACGTTTTAAACTTATCACAACATTCCTAGCCAGGGAAAATTGCTTCCCCTCTCAGTGCTATTGTAGCAGCTATGCTTTCTACCACTGTGTGTATATGTGTAATTGCTATGCGTATACACTATATTATAATATTACATATACATTTTGGTACATGAATTATCAATCCCTATAGATTGTAAGCTCCTTGGAGGGCAGGAACTGTGTCTTTACTTTGTATCCCCATATATTCCTTGTATTGACATGCAACAGATATTTATTGAATGGAATTAAACAGCTCACTGGGGCTGGAAGGAATCTGATACCAGTTAATATGTAGTAGGTGATTTGTGATAGTCATTTTAATTTGACATTAATTTCATTTTTTGTGCATTTGTTTTATTCTGAAAAGCTTTTTTACTAAGCTGTGCTGATGGCATAAGTGGAACAGTTAACTGGAAGACCAAACAGGCCAACAATTTTATTATCAGCAGAAAAATGACTGCTGGGAAGAAAGATGGTGAGTTTAGGTTGTAAATCTAAATCCTTTTGGGGAGTCAATTAAATGTCCGCTTCCAATAGTCCTTTTGCTTTTTTAGTCATGTGTGGACTTTTTTTTTTTTTGATAAGTCAGTCTGAAAAAAATCAAATTTTGTTTTCCTAATCTTCTAAAGCTTCTGATCCTCTGTGTTCTTAATCCATTATTCTCCAGGTTTTTTTCCTTTGCTGTAGTTTTCCCTTTTTTTTAACCAAAAATAATTCTTGTTTTTAACCTATTGTTGCCCCTTATCCGGTCACTAGCTTGCCACTTATGAAAATTGTCCCAGTGTGGTTATTATAACAATTTACTTATAACATTGAAAAACATTAAGAAGTACATTTAACATAAATCATTTAAAAACAGTATTTACATAACCTTAGAAAAATGGTCATAAAATATTTTGGCTAGTTGTGGATGATTTTTTGAATGATTTTTGTTGCAAAACCAGATTGGTATGTTTGCTATTAACTAATTAGATGGCATTTGTTTTCTATGGAAAAGATAGCCTGACCCTTGAATGATTGATTGTCCTTCTAAATTTTTCTTCCCTATCTTTAATGTGTTCATTAGCAATATGTCAGGACCTTTGAAATAATGCATTTCATCAGGGAGAAAAAGACTTACTTAATAACCAAAAGATTAGTTGTTTTAAAAATATCAATTATCAGTATGAGCTTTCACTTAATATTTCTGGATTACTTGTCTTTATAATCCCTCTTAACCGTACCCTCCCCCCCACCCCTACACACAATTTGGGCTATATGTGGTCATGAACAGAACAGTAGCAGAACAGTAGCCTAGTCTCCATAACTTTGGGGTAACCAGAATATCTATTAAAAAAAACAACAGTTTTAAAATATTTTGAAAAGAGCAGTAATTTTATGTGATAAAATGGCCTTACTGCCATATAAAACTTTCTAGGTATCTTGTAGGAGTGATTCCTGGCTTACCTCATTTTCTTCTTACATTTCTGAGTTGGGGGTCACTGACTTTTTTCCAGCTAGCATCAAATTATTCCTCAGCTAGAATCTTCTACTCCCAGATCTGTTTCACAGTAGGACCAAGGCTCCCAGCATCTCTTCTACTCTGCTGTCTTTGAAACAAACCCACAAACACCTTTGCATTGTTAAGGAATTTTCATCTCTAATATAAAAGAAAAGAGTTTTATAACAGTAAACTCTCATGAAAAGTTCACAAAAAGTTGTTTTCAAAAGCACTAGACTCACTTGTTCTAGGATCTAAGCGCATCATCCCACAGTCCTTTCCCCACACCCTCCTTGGATATTCTCAAGGGATTTTCTCTGTTTCCTTCAAGGGAATCACCCCCGACTACCTTATCTGGGCTGCTCCTTAATCAGGCTGAGGGCCTTCAGCTTCTTCGGCACATCCACTATTCCTGTTTTCTTTTTATTTTATTTTATTTATTTTTGGTTGCGTTGGGTCTTCGTTGCTGCGCACGGGCTCTCTCTAGTTGCGGCGAGCGGGGCTACTCTTCATTGCAGCGCAAGGGCTTCTCATTGTGGTGGCTTCTCTTGTTGCTGAGCCCGGGCTCTAGGCACATGGGCTTCAGTAGCCGTGGCATGCGGCCTCAGTAGTTGTGGCTCGCAGGCTCTAGAGCGCAGGCTCAGTAGTTGTGGCCACGGGCTTAGTTGCTCCATGGCATGTGGTATCTTCCCGGACCAGGGCTCAAACCCGTGTCCCCTGCACTGGCAGGCGGATTCTTAACCACTGCACCACCAGGGAAGCCCCTTCCCGTTTTCTAATCTTACCAATTATGGCCCCAGATGGCCCTCAGTATTGCCATCTGCAGTTTACTTCTGTCATCTCCCAGGGATTTGGGACCTGCCGTGATTCCTGCTGCCTCACACGAGATCACTAAAGACCCTTCCTCTGGACTTCACACTATTTTGCACTAAATTGCAGTCTTTCCCTTTTCTTCAGTTTCTTCTTTTGAACGTTGATCCCTAGAATTTCTGTCCTCTTTAAGCGTGTCCCTCCATTCCTATTTGATTTTGCATAAAGGTACTCTCTAACCGGCTGTCAGGCGCAGCTATGGTGCTCTTCTTAGTGAAATGTATTCCAAGGTCTTTACCATAGCATTCTCTAGAATCTCCATCTCTTCCTTTTTCAAATTTCATGCTCCCTCTGGACCTCAAACTGATTTTCTCCTTGGAACCTGAGCCATAACTGTAGTTCTCAAAATCGAAATGATCAATATATCTTGAGGTAACCAGTTCAGATTATCGCATTCTCTTATTTCCTCAGTTTCTCTTGAACTCATTCTTTTGCTTCTACCTTCCTGGTCTCCTCCTCTAATTTAAATCCTATCATTATAGTTCTGCATTATTAAAATATCTTACACAGAGAGTAATGAGTTTACTTTAGTGGGTTGTAGTAATGTAATGGACAGCCACCAAATGTATTACCTCATGTTAGCAAATCAACAAAATACGTAACTACCCTGGGTTCAAGTCCTGGCTCTTCCTCTTCCTAGTCCTGTAAGCTTGAACCTGTCATTCAGCCTCTCTGGGTTCAGTTTTGTTAACTATAAAATGAAGGACTGAACTTGATTTTTTGCATGCAAACTCCGATTGATGTTATCTGTCAGGAATCCTGGATTGAGTAGAATGCTGAGGCCATATCCAAGCAGGAAGTAATGCAATGATTTGTCTCTTAGTAGAGAAAGTTATTTGGCACGCCCTGCCAGGATGACATCTAAAGCCCCTTTCAACTGCAGTGTTCTATGAGACCAAGTTTATTGATTACCAATTGAAAATGGTTTGCAACCACTTTCCAGCCGACATTTAAGAAAAAAACAACAAAACAAAACAAACACATGATCATTCTATGGAAAAATCAGGATATTTAACTCTAGTATAGAAAAATGGTTTTCGTAAGTGGCTTTGGTTGGGGGGAGGGGAATCTCACAAAGTAACCTTTCTGCTTCTTGTAGAAAAAGATCCAAGTAGTGGTTTCTTTTCTACCTCATGTAGAGAAAAGTGGCCTCTTAGAGGAGTGAAGTTTTAAAAGGCAATTTAATACCTTCCCCATGATGAGCTCTACAGCCCAGGTGTGGACTATCTGTGACTGAAATAAAACAATAGCTGACCACTGCCCAATGAATGGCCTTCAGTACTTTGATGTTGAGTAAACTTAAGGGGTGAAGGGTAGACTGCCGAGAAAAGCTTTTGACTCTAAGCCAAGATTTATAAAGCTGGATTGATAAAACACAGGGTACATTTTAAAGAGGAAAAAACAAAAACAAAACAGGTTGTGTACCTGGCTGCATATTGATGCCTTTCAAACTATTTTTCTACAGACATTATCTGGTCTAGTAATTAAATTTCAATTAGACTATAGAAATAACACATTGAAAAATAAATTAGGAAGGAAACCATAAATATATCAAGCTCTGAAAACCCTGAAATGAGTTCTCTTGGTGCAGATATCAAGTGGAATTCATCTCTTATAATCAATTCCCATTAATTGGTAGCAGCTTCTTGGAGTGCTGTGTATACAGGGGCCCTGAGCGTCATAAAGAGCTTTTAGCTGTTAAAACTATAAAAGAGAAGTCAAGTCTTATTTTTTTCTGTCCGTACTTACAGTTTCTAATTATCAGAGATGATCATATAGTAAAATAAGTTTTCAGCAATTGTATTTTTGTGTAACTTTCTTTTTAATAATACTCCAATTCTTTAGCAGAGACGTGGTGTCTCTTCTGTAAATAGGATTTTAAGGAATTGGGATACCTAGTTGCTTAGGCAAAAGTTTATTTTAAAAGCTGTACCGGATAAGTGGCTATTCAGTATTATCTTTGTATTTTAAACATATTTAAAAGTCTTCTTCATCATTCTTATCCAAATTTTTTTCAAATAATACTTACTATTAAGGCAATACTATGAACAGTTGGAAAATATGCACTGTCTTATTTAACTAATTTGCACTCAGTTAAAGCACCCTTGTCATGTTTCCCAATGAGTAGCTTACGTCTTAAAACTCTCTGAACACGAGAGACAGATTAACAAAATTGAAATGCTTTTGGAAATGGGCTTCAGCTTCTTATTAATAAATTACTTATTTTAGTGTGTTATGTTCTTAGGCTGATTTAGCTATTGCTAAGGTTAATAGATCACTTAATCAATAGATCTCTTCGTTTAAATTATGCAGTATATTTCCCACACATCAAATATGTAAGAAATTATTTTATACAGCACATTAAATCCCCTCCTTTTGATTTGGCAGTTTGTTTACGTAACATATGGGTTGAATTAAGACTTTCTGTGGTACACTTATTTATTTCTGAATGCATTTAATACATAGAGTTTATGTTGCCACCTCCTCAAGTAATGGCTGTCTCCCAGTTATAGTAAGACTTTCAGAAGTATACTGTGTCAACTAAGAATCAGGAACTACACCACAAAAGGGTCTCTGGGTAGCAAAAATAGATGCAGCAAACGCAGGCTCCTGTTTTTCACACCTGGCAGAGCCCTGCGTGCGTTAAGACAGTACAAATTTGTTCTTACTTTAACATGCAGTCCCACCTCACTTGGTAGCCTGGTTTCTAAACCTGCAGCGGATTAATAGCAGCAAATTAGAAGGGATAGAGGAGCTGTTACAGGAAACATGGATAACAATGAGAAGTGACGGCTGACAACGTGTCTACAGATGAGAAAACAGAAAATCTGTAAAACACACAACCATAAAAAGCATTAGCAGACGGTGACCCGCTAGTGCTACTGGGATCGGTAAATGACAAGGCAACCAAACAGTTCATAAGGGCATGACTGTATTATAGAGGGAAGTGCAATAATTGATATGCCAAATGATGATCTTATGCCATAATGAAGAAGGATCAACCGCTGAGTACTTTAGAAAACTCAGCTCTCTAAAATGTTTCCTTCGTTGGGGTTCCTGCTAAACTGAGATTTTACTGTATTCTCTCAAACTGCAAAAATTAGAAAATGATGATGTAAGTGGACCTTTTAAAGTGATTAATTTGTTGATAAAGCATCTGTGAGAGAGAGATCACCTTGACGTGAATACTGAATCCTTTATGACTTCAGAGGAGAGACTTTAAGACTTAAATCTAGCTGAGACTTGTAGGGTGTCACACTCAGCAGCCAGTTTAGAGTCATGTCCTTGTTCTTGATGCAGAAAAAGGGCTGATGGTTCTCCGGACTCTTTTTGTAGAGAGTGGACTTTGTATGTGCTTGTGCACGTGCATATGCCATTAAAAAAATCATTGTGATAAGTGTGAAGTGTTATGCTCTAGATTCGTTAGCAATGCACCACCAAACCCTTTCAAAATTTGATGTTTACTAAACACGTACAGATTTGCTTTTGTTTTTAAGTAATTGTAAGTAAGCACACAAATGTGCACCCTCATATTTTCATCTCAGTGTTGCTCCCATAGGGAGAGAATTCCAAATGGACTATTAATAAAGGAAGACAGGATGCTATTTAGCTAGCATGAGGTCCCACTTTATTGCTACCGCCATCACCGTCTGTTACTTGGTTCTTGGCTCTCTGCTGTCCCATAAGATACATTTTCGAAAATGGTTTGTAGTTTCTATGCCTTATGATTAAAACATACAGGGAACAGTTTTACAGAAAGATTTTGGTAGCATGTTAACAAGGAATATTGGACCTGCATTTAGGGAGGGTGAAATATAACCCCGCCACTTGCCCACATATCCTTTTGCTCTTTTCAACTCAGATATGTAATTTTTCCTGTAAAAAATGCCGTTATTTATGACTACCTGTCTTCAGTTTTTAATCTTTGCAAATCTAGCTACCCTTGTGGTTTGAAGATGATGTTTTTGACCCCCCCCCCGTGGGTTGGACTTTTGGTTTAATTGTTTTGCCCATTAATGGTGATGGATTTGCACGGATTTAGCCACAGACTGGTTTCTAGTTTCATTTGTATCCAGTGGCATGTGTTTGCAGAGGTAATGGATTTGCAGCCCTACACGATTGGAGAGCCATGCAATACACAGAGCAGCCAGACCCTGTGACCTCAGCTTGATTAGCAAGGCACTGTATGCTTGTATATTTCAGAGACTGTTCAGAGGTTTTTTTTCAGAGATGTGTATTTCAGAGATTGTTAAAGTGTTTCAATTTCATTTTCAAGACTTTCTTTTAGGGAAAACAATATGCCTCAAGCTTGCTGTTTGTGAGTACTACCTAGACATACGTGAGTGCAACATGTGTTCACTGTTAAGTAACAGACTTTTTTGGTGTTAGTGCAAACCCTATCAGTATTGTTTATATCGCTCATGTTTAGAACAAGAGCCCATAAGTCTGAATTCTCTGTGTCACTTTGTTGCTTTTGAAAGGAAGCTAGGTGTAAATACTGCCCAAATAGCCTCTGTTGAAGAGCTATTTGTTTTTGCAAGTAACAAATGGGAAAGGTAAGGTAAAGGGCACTTCTCTAAAATGTTCTGTGGGTGCCCATAATTTAAACTGATGCTACAGAAAGGAAGTTTTATTTTCACAAACAAAACATAGTGGCTTAGTCATTTTCCATTTCTAGATGATGAGTGTGTCATACATCTGTATCATGTTTTTCTCAAAGTGAATGGCATACTATACTTACAGTGAAGCAGGCTTTACTGCAGAGTTGCCAAGGTAACTGACCAGCAAGTATGCAGTTCAGCAGATTGCAGAAAGGCAGTTTTACACATGAATAAAGAAATGTGCATGTAATCTTAAAACCCAGGGGGGCCATGGTAGATTGTGGTTTGGCTCTGTAGATTGTAGAAATGTTGTTTGTTGTTTTTTTTGTTTGTTTTGTTTTATGAAAGCAGAAAGTGAGATGTTCTACACTAGTCCTTGAAGTGAGGTAATAAACAGTGACAAGTACCCTTTTATGGTTCTATTTTAGGCCCTGCCATGGGCCATATAGAAAATAGGACCATTTCAATATTATTAATATGAACAACTTTTCTTTTTGATTTATAAGCTAGCTTTTACCACCTTATGTCAGCAAAAACTACGGGAGACTGTTAGTAGTTTATAATGTAAATGGAGGATGGTAACCCATAAACTGCTACACACATATGAGAATTAATTTAGGTTACAAAACTGAAAATGAAGTTAAGTATTATATATATTTAGAACACAAACGTAAGAACTGTGTTTCCCTCTACAGTGCTTTGTATTAGAATGTATTCATCCATTTATAAAATTATTCAGGTATGCCAGACACCTTCTAGGTGCCGAGAAAATAACAAAGGTAAATAAAGTTCAGTGCTGGACTTCAAGGTGTTTTTAATCTCTAGAAAGAATAAATTGGATAAGCTCCAAAGAGATTCCTTTGAATTATGCAAAACATTCCTGTGCCTTGGATGTAGGATTGTGATCTAGAATTTAAACACCTTTCTGTATAGAATGAAATAACTTCTCACCAGGAGTTCACAGCTCTCCATAATTTGACTCATCTTCCCAGTTTTCCTCCCCCCACCAGGATCTAGCGTTACTGGCTTAATTCCATTTCTTGAAAGGGCCCTGCAGTATCCCACTTTTGTGTCTTGCACATTTCAACGCTGAAATTGCCCATCTCTGAGTTTCGGAATCTTGCTAGCACTTTAAAAGCCATATTGAATTCTACTTCTTATATAAACCTTTCCCAGGTCTTTCCAGCTTCCATTGCTCTTCACCATCTTTCCAGGTCTTGCCAGAGCAGTTTGTCTCTCTGGGGTCATACCTAGTTAGGGGAGTGTTGGTCTCCCAAACCAGATGGTGAGCTCGTGAAAGGCAGGGACTGGGTCTCCTTCATCTTCACATTCTCCACAGCACCAAGCATTCAGCGGATGCCATGGAATCCAGCTGGTGAAAAATCTCTAATTCTCATCCTTACTATTTTTCTGTGATTCACTTATTCTTGTTTTTTTGGAACGGGACCATTTTCACAGGTGAGTAAATTGCTCTTGGGTAGAGAATGGGTATTCTAAATGCCATGGGAATGCTTACCAGTGCTAGTACAAAACAAGTCAGGAAAGAACGAGTCTCCCTATTACCTAATTTAAACCTAACTTGCCGCTTCCTTCCTTCTGTTACCACAGCCTTTGAAGTTGTGTTTTTAGTAGTAAAGCTATGGATACATGAAGCTACAAGCCAAATATTTTAGTTCAGTTCCCCATTTTTGGCAGTCATCCACAGAACTGTAGGGGCAAGTTTTCACAGATAAAGAAACATTTTTGTGGGAGTTCCTATTTTTATGCTCAAAAATTCACTGTCAGTGATTTTGCCATCCAAGGGCTTTTAGTTAGTTGTGAGCCCGGGAGTGAGCAGCCTTGAGTTCTTAAGGTTAATTACTACATTTACAAATCCATCAGTGACTAAGAGAAAGAACTTGCCTGATAGGGTTTATCTGTTTAAAAATTGCAGCCAGTAGCCAAACAGGAAGATAGAAAATCAAAAGAGATTGTAGAGGTGACAAGGGTAATGGCAGTATTGTGTTGGTGGAGATGATGATATCAGAGGAAAAAAAGGATAAGTTGAAACTAATCAAACCAATTTGGTCATTTTAATGTACTCACATCATGTATCTTAAGTAACCAGTAAATCATGAAATCTGCCCCATTTCACTTAAAGAAATGATTTGCACTGAATTTTGTGATGTAATTGTTATTGCTTATTTAGGAGGTAGCATAATAGACTAGATTCTGTGTGTGAATTATTAAATCGAGATAATTAAGTCGAGATCAGGTAAAGAGGAATAAATCATTTCCAGGAAAGATGGGGGAATAATACTCAAAGAAAGAGTATCCAATGCATTTTTATAAGTATCAATATGTATGAAAGTCACCTTACATATATCAATGGTATTATG